>NC_089587.1:139825753-140555769 GCF_019320115.1 Miscanthus floridulus | reverse complement strand
CCAGCTCCTGAGTCAGGGTCTTGTTCCGAGATTGGATCTTCAGCGTATCAATCCCCTTGGATCTCTCTCTGTCTCCTCTACGGTTGAACTCAGCCTTCTTGTCATCCAACTCACTCTGCAACTCCAAGACCTTGCTGTCGAGATAGCAGTTCCTATTGCCTAGGTCGGCTGCTTTGTCCTGTAAGTCAGCGACCTTGGCTCTGTGGTCCTCCTCATGATGGTTGAGCTCGTCCTGCAGCTTGGCAACTGTCTCCAGTAGACTAGCTCGCTCCTGTGCTCCCTGCGAGTCTCGCTCCTGGTACTCCCACCGGAGGGCCTGGTCCTGACGTCTCCTCTGCTCTAGCTGGGTCACGTACCTGTCCTGCTCCAGTAGGTGAATAGCTGAGACACAAAGGCATCTATCCTCCTCGGCAAGGATAACTCTGCCTACTGCGAAACTCTGCTCACTGGGGGTAAGGCTGAGGTCGAGGGCCTGGGGAAGTAGACGGAACTCTATCGTCTTTAGGTGCTCGTAGTGGTCCCTCATCACTCTGCGAAGTGCCTTGTGTGAGATAGCTCGCAGTCCCTCCTCGACTGTGTCCTCTATAGTCAACTCGGTGAAAGCTGGGACAGAAGGTAAGGTAGTGCTAGCTGGGAACTCCACTGAGGTGACAATCGGTCCTTCGATTCCTCCTTCCTTAGCTAGCTTCCCGGTGCAGGTGACCTTGACAAGCTCGTCGGGGACACCTAACGTGACGAGAACTCGGTAGAGGGTCTATGCAAAACCCCTGAGCTCACGTAGGTCAAAGGTAAGCTTAGCGTGGTCCAGAGGTAGCGGTCCTAGTGGCGGCTAGTCGATGTTCGTTGCCATCTGCATGTTTCAAGGGGACAGGTGTTAGCAGGTCAATAATAGATAAGCCTTGCATAAAAGTAAATGCAGGGTCGGTATATAACTGAAAGAAGGGCTGTTTACGTCCTATTCTATCGTCCATTTCTAAGGGTTTCGTCCTAAGGTCAAGTATGGCTCTGATACCAACTGAAACGACCCCAATTTCCGCGAAGGGAAATCCACAGCGTCGAAGTGTAATAAGATCGTTGTAGATCATATTATCCAAATTCCAGTCGAATATCACATCCATACAACGATAATATCAGAGTACAAATAGTGCGGAATTACATAATTTATTACATCGCCGCATTGGCGGAATCAAAAGTAGCATTCATTCAGAATAGCTTGAAGATAAGATCGCCAAACTCAAGCGTAGGCACGAACCCCTCATCCGTCAAACTCCTCGGAGCTATACTCCTCAGCAGAACCTATGTGCCAAAATTTATCAGTACGATTTGTACTTGCCACTCCCATCCCTATGAGCATTGCTTTGTGGAAATTGGATGCAAGTGGGACAAAGTCAAAGGAACATATAAAGCTGGGGTTTCCTATGCAATAGCATATCAAGTAAATAGTAATAGTTTGTCAAGTTTTAACACCATTCCCACACACATTCCACTCCATTCCCTTTTTTGAGCCAGGTTTTGATCCTGGGATCGACATACCACCATCTCCATACCATCACCATACCATACCATACCATACCATACCATACCATACCATACCATACCATACCATACCATACCATACCATACCATACCATAACCATACCATACATACCATACCATACCATACCATACCATACCATACCATACCATACCATACCATACCATACCATACCATACCATACCATACCATACCATACCATACCATACCATACCATACCATACCATCCATACCATACCACACCATACCACACCATACCATACCACACCATACCATACCATACCATACCATACCACACCATACATACCATACCATACCATACCATACCATACCATACCATACCATACCATACCATACCATACCATACCATACCATACCATACCATACCATACCATACCATACCATACCATACCATACCATACCATACCATACCATACCATACCATACCATACCATACCATACCATACATACCATACCATACCATACCATACCATACCATACCATCGCTCAGTCGACAGGCCAACTCCCTCTCGGCACTGTCTCAAGGCCCGTAGCCCCTGGCTACGACCGACACTCTCTCACGGGGGAAGAAGAGAAGGACTCATCTCACTATCTAGTTTAAGCGAAACCCAGGAAAGGTCCATAGTCGACAAGTCGGCACATGTATCGATCGATCAACCATACACTCTGCAGAGGTTTTACATAACCACAAGATCCGCCTTCCTCGCTGATCGTCGTCAACTAGGCTGATTCCGGCTGCTTGCTAGCCTAGGATAATGCCACTCTACCATTCAGCCCTAGTTCACCCCAAGTCAAGTCTAGGGTGGCTGAAACTGTGAGTCATGAGCCGGGTCCACAAGGTCTCCATGAAGTCTTGGAAGGGTGTGGGGGAAATCCTCCACGCCCCGTACCTCCTTACACTGTCCGCTATCAACCTAGCAGTAGTGGCAATATCCTACCAAGTAGTCCAGCCGTCCCGCACCATATAGGGCGAGTGGTACGTAAGGCTTCCCGGTGAATTTGAGTACTAGTAAGTCCTTAGGGATGACTAAGTCAGAATGACTCCATCAGGGTTTCTATTCATCATGCCACCACAGCACCTCCATCCCGGGCTCCACCCATCATAGGTTCACACCTAGGTCCACCTCATATACCATTTACCCACCATAGGTATCCATTTCCAGGGGTGCCCAGGTAGCATCCCATAGCAAGACTTGCCCTAGGCTCGTCGTATACTCCAACTTGGTCGACACAACCCTCACCCTCCACACACCCAAGTCACACACGCAGCACTCTCCTCATAGTCCAGGTAACACCAGTTTCCACCACGCACGTAGTATAAGCGTAGTAGAAGTATAAGTAATGAAATATATAGCAGTAAGCGTGTGTCTAGCCTAATAGCAGGGTATGCAGGGGTAAGGTTGCGTCAAGCTAAAGGCTTTCAAGCAAGCATACTACCATGCAAGTCCTAGCATAATATAATTGTAGCAGTAAAGTAAAGCGATAGCTGTTCTATATTAGCCATGCGTAATAGGTGCTACAAGATTGGGTGGGATGTGGCACCTTCAGTGTAGTCGTCTCCGTTCTCCTCACGGTACTCACGATCCTCGTCCGTCAGGTTCTCCTCCGAGTATGCATCGTTCGCATTATAGTCGCGTTAGCGACGTCTATAGAATAGCACAAAGAAGCAAGGGAAATTCAAAAGAGCCAAATGCACTCAATCATGGGTTCATTGCGTAGAGCTTGATTTTAGATGAATTTTGGTCCTGGTTTCGTATTTTTCCGAGGTCATATGAATTAGTTATTAATTTCCGAAGTTTAAATCATTTCCAAAATTGGATAAAGGCTGAATTAATCCTGGGCTGACACGTGTCATGCTGTGGTTGGTCCACGTGGCTTGCTGACGTCAGCATCACGGTTCTGAGTTGACGGGTGGGTCCTAGCTGACATCAGCATGACGTCAGCATGACATCATCAACGTCGTCCACACCGATAGGTGGGGCCAAAAGCTATTGGGTCACTGACAGGTGGGTCCGGTCAAAGTCAACATCAGTCAACGACGAGTCAACAGTCAACGGTCACGGTCACTGACATGTGGGCCTGGTCTGCTGACGTCAGCAGCTGATGTCAGCGTGACGTCAGCATGACGTCACCTCGGCTGTGCTGGCTTCTAACATGTGGGTCCCACGTAACGTCATCATGACGTCAGCAGCTGACGTGTGGGTCCAGGGTGTCCGTGACCCTGACAGGTGGGGCCAGGTCAACGGTCAGCGTTGACCAGTCAGTGGTTAATACGGGCTGGGTCCTAACTGGGCCGGTTGGTCTTCGGGTTGGGCCGGTCTAGGCCGGGCCGGGCCGAACACGTGGTACGCTGTGACACTGCCACATCACGGCCGTGGGCTCTTATTGGGCTGTGGTCCATGGCTGCAGTCTACGGTGGACCAAGTGATGCTAGTCCATGGACCGCAGACTGGTCTACGGTGGACCAAGTTCACCCGTCGCCTCCCAGGCGTGGTCCAGGTACTCCGGGTGCACGCGCAGGTGGCCGGCGAGAGGGGGGGGTGTTCCCCTGTTTTTCCCGCGGCGGTGCTCCTGCCGGTGGCGATCTTCACTGATGAGCCTCTGTGGCGAGGCTGGTGTCTGATTGGTGTGGGGAAAAGCTTCCCCGGGCCACGGCGACTGCGTCTGCGGGGTCAAGGTGGCGACCAGAGCTCCCCAAGGTGCTAGCCATGGCGAGCGGCGGCTCAGCAGTGCTTGCTGGTGGCGAGGTCGTGCACGCCGGCTCCCCGGTGGCTTGTGCTGGGCAGAGGGGGCTTCTACGGTTCCGTGGGTGCACGACGAAGGCGTCCAGGGCTCAATCGGGGCTTCGGTCTCTTAGGTGGCCGTTAGGGGCTCCAGCAGCCATGGTGACACAGTGCCGACGGTGATGCACGCGCTGGTGCGCTACGGGCTCTGGTGGGGTGTCACGGTGGTCTCGGTGTGCGCGTGGGTGCATGTGTTCCAAGTGGCTGAGGCAAGGCACTGGCCTACGCACTCCAGGCATGGAGCGCCATGGCCAACGGTGAGGTCCGGTGGCAGAGAGAGACCGAAAGAGGGGAAAAAGCTCACCGTGGGTGGCGTGGAAGACTGGATGGCGATGCCATGTCGATTCGAGGCCGTGCAGCTCCGGTGTGGCCGTGCAGTGCCGTGCCGAGCCGCGTCAGTGACGAAGCGCCGGCGCCGTCTTTGGCTCCGACGACCTCCTCCCCCGCGGCGGCTTCGGCGCTTTCTTCCTCTCCTTCCTTCCCCTTCTCCCTCCTCTCTCTTGGTCCTGGTGCATAGCGTATGGCCACCAAATGGCAGCGGGTGATGGACGATCGCTAGGGCTCTGGGGCTAGGGCTCTTATAGCCGGAGCTTCGAGCTCCACGGCGGACGGCTAAGGATCGCACCGAGCGCATCGAGCGGCTTGCGGGGCATGGGTGGTTGGCAAGGCGTTGGCGTGGGCGCTGCGCCAAGGGGGGGGCAAGGTCATGGCTCGGGCGTGACCCCCTGGCCCGCCCTGCCATTGCTGTCGGGGCTCTGTCGCGCGGTTGTCGTGCGTGGCATGGAGAAGAGGAATAGTAGGGCTAACTTGCGGGGTCCAGCGGCAGTGGCAGCGAGCAAAGGCGGGGAGACGCGCGGGCATGGGCGTCGTGCGGCTGACACGTGGGGTCCAGCGGCAGCGGCTGCAAGTGGAGGCAGGGAGACGCACGGGCATTGCTAGGCCGCAAGCTGGGCCGCGTGCGTGCTGGGGCTGGCTGGGCCGAGCTACCTGGGCTTCCGAGGCCTTCTCCTCTTCTCTTTTCTTTTCTATTTTTCATTTCTTTTCCATTGTTTAAATTCAAATTTGGTTTAGAATTCGAATTTAAAACTGAGGTAACTTGTTCATTGGAGTTTAGGGAATTTTGTTTAATAATAACTTTATGGAATTGTTAAGCATAACATAAAGCAATGAGAATCCAAATCACAATTTAAGTTAACATGTATGCAGCATCTATTTGATAGAAATTAAATAACCATAATCAACATATGACATGCTATGCTTATGTGTTGACTTAGGTTGGGTTACTTCTAATGCAACTCCTGGGTTGGGTTACTTTACATGACACTCATCATCACATGGAAGTTTTGAGAAAAATTTTGTAGTTGGTATTTTTGGTGTGTGGATTTTTGGGTTGTTACGGTTTGATCCAAGGGCTATGGTGGAGAGGCACACGGATTGCTAACATGGCACATTGAGTGGCCTCCATTCCTCCTCTCAACCTATAAATACCCCCTCACTCCCTCTTATTCAACACACCACAACAAGGAAGAAGAGCACTCCTCACTTGAGTTAGAGAAACACTTCAAAGGGCTTAGGCCCTAGTAGCTAGCTAGAGTTGCAAGGGAGAGATGTGAGGGAGAGTTCGAGGAAGAGCTGAGCCTATCGGTGTCTCCCCGCTTTGCACCTCAATAGATACTTGTGCCTCAATGGGTTTTTCCACTAAGTGAGTATTCATGATTCTTATGGTATAAAGTCTTTTGTTTAGTTAAACTTTATTTTTACTTGTTTGCGGGATCATCATCCATCCCTATGGTGGATGCTCTAGTAGAAGGGCCCTGATAAAGATGGATAACCCTTACTAATGCTCTAGAGTAGTAGTCGATAGCGTAGACGTGGTGTATAGGCTAGAGGCTACCTTCATTTGCCTCGTTCCCCATGGTTGAGGGGTAGACGGCTAGTAGTGATAGCCCCATCCATCCTTTGTAACCCCCCATGTCTGGGTTCAACATAGAGCTATAGGCCAGTATCGCTTGGTAGACCAGGTGCGGTTCGGTGCCCAAAGTGAGCAAGTAGGAGTAGTGTTTATCTAACCTTAGACCGTAAAACCATAGGAATCCATTTCAACCTCTACTAACTCTACCCTTGTGTTGTCCTTGAATGAACTAGCTAGAAGAGTACCTCCGTTCCCTATGGAGAATACGATACCCTAAATATTTCCGGGTGAAGTGCTACAACGGTACTTCCGTGTGCTTGTAGATTATTTCTGTATGCGTTAAGAAATACCAACAAGAATTTCTGGCGCCATTGCCGGGGAATGGTTGCTGCATTTTCTTCGAACCTAATTCATCCTCGTATCTGTATCTTTTCTTTTCATAAAAAACACAATAATATTTTCACCATGAAAACCACTCCTATCCAATACTGGTCCGCTTCAAAGGGTGAGTTCCCTGAGCCATCTTCTAAACCAATGATTTCATCTATCTGTGAACTCTGCCTTGGCTTAATAGCCATGGTTTGGGCAGAACCCTTCTCTGGGCATTATAATGAAAACCCCTGCCATCACATGCACGAGTTTGAGGAAATGTGTTCGTGCCTGAGCATCTTAGGCATGACACAGGAAACTCTAAAGTGGAAATTATTTCCCTTTTCTCTCATAGAGAAGGTGAAGTAATGGTACACACATGCCGTAGAAAATACGAATAGGGACTAGGATGAACTTAAAGACAAGTTTCACCTTGCATTCTTCCCTATGTCCCATATCGACTCTCTACCAAGGGCAATCCTCGAGTAGCGTGGGAAGGAGTCTATAGGTGCAGCCTAGGCCAAGTTTTCAGCATTAATACATGTCTTTCTAGAAGTCAGAATAGATAACACCGAGGTTCACTTAGATTTCCACATCTTTGCCATCCTCCAATTTGATCTTCTCATAGGCTACCCTCTAGAAAAACTTTTTCAAGAAAAATCTTCCCATGGGAGCCTTGACGAAAAGTTGGGAACAACTGCTTCCACCACTTCTATCTCTCACCCAGAAATCCCAATGGCGAAGCATCATCCCAACAATGACCTATTCGAGGAGGTGAAATTCTTATCTCTGTTCGTTTCATCTAAAGTTTGCTTATGAAACCAAACGTCCATCACCAACCTCACTCGAACCAAAACCATGTCCCTCTGGCCAAAACCTCTATACCATGGACTATCTCGGAGCACCAACTCTAGAGCTCAAAAAGAATGATTCCATTAACAAGCATGAAGGTTCCTCTTTTGAGACCCCTCACATTTCATGCTCACTTCTAGAGTCTCCAGAGTTGATCACGCTTAGTGCCACACGCTTCTACGAGGACCACAACCATCTCTTAGTCCTCATTCGCACACTTTTTAGAAGAATGGTTGTGGATGCATATGTTTATCACAAATATTGGAAATCTCATGGATGCGTTGTGGTACTAACTTTGTAGCTTGAATGATAATGCTAAATGCCTGGTGGTGAAGCTAGGAACTGAAGCACCACTGTTGGCTGCAAGATGAAGTTCCCATAGGTTGAGCTTGTGACCGTAAACAAAGCACTGCCAGAAGATACCCTAGATTATCATTAAAAAACCTTTACTAATAAAAGCAAGAACATGTTGTCAGGATAGTATGCACCTTTGAGTATTCTTGTTCGCTAACCCTTTCAGGCGAAGATCAAGAAGAATAGGGGAACGTAAGATGCCTAAAAACATGGGAGCTGCATTGACTATATACCACGATGATCTTTGGTAATGGAACACACTCAAAAAGAAGACCCCGACATTAAACACTTGACTTTTACACAAAAGTCCAAGAGTGGGGGAGGGTGGTGAAAATCCCATTACAAAGTTCCATCCACACCAATGGCCATCTTGGGTCAAAAAGAAAGAAAAAATAAATAAATAAAATAAAATATGATGTTAGCTCTACCTTGCTATATAAAAAAGGGAAAGTAGAAAAAAAGAAATCTATAATGAAAAAAAGAAAAAAAAGAAGAGAGAAGGAGCATTCTCTTCTTCTAGATCCTTGCTATCACTAAGGCCCATGATCCATACACATTAGTTGCGTGTGTGGCTAGCCTTAGTGATAACATGAGATGGACCATGTACAAGCCGCTGCTGCAGCAACTTCGAAGCTTCTATCTACAAATGCTACTAGTAAGAACACTCAGGTATGCAAAGGTAAATAAAATGTTCACCAACTTCCTTACTCATATTCGTCTCCATAAGAATTAACTTGCTCATGCAAATCTATGCTTTCCTTGTTTATGATATATGCTCTGGTTTGGATGCAATCGTGCATGGTACATCCATAGGCCTTTTTAAATTAAGCATGGTGCTTAGGTTAAAATGGTCTTCTTTAATCAAAATTAGACATGGTGTTAATTTTGATTAATGAACTTTGAGTGATTGTTGTCATAACCAATGGAAGTAATTTATAATGGAGATGAATCAAGGCTATGATTAAAATTGCAACCTTACTTTATCCTTGTTTGAGCTATGCTAAAAAAAATAAAAAGTTGGCTGAACACAAAATAAATAAATAAATAAATATACAATAATGATAATTATTAATAAAATTAAGGCTCTCTAGTATTTCAACTGGTAGAGCCCTTATCTGTTTCTTTTTGTCTTTCTTTGTTAAATAAAAACTAGGTACAAGAATAAGTGTGGGGGGGAGATCTCTCAGGCATAACTAACACACATTCAAGATCTCCCACCAACACATTGCACAACATCAAATGATCCGACTTGCAGAAGGACGGAATAGATGGCTCCAGAGAAGATTGGCTGAACCTTTGGTTTAGTCAAACCACCTCTGACGTAGCTCCTTTTTCAATAGTTTGTGCAACACAACTCTCAACTGATGGGCACACGTCTATGGATCACGTGTGACGAGTAGTTGTGTCCTGATCTTCTCGAAGGATCCGCGAACTTGATAACTTGTCGCTGCGTGACCTGGTGAAGAGGTAATGCACCGCGAGGCTACCCACACGACGAACTACCGAGACAATCACCCTTCCACATACTGACGAAATAGCCCACGCAATCACGCCGTATAGATGTGAAGGCACAAACTGGGTGAACCACAGTTCGGCGTTCTACAACTCCCTCAGGAATCGAAAGAACAAGTTTGCAAGCCTCTCAAGACTCACGCTGGAACAAGAACTCAAAGAGTTTGTATTTCTGAATTTGCAATCTCCAAGTTACTGTTCACGTCACCCATTACAGGGATATATAATACTAGTTGAGTTTCAGTTTGGAAGAAATAAATAAGAACATGTAGTGGAAAGTTGTAACACTACTTTTATTAATAGCCAGGCCTAGTGGGACGCATGGATGGTTGGCATTCTTCTGCATGCATGCTGGAACGTGTGTGGATAGCAACCCGGTTGCTGGCTGTATGCATTCCTAACTTCCAAAATATTTGCTTGCACTCCAACGACTGTTATTCATGGTAGCTGAATGTTCTTTTCTCTCTCTCTTGCACGTCCAGGTTCCTTGCTTATATTTGGCGGGCAGAATCCATCATCATCCCACGCTTGTTCATGCACTCCATCATTCCTAAGAACATTGAAACAAGTACTCAAAAGCATAGGCCCATTCAACATAATCTAATTATTAAGCATAAGGTTAGCGTTCACCTGAGAATGAATTTTCTTCTCCAATTGTTTTGCTTTACTCCTTGTAATCGGACTAGCTATATCAAATGTAATTTCATTTGGAGATGAGTGAATGCTAGGAATGTCCTCATTAGCCTCCCCCTCTTGAGAAGGAGTCGTCCTCGACTCAGGCTCACCAACAAATGGAAGCAAGTCTTTGACATTGAATGTTGTACTCACATTGGAATATTCAGGTGGCAGCTCAATTTTGTAAGCATTATCATTTATCTTGTGTAAAACCTTGAACGAACCATCACCCCTAGGAGATAACTTACTCTTGCGCTATTGGGGAAATCGATCCTTGCGTAGATGCAACCACACGAGGTCTCCAGGCTGGAATGTAACCTTCTTCTTACCTTTGTTCGCTTGCTTTGCATATTGTGCTGATTTCTTCTCGATATTCCTTCTTGTCTCATCATGTAGCTTCTTGAGAAAATCCGATCTCTTTGCTACATCCAAGTGAACTTGTTCCTGTAATGGTAAAGGCAAAAGATCCATGGGAGTATGTGGCTTAAAACCATAAACAATTTCAAATGGACAAAAATTTGTTGTGGAATGGACTGCCCGGTTATAAGCAAATTCAACATGTGGAAGGTAGTCTTCCCATAGCTTCAAATTCTTTTTCAGCATGGCACGCAGCATGGTGGATAGGGTACGATTGACAACTTCAGTTTGCCCATCCGTTTGTGGATGACAAGTGGTGGAAAATAACAACTTCGTGCCAAGTTTAGCCCATAAGGTCTTCCAAAAATAGCTTAGAAATTTTGTATCTCGGTCTGAAACAATAGTCTTTGGCACTCCATGTAGATGAACGATCTCCTTGAAAAACAAATCAGCAACGTGTGAAGCATCATCGCTCTTATGACATGGAATAAAATGTGCCATTTTAGAGAAGCGATCAACAACAACAAAGATAGAATCCCTCCCCCTCTGAGACCTAGGTAACCATAGAATAAAATCCATGGATATATCTTCCCAAGGTATAGTTGGGATTGGTAATGGAGTATAAAGACCATGGGGATTAAGGCGAGACTTAGCTTTCAAGTAGATTATGCAGCGCTCAACATGTCACTGGACATCATGTCGCATATGTGGCCAAAAGAAATGATCAGAGAGCATGTCCAATGTCTTTTTGATGCCAAAATGACCAGCTAAGCCACCAGCATGTGCTTCCTGCAAAAGAACTTGACGAATCAAACAGGCTAGAATACATAGTTTGTTAGTCTGAAATAAGAAACCATCATGCACATAATACTTGTCCTAGCCTTTTCCAACAATGCAATGAGAGAAAGGTTCTTTAAAATCAAAGTCATCAGCATAAAGTGTTTTAATAGATTCCAAACCAAGCACTTTTGTATCTAATTGTGTAACCAAGCCACCTCTCCATGATAAAGCATTAGCAACAATGTTATCTTTTCCACGCTTATGTTTTACAACATAGGGAAATGTTTCAATGAACTCAATCCATTTAGCATGTCGACGGTTCAGCTTGCCTTGGCTTTTGAGATATTTTAAAGCTTCATGATCAGAGTGGATGACAAATTCTTTAGGTAACAAATAATGTTGCCAAACTGCCAAAACTCGAACTAAGGCATAAAGCTCTTTGTCATAGACAGAGTAATTCAGATGTGGACCATTTAACTTTTCAAAAAAGTAGGCAACAGGTTTACGTTCCTAAAGTAGCACACCTCCAATGCCAATACCACTTGCATCACATTCGATCTCAAAGGTCTTACCAAAGTCTGGTAGTTGTAGCAGCGATGCTTCACAAAGCTTTCTTTTCAACTCTTCGAAGGCTTGGTCCTGTTCATCTCCCCACTTGAATGGAACATCCTTCTTTATCAAATTGTTAAGGGGTGCAGCGATTGCACTGAAATCTTTAACAAAGCGCCGGTAGAAACCTGCAAGACCATGGAAACTTTGAACCTGACTCACATTTTTAGGAGTAGGCCAATCCTTTATCGCTTTAATCTTCTCTTCATCAACCTGGATGCCATCTGCAGTCACAACAAAACCAAGGAAAACAACATGATTTGTGCAAAAGGTGCACTTAGAAATATTTCCATACAATTTCTCGACTCTCAAAACAGCAAGGACTGCATGGATATGATCAAGATTCTCATCAAATGATTTACTATAGATCAAGATATCATCAAAATATACAACCACGAATTTGCCAATGAAAGCTCTTAAAACATGATTCATTAAACGCATAAAAGTTGAAGGAGCATTCGTCAAACCAAAGGGCATCACAAGCCATTCATATAAGCCAAATTTGGTCTTAAATGCTGTCTTCCATTCATCACCAATTTTCATGCGAATTTGGTGATAGCCGTTGCGTAAATCAATCTTGGTGAAAATAGTTGAACCACTCAATTCATCTAACATGTCATCAAGCCATGGAATGGGATGGCAATATCTAATAGTTATAGCATTGATTGCACGACAATCAACACACATGCGCCAAGAGCCATCTTTCTTTGGGACTAAAAGAATAGGAACAACACATGGTGATAAGGATTCATGAACATACCCTTTGTCCAAAAGCTCTTTTACTTGTCGCTGAATTTCCTTTGTCTCTTCGGGATTGGTGCAGTAGGCTGGATGATTTGGAAGAGAAGCACCTGGTACCAAATCAATTTGATGCTCAATTCCGCGGAGTGGAGGAAGTCTAGCTGGCACCTCATCAGGAAAAACATCTTTGAAGTCCTATAAGAGATCAAGAACAACACTAGGCAGCGATGAAGGTAAATCGGTAGTTGAAAGTAGGACCTCCTTGTGCAAGAGCACAAAGAATGGGGCTGTGGTGTTCTTCACTTCTCTCAAATCACTCCTGCTCACAAATAAGCACTCATTTTGGCGTAGCTGTTTTGAAGTGGAATGAGGCTTTATGTGGCTGGATGGGTTAGGAGTCTCTCCCTTACTAGTGTTGGGGGCCTCACTCAATTTTCTTTTCTCAGATTCTTCTCTTTTCATGCGAGCCACATCTGAAGCATAGATCTCTTCTGGAGATAATGGAACAAGAACCACCTTCTTGTCTTTGTGAATGAAAGTATATTTGTTAGACCGTCCAAAGTGCACCGAATCCATATCAAATTGCCATGGACGACCCAGCAGTAAATGGCATGCTTGCATGGGTACAATATCACAATCAACCTCTCCATGATAGTCACCAATGGAGAATGACAAGCGGACCATAGCTGAAACCTTCACTGTCCTAGAATTATTCAGCCATTGCATGTGATACGGATGTGGATGGTGATGTGTCTACAAACCAAGCTTCTCAACAAGCAAAGCACTAACAATATTGTTGCAGCTCCCACCATCAATGATGAAGTGGCACACCTGTCCTTTCACTTTGCATCGTGATTGAAACAAATTGTGGCGCTAGCCTTGCTCAGCAACAACAAATTGTGTTGAAAGAACCCGCCGAACCACCAAAGAAGGAGCTGGTGTATTCAGAGCAGAAGGCGCCAAATCAGGAAAATCAGCAAGCAACTTATCAAAATCAGCACAAGTAATCTCGGCTGGATGCTGAAGAACATCATCTTGGGATAAGTCATCTTGAGCAAAATCTAGAAGAGATTGAATGGATAAACAATTCAGACCTAGCTCAAAAGTACCATCCTCTGCTGAATACTCACAAGTGTCAAGAGAAAGGTCTGCTAGTGCTTGGGTAATAGGCTCATCCTCCTCTTCACTTTGAGAATCATAAGAACCATCTGCAAGTGCAATAATAGTGCTTCTATTGGGACATTCAGCTTGCTTATGTCCATGACCACCACACTTAAAACACTCAATCTTGCTTGTCTTCCGTTGGGCTGCTGTAATAGAGGAGCTAGACTGATTGGAATTTTCAGCTTTGCCTCTTGAATCAAAATGTTTGGCAGACGTTGAAATTGAACGAGAAGTTACACGAGATGAAGGTGTGTGCACCCCTGACCCGTGTTGCTGTGAATGGCGCCATGGAGTAGAACTATGAGGAGCTGAAAATGAAGCACGGTTCTTATAAGATTCAGCAAGCTGCCGTTCTGCCCTTTTTGCAAAATGTAGCAATTCATCCATAGTGTTGTAATTAGTCATGTCCACCTTGTCTGCGATTGGTTTATTAAGACCAACCAGAAATCGAGCCATCGGTGATTACTCATCTTCAGTGATACCGGTACGAAGTAGACACATTTCCATTTCCTGAAAATAGTCATCCACACTACGATGACCTTGGACAAGACGTTTCAGCCTCAAATGTAGCTCACGAGAATAATGGGCAGGAACAAATCTCCGCCTCATTTCTCGTTTCATGTCATCCCAAGTAATACGATCATGTCCAACACGGCGGAAATCAGCACACACTTGATTCCACCAAGTGATTGCATAACCTGTGAACTCAATTGCAGCAAGCTTTGCTTTTTTGACAGGAGGGTAAGTATAGAAATCAAAGATCTGATCAACCTTGGTCTCCCACTCAAAATAATCATCAACACTTTCATTTCCGTTAAATTTTGGAATAGACACTTTCACTTTGCTTAAACCATCATCATCATGATGACGATGGCGGTCACGATAACCATGATGGACACCATGCCGATGATCATCCATGTCGGACAACATATCATCATCACCATCATAATCTCCACCTCCAACTAGAACGCGTCGAGCATGACCAAAACCATGGCCAAACCCACCACGTCCATGTCCATGACCAGCGGCACGACGTGGTGCCTCGTTATCCTCATTGTCATCATCCTCATTTGGTGGTGGTTCTCTATGAGGCATGTTCAATTGGAGAGTTTATAGTTGTTGCATCAAATCATTCATTTGTGTACGCAGCTCCTGGAATTCCTCCACCAAAACAGCGGCACCATCTCCACGTCCTGCCATATTAGTAGAGGGGAAAAAATAGGACAATATATATGTGGAATATATGTGGAATCACTCCCTCACCACTTGCTGAACAAGTTCTTTCTCTTCCTGGAAAGGGCAAGAACCGGGGCTGCAATCTGTAGTGGAAGAGTGATTGTACCAGAGACTACGGTGCAACAGCTCATGGTGCTTTTTAGTGGAGCTTGGTGGGGATAAAATGTACAAGTAGTGCGCTGAAATGTAGTGATGCAAAACCAAATAATAATCCAAAAGAGAAATAACACAAGTCTAAGTTGCTAAATAGAAAGAAAAAGATGCAAAAGAAAGGAACAATATGGAAGAAGTGGAAACAACTCGCACCTAACCAAAGTGCTGCTCAAGCCCCTTTTGGCGTGCTGATCACAAGTCTCTTTTGTTTCTTCTTTTTTTTTATATATATTCTCTCGCTTTTTTTTTGATATCTTCTGAGACAAACGCAGCACAACTTTCAACTAAGGGGGCGCAGCAAAGACAACATAGAGGGGTGGCGCATCCCAAAGAACAAGAAAACTCGGGTGGAAAGGGTGGGAATTTGTGGCGGTTAAAAAGCAATCAAGGGTGGGACGGGGTGGGTTTTTTTTAATATATATATTCAGTTGATCAAGGATGAAAGTTAGAACAATGTGGAAAAGAAAAAATTTCAGCAACTAGACAAGTCTCAAAGTATTGAAAACTCGATAATGCAAACTACAAATCAGGCACAAATGAGAGGCTGTAGGTTTTCTATTTGTCTATATGTGGACTGTAGGTATATAAAAAACTATCCTACCAAAATAAGAATGATCCTAACGAGTAAACGGAGGCTCTGGTACCAGATGATGGGCACACATCTATGTATCACGTGTGACGAGTAGTTGTGTCTCGATCTTCTCGAAGGATCCATGAACTTGATAACTTGTCGCTGCGTGACCTGGTGAAGAGGCAATGCACCGCGAGGCTGCCCACGCGACGAACTACCGAGACAATCACCCTTCCATGTACCGATGAAACAGCCCACGCAATCACACCATATAGATGTGAAGGCACAAACTAGGTGAACCGCAGTTCAGCGTTCTACAACTCCCTCAGGAATTGAAAGAACAAGTTTGCAAGCCTCTCAAGACTCATGCTGGAACAAGAACTCAAAGAGTTTGTATTTCTGAATTTGCAATCTCCAAGTTACTGTTCACATCACCCATTACAGGGATATATAATACTAGTTGAGTTTTAGTTTGGAAGAAATAAATGAGAACATGTAGTGGAAAGTTGTAACACTACTTTTATTAATAGCCAGGCCTAGTGGGACGCATGGATGGTTGGCATTCTTCTGCATGCATGCTGGAACGTGTGTGGATAGCAACCCGGTTGCTAGCTGTATGCATTCCTAACTTCCAAAATATTTGCTTGCACTCCAACGACTGTTATTCATGGTAGCTGAATGTTCTTTTCTCTCTCTCTTGCATGTCCAGGTTCCTTGCTTATATTTGGCGGGTAGAATCCATCATCATCCCACGCTTGTTCGTGCACTCCATCATTCCTAAGAACATTGAAACAAGTACTCAAAAGCATAGGCCCATTCAACATAATCTGATTATTAAGCATAAGGTTAGCGTTCACCTGAGAATGAATTTCCTTCTCCAATTGTTTTGCTCTACTCCTTGTAATCAGACCAGCTATATCAAATGTAGTTTCATTTGGAGATGAGTGAATGCTAGGAATGTCCTCATTATCAACTCCCTCAATTTTGAGTTTGAACAAATACAAATCTTGGTCACTAAAATTAAACTCAATTTACCCCTGCAATCACCTCCTGATGAATAATGCCCCTATGCAATTCAACAAACCGCACTTCATTTAAAATTTTGAAAAGTGACATGTTCATAACATGTTTAAGATATAAGCTTGCATAAAATTTGTTCCATATACATACACTTATGCTTGTGGGAAAATATTCTAATAGGACAATCATGTGAACTAAGTTGTTTTGAAGTGTGATATAGTTCTGACTTAGAAATCCTACCATTTCTAGTCGAAGCACTTGGAGAATTTGTTTTGATAAAAATGTTATAAAGCCATAGTATCACATACTCCTCAATTGGTGAACAATTTCTACCAAAGCCAAATATGACATCTTACAAGTTTTAAGCCTTCCACATATGCTGCTTGTTATTGTGTTGAGTTTGGTTAAGTCTTGTTGACCCTTGTTGAGAGATTTATCATGCTCCCAAGATCAAGATCACGTACACCCACATATACAAGCTGCTCCTATACTAGGAGTACGCAAAAACATGCTTCCATCTAGATCCACTAAAAATTCTGCTCCTACACTGGGGTAGACAACAATAAGTTTGTTAGGGAAATACTCCATCTTCTATAAAGATAATGACCTCTATTGTTTAGAAGGAGAGACATGGGCTATGCAAAAAGCTTTAAAAAATATGGACACATAAAGGTCGAAGTACAAAAGAAAAAAATGATGAGCACATGAAGGCTCATGTATTGAAAAAAGAGAGAAGGAAGAGAGATAGCCATGTTTCAAAATAACAAGTTATAGAGAGAGATCATATCTACAAAAGGAGTATAGTTTTAGTTTCCCTTTTTCCACATACATGCACATCTTGATCTAAGAGTATGGCACTTCTCTCCATGGATCCTTGATTTGACTTTATAACATATGCAATACAAGTATGCTATGTTGTTTATCCCTACCTAAAGCCCCACATAAACCTTTTTAGAGATAGGAGAAAACAAAACAAGGCAAAACATTACTATGCCTTGGTAAGGATTTATACACCATTAAGTGATTTGAGAGTGCCATTTGAGGAGTATAATGTGAACTATGCTTTTCTTGAGAAAAAACTTCCAAAACTCCAAGTTGCTAAGATGTGAAATTGGAAAGAGGACTTTGTTTCAAGAATTGTTCCGCCTTTCAATAGCCCAAGGAAACATGTTAGCTTAAGCCACATATCCCACTTGTGTAAGGAATGTGTTGGAATAACTTTTATGTAAGCCATATATCTTAGGATGTTATGCTCATGATTACTTTTATCTCTAAACTTTGCTTGAGGACGAGCAAAGGGGTAAGTGTGGGGGATCTTGTTGGTGGTGCTTAACTCACATTTCTAACTGCCAACTTCCATATAAAAAACTGCTAAAATAACACCAAGCTTAGACATAGGGCTTTGGAACTAATAATTTTCACAAGTTTTGGTGTTTAACCATTTGCAGGAGGACATTCATGGAATACATAGAAAATACATTCAAAATGCACAAAGAAACAAAATGTGACACCATATTGCGCAAGGCAAAAGAGCCCAAGGGGGGAAGGCCTACTACCAGGCCAAATCAGGGCCAAGCATATTGAGAAAAAGGGCCCAAAAACAAACCAAACAATCTCCAAATGGCGTGAACTTTACAGGCATGGCCCACACATTCCCAGAGGCCCACCAGACAAAACTTGTGCCAAGATGGCATCTTTTGGGGACGACCGACCCATGGGGGAACCCAACCCCCTATAGGCTCCGTTCCGCCCAAGCTTTGGTCGGTTGGTTCCCACCGCCTCACCAATGTTGGTTGCACGGGTATTCATAAAGGATTCATCTGGAGGATGGCAGTTTGCCTAATAAAAGGTCCTAATATGGCTAGAGGGGGTGAATAGCCTATTAAAATCTCCACAAATGTTGACAAAATATTGTCGGCAGTCCTTCGAGGGGTATCCCACGAAGGTAGATTGATAGGCAGAGATGCGTGTAATCGAGAACAAGAAGACAACAAAGATACACGAGTTAGACAGGTTTAGGCCATCAGTATGATGTAATACCCTACTCTTGTAGTCTGTTGGATTGTATTGGCTATTGTATGATATTGCGTGAGTTTGGAGGGGGTCCCTGCCCGCCTTATATAGTCTGGGAGGCAGGGTTACAAGTCGGTTAGATCTACGAGATAACCAGAAAGTAATAACAGATTACAAGAATAATGGGATTATACGTATCCTAACAGATCTTGTAGTATCTTCAGAATATCTTCCCGATGTCTTGCGAGAGGCACTGAGTAGCGTCGTGCCCCGCAAGGCTTCATCTTGTGGGCTGGGCCGCCCCTATGGGTGTAGCCCATGTGGTCTGCCGTGGTATCTGAGGTCATACCCCCACAACTAGTCCTCGAGTGCCTTGGATCCATTGTGCAACGCTGTCTTGAGCTTGTCCAAGCAGGTTCGAACGAAGCCAAGCAGTCAAACTCATGGTCCGACCACCTTAATGAGTTGCCGAGCAGTTGTGAGCCATTGTCGAGCAGCATGAACCATCGTCGAGCAGCGTGAACCGTTGCTGAGTAGTGTGAACTGTCGCAGAGCAGCGTGAACCATCGCCGAGCAGTGTGACCCAAGTATGGCTTGCCATAAGGATGTAAGGAGCTCAAGTTTAGAATCGAAAATTTCTTCGTAGTGGACCAAGTGTGCCCACTTAGAGTCCAACCACGAGAAAGAGAGATAATCTTCTTTAGCTTCAAGAGGCGTGGAGTCTTCTAGATTAAAGCAAACACACTCATTGCAAGGTGAAGTGTGTCCACTTAGTCCTCGAGCCTGATAGTAGGTGACGTGGTCATGTGGTGCCAGGGTCCAAAGTAGAAGAAAAGTAGAAAACTAGTCTAGGAGGCAGCCAGTCCTTGGTCATAGCCTCGAGATGAGAAAAGCACATTCACCGCTAGGTGAAGTGTGCCCACTTAGTCCCTGAGCCTGACAGTAGGTGATGTGGTCACGTGGTGCCAGGGTCAGAAACAGTAGTCAACAGAAAAAAGTCCCAAGTGCGGTGAGGAACCAAGTCATAGTGCCGACGCAGTCCCCAAGCCACAAGAAAAAATCTTAGAGAAAATAAATTCTATAGAAAAAACTAGAGTAATGGCTGTACAGTAGTAAGTATTGAGCCATAATAGATGGTGGAGAAATCAGCGAATATTCGGCAAGCAATAACAAATTGCGGCGATAAATGGGTGATACGGGCTGCGGTTGTGTAGAAGCCCAGGTAACGGCCCACCATGTGGTTTTGGAGAATTCGGAGGGATGCAATTTGTGGAGCGGTTTCCCAAAAACCCTTGAATGCGAAAGAGTGGGGGGAGTGCTATATAAATGCACCGCCGCACCCCATGCTCCCACCTCTGCTACTTTGCCACTTCATCTTCCTCCTCAGCCCTCACACTTCCAGATCCATACATGCTTCCACCGCCAATCCCAAATCAGATCTGAGAAATGGCGCTGAAGAAGGCGGCCACTGTAGCCAGCCATGATGAGGAATGGGTGCCATCGAGGATGGGGGAGGCAGAGATCAACATGATGGTGGAGGCGGGCGTTCTTTCTGACTGAGTCACCGCCGGATGGCGGCCAGCTAGCAATGAGCCCTTCCTAATGCCTCATACTGATGAAGTAGTGGTGTTTAAGGATTATTTCTGGCACGGGTTAGGATTTCCTATTCATCCTTTCCTGAGGGATCCATTGGAGTTCTGGGTAATTAGTCTGTGCAATCTCCACCCAAACACCATCTTGCACATCTCGATCTTTATGCACTTCTGCAAAGCATATCTGGGGGTTCTGCCGCACTTCAACCTCTTCAGACACCTATTCTAGTTGAAGAAGAAGGGCGGTGGTGGTTCCAAGGTGGTCGGCGGCGTATATCTTCAACTTTGGGATAGGATGGCGAGCAAGTACATATCTGTACCGCTGAATACTTCACTGAAGGGGTGGAACGCTAGGTGGTTCTACATGAAATAGAGCCATCCTGCAATCTGTTGCGACGTCGACCACATCCCAGAGAGCCAAAAGAGCTGGTCGGAGAAACCGAGCAATGCTAACATAGAGCAGGTGAGGGAGCTCCTCGACCTGATAAAAGGCATGGAGATTAACGACGAACTAGTGGTAGTGAGCTTCATAGTGCGCCACGTCCAGCCCTGTAAGGAGAGGGCCCACCTAGGCTTTGACTTCAAAGGCAACAACGATGGCACCTAGGAGAGCACGGGGAGGCTATCAAAGGATGACATGCTAGAGCGGGCCATAGAGCTATTCGCTCCAAATGCCTCATTTAGCGTGTCAAGGAAGACGAGGGCCTTGAACTGTACAAATTTGGCTCCTCAGGTAACCATCCCATTTATTTTGTTCGTGATGCTTTTTATCCATTACCATTGCCAAGCAGTGAACTGATTCACTTATGTAAAGATCCATTTGTAGGAAAGAGCGGTGTACTTCTCAGGCGTGCTGAGGGGCAATTGGTCGTAGGCAGTAGGCGCCCGGCCATCGGCTCAGCCTAAAGAAGATGCGGCCAACGCCTCATCGAAGTACGAAGGCGCAGACGCTAGTTAGACGGAGAGTACCCCCGGTGTCGGAGAAAGTCTGAGGGAAGAGGGCAGCAGCAGATGAGCCAACCTGGAAGAAGAGGAAGACAGCGGGTGTTGTTCCCCGCAAGCCGAGCGACATCTCGCTTGGCGGTGACCAGACCACTTGGACATGGAGGGCGGCAATGTCCGAGTGGTTGGATGATGACAGGGCTCCAGTAGCTCCTCCTCCAAGCACTAAAGCCCCCTCGCATAGCTCACGCGTGGAAGAGCAACCAAAGGGAGGGGAGGGAGTCCCTGAGCAGCAAGCAAAGGGAGTCCCTGAGTAGCAGGCAACGGGAGTCCTCGAGCAGCAGGCGATGGGAGTCCTAGAGCGATAGGAGGAGGTGAGGCCGACAGTGGATGCCGTGAGACCTCCACCCTAGGGCGTGGGAGTCAACCCTAGGGCCATGTCTGTGGGCTCGGGTAAGCAGTGCCGGTTTAGGAAAGTGTACTGGTAGTCTGACACATAAGTATCCTTGCCTCAGAGTTATTTTGCTATCATATCCTTATCTTTTTTGTGATTGACGAGCTGATTTGACGCAGAGTGACGCGTACGGAGGATCTTACCTCGGCCGTCTAGACCGACGAGCAACCGAGGGCTAGTCCTGGGGTGGAGGCAATGCCGGTAGACCCCATCCTAGAGTCCTTGAGTGCTCAATGGCCTACGAAGAAGTCGGCCGCCGCCGCTGATGTACTTGGCAGCGGCGAACGGTTGGCGGCGATGGCGATGTCTACGGCAATGGTGGAAACCGCCGGGTCTTCGGAGGCGGCAGCTAGAGTTGCGGACGCCATGCTAGAGTCTGTGGCGGATAAGCCAGTGGCACCCGAACAGCAAATGGTGCTCCCTAAGGCATCAGAGGGCATGGTTGGACATGCTGTCTAGCCACCGAGCCCCCTGGTGGTGCCTTCCACTATGGAGGAGGATGAGGCAGAAGAGATTGAGCGTGAGGAATCACGACCTCAAGCTGTCTGAATCCTCTGCAAGTGGGGCGACAAAGTGGTGGTTGTTGAGGAGGAGGACACCACTAGGGAGCTCAGGAGACTAGAGTCCACCCTTTCTAGAGTAATGAAGCAAATCAAGGTCAGTACAACGCCTGCAATGCTCATCTTTGACGTTATAGATCGGCTTTGCTTCATAGTCTTGGTGTGTTTGCAGGGGATTGCTTGGACTACCGAGCAACGACGCTAGCTGATCAAAAGGATGGAGCCCCTCGTCGAAGAAAATGCCAAGCTAAAGGAGGTGATGAAGTTAATGGAGAAAAACGTCCCGAGGGCCCAGCGCAAGCGAGATCTTACTGAGTCTCAAGCGCGGGATCTAGAATACCAAAAGGGGGCTCTATCCGAGCAGTTGGCAACTATGTCCGAGTAGCTATGGGGGAAGTCTGAGCAGCTAGAACATAGCTTTGAGCAGGTGATGAGTCTTTCCATGTAGCTGGAGCAGAAGTCCGAGCAGAGAAAAGGTATGGTGTATCAGCAATTTTGCTTTTGCATTGTTGAAGTCATATTGTTGTTGACAACGGTTATGCTTGTAGAGCAAGATGCGGAGCTCGGCCAGCTGTGCCAAACTATTGGGCAACTCTAGGAGGAGGAGAATAATACAGCTAGGTAGGCAAAGAAGCTAGCCGAGGAGCTGAAAGGTGAGTTCTTCATGGTCTGAGTTAATGCTAGAGTAATTTCTTGACTTGACGGACCCTTGCAATGCCTATAGACTATCGCCGGAGGGTCAAGGCATAGTTCAATTTGCTGGAGTAGGAGGCCAGAACCTAGCGGAGCAAGCTCGATGCCGTGGTTGCCAGAGTCAAGTCGGTGCTCGACTGCGTCGACCTAGAGGTGGCTCCTTAGCTCGATGGTAGGATGCCATGTCTGGACACCATCATTGACAGGTGCAAGGTGGCATGGGAGAACTTCAAGAGCTTCAACCGCGATGCCATCGTTACCGCCGTTACTCACGCCCTTGCGGTCGTCCGGTCCCACTACCCAGCCATTGACCTTTAGGCGATAGGGGATGAATTTGCCAGAGGGATGGAGGCGACAGAGCATCAACAGCTAGAAGATGAGGTGGAAGACGCAGTGAAGAAGCTGGCTGGCAATGTCGACCTATTCGCCGTGATGGACGGCGATGCCGAAGCCCAATGATCTGCTTAGAGATGTGCTGTATTAATTGGAGAGAGTAGTTAGAATGCGCAAGGGCGCAGATAGACATTTATGGATATGTATAAATGTTGTAAAGTGACAAGTGCATGTTTATGCAGATTACTAGTATTGCGGTGAAAAAATTGTTGTAGTGTTAACCCTAACGCGATTATACGTAGTATAAGTAGCATCTGAGCAGTTAGTTCGTTACTGAACTCTTTGGCCTTAGCTAGCCCATAGTCCATAACATCGAGCATGGAGCCCGTGCACGCGTAGGAGGAATAGGCGTGACCAAGGAACCATAGCTGACCACCCATAACGTAGAGCATGGAGCCCATAGCACATATAGGGAGAGATCAGAGACTGGGCCTTCTCCATAGAGAACAGAGTGGAACATATGCTGCTCGACGGTTGGTGAAATAACTTGGAGATATACATAGTATTAGTAGCATTCGAGCAGTGTCGACGAAATATGGTCGGTAGTCTACCTAGGGGTATAGCCAAGGTAGTAGATTGTTGGCAGACAGATGCGCAAGCCACAAACAAGACGGTGACGCAAGACAGACACGAGGTTTTATCCAGGTTCGGCCGCCAAGAAGGCGTAATACCTACGTCCTGCGTCTGATTGTATTGCTGTATGTCAATGAGAGATGTTTTTTAGAGGGGTCCCCTGCCCGCCTTATATAGTCCGGGGGGTAGGGTTACAGATCTGGAAACTAATCCTAGCCAGTTACAATTGCCATAGATGGCCGAATAAGGATTCCTATTCTAACCGACCAGGATCTTGCTTGATCACCAAATCTGTCTTGACTCCTTGCGCGGGACTCCAAACAGGTTGGCTGGGCCACACGTCATCTTTTGGTGGACCGGACCCACTGATCCGGGCCAGCCCAAGCTTAGCTGTAAGGGTATAGGGGTTAATACCCCCACAGCTAATCCCCAAGCACCATGTATTATGCTGCGACACGCCATTTTAACCTTCTCCGAATAGTGAGGCTTGAGTTCTTGACATCTCTGACCACCGTTGTCACCGGAGAAGTAGGTTGTCCGAAGAATGTATGGTGCACTTAAGAAAAAAGAAAAAGATTTCCGTCCTGTGAAGTGTGCCCACTTGTATTTCTGTAAAGAAATGTAAGTGCGTCTTGAAGCGTAGCGTCCTTGATCATCAGAGGCATAGGGGTCGAAAAACAAACACATTCACCACAAGGTGAAGTGTGCCCACTTAGTCCCCGGGCCTGGTAGTAGGTGACATAGGCACATGGTGCCAGGGTCTAAAAAGAATTCCCAGTTAAGTTAAGAACCCAATCGTTGTACAGGCGATACGAGATGCACCGGCAGGTGCATCGTACCGATGTAGTCCCCAGGCTTGCTAGAAGGCGAAGTATGAGCCTTGTAGCAAGGTCGAAATAAAGGTCTCTTAACTGTATGTGAGTACAAATCACATGTAGCCGAGGAGAACGATCTCCGAGCAGTGGTCGGGGCAGTTCCCGAGCACGATAGTAATCCTTACAATTAGTCAAAGCATAGGGGTCGATTAAATAAATACATTCGCCGCAAGGTGAAGTGTGCCCACTTAGTCCCCGAGCCTGCTAGTAGGTGACGTAGGCACGTGGTGCCAGGGTCTAAAAAGAATTTCCACTGGAGTTAAGAATCCAATCATCGTACAGGCGATACGAGATGCACCGGCAGGTGCATCGTACCGATGTAGTTCCCGGGCTTGCTGGAAGGCGAAGTATGAGCCTTGTAGCAAGGTCTAAATAAATGTCTCTCAACTGTATGTGAGTACAAATCACATGTAGCCAAGGAGAGCGGTCTCTGAGCAGTGGTTGGGACAGTCCCCGAGCACGGTAGTGGTCGGAGCAGTCCCCGAGCACGGTAGTGGTCAGAGCAGTCCCTGAGCACGGTAGTGGTCGGAGTAGTCCCCGAGCACGGCAGTGGTCAGGGCAGTCCCCGAGCACGGTAATGGTCGGAGCAATCCCTGAGCATTGTAGTGGTCTGGGCAGTCCCCGAGCACGGCAGTGGTCTGGGAAGTCCCCGAGCACGGTAATGGTCGGAGCAGTCCCCAAGCACGGCAGTGGTCTGGGTAGTCCCCGAGCACGGTAATGGTTGGAGCAGTCCCCGAGCATTGTAGTGGTCTGGGCAGTCCCCGAGCACGGTAGTGTCTGGGCAGTCCCCGAGCACGGTAATGGTCGGAGCAGTCCCCGATCATGGTAGTGGTCGGAGCAGTCCCTGAGCACGGCAATGGTCTGGACCATCCTTGAGCACAAGACATGCAGCGAAGAAACAAACGCCGCTTGTACTATTATTTGGTGTATTTATTTATCTTCTTATTCTGTCAAGTCCAATCAGACATGTCTAGTCAAAAAAGCAGGTGGGTATAGCACGTCATACTGTCTTCTTGCCCTTTCTAGCAAATAGTCGCTTGGCACCTGTAAGGAGGTGCATCAGTGTGGGCCCTCTCACACTAGCAACGAAGAGGCGCGTACACTAGTAACGAAGGGATGCATTTATTGGTGTAGATCTCGAGGTTGTGAAAACAACCATCTACGGCGCATGCACACGTCTCCCAAGAATCTCGGGCGGACGAAACAACGGAACTCTTGGTTATTTATAATATAGAACTGGTAAGTTACTTTTTACCGATCCCCATTATCACTCGCTGCCGTAGCCTTCTTCTTCCTCTTGCCAAACCCTATACCTCCGAAATCATCAGCAATCACCCCTCCACCGTATCCACAACTTTAACAAGGGCGGATTAATGGCGAAGAGAGACGCCCAGAAGAAAGCCGGAGTCATGGCGAAGGAGTGGTGGAAGTCAAGGAGCAACGAGCAGACCATCGAAGACCTCGTCACCATGGGAGTGCTCCACAACAAGGCACTCGCGGGATGGCACACGCCGGAAGGAGAAAGCTACCTGATCCACAACCAGGTGAGATTGTGGTTTTTGAGGATTTCTTCAAGCGGGGTTTTGGGGTTCCAGTGCACCCTTTCCTTCAGGGGCTCTACTTGTATTACGAGATTGGGATTTGCAATCTACATCCCAACTCGATTCTTCTTGTCTCCACCTTCATCCATCTTTGCGAAGCATATGGTGTCTTCCAGCCCCATTTCGACCTCTTTCGCCATCTGTTCTGTCTGCGAAAGAAAGGAAGCGGCGGCTTGAAGATAGCCGGAGGCGTATACCTCAATCTACGTGATGGAATGAAGGCCCAGTACTTGCACTGCCCTTGGAACACATCGCTGGACGACTGGTACAAGAAGTGGTTCTACATCCACGAAGAGCCGAACACGATCACATTGTGTGATGTGGGGTTCATTCCGGAGAAGAAGAACAGCTGGTCGGAGAAGGCCGAGCACTTGGAACAGATCGCAGAACTTCTTGGGATGATCCCATGGGAGAAACTGGATGGTCCAAGCATGGTTGGGAACTTCATCAGCCGAAGGATCTAGCCCTGCCAGAGGAGGGTACATCCTGGCTATGAGTACCAGGGTAGCGTAGACCCAACGAGGACCAGGAAAGAGGCGCTCGACAAGATTGAAATCAAAGCCAGGATTGGAGAGCTATTCAACTTAGCCGATCCAAATTATGTCAGATTGGATAACATCGAGCACGCCTTCAAGCTGGCCTGACCTCCCCCAAAGGTAAATTATGCTGCCTTGTACCTGTAGAGTTATGTTGTAACAAAAATTGACTGTGTTGTCTCCTTTATGTTTCCCAGAGTAATGGTCATGACAGGGCAGCAGTGTTCGTGTCTCCACCCCCTAGTGTGGATTGGCCACAAGTTCCAGCCCAACCGCCCAGACTAGTGCCAGGGCCGAAGACATCGACTGGGCCGTACTCAGGGTTGGGGAGGAGGCAATGGCTAGGGCTACTGGCAAGCGGCCGGCGGCCAGCAAACGTCGTCAGGCCATCTTCCCACTATCAGATGATGAAACAGAGGATGCAGACATCTTCCGACTCGTCCCTCGAAAGAGGAGGAGACAACTAGAGTCGACGGAGCAGGGTGGCTCCTCCGTGCCAGTGGAACTCACATCACCGACCACTGCAATGCCGAGGACAAGCGGCAAAGGGGTCGAGCACCAAGCCCCAGCACCGGTACTGGTCATGGAAAGTGACCCGATGGCACCCGTAGAGCACGTGGAGCAAGCACGGATGAAGAGACGCGCCTTCGCCACATCATTTCGTGCTTCCAAGCTGTAAGTATCTATAACCTTGATGTAAGCTTTCAATTTATATTGAATGCTATTGTCTTTTGAACTTATCTCTGATATATTAGATCGGCGTCCACCAAAAATTCTGACCAGCTAGCCGGGTGCGGCATGGCTTTGCCAGCAATGGCGGAGAGAACTGCCCAGCAGCTGGCTATGGAGGAACCTATAGAAGAAAATCCATCGGAACCTCAGCAGACGAGCGGCCAGACGACAGTCCCCGAGCAGCTGGTCGAGAAGAGAGCCGAGCCAAGTACAAGTGCTCCGAGCACTAACCCTCCTGAGGGGGATACTTCAGCGCCAAGTGGACCAGACCAAGCCGAGGAGCAGCAGTCAGAGGTGGCACAGAGCACGCTTGCCGATGCCATGGCTCGTGGGAAAGCCATAGTGGTCGCAGAGACTACAAACTCTAGACCAGCACCGCTTCCTAAACAAGAGGCCAAAGAGAACAAAGTAGAAGAGGTCCTGGGATGTCCCCAAGACAAATGACAACATGTATATGTGTCGTGCTGGCAGAACGACCAGTGGGTTATGCATGAGGAAATCCCAGAGGTCGAAGAGACCCTGAAAGTTGAACGAGCGGCAAAACGTCTGGTGACGGAAGTCCAGGTATGTTTGGCTTGACCACTTGATCCTATTATTCAGTCGAACTGTCTGACTTAGCTTGTTTACATGCAGGACTTGATGAAGACAGCAAAGTACCGAAAAAAGTGCTTCGACCAAATTGAGGGGATCACGGCAAGCAATAGAGAACTAGCGGCCAAGGTGGAACGCTTGTGCCACCAACTTGAAGCCACCGACCAGGAGAGGACAGAGCAAGAGGCACAAAACCAGAACCTAGTCGTCCAGCTCAGTAACAAAGAGCAGGAAAAAACAAGTAAGTTGTCATTTTATCATAGCAAGTGCATGACACGTGTTGTTGCATTGTTGGTAGTGATAGTTGTAGTGCAGGCTTAGAAGCTGAAGTAGTCCGTCTCCAATAGAAGAATAGCCATGTGGCCACAGAGTGTGGTCGCCTGAAGGAGGACAACGAGAAACTAGCGCGCGACCAGTCTCAACTCCGGGACTGCACAACTAAGATGAAGGAGGAACTGAAAAGTAAGTGTTCCAGACCACCTTGCTCATTCTATTGCCCGCCTTATCTGGTCATGCCGTTACATTTTGATGTCTTGTACGGTTTGTAGTTTTAAAAGTCAATGCCAAGAAACATCTAGAAGCCGTGATGAAAGATCATGATGGCTGGAAGGCGCGATGCCTAGAGACCACCGAGGATCGGAACACATGGAAGAACCGGTGCCAGGAAGTGGCAACTGGCATTTTACCCATCCTCGACCTTATCGACCTAGCGCTTACAGAGGAAGTGCCAAGGACGCCGCAGCTCAGACTGGTCAAGAGATGCCAAAAGGCATGGGGATGGTTCCAAGAGTTTGTGAAGGAGGCGGGTGAGTACACAGGTGCACATGTGCTAAGCATGGTGCGTGCCCACTACCCCCTGATCAATCTCAAGCACCTGGAGGCTGGGTACCCAAAGGAGGTAGACCCAGACAAGGCTGAGGAGCTTTGGATGACCCAGCTAGACCTATCATCAAAGATAATTGGCGACATTAACCTATGTGGAGGTGGGACAGCACCTGTACAGGGTACGCCATCGACAAGTCAGCTAGAAACACCATTAGTTGCGAGCCAACCGACGAAGCCTACGGTCTCGACTAGCTAGGCATCGGCGGGGCCATCCTCTTCAGCTCGACCAGTACAAGAGTCCCCGAGACTCGAGCAGGATATCGAAAGCAGCGAGCAGCGGGTGCCGCGTGCCCTGACCAGCCAATAGAATAGGCTAGAGCTGTAGAAGAAGGACATAGTTGTGTTATTGTAAACTTGGGCCTCTTCAGGCAAGCTTGTAATAACGTAACTGTATATCATCATAAGCTTGTTTGCTTTGTATAAAATGTATTTAAGCTTGAAACTCATGTTGGTGTAACTAAGTGAGAACATGTTAACGTTCTGTTTAGTTGTACCATTTTACTCGACACGTCATCCCGAAAAGTTTGTGTGGCCCTAGTTTGCCATGTGGTCGGAGTGTGAGGTGCGTGACCTGTGCACACGTAGACGCGGACAAGTCAAACTAGGGGGGACCTGCCGATCACCCGTAGCGTAGAGAGCGGATCCCATGCACGTGTTGGGAGGAACCGGAGATAGGGCCTGCTCCAAAAGCCTTAGAAGGAATGGTGGTTGGCTTTTACTGGCTAAGTTAGAATAACCATAAAATTCGAAGTGACACATTAGAGTGGTCGGAGAAATCATAATAGCTTTATTGAAGTAAATCGAAAGTACAAGAGGAGTACATATCTCAGTAGTTAAGCATAGAAACGTATAAGCTTGTCGATATGCCATAAATTTGGTAGGTTCGTCCCATCCAGGTGAGCTAACCTGTAAGATGTTGGTCGTGTGACTTCCTTGATCATGAAGGGCCCCTCCCATGGGGTTGTGAGTTTATGGACACCAGCCTGATTCGTCTTCCACTTCAGGACCAGGTCCCCGACCACGAAGAACCGCTCTTTAACGTTCTTGTTGTAGTACCTACGCAAAACAGCAAGGTATTTGGCTGTACGTACACAAGAATTGAGCCGCTTCTCTTCTGCACTATTCACTTCTAGCTCCCGTACTTCATTGACCTTGCCTTCGTCGAAGTTCTCTACCCGTGCTGATCTGAAAGCTATATCTGCTGGGAGGACTGCCTCAGCACCGTAAACCATAAAGTATGGTGAGATGCTAGTGTTACGACTGGGCTGAGTTCTGAGGCCCCAAACCATGGCTAGCAACTCTTTGAGCCATCTTTCGGGAGCTTTGTCATTTTCTCTGTACATCCTCTTCTTCAATGCGTCCAAGATCATGCCATTTGCCTGCTCGACTTGTCCATTAGCTCTAGGGTGCGCCACCGAGACGTATTTTACTACTATGCTCCTTTCATCGTAGAAGTCCCAAAAAGCATTCCCGATGAACTGAGTACCCAGATCAGTGATGATGCTGTTGGGTATGCCAAAACAGTGGATGACCTGGTCGAGGAATGTGACAGCCTTTTTTGAGGATGCCTGTACCAGAGGCATGTATTCTATCCACTTAGAAAATTTGTCGATCAGCACAAAGACGCATGTAAATTTCCTAGGAGCCAGTTTGAAGGGCCCGATCATATCTAGTCCCCAGCATGCGAAGGGCCAAGAGGCTGGTATTGTCTGGATCTCATGTGCTGGTACGTGGATTCTCTTGGCGAAGAACTGACAACCCTCACAGTGGCGGACTAGCTTCTCTATGTCGGCTATTGCTGACGGTCAATAGAACCCTGCTCGGAAAGCCTTACCGACCAGCGTTCTTGAGGCCGCGTGGTTGCCGCAGGAGCCAGAGTGGATTTGCTCTAGGAGATGTTCGCTATCCTCCTGGGTTATACACTTCATCAAGATTTCCTCCTTTGCTTTCTTGCACCATAACTTGCCATCGACGAGCAGGTACTACTTACTGCGACGCATCAGGTGCTCGTTTTCTGTCCGATTAGTGTAACCACTGCCATCTGTTAGGTACCTGATGAAAGGTATTATCCAGTTGGGCTCATGAGTGGTCGGAGGAGGCTCGGTGGTGCTCGACGCCGGAACCGTAGCCACCAATTGCTAGTCTGGAGGCTTATCTACCGTGGAATCTTCCTCTTCGATGGAAGGCTTGAGCAGGTCTTGGACGAATACGCCATGTGGGACTTTGGCTCGGGATGATCCTAACTTTGACAGTGCATCCGCTACTTGATTTTTGTCCCAAACCACGTGTATGTACTTGATGCCATAGAACCTGCCTTCTAGCTTTCTGATCAATTTGCAGTATGCATCCATCTTTTCGCTGGTCGTGTCCCAGTCCTTGTCGAGTTGGTTGATGACCAGAGCCGAGTCTCCATAGACATAGAGACGTTTAACGCCGAGCTCAACCGCAATGCACAAACCATGTAGGCATGCTTCGTACTCGGCGGCATTATTAGATGCTGGGAAATAAATCCTGAGGACGTACCAGAGCTGCTCCTTGGATGGTGACACGAAAAGGACTCCTACCCCCACACCGTCAATGTTGAGAGAGCCGTCAAAGTACATCGTCCAATACTCATCGGGCCCCTGAGAAGTAGGCGTGCTTAAGTCTGTCCACTCGACGATGAAATCAATGAGCGCCTGAGACTTGATTGTAGTACGGCTTGCAAATTCCAAGGAAAAAGGACATAGCTCCATTGCCCACTTGATGATGCGACCGTTCGCATCCTTGTTGCTAATGATGTCTCGCAGAGGGTACTCGGTCATGACCACCACACGATATCCATCGAAGTAATGTTTCAACTTTCGGGATGTTATCAGTATGGCGTAGATCAACTTCTGAATCTGTGGGTACCTAGTCTTGGAATCATTGAGTACCTCACTGATGAAATAGATTGGTCACTGTACCTTGTAGACGTGGCCGGGCTCGTCGTGCTCGACCACCATGGCCGTGGAGACCACTCGATTAGTAGCCACAATGTAAAGCAGGAGTGTTTCATCTTCTCTAGGAGCAGTGAGGACCAGAGGTGATGTAAGGTATTGTTTCAGCTGTGTGAAGGCAGCGTCTGCTTCCTCCGACCACTCAAACTTTTTGGATGCTTTGAGCAGTTTAAAGAACGGTAATCCTTTTTTGCCTAATCTTGATATGAAACGGCTGAGGGCGGCCATGCATCCGGTAAGCTTCTGAACATCCTTCACCTTTTTGGGTGGCTTCTTGTCCAAGACAGCTTTGACTTTCTCTGGGTTAGGGCATATGCCATCATGACTGACGACGTTGCCAAGTAGTATGCCAGAAGGAACACCGAAGATGCACTTCTTTGGGTTTAATTTCCACTGGAATGTGTTAAGGGCTGCAAAGGTGCGTTCCAGGTTGTCAACAAGGGTATGTGCTTCCTTGGTTTTGACAACTATATCATCAACATAAGCCTCGATGAGGTCGTCTTTTATCTCTTCTTTGAGGCAGGCCTGTATAGCGCGTTGGTAGGTAGCCCCGGCGTTCTTGAGCCCGAACGACATGGTCGTGTAGCAGTAGGCACCGAAAGGCGTAATAAAAGATGTCTTGATCTGGTCGTCCTTTTTTAGAGCGATCTGGTGATAACCAGAGTAGCAATCGAGAAAGGAAAGCAGCTCGCAACCGGCGGTTGAATCTACGACCTCGTCTATGCGAGGTAAACCGAAGGGGTCCTTAGGGCAGTGTTTGTTGAGATCAGTGTAATCAACGCACATTCTCCATTCATTATTCTTTTTGTGTACAAGAACTAGGTTGGCTAACCACTCCGGATGATACACTTCTTTGATAAATCCGGCTGCCAAAAGTCGTGTAACTTCTACCCTAATCGCCTCCTTTTTGTCACGAGTGAACCGTCGTAGCTTCTGCTTGATAGGTTTGGCCTTGCCGTTGACATTCAAGGAGTGCTCGATCAAGTTCCGAGGTACATAGGGCATGTTAGTAGGTTTCCATGCGAACACATCCACATTTCTCCTCAAGAACTTGACGAGCGCGTCTTCCTATTTGGGATCCAGGTTGGCCCCGCTAAGGGCCGTTTTGCTGGGATCGCCGTCGACCAGCTGGATCACCTTGTGCTCCTTGGACTTGATGTTCTTGTGTGGAGCCTCGAGCTCTGGGATCTCTAGGCAGTCGGCCGAGGTCTTCTTGGCGTCGAGCATGGTCTCAGCCATGCGAATAGAGAGGTCGTGAGGCTCTGCTATTTTGAAGTTGTCGTCCTCACAAGTATAGGCTGCGTATACGTTGCCCCTAAGGGTTAGAACTCCTTTCTCGGTAGGCATCTTGAGCACCAGATACCTGTAATGAGGTATGGCCATGAACTTGGTGAGCGACGATCGACCAAAAATAGCATGGTAGGTGCCGTCGAAGTCAGCGACCACGAAGTTGATGTAGTCGGTGCGGAAGTGGTTCGGGGTCCCAAATTGCACAGGTAGCATGATCTGCTCGAGAGGTGTAGAGCTCTATCCGGGGAGAACACCCCCGAACTGTGCCTCGTACAGCTTGAGATCAGCCTGGGTTATCTTCAGGGCGGGCTGACTGTTCTTGAATAGTATATCGATGGAGCTGCCGCCGTCAATCAGCACTCTGTCGAACTGAACCTTGTTGATGCAAGGATCGAGGACTAGGGGAAAATGTCCTGGCTCAGGCATTGCAACCCATTGGTCCTTTCTGCTGAAGAAGATCTCGCGGTGAGACCATGGAGGGAGCCACGGATCGGTGAGGAGGTTATCGGTGTTGGCCACGTTCAAGCAAGCGCGGGCGAGCAGCTTGTGTTCTCATTTGGTCTCGATGGACACTTTGCCCCCGATGATGGTGTGCACGCGATCGGTTGGCTTGACGTACTTGTGACGGGGATCTGCGTCTTCATCGTTGTTGTCCTCGTTGCGCTGTTCCCCTACGTCGTTAGGCTTGTCGGATGTATCCAGAGCCTGTTGACGCGTGTAGATAGATTTGAGAACGCGGCAATTCTCCATGGTATGGTTTGACTTGGGATGGAGCTGGCAGGGCCCTTTCAATGCTTTGGCGTAGTCGTCTTGGTAGTTACGATGTCCGCCACCTTTTTTAACGGTGTTGACCTCGCCATCGTCTTCCCGAGCACGCTTGCCCCTGTAATCATCACAGCGGTTACGCCGCTGATTACGTTGGTCGCGGTGGTCGCGGGAGTCATTGCGCTGGTTGCGGCGGTCAAAATTGTCATTCCGACCACAGTTGCCGTAGTAGTCGTCGCGGTGTGGGGGGTGGTCGGAGCGTGGAACCCTTGCTGCTTCTTCGATAATTATCTTTTTAGCGTCGTTCGCATCCGCATATTTCTTAGTGGTGGCTAGGAGCGCTGTGACTGATTTAGGCCTCTCGCGCAGGAGCTTGTCCCTTAGGGCATCGTGGAAGCGGAGGCCAGTGATGAAAGCCTCGATTGCCTCATTGTCGGAGATTGACGGGACCTTGATGCGCATCTCTGAGAAACACTGGACGTACTCGCGCAGTGGCTCATCTTTTTGATCTCGAATTCATTGTAGATCATATTTGTTGCCGGGTTGCTCGCAAGTAGCAATGAAGTTGTCGATGAAGGCTTGCTTGAGCTCTTGCCAAAGAATCAAAGTAGTTCACCGGCAAGCTAACCAGCCATTGGTGACCTGCATGGCCAATAGCGACTGGGAAGTAGTTAGACATGACGTGCTCGTCAGCCATGGCAGATTTGCACGTAGTTTCATAGAGCATGACCCATAATTCGGGGTTCTCCTTGCCGTCGTACTTCTGAAGTTTCTCGAGCTTAAAGTTCTTGGGCCATATGACTTGGCGAAGGTGTGGAGTAAACTGCTTCCAACCCGGCGGGCCATGGGCAGTGTCGTATTCCATATGGCGATAGCTTTCATGGGATGCATGATCGTTGGCTCTCTGGTTGATGCGAGCGCGCAGGTCACGTCCTTCGAGGTAATGGCGGAGATCATTATTGCCATCGCGGCGATCTCGGTTGCCATCTAGATTAGCCCTGTGACCGTGGTTATCGCGGCGATTGTCGCGGTTGTCTCGGCGGTTATCGCCTCGGACGTCGCGACGGTTGTCCTTCCGACGATGGTTGTCATCCCGACCACCATCATGGCCACCATTTTTGCCTTGACGGTTGTCTAAAGGGTCGTTGTTGCATGAGCCACGTTGGTTGGGTGGCTGTGTGTGACTTGAGTACTGGTGGCTGTGGCTTGACTCGACTGAGACGAATGGAGCCCGAGCTTGATTTACAATCTCTGCGGTCTGGGCCATAGCAGCCGTCAGATAGGCTTGTATTTCATCGCGAACTGCTTGGGTTTCTGGGGTATTGGGTAGCCGTTGCATCATCGCCATAGCAATGGCTACGTTGGCGCTTGGAGTCCTAAAGACCTGTTTGTCCCCCACCCTGTCGAAAGCATTGTTGAGGTCACGTGGCTGGACCCGTATGCGTCGTGCCTCCTCTTCTGCTTCGGCTTCGATTTGTCGGTGATTAAACCGGTCAATATTGCGTGCTTCACATGCAATCCTTTCTTGCTCTGTTTCGCCAACTACTGGTGGTTCATCGTTGCTAACAACATTGATCAAATCCCCTCGCCTTGGTGGGAAAGACGGGAATTGTGGGAAAATCGGAGCGTGGTCTGGGATATCCAGATCATATTCGACGCCTTCATCGTTGTGATGCTGGAGCTCGGTGTGGACAGAGGCATTAGATGCGATGCCAGACGAGGAGCTGGAGTCACCCTCTTGGACCGTGTGGATGGATCCTTCTTGATAATCCTCAATCCAGATCATGTTGACGAAGTCGCTTGGCCTCGACCGAGGCTGATGTACAAAACACAGATCCGAGCAGCGTTGTATGTTATACGTGTAGTTGGAGGCAGAGTTTTGTAGGCCGTAGGGCTAGGCCTGGTAGTTCTCTATTGAGGCTTCATACTCGGAGAGCTGGAGACCCGTCGCGGAGGCTGGTCGGCGATGAGCAGAGCGCCCTTCAGGAGTAGATATGACCACAAGATCTGTACCAAGTTGTGCAGGATGACTGGCCCGAGCTGGTCGGGTAGATCTATTGTGGGGAGCGGTTAACTGCTCATTAGGTTGACTTTGAATTGTACTTACCAGAGCTAGGGTTTTAGTGAGTTTGGTGCTGACCTGATCGATGGAGTCAAGCAGGTCGGTGTTGTCGATCTGCTTCCCTTTGTAGCGGGGAAGCGAACGACGGGTTGTCGATGTGGCTGAAGATGATGTAGGCGTGGTCGGAGCCAGATGTACCATGGTCGGAGCCGTATCCATCGTGGTCGGAGCTGTAGCCGATGCAGGTGAAGCAGTGGTCGACGTAGATTGAATCCACGCTTCCTCTGTGGTCATGGCGATGAAGTCATCGGAGCCAATGGTCCAGGTGATCTGGCCGACAGTGAACGTGAGGCTGTTCGGCGTAGCCTCAGAGCTGGAGATGATGACCATCTTGTTTGCTTGGAGAGCAGTACGCACACCCCCTACCTGGCGCGCCACTGTCGATGAAATATGGTCGGTAGTCTACCTAGGGGTATGCCCAAGGTAGTAGATTGTCAGCAGACACATGCGCAAGCCACAAACAAGATGGTGACGCAAGACAGACACAAGGTTTTATCCAGGTTTGGCCACCAAGAAGGCGTAATACCTATGTCCTGCGTCTGATTGTATTACTGTATGTCAATGAGAGATGTTTTTTAGAGGGGTCCCCTGCCCGCCTTATATAGTCCAGGGGCAGGGTTACAGATCTGGAAACTAATCCTAGCCAGTTACAATTGCCATAGATGGCCGGATAAGGATTCCTATTCTAACCAACCAGGATCTTGCTTGATCACCAAATCTGTCTTGACTCCATGCGCATGACTCCAAACAGGTTGGCTGGGCCACGTGTCGTCTTTTGGTGGACCGGACCCACTGATCCGGGCTGGCCCAAGCTTAGCCGTAAGGGTATAGGGGTTAATACCCCCACAAGCAGTTAGATCTTTACTGGGCTCTTAGCCTTGGCTAGCCCATAGTCCATAACATCGAGCGCGGAGCCCGTGCACATGTAGGAGGAACAGGCATGACCAAGGAACCACAGCCGACCACCCATAACACAGAGCGCGGAGCCCGTAGCACGTGTAGGGAGAGATTGGAGACTGGGTCTTCTCCATAGAGCACAGAACAAAATGTGCGCTACTTGGCGATTGGTGAAACATTTTGGAGATCTAGAGAAACACGGTGGAGTGTTTATGGTGATCTCGTATTGGAGTTCGTTAAGGAGTAGCTTAGAGCTCGGTGACCGTAAGTGGAAATTAAATCATAATGGAGAAATAATGGATACAAATTATGGCGACCAAAACTTTATTCATCATGGAGTGGTGAATACATATCTGGAGCATTTCAAGGATAGAAACGTATAAGGTGCTCGATGTGCCATGAATTAGGGATATCGATTCTGTCCAAGTCACATAGCTGGTAAGACCCTGGTCGGGTAACCTCTTTGACCACGTAAGGTCCTTCCCAGGGGGAGGAGAGCTTGTGCATCCCTTCGGTTTTTTGCTTTCTACGGAGAACGAGGTCGCCGATAGCAAATGAACGACCTTTGATGTTGTGGTTGTAGTATCCCTGCAAGCCTTCTAGATATTTGGCTGTGCGGAAGCAGGTGATCAGGCATTCCTCCTCGGCCCTGTCGACGTCCTCTGTCCAAATAGCTGCGACTTGCTCCTAATCATAATGTTCCACCCTAGGTGCTCAAAAGGCAATGTCCGCTGGTAGTTGGCTTCTAAGCCATAGACCAATAAATATAGAGACACACCGGTGCTGCGACTAGCTTGAGTGCATAGTCCCCAGACCATAGCTGGTAGCTCTTTGAGCCATCTGCTCGGATGCTTTTCTTCTTTCTGATATAGCCTCTTTTTTAGGGCATCAAGTATCATGCCGTTCACTAGGTTGACCTGGCCGTTGGCTCTAGGATGGGCAACGGAGACGTATTTGACGGAGATGCATGGTCTTCGTAGAAGTCCCAAAAAACGATGGCCAATAAATGTAGTTCTGAGGTTGGTGATAATGCTGTTTGGAGACCGAATTTGTGGATGATATCTTCAAAGAGCTCGACTGCTTTCTTTGCAGTGGCCGAAATAAGCGGTTTGTATTCAATCCACTTAGAGAACTTGTCAATGGCAATGTACATGTACTAGAAACCACCTGGTGCTAGCTTGAAGGGCCCGATCATATCCAGTCTCCAACATGCGAAGGGCCAGGAAGCTAGGATGGTCAGCAGCTCTTGTGCCAGCATGTGTATTTGCTTGGCAAAAAATTGGCATCTTTCACAATGTCGGATGAGGTCTTTAGCGCCGGCGATGGCCGTGGGCCAGTAAAAACTAGCTTGGAAAGCTTTGCCGACCAAGTTTCTTGAGGCCGTGTGGTTGCTGCAGGAACCAAAGTGAATTTCGAGAAGTAGTTTCACTCCCTCTTCTTGGATGATGCATTTCTGTAGTATCCCTTCCTTGGCACTTTTCCTCATAAGTTCCCGTCCACCAGCATGTAATGCTTGCTTCGACGGATTAGGCATTCGATTTTAGTCTTGTCGGTGGGTACTTCGGCGCTGGTGAGGTACTTGACGAACTGTTCCCTCCAATCGGCGACCAGCGATGGTATCATAAGTACCAGCTGCTCGGCGAGGGGAATTTCTTGCACTTCCTTCTCTTCCTTGATAGACGATGTAAAGAGGTCTTGAACGAAGACCCCTTGTGAAATCGCGGTGTGAGAGGAGCCTATCTTGGATAGGTGGTCAGTGAGCTAATTTTGATCTCGTACCACGTGGTGGTACTCGATACCACAGAGCTTTCCTTCAAGCTTCCTGATTTCAGCACAGTATGCATCCATCTTCTCAATGGAGCTGGACCAGTCTTTGTTGAGCTGGTTGATGACTAGCGAGCTCAATGGCTATACAAAGTCCGTGGAGACATGTTTCATATTCGGCAGCGTTGTTGGAGGCTAGAAAATGTATTCGAAGAACATATCGGGGCTTATCCTTGGTCGGCATAATGAACAGAATGCCAGCACCAGCACTGTTGATGTTGAAGGCACCATCGAAGTACATCACCTAGTGCTCAGGGCAAGTAGCAGGGATGGGCTCTTGGATCTCAGTCCACTCAGCAATGAAGTCAGCAAGCGCCTATGACTTGATGGTAGGCCTACTTCTGAATTCAATGGAGTAAGTGCCGAGCTCAACATCCCACTTGATAATGCAGCCGTTAGCCTCTTTATTGCGGAGAATGTCCCCTAGAGGGAACTCGGTGACCACGGCAATCTTGTAGACTCAAAATAATGGTGGAGCTTGTGTGACGTGATTAGAATAGCATATAGGAGCTTTTGGACCTGAGGATAACGAGTTTTAGGCTCATTAAGGACCTTGCTGATGAAGTAGACCAAACATTGCACCTTGTAGGCATGCCCGGCCTCCTCGCGTTCAACGATGATAGTTGTGCTAACAACACAAGAAGTGGCGGCGATGTAGATCAATAAAGTTTCATTTGGTTGAGGCGTCGTCATGATCAGAGGCTTCATTAAAAACAACTTGAGCTGCTCAAAAGCTATATCTGCCTCCTCCGACCAGGAAAAGCACTTAGAAGCCTTAAGGAGTTTGAAGAACGGTAGTCCCTTTTCACCAAGGCATGATATAAAGCGGCTGAGAGCAACCATGCAACCTGTAAGCTTTTATATATCCTTAACGGATGTTGGCCGTTTCATGTTGGTGATGGTGGAGACCTTGTTGGGGTTGGGTTCAATGAGGCGGGCACTGATGATGTAGCCCAGGAGTATACCAGATGGAACTCCAAAGATGCACTTTGAAGGGTTCAACTTCCATCGGTACCTTTTTAGGTTGGCAAACGTTTCTTCGAGGTCGGCGATGAGATTATTGGCGGTCTTGAACTTGATGAACACATCATCGATGTAAGCTTCAATGTTGCGGCCTATCTGTTGATCGAGGCACATCTGGATGGCCCTTTGGTATGTTGCCCCAACGTTCTTGAGTCCGAAGGACATGGTGGTGTAGTAGTACGCACCGAAAGGCATGATGAACAACGTCTTGATCTGGTCATCTTCCTTGAGGGAGATCTGGTGATAGCTGGAGTAACAGTCGAGGAAGGAGAGCAGTTCGCAGCCGGTGGTGGAGTCTACAACCTCATCTATCCAAGGCAGCGAAGGGGTCTTTAGGGCAGTGTTTGTTAAGATCAGTGTAATCAACACACATTCTTCATTCTTTATTCTTTTTCTAAATGAGAATAGGGTTTGCTAACCACTTAGGATGATACACTTTTTTTATGAATCCGGTGGCTAGGAGCCATTTTATTTCTACCCTAATAGCCTCCTTCTTGTCTGGCGCGAATCATCGGAGTTTCTGCTTGATCGGTTTGGCGATCGGCGAGACATTCAAGGAGTGCTCGGTTTTCTCCTGTGGTACCCTTGGCATGTCTACAGGTTTCCAAGCAAACACATCGGCATTGGCACATAGGAAGGAGACAAGTGCGCTTTCCTATTTGGGGTCGAGGTGAGCCCCAATCTTCATGGTCTTGGAGGGGTCATCGAGGACGAGGCCGACCTCTTTAGTTTCCTTGGACTTGGCGAAGGCGCAAGGAGGATCCAACGATGGGATCTCTAGGTCATCGGTGGGCACTGTCTTGGCATCGGTGACCACACTGGCCATTTGGATGGAGAGGTCGATGGCTTCAGCGAGGGCAAGACTCTTTGTCTCACATGCATAGGTGATAGAGAGGTTGGCCCATAGGGCCAGGACTCCTATAGGCGAAGGCATCTTTAGCACCAGATAGGCATAGTGTGGTATAGCCATGAACTTGGCTAGAGCTGGCTGACCAAGTATGGCGTGGTAGGCGGTGTTGAAGTCGGTAATGTAAAAGTTGATGTGCTCAACACGGTAGTTGCTTGCCATGCCGAACTGTATTGGTAGGGTGATCTCTCCAAGTGGTTTGGATGCCCTACCAGGTACCACACCCTAGATGGAGGAGTCAGAGGGTGTGAGATCTCCTATCCCAAGCCCTAGCTCCTTTAGGGCTCCGGCGAAGAGGAGGTTCAGAGCGCTCCCGCCGTCAACGAGCACTTTTCTGAAGAGCACTTTCTAGACGGTTGCGTTGAGGATGAGGGGGAAACGCCCTATGTAAGGGATGTCCACCCACTGATTGGCCCTACTGAAAGTGATAGGGACATCGAACCAGGGGCGATAGCTGGGGTTGGCGGTGGTGTCTTCCATGTTAACGGCGAGCACCCGATGGGCGGTGAGCTTCCGTTCTCTTCTGCTTTCAGTGGAGGTGAGGCCCCCAAAGATGGTGGCGACCACCTTGTGATGATCCTAGAAGGCATTGTTGTTTCCCCCAGGTGGTCGGCGGCCTCTAGCTCCGTCGTTGTTGTCATCGTCTGGCTTTTTGGCCTGGAACTCCTTAGCCAAGCCGAGGCAATCCTTCATCTTATGCTTGACATTCTTGTAGAGAGGGTATGGGCCATCAAGGATCTTCTTGTACTGCTTGTCGTAGTTGCGCTTGGCTCGAGGTTCATCAATGGAGACGATGATGTGGTCTGACCGGCGGTAGCAATATTGGCCAGACTTGGATCCTTTGAGTCGATCACGGCCGCTGTCCCAATGATGACTGCGGTCATCATAGCGGCAGTCACTGTGGCGCTGGTCATTAAGGCGATCATCAATGTGGTGTGTTAGGCGATGAGTGCCCGCGTCCTCGTTGAAACACACCTTGGCTTCCTCAGCGTCTGCGTACTGGTTGGTGGTCGTAATCATCTCGCTAATCCCTATTGGCGGTTTGCGATTGAACTTAGAGCGAGGTCACGGTGATGGAGTCCTCGGACAAAGGAGGTGATGACCTCAGCTTCCATGATGTTAGGAATAGAATTCCTCATCTCAGAAAAGCGTCTGATGTAGCTATGGAGGAGCTCAGACAGCTTCTAGTAGATGCGGTTTAGATCATGCTTGGTGCCCGACCGAGTACACATAGCCATATAGTGGTCGGTGAAGACTTTTTCAGCTCTTCCTAGGATCCAATGGAATCCAGGGCAAGGCTGGTGAACTAGTTCATTGCGGTTGGCGTGAGCATGACGGGAAGATAGTTCTCCATGACACTGGTATCTCCTTCGACGGTGCGAACAGTGGTGGCGTAAGCCTGTAGCCACTATGTGGGATTCATTCGTCCCTCATAGGGCTTGACCCCAGTGATTTTGAAACCACGGTGCCACTAGAGTGCTCAGAGTGCCCTCGTGAATGCTGGGGGCCCTTTGGGATTATCGATGCCATGATCTGCAGCATTGCTGGCATTGAGAGGCTCAAGAGCTGAGTCTGGGTTACCAAACTCTTGCTCATACTCTTGATGGTGGCATATTTCTTCTTCATGGCGACTGAAGCGGTGCTTGTCGATATGTCATCGTGCATCTCAGAGATTATTGAGGTGCACTCAGACATCCTGGTTGACCTCCTAGTCATGTTGGTGAAGATGTTCGATGCGGTTGCCCCTAGATCCCCCTAGAGGGGTTGTCTATTGTCATAGTGCTAGTCGGTGAAACGACTTGGGCAGCGATCAGATCTTGGCACGGCTGATTAGCGAATTGAGCTTGTGGAGTATGAAGGCCTCTGATCCTGGCGGATCTCGTTGACCTGGTAGTGCGCCGCTTTAAGCATGGCGGTGACCTTGGCGACCTCCGATATCTATGGGAGCCTAGCGAGCTTGCTGGCAGCCATGGCTAGGTTAGCGGTTGGGGTCTTGTGGACATCGTGGCCATCAACATGGACAAATTCATCATCGAGGTTGTGGTGGAGTTGGCGTGGCCTTCCTTGCGAGTCAAGCTAAGCCTCAGCCATCGCAAGGATAGCCTCGTTTGCTCAACGATGCACATGATTGACATTCCTATTGATGCAAGTGGCACGGTTGTCCTAGGTTTCCCCTTCCCACGAGGGGCTATCAACGCTGACGTTGAAGATTACGCCCTCATAGAAAGGAGTGAGAGGAAGTTGCTCGGTGGTGGTCTCGGCGACAGTCTCCATAGTGCCCTAGGACTCGGAGTCTGGATTCTCCTCCAAGATGGTTTGGAGGGATGCTCCAGGGCATTGGCCGACAAGTAGCATGTTGATAGCTAGCGGGAGCTGGTTGGCAATCTAGTTAGGGAGAGGATGGACATCTCCAACCTAGTCAGTGAATTTGCCCCTCAGGGCATCTTGATAGACGACGACGGTGTTGGTGAGCCCAAAGGGTAGGGCTATAACCCCTGGAGTTTTCCAAGTGGCCTCTGATAGATCTAGATCAAAGGGTGGTCAGTGCTGAACCAGAGTGGTTAGAGCCAATTCTGTGATTGAGAGGCAATCGGTGAGCTTCTGGCCGACCCGATCAATGGATGCAATTAGATCGTCATTGTTGATTCACCTCCTCTGGTAGCGGGGGAGCGGGCGGCGAATTGTCAGCAAAGGCGACCTCAGAGGTGGTTCTAAGATCAGATCTGCAGTCATAGGTGCTGGGGTGATCGGCGCAGCATTGATCTGCACTGGCTCGATGAGCTCTCTGACTTCGTCAGCGTTGATGATCCACGAGATCGATCCAACCATGAAGATCTGACCGGGCTATGGGAGTGACGAAGAGCTTGCGGAATGTACCATCTTGTTTGACATGGAAATAGCATGCACACCCCTACCAGGCACGCCAACTGTCGATAGAATATCATCGACAGTCCTCCGAGGGGTATCCCATGAAGGTAGATTGATCGGCAGAGATGTGTGTAATCGAGAATAAAAAGGCAACAGAGACACATGAGTTTGATAGGTTTAGGCCATCAGTATGATGTAATACCCTACTCCTATGGTCTGTTGGATTGTATTGGCTATCGTATGATATTGTGTGAGTTTAGAGGGGTTCCCTTCCGCCTTATATAGTCCATGGGGCAGGGTTACAAGTCGGTTAGATCTAGGAGATAACCGGAAAGTAATAACAGATTATAGGAATCATGGGATCATACGTATCCTAACAGATCTCATAGTATCTTTAGGATATCTTCCCTGTGTCTTGCGGGAGGCACCGAGCAGCGTCGTGCCCCGCAAGGCTTCATCTTGTGGGCTGGGCCGCCTCTGGGGGCACAGCCCATGTGGTCTACCATGGGTATCAGGGGTCATACCCCCCATAACAAAGCACTAGAGCAAATGATTAGTACAACAAATGAGGTAATGCAATTTTGCTCTAGCTCTACAAGGGTTGCAAGTCACCTACTCAACAATTCTAGTAGCTATGATCTCTTGTCACACAAGAGACTAAGTCACTACTCACTAAGAGCTCTCAACAAGGCTACACTAAAGAGTTTTACCAGATGAAACTAAGCTACCAAGCAAGCTCTCAAAACTAGTTACACTAAAGAGCTTGTTACTACTAGTTTACAAGAAAGTAATTGAGTGAATAGGGTGATTATACCGCCATGTAGAGGAATGAACCAATCACAAGATGAAGCCAATCAATCACCGAGAGAAATCCAATCACATAAGAGACACAAGATTTTTTTCCCGAGGTTCACGTGCTTGCTGGCATACTAGTCCCTATTGTGTCAACCAACACTTGGTGGTTCGACGGCTAAGAGGTGTTGCATGAACCTTATCCACACAATTGGACAATGCAAGAACCTACCCACAAGTGAGGTAACTCAATGACACGAGCAATTTACTAGAGCTACCTTGCAGCTCTTTGCCAGGGAAGGTGCAAGACCCATCACAATCACCGAAGCCGGCCATGAACATTCACCAACACGTGCCAAAGCTCGTCCGCTTCTCTAAGCCATCTAGGTGGTGGCAACCACTAAGAGTAACAAGAAATCTGTAGCCACAATGATCCGCAAGTGCCACTAGATGCAATCACTCAAGCAAATGAACTTGGAATCACTCCCAATCTAACTATGATGATGAATCAATGATGAAGATGAGAGTGGGAGGTATTTGCTTAGACTCACAAGGATGTCAAGTATGTCAAAGTGCCAAGAGAGAGAGCCCAAAGCCGGTACCTTCCTATTATAGAGTCCCAAAGCACAAAGAGCCGTTGGGCTATCAAAGGGGCACCGGACGCACTGACCGGACATAGCCCCTGTGTCCGGTCGCTCTTCTGAGCCAACCAGCGAGCGCCATGTCACACATGTTTGAATCCGACCATTAACGCCTTTGCGCGTGTGTTAGCCACTCACTGGACGTGCCTCTGCGTCGGACAGGACGCAGACCACTCTAGGGTCCGGTCAACAACAGAGAGCTCCTAGAGCGTGTTTTTGACGACCAAACGCGTTAGGTCAAGGGTGACTAGATGCTTTGGTGCATCTATTCTTCACTTCACTCCACCACGAGGCTGATGGCAGCATACGTCATCGATGACCTGATGCGGCCCCTACACGTTCGGTCACAAGCACTGTTTTGGGTCCAGTCGTGAGGTCACCCTACACCTTCTCTGGATCCAGTGACCGGAGGCACATCTGGCGTCTGATCCCTACGTCTAGTCAAGCTAGTGCGGCTGACTGAGACCTAGGGTTAGGTATCGGACACGTAGGTCCACCCTGATAGCAGCGTCCGGTCCTTCCTCTTGTCCTCCTTTTCTTTATCCAAGTCCACACCCACTTCACCCTTGCTTCTAGATTGCTAACCACAAAGTGTAGAACTTGTGTGCATGTATGTTAGTATTTTTCCAAGCATTTTCAAGGGTTAATTGTTAGCACACTAGGTTCCTAATGCATATGCAAGAATCATGTCACCTAGTGGCACTCGATAATCCATTTAGCCAAATATTTCTCCTTTTAATAGTACGACTATCGGTGCGAAAAATGACTAGCTAGTAAATATTTGCCGTTTTACCATACGTTATGATTGGATGTGGCCTAGCACTCAATGACATAGGGTTTATACTGGTTCAAGCAACATGCCCTACGTCCAGTTTGAGTCGGTCGGTGATTTTATTCCAGAGCCTAGGTGCTCAAAGTTTGTTTTGGGGTTACAAACAAGAGGGAGCAAGATGGGGGGTATCAGAGGTTCGGTCGTACTCCGAACCGAAGGGCCAAGAGTGACAAGAGCTCTGACGTGCACTAAGTGTTCGAGCATCTGCTCTATGTAGCTTTAGAATGTCTATAGCTAGCAGAGAGTGAGTCGGAACGATCCATGTGGTGTCTGTTGTTTGTCGAATCGGTCCCTCTTTGGGGAGAGGGCAAGTGAGAGAGAGGGAGTGTGTGTGTAACACCTCGGGTGTTTAAATACTAAAACAGGACATGTCATCATATGCATTGCAAAGCATTTGGTCATATGGAAAACTTTGATATGCATTCACTAAAACAAGTTTACATTTATGTTATGAGTGTTGCCTTGTATGGTTTGAATTGAGTTAAAAATTTGGTTTGGATTTTGAATTTTCAAGAAAAGCTTGATTTTTCAGTATTTAAAGCCCACCCTGAAAAACTCATTTCAAAATCTAAGCATATTTTGGGGTTGAGCCTAAAAGCAAAAGTGTAGAGCTTGTCAAGTTATACAAAGTTTGTTTTTGGAGTTTTCAAAGTTGTTTAGAAAAATTTGAAGTAATTTGAAAAGGCGAGATTCTTTAAATGTTCCCTTTTTGAATTCAAATTTGCATTTCAAAATGTAGACTGAATTTGGGTATGGTTATAAAAGAAAAGTTGTAGAACTTTAAATTTGGAACAACTTTTATTTTTGGAGATTTTTGAGTTGTTACATAAATTTGGGAGTAATTTGGATTTTTAAATCGAATGGCAGTTTGGTAATTCTGATGAACAGTAACCGCGGAAGCCAACTCACCGTCTACGATCTTCCTTCTGCTTCCAGACGTGACTGTGGCCGCCCTTGGCTTTGCGCTGGCATGGGAAAGGCCCCTGCGTGGCTTCTCTTTGCTTCCTGGCCGCCCTATAAAGCCTGTGCAGTCGTCGTTCTTCGTTTTCCCTTCTCCTCTGTTTTCTCCCGTCGCCATCGCCGCTGCTCTGTCGAGCTTTCACCGTCGATTCAGCGCCGTTGCCATCCCAGCAAAGCCTGTCCTAGCTTTGCCTGATCCTTGCGCACCCAGCCAGCCAGTTTTGGTCACTTGATTTCGCCAGGAACCCCCGTTCGTTGCTCTTCTTCCTCGCGGCCGGTAGCATCGCCGTCGTGAGCGTGTCGCCGTGGCCAGAGCTCTCTGGTGCGTATTTGTCCTTGCTCGGCGTAGCTCCAGCTTTGCCTTGATGTTGTGGTGCTTAATACCTTGTTGCTTGATAGTTTTGTCCACCGCAGTCGCCGGAGCACCGCCACCGTCGACGTTTTGCTCTGCCGTGGTTGCTCGGATCGTCGACCTGCTTCACCGTTGCTTCTCCAGCCCTGTTCTTTGCTCCATCGAGTTTAGGGTGAGCTACTGGTGCTTCCTGTGCACGTCGAACCACTCATCTGTTGCTCTTCCAATCCAGCTTTATGCTCCAGTGCGTTCGGGGTGAGCTTCAGGTTCTTTTCCGAGTTGTTTGTGTGAGCTCCAGGTTCTTTTCCGAGTTGTTTTTGTGAGCTCCAGGTTCTTTTCCGAGTTGTTTGTGTGAGCTCCAGGTTCTTTTCCAAGTTGTTTTTGTGAGCTCCAGGTTCTTTTCCGAGTTGTTTGTGTGACCTCCAGGTTCTTTTCCGAGTTGTTTGTGTGAGCTCCAGGTTCTTTTCCGAGTTGTTTTTGTGAGCTCCAGGTTCTTTTCCGAGTTGTTTTTGTGAGCTCCAGGTTCTTTTCCGATTTGTTTGTATGAGCTCCAGGTTCTTTTCCGAGTTGTTTGTGTGAGCTCCAGGTTCTTTTCCGAGTTGTTTTTGTGAGCTCCAGGTTCTTTTCCGAGTTGTTTGTGTGAGCTCCAGGTTCTTTTCCGAGTTGTTTGTATGAGCTCCAGGTTCTTTTCCAAGTTGTTTTTGTGAGCTCCAGGTTCTTTTCCGAGTTGTTTGTGTGACTCCTGATTCTTTCCGAGTTGTTTGTGTGAGCGGGTGAGTTCAAAATGAAATTTTTCCTTTTTCAGAAATGATTGAATAGTGCTGTAAATTGTTATTTTTGTGTAGATTTATTTAGAGCTCCAAAAATTATGAAAATTTTTGTGTGACCTCTCTGTGATGTATATTATTTAGGAAAAATATTAAATGTTACTTTTCAGTAATTTTTGAATGTGAAAAAAATTGCTCAATTAATTAATAAATAAGTTTCCATGATTTTTCTAGGCTTAATTAATTATCCAAAAATTATGAAAATTGTTTTGCCACTTAGTTATCATGTGATGAACCTTTACAAAAATTTTGAGTTTAATTGAAATAAGTTTTATGAATATGTTTAATTAGTTGTTAATTGGCATCCATCATCGAGCATCATATTTTGTATCTCGCATCATGTTAAACATGGCATTGTTACTACGTGTAGTGAACGAAGGTGAGCACGTGGTAGTTAATCAAGTTGTGGAGGAGGTTAATCCGTCTGTTGAGGTCGGATCGAATACTTGTGAAACGTCGCAGGAGCCGGACTTTTCCGTCAACGAAGGCAAGCCCCGGATGCATACAACCCTACCTTGTATTTTACAAATTGATTTCGCTTTTGCTTCTCGTTACTGCATTAAGTGATTAGGAGTCAAGTGAAAAACAAATTGGTGCATTACCACTCTTGTTATTCCATAATTACCATATTACCAGTTTTAAATTTGTATATGCCTAGTTATGCTTAGCTATGCGTAGAACGATGAAAGTCAGGTGATTACCTGTCACCTACAAACTTTAAACGGGATTTGATTATCTTATGTTATCATATGATATGGGAATGTGGAGTAATAAATCTAGATCGGGCGGACTCGGTGTGTGTGAGCCACAAGACATGGAGGTCTTGTGAGCGGGTTCTTTCCGCCTGTGTCGGTTAAGGCACGTCCGTTGTTGAACTGTGTGCGGTGAGACTTTGTAGTACTAACCACATACTCTGGTAAGCCTGATCTTGGCAATTCTATTACGAGAATGGCTACTCGCGCACTGGGAGTGGAGAGATGGCGAGAATAGCGTGTACCCACATGGCAATGAGCTGGATTGGTGGAGTACTGTATTCTCGGGTGGCGCGGACCCATTCTTGCTTTAGAGAATCCGAGGGTAGGTTGATATATGTAAGTCGGGGACCTGCATATATCGTGTGGTCTGGAATCCCCAGCTGGGTTTTAATCGGTTCGAATCGTCGTTGCTCCTCGGTTATGGAGACTCACTTCTCTGTTCATCATCGTAGTACTAATAACTGGAACTCGAATAAGGCTTGTGAAGGTGTTGAATATGAAGTTTCATGATCTCAACATGGATCGTGTCAGCTTTGTATATGATTTTATGAAGTTTTCTATATAAAGAATTTTATTAAAGAGCTTTTACGCAAAAGAACTTTGATTATTGTTAAAGCCATACCTTGAATCCCATGAACCGGCATTCCTGAATTCTATCAGTTTTATTTCGGTTAAGTCTTGTTGAGTACTTTTGTACTCAGGGTTCGTTGACTCCTTGCTGCAGGTGAGCCTCATGAGCAGATCTATTTTGGATCGTGCTGCATGACTATCGTTCGTTCTGACGATGAGAAGTAAATGTGTGATCCTTGGGCAGGATGTTTATTTTGGGTGTTATGTATATGTTAATTATGCCACTCCACTACTACTATGGTTTGTAATAATTATCAAACTTAGTTTGTAAAGGTTTGAAACAACTGGTTTGTAAACTATGTTATCGTAAGACTTCCGCTGTTTTTACTCTGGTACTGATATTTGAATAAATGTTGTAATACTGCAATGACTCTGTAACGTGATCCTGCTCAGAAATCGTGGATGATTCGGGGTTCCCCGAGGACACCCGACAGTCTTTCTAAGTTATTGGAAACATATGCATAAAATGTCAAAGGTCGTCGGACAGTGACAGGTGCATGTGGGCCCTATAACTTAGGAGGTTCTGCCACAGTGTACTACCTAGTCTTGTTGCCCATGCCGTCAGGTACGAGATGGTTAGTCAGCGCCTACAATACTGTTGATGCCCTGATGCGTGTGGTTGGTTCCATCGTGTTCTTCTGGTATAGCAAATGTCAGCGCCTACCATACTGTAGGACAAATGTCGGTGCCCACAACACTATTCGTGTCTTGTCATGTCAGAAGGTTGCAAAGTACCCATCTGACATAGCCTAACAGTACTATCTGGTGCGAAGGGTACGATCCTCGGTATTGCGGTTGACTTGTGTGTCTTACCTTATCTGCTCTGCCTGATTTCTTGGGTCCTTACCTAGAGGGCGTCCCCGTTCGGTCGTTTCCCAGTTGTCTCTGACCATGTCGGTTGGAGAAGAGCTGTAAGCAGAGGTTCGGCATACTCTCGGTTCTTTCGGTCGGAGAGGCGGGTCAGAGTTGGAAGCGAGCGTCGTCCCTCCTTGGCCAGGCCTTCCGGTTGGAGAGGAAGGTTGGAGTCGGAAGCGAGCATCGTCCCTCCTTGGCTAGGCCTTTCGATCGGAGAGGCAGGTCAGAGTCGGAAGCGAGCATCGTCCCTCCTTGGCCAGACCATCTGGTTGGAGACTAGATCACCTTTTTGGCCTATCGTTAGATATCTCAGTCGGCCCAGGAGTTGTGTGTTGTTCGCAACATCATCTGCTGGGCCAAGCTTTTGCTGGGAAGCAGGTCCATTAGGGACCCCGGGTTTATGAACTCGACAACGGCTATCGATCCTAAATCACTCACACCATCTATGGTGTCTTGAGTGCAAACCAAAAATTGCTCCTATCAATATACCTTTGCCTTAAGTCCATTTTTGTTTTTCTCTTTCTTCTTTTCTAAATATGAAGCACTTGATTATCTCTTTTGTGGCCATCATTTTCACCATGACCGTCATCTAGCTTCATCACTTGGATTGGACTACCTTATCTAAATCACACTTAGATCAAAGGTTAGTCTTAGGTTTCATCAATTATCCAAAATCAAACTAGGGCTTTCACCCTTTCACTATTTTCTTGTCTCTAGTATCTTTGCATATGGAACCATGTTATTTCTTTCTAATTCCTCCCTCAACTCCTTCTCCTTCCGTAGGACGGCCAGGAAGTCACGTCGGATTCCATGCGGGGGCTCGTGTCTAGCGTCGAGGGGTGAAAAATAGGTCCAATATCCCTGCTGGCCCAACAATATAATGCCCGAAATCCCCAATCCAGGACCTAAACGACCCTAGCAGTCTTTGCATTGGCATCCACCGTCGCACTCACTGCTCAGCGACTGCACGGGGCACACCCCACACCCACGCGAGCGTAGCTACGCCCAAGGGCCGAGGCCCCAGCGGCAGCTGCTATCGCCTAGCGCTTGTCGGCACGCCGCTCGCCCGCTTCACTCGTAGTAGTCACGCTGGCGCCGCCATGCCGCACCGCTCACCGTATCGCATAGGCTGCCACAGCCTTGCGCCGCTCGCAGGTTGTAGATGCGGCCACGGTGGAAGCCATGTGGCGGTGGCTAGGGAGAAGGCCCTCCGTGTGCGGCAGGGAGCGAGGGAGGTGGTGGGTGCTCGGGTCATGGGGAACGCACACGAGCGAGTGTGTCTACCGTCATCCACACACGCCATTGAGTGGACTTCTCCAGAGAGTATCGTTGCGCTGAATGAGAGGTTAATGAATGAGCCAGACCAAAAAGGCCTAGACAAAAAAAGAGATAGAAATTTTGTGTCTTTATTATTAGGTATAGATTTAATCTAAAATTTGTTTTACTTTAATTTTATTATACTTTTTGAGATATATATACAAGACTCCATAATACCCAGCATTGTTTGAAGCCAGTTCTCTCATGCCTCCAAGGAAGGCAGGGGCAACTGTTAAAATCCCTATTACTTTAGTATGTATTATGGGGCAAGCGGCAAGCCTCTCCTAATTTTTATATTAAAAGAGGTAAAATTTCTCTCCTATTTTTTATCCACTTTCCCCAAACTATTCAGATAATAGCGATTTTCCATCCTATTTTTTTACTTGTCAAACTGCACTCACGTCTTCCGTGTTTCGTATCGTATGTGATCTGGACTTAAGACACATGCTCATATAAGTTAGAATAATTCGCGTCTATACGGAGTCTGATTCAGAGACGTATTGGGTCAAGTCCTTTGTATCTTGTATGTGGTTTAGACTCACGAATTAGAACAACTTGCATCTATCAGTATATTTGGTTTTGTTGCAATGCACGGGCACATTTGATAGTTAAGAAAAAAAAGAGCCCAAAATAACTAAAGATTTAAATAAAAAACTTTTGTTTCCTTGGTTTGATATTTCTGAAAAGTAGGGAAGTGAGTCTGCTTCAATTGGTTGGGTGGAAGGTATCATCATGCGTCAAACAATCTAGGTTTGAGTCATATTCAACTCAAATTTATGTGTCTATTTTCTTGTTATTAAAATAAAAAACCGCATACTTCCTCCTAAGTTGTTCTTTTTAAAAGATTTGTAAAAGGCGTGTGTCTTTTCTTTTGCCCAATGGAGAAAATGGAAAATCAAAGCAAATTGATGTTTTAACTCTTTCCTGTTGTCCAATGGAGAATCAAGGCAATCTAATGTTGGAATTTTCTCTTTGATTTTTAAAAGGCCTGTAAAAAGTGTATTTTCTTTAGCCCAATGGAGAATCAAGGAAAATTGGTGTTGAATTCTTTCCTTTAGTCCAACGGAGAATAAGGTTTATAAAAAATGTTTTTTCTGTAGGCCAATGGAGAATCAAAGCAAATTGATGTTGAATTCTTTCCTTTAGCCCAAAATGCCCAATGGAGAATCAAGGCAGATTGATGTTGAATTTTCTCTTTACTAATTTGTAAAAATTGTCTTTCCTTTAGCCCAATGGAGAATGAAGGCAAATTGATGTTGGAGTTTTCTCTCTAAACTACTCTCTCCGTCCTCTGAGCAAACTTTTTTATCCAAGAGTATCCATCGTATTAGATCAGGACCATGGGTTCGTCTCGTCCCTAAGCGCCCGCGACTCCTTGTACGCTGCACATTCATTGCTTCGGCCGTTCTCCCGTCGCTTCAAATATCTCTCCGTCCCCTCCCGTTAGGATTCCATCCAATGTCCTCCACCAGTATGTCGCTGCGTGTGCCTCCGCGATCGTTCTTCACCATCGCGACTCACCACAACCTTCGTCGACTGCAATGGAGCGCCAGGGCGCCGCCATCGATCTGGGTCTTGTGCGTGGCGTGAACTAGGCGCCAGATTCCTGCGATGAATCCAACGATTCTTCTGCGAGCGAGGTGCGTTTTATTACGGATTCTTTGGCCTGTGAAACTGAAGTGCCTGACTCCAAAGAAACCTTTGCCGATGTTGATCAAAGTGATGTTGCCGATGCCCTACTACGTATGGCCTCTACTGATGTCAGCACATTCAAACCGGTCAAGGTGCTTCATGACAAGGCTAAAACGATGGAGACTTATGGACGGAGAGAGTATTAATTTCAGATTAAATCAATTTTTATTTCCATATATACTCAACCTTGTTGGGAGCACATTTCCTTAAAAAGAAGGGCACTGAAAGTCTGAAACAGTTCTTAAACTTGCATGGCATGTAACTGCTAGTCTCTCGTATTGGAGTACCTAGGGCGCGTGGAGGAACACGACAAGGTGGCCGTTGTTTCAATCGATTTGAAAACCGCGAAAATGGTTGAAAGACAAGGGAATGCAAACGGGAAACAGAGCAGGACTCTGAGTCTGAACTATTTTAAATAAATTAGATAACTGGTGACAGTAATATTTCAGTTTTAAAATCACAATCCCAAAAACTCAAACAATAAATTCGTTTTGAACCCTTACTCGACATTTCTCCTGTACTAAGTCGTATACTAGAAAACTGGCAACTAATAAAAACGAAAATGAGTGGGTACTGGGTAGGGGTAACATTCATCTGCAGAAAATGTCGCGCAGCATTCGTGGTTAGCTATCATCATCATGCAGAGACGGGGTGGAAGGCGATGACAGAGTGCTTTGCAATGTGCAGGCTGAACTGTCCTCCTTTCTCGCTGACGTCGAGCTTCTCCACGCCCGGCTGTGGTACCATCTCGAAGCTGCGCACGAGCTTCCCGACGATGAGCGCGAGGATGGGCAGCGCCAGGATGATCCCGGGGCAGCTGCGGCGGCCCACGCCGAACGGCAGGAACCGGAAGTCCACCTTCCCGCCGACGGTGGCGTCCACGCTCTTCTCCTCGCCAAGGAACCGCTCCGGCCGGAACTCCTCGGGCTTCTCCCACAGCTCCGGATTGTTGGCCAGCCACCATGCGTTGACCACCACCTTGGAGCCCTTGGGGATGGTGTAGCCGCCGAGCTTGGCCTCCTCGAGGTTCATGTGCGGGACGAGGAGCGGGATGGGTGAGTGGAGGCGCAGCGTCTCCTTGATGACGGCCTGCAGGTAGGGGAGGCTGTGGATGGTGGACTCTGTGATGGGCTCGTCGTCGCCGACGACGGCCTTGATCTCGTCGCGGACCTTGCGCTGCACAACCGGGTGGTTGACGACCTCTGCGAGCGCCCACTCGATGGACCAGAGCGTGGTCTCGATGGCCGCGACGTTGATGTTCTCGACGATGTAGATGACGTTCTCCGAGGTGATCTCGCCGTTCTTCTCCGCCTGGAGGATGTGGTCGATGGCGCACCTGAGCTTGTTCTTGTCCCCCGGCGTGTCCATGACCTTTCTTCTCTTCTCGACGTAGTTGTTGTTGAAGAAGGCGAGCCTCCTGGTCTGCAGGTCCTTGCACTTCCTGAGGTAGCCGCGCAGGAAGGGGCGCAGGATGGGGATGAAGTCGCCGTAGTTGTAGTCGAAGCTCTGCGCGAGGCGGCTGCGCTCGGAGTTGAACCTGGTGGCCTCCACGAACATGGGGTCGTCGACAGAGTCGAAGCCCGCGTCGAACATCATCCGGTACATGATGTTGTAGAGCATGAGCTGCAGCCTGCGGCGCACGACGAAACCGGCGCGCTGGGCCGCGCCGTCCGCGGAGATGTCGGAGACGACGGCGTCCATCTCGGCCTCCCACATGTCCCTGTACTGCTGCACCACGCGCACGGTGAAAAAGGGCAGCGTCATGACACGGCGCATGCGGCGCCAGTGGTCGCCGTACTCGGTGAAGACCATGTCGGCGCCGTTGGCGGTGAAGATGTCGAAGACGACGTTGCGGGGGCGGGAGCCGAACTCCACCCCCTGCGTGTGCAGCACCTCCGTGGCGAGGCGCGGGTCGGAGATGACCACCAGGTTGCGCACGCCGAGGCGGAGGCGGAAGACGGGCCCGTACCGCGCGGACAGGCGCGCCAGGAAGCGGTGGCTGAGGTCGTTGCCCACCTGCAGCCAGTTGCCGAACACGGGCACGGCCGCCGGCCCCGGCGGCGCGTTGGCGGCGCCAGCGTTGCCAGTCGCGGCAATGCCGAGGAAGACGGCGGCCGGGAGGAGCATGCCAAGCGAGGGGTGCTGCGCCTGGAGGAAGGACCTGAGGAGCCAGTGCACGGCTAAGGAGACGGCCGTGGCGACGGCCACCCTGGCCGCGGACACCGCCATGCTGCGCTCTGCTGCTGACCGCTTAATTAGTCGGTGTGTTGATCAAAACGATATGTTGCTCTGCTGTGTTCGGCTGCTGCTGGGTTGGGTGGTGCGGTCCGTGGCGCGTGGTTATATAACGACGGCCGCCGGGGCTGCCTCGGTTGGTGGCAGTGGGAAACGTGGCGGTACCGGGGAATTCCTTGGTTTGTGCCGGAAATCCGTGTGCGCCGTCGCCGAGCAGGGAAACTGGGTTGGTTGGGTTGCCGTCTTGCCGAGAGGGAGTGCATGGTTCGACGGCTCGTGCTCGTGTGGTGGATCACTGGTCAGAGCTGACCAGCTGGGAGTAGAGACGTTAGTTGGTTGGTGGGTCTGGGGCTCTGGGCAATAGCAAAATTGCACTAAGGTGGTCTGGTCTGACCGCTCTGACCTGGTCCTGGGTTGGTGCGATGCGATTTTTGGCCACCGGTGTTTGGTTTATAGTCCCTGTCACATCACAGGTTTGACATTAATTTAAAGTATTAAACATAGACTAATTATAAAACTAATTATATACTTTGAGATTAATTTACGACATGAATCTACTAAACCTAACTAGTTTATGATTTAACAATGTGGTGCTACAGTAATATATGCTAATGATGAATTAATTAGTCTTAATAGATTCGCCTCGCGAATTAGTCATGGCTTCTATAATTAGTTTTATGATTAGTATCCGAACACACGATATGACACCTCCTAAACTTTAGTCCTTGGATCCAAACAACGGAGATGATAGCGTCATAAGATAGATCTCGGTCGGGTTTTGTCGCCGGACCAAAATAGTTGGAATCCTAACCCATGGTATGTAGGACTGTGACAGGAGGGGCCGACAATGCTGCAACCGTTCTCTGGCACTGTTGCCACAGTCTAACGCCGCACTATCAACAGCTGCCTGCCACTATGTGGCCATCCCTGGATGAGCCTTCTCGAGGCTTTCTTGGTGCGCAAGGAGCCTCTCTTGGCTGGAGGGGCTGATAAGCGGCCCCGGAGCCCTGGGCCCTTGGAGCTTAGGTAGTTCCTTGTCTCGACGCATCACGCCCGTTGCGTGACCCTACTGAGGGAGTGGATGACAGCGCCTCGCAGCCGTTCGAATGGGTAGATTGTGTAGCATCTCTATACCTATCGGGCTCTGGGCACCTGACAAATTCCTGAACCGGCTTCTGGCTAGGGTCCGGACATCGGTTGTCGTCCGAGCGGTCGCTCGGGTGGACAGATCAGGCTCAGGTTCCTGTTGTTCGATAGCCCGGGGCTATAGCCAAGCCCCCGAGCCCCGAGTGATGGCTGCGGGCATGCTCGAGGTTGCCCTGACTCCATTAGAGGGTACACGCGAGCGTATCCGATGGGTAAAGCCCCCGAGTCCCCAAGCGATCCAAAGGATCGGTCGAGAGATCGGTCGATTCGCTACATCTTTTCTGGGACTTAACGTACCCCTATGTTACACTCTCATCATCATCTTATGGAGACCTTTCACCTACTCTATCTTCAGAAACTCTAAGTCCATTTCATACTCAAGGAGGGTAGTTCCTAGTAAAATTATCCCTTGCCTCTAAGCTAATAAAGACCTTTTGATGAATTGATAACTTGTATGGTTTTCCAGTTTAGAGCTGATGAGTTACTTACCTTAAACTTACGAGTTCTTTGAGTCATTTGAGTCATTTGTGTGGATTAGTTCCAGATTGCGGGTGTGCAGTCATTTAGAGATCGAGTCAAAGTCCTCAAGGATTCAATGCCTCTCTCCCCATCACTTAGTCACATCCAACATTTGTCAGGTATAAAGCTAGTTACCCCGCTGTTCGCAACAAGTTATCTTCGGTTCTTCGACCTACTCCCAGAAAGATCGGACCACCCTCAAGGAGGCTCCTTAGCGCTGCGCCGTTCATCATCGAAGCATCCACGACCTTGCACTGTGGAGGTTATGGCCTGATTTTCACTAGCAGCCAGGCCAGGGGGCTGCCCTCTAGTGAGGGTCCTTGTCCCTGTAGGAGCGTCTTGGGAGTGGAGTCGAAGCGAAAGAGACGTCCGAAAGCCGATAGGAGATAGAGGGGTATTTTTTATTTTCTTTTGGAGAGAGGGACATGGTTTTAAGATATCTCAAAATAATTATATGGATATGAGATGTGTTGACGCTGGAAGGTGCTCTTAGTCACACACCAAGAATGGCTAGCATGCCTGGTGAGTTGAAATAAACCCTCAATGCAATAAGAACGCAGCAAGATCGACGAAACCAATCTAGAGACTGGCCGGGCCGATGTTGAGCCCATTCTTCGCTTGACAAGCTCCCAAACTTCTCCCGAGAAGACTATTGAGGAGGAGCACATGGAGGTTACCCTAGGACTAGCAAGGCAACATAGAACACTGTCAAATCTCACTGGGAGACGTAATGACAAGCAAGGTAGAGAGGAAATGGGATAAAGGGGGTTTATTAGATTGATTTTGACGATTAGAAGTTGGGGTCCTCAATCGGCTGGGATCCTCTCATATATATAGAGGGGTGGTCTTATGCCAGTAAGAAACAAGTCCAAAACATGTTCTTCATGTTTCCCATGTCCAAAACATGCCTAAAACTGATTCGAAAACAATCCGAGTCGGTTTTAGCAGGGGACAACTAGAGTCGGCTTACCCGATTTTCTTGGGCCTAGGGAACTGGAACTCAACCGACACAGGGGAGTCAGCTTAGCCGACTATGCCAGTTGGCTAAGCTGACTGGAGGGTGTGTGTTTGTGTTTTGTCAACCAACGAGTGAATTTATATGTATGTCGTGCTGCTCTAGGAAGACGATGGTAGCATCCAAAGACACAAGGAATTATACTGGTTCAGGCTAGAGCCCTACGTCTAGTCTCAGAGAGAGTTCGAGTTCGTGTTTCTTGGTTGAATGTTTGAAGTTCTTACAATGGGGTGTGTAAGAAGAGGGAAAGAGGTAGGAGAGTGGCGAGGGACTACCCGAATGAAGTCTCAAGAGTTCATCCCCTTGGAAGGGAGCCTGGCCGCCCTTATATAGAGTCCGGGAGGCCAGGTTACATACAAAGAGATAGGTTCTCCCGACTGAGTGGTCATGAGCTTGATGGAGTGAAAACTAGTAAACTTGGTTTGCAAGGAAGGTCGTCTTGTCTTGGCATCAGCGTACATCTGGGTATGGTTGTCGTCATGGTCTTGTGCCCACGTGGTAGCATGGCGTGGGGTGATGCTATAGTGTTGGTCATGACGGCACTGTTGGCACGGTGCAACGTGAGCTCACTGTGGCCTTCGTCATCGTCTCCTGTTCTCCTAGTGGCTTTGTGGCGATAGTGATGGAGTAGGTATCCGCCCCTTGATCGTTGGCCACCTTGCTAGTCATGGAGCCAGTGACCTCGACCTCGAGTTGCGGGGTCGAGGGCTTCATTGGCTTGGTTGGCCTTAAAGTCAAGGTCATGGTTGTGTGCCCCCATCCCATAGTGGGTGGGGCCATACGCCTGTCTCGTCGGGCCGTATTTGGACAGTGGGTCACCATACCGATCGTCACCACCTGACGGTGTCGTCTTGTCCCCATAGCGTGGTGTAGGGATGGCGTCTGTCCTAACTAAGGTGATTGTGTCCCCTCAGTCCTAGCGAGGTAAGTGGGACATGCCTACCCTTGTCAGGGTTGGCGCACCTGATGGGGCTCGACCCCTTCTCGTCCGTTCCCAAGGGTTGAGACAGAAGAGAGGTCATGCGGTGGCCACGTAGCGTGCAGTGGAAGGAGGAGGAAGAGGTCGTGATGGTCCCCTTGCCTCTGTGCATGGCCCATGTCTATGCGGTTTTGATGGGCCATGATTGTTGGGCTTATGCTAGCTTGGCCGTCGTGGACCACCCAAGCAGCTCACTAATCAGTGTCTTGAGATACCCAGGGTATCATAACCCCGGCAGTAGCCACCGACCATCTTCACGATCGTGAAGTGATCGTGGAGACGCTGATATCTACTTGTGTCAAACATAGACTCGAGGTCGTGGCTAGAGCGTTCAATGCGGTAGGTGGCTATTATGTTTCATCTCATCAAGTTGCCTTGGTGGTCCGGTACACGACTGCTCTGCTAAGCCTGGCTATGTCAGGGTGCTACGTGTTGGGGAACGAGATCCAGTCAAAATCGAGTGGTCTTGTCGATGTTGTACTGGCTCTGCCTTTTGGAGAATCTCGATTTCCCTAACCTCACATGGGCTTCTAACATTGGCTGTGAACTCCTGTTGTGTGCCACGCGGTAGAGAGGTCATGGGCTGCACAGTCCGCCCTTGGGCCTATAAATAGGGGCCTTCTCCCATTTGAACTACTCATAAACTTAGTTTGTAAAGGTTTGAAACAACTGGTTTGTAAACTATGTTATCGTAAGACTTCCGCTGTTTTTACTCTGGTACTGATATTTGAATAAATGTTGTAATACTGCAATGACTCTGTAACGTGATCCTGCTCAGAAATCGTGGATGATTCGGGGTTCCCCGAGGACACCCGACAGTCTTTCTAAGTTATTGGAAACATATGCATAAAATGTCAAAGGTCGTCGGACAGTGACAGGTGCATGTGGGCCCTATAACTTAGGAGGTTCTGCCACAGTGTACTACCTAGTCTTGTTTGCCCATGCCGTCAGGTACGAGATGGTTAGTCAGCGCCTACAATACTGTTGATGCCCTGATGCGTGTGGTTGGTTCCATCGTGTTCTTCTGGTATAGCAAATGTCAGCGCCTACCATACTGTAGGACAAATGTCGGTGCCCACAACACTATTCGTGTCTTGTCATGTCAGAAGGTTGCAAAGTACCCATCTGACATAGCCTAACAGTACTATCCGATGCGAAGGGTATGGTCCTCGGTATTGTGGTTGACTTGTGCGTCTTACCTTATCTGCTCTGCCTGATTTCTTAGGTCCTTACCGAGAGGGCGTCCCTGTTTGGTTATTTCCCAGTTGTCTCTGACCGCGCCGGTTGGAGAAGAGCTGTAAGCAGAGGTTCGGCATACTCCCGGTTCTTCCGGTCGGAGAGGCGGATCGGAGTCGGAAGCGAGCGTCGTCCCTCCTTGGCCAGACCTTTCGATCGGAGAGGCGGGTCGGAGTCGGAAGCGAGCGTCGTCCCTCCTTGGCCAGGCCTTCTGGTTGGAGACTGGATCACCTTTCCGCCCTGTCGTTACGTATCTAGGTCGGCCCAGAAGTTGTGCGTCGTTCGCAACATCATCTGCTAGGCCAAGCTTTTGCTGGGAAGCAGGTCCATTAGGGACCTCGGGTTTATGAACCCGACAACGGCTATCGATCCTAAATCACCCACACCATCTATGGTGTCTTGAGTGGAAACAAAAATTGCTCCTATCAATATACCTTTGCCTTGAGTCCATTTTTATTTTTCTCTTTCTTCTTTTCTAAATATGAAAAACTTGATTATCGCTTTTGTGGCCATCATCTTCACCATGACCGTCATCTAGCTTCATCACTTGGATTGGACTACCTTATCTAAATCACGCTTAGATCAAATGTTAGTCTTAGGTTTCATCAATTATCCAAAACCAAACTAGGCTTTCACCCTTTCACTATTTTCTTGTCAATGGTATCTATGCATCTAGAACCCTGTTATTTCTTTCTAATTCCTCCCTCAACTCCTTCTCCTTCCGTAGGACGGCCAGGAAGTCACGTCGGATTCCATGCGGAGGGTTGTCTCTGGCGTCGAGGGGTGAAAACAGGTCCAATATCCCTGCTGGCCCAACAATATAATGCCCCAAATCCCCAATCCAGGGCGTAAACGACCCTAGCAGTCTTTGCATTGGCATCCACCGTCGCACTCACTGCTCAGCGACCGCACGCGGCACACCCCACACCCACGCGAGCGCAGCTGCGCCCAAGGGCCAAGGCCCCAGCGGCAGCTGCTGTCGCCTAGCGCTTGTCGGCACGCCGCTCGCCCGCTCCGCTCGCAGTAGTCACGCTGGCGCCGCCATGCCGCGCCGCTCGCCGTATCCCATTGGCCGCCACAGCCTCGCGCCGCTCGCAGGTTGCAGATGCGGCCACGGCGGAAGCCGTGCGGCGGTGGCTGGGGAGAAGGCCCTCCGTGTGCGGCAGGGAGCGAGGGAGGTGGTGGGGTGCTCGGGTCATGGGGAACGCACGTGAGCGAGTGCGTCTGCCGTCATCCACACACGCCAGCGAGTGGGCTTCTCCAGAGAGTATCGTTGCGCCGAATGAGAGGTTAATGAATGGGCCAGACCAAAAAGGCCTAGACAAAAAAAAAAAAAAGAGATAGAAATTTTGTCTCTTTATTATTAGGTATAGATTTAATCTAAAATTTGTTTTACTTTAATTTTATTATACTTCTTGAGATATATACAAGACTCCATAATACCCAGCATTGTTTGAACCCAGTTCTCTCATGCCTCCAAGGAAGGCAGGGGTAACTGTTAAAATCCCTATTACTTTAGTATGTATTATGGGGCAAGCGGCAAGCCTCTCCTAATTTTTATATTAAAAGAGGTAAAATTTCTCTCCTATTTTTTATCCACTTTCCCCAAACTATTCAGATAATAGCGATTTCCATCCTATTTTTTTACTTGTCAAACTGCACTCACGTCTTCCGTGTTTCGTATCGTATGTGATCTGGACTTAAGACACGTGCTCATATAAGTTAGAATAATTCGCGTCTATACGGAGTCTGATTCAGAGACGTATTGGGTCAAGTCCTCTGTATCTCGTATGTGGTTTAGACTCACGAATTAGAACAACTTGCATCTATCAGTATATTTGGTTTTGTTGCAATGCACGGGCACATTTGATAGTTAAGAAAAAAGAGAGCCCAAAATAACTAAAGATTTAAATAAAAAACTTTTGTTTCCTTGTTTTGATATTTCTGAAAAGTAGGGAAGTGAGTCTGCTTCAATTGGTTGGGTGGAAGGTATCATCATGCGTCAAACAATCTAGGATTGAGTCATATTCAACTCAAATTTATGTGTCTGTTTTCTTGTTATTAAAATAAAAAACCGCATACTTCCTCCTAAGTTGTTCTTTTTAAAAGATTTGTAAAAGGCGTGTGTCTTTTCTTTTGCCCAATGGAGAAAATGGAAAATCAAAGCAAATTGATGTTAGAACTCTTTCCTGTTGTCCAATGGAGAATCAAGGCAATCTAATGTTGGAATTTTCTCTTTGATTTTTAAAAGGCCTGTAAAAAGTGTATTTTCTTTAGCCCAATGGAGAATCAAGGAAAATTGGTGTTGAATTCTTTCCTCCATACCAATGGAGAATCAAGGCAAACTGATGTTGAATTCTTTCCTTTAGTCCAACGGAGAATAAGGTTTATACAAAAAATGTTTTTTAGGCCAATGGAGAATCAAGGCAAATTGATGTTGAATTCTTTCCTTTAGCCCAAAATGCCCAATGGAGAATCAAGGCAGATTGATGTTGAATTTTCTCTTTACTAATTTGTAAAAATTGTCTTTCCTTTAGCCCAATGGAGAATGAAGGCAAATTGATGTTGGAGTTTTCTCTCTAAACTACTCTCTCCGTCCTCTGAGCAAACTTTTTTATCCAAGAGTATCCATCGTATTAGATCAGGACCATGGGTTCGTCTCGTCCCTAAGCGCCCGCGACTCCTTGTACGCTGCACATTCATTGCTTCGGCCGTTCTCCCGTCGCTTCAAATATCTCTCCGTCCCCTCCCGTTAGGATTCCATCCAATGTCCTCCACCAGTATGTCGCTGCGTGTGCCTCCGCGATCGTTCTTCACCATCGCGCCTCACCACAACCTTCGTCGACTGCAATGGAGCGCCAGGGCGCCGCCATCGATCTGGGTCTTGTGCGTGGCGTGAACTGGGCGCCAGATTCCTGCGATGAATCCAACGATTCTTCTGCGAGCGAGGTGCGTTTTATTACGGATTCTTTGGCCTGTGAAACTGAAGTGCCTGACTCCAAAGAAACCTTTGCCGATGTTGATCAAAGTGATGTTGCCGATGCCCTACTACGTATGGCCTCTACTGATGTTAGCACATTCAAACCGGTCAAGGTGCTTATGACAAGGCTAAAACGATGGAGACTTATGGACGGAGAGAGTATTAATTTCAGATTAAATCAATTTTTATTTCCATATATACTCAACCTTGTTGGGAGCACATTTCCTTAAAAAGAAGGGCACTGAAAGTCTGAAACAGTTCTTAAACTTGCATGGCATGTAACTGCTAGTCTCTCGTATTGGAGTACCTAGGGCGCGTGGAGGAACACGACAAGGTGGCCGTTGTTTCAATCGATTTGAAAACCGCGAAAATGGTTGAAAGACAAGGGAATGCAAACGGGAAACAGAGCAGGACTCTGAGTCTGAACTATTTTAAATAAATTAGATAACTGGTGACAGTAATATTTCAGTTTCAAAATCACAATCCCAAAAACTCAAACAATAAATTCGTTTTGAACCCTTACTGGACATTTCTCCTGTACTAAGTCGTATACTAGAAAACTGGTAACTAATAAAAACGAAAATGAGTGGGTACTGGGTAGGGGTAACATTCATCTGCAGAAAATGTCGCGCAGCATTCGTGGTTAGCTATCATCATCATGCAGAGACGGGGTGGAAGGCAATGACAGAGTGCTTTGCAATGTGCAGGCTGAACTGTCCTCCTTTCTCGCTGACGTCGAGCTTCTCCACGCCCGGCGGTGGTACCATCTCGAAGCTGCGCACGAGCTTCCCGACGATGAGCGCGAGGATGGGCAGCGCCAGGATGATCCCGGGGCAGCTGCGGCGGCCCACGCCGAACGGCAGGAACCGGAAGTCCACCTTCCCGCCGACGGTGGCGTCCACGCTCTTCTCCTCGCCAAGGAACCGCTCCGGCCGGAACTCCTCGGGCTTCTCCCACAGCTCCGGATTGTTGGCCAGCCACCATGCGTTGACCACCACCTTGGAGCCCTTGGGGATGGTGTAGCCGCCGAGCTTGGCCTCCTCGAGGTTCATGTGCGGGACGAGGAGCGGGATGGGCGAGTGGAGGCGCAGCGTCTCCTTGATGACGGCCTGCAGGTAGGGGAGGCTGTGGATGGTGGACTCTGTGATGGGCTCGTCGAGGCCGACGACGGCCTTGATCTCGTCGCGGACCTTGCGCTGCACAACCGGGTGGTTGACGACCTCTGCGAGCGCCCACTCGATGGACCAGAGCGTGGTCTCGATGGCCGCGACGTTGATGTTCTCGACGATGTAGATGACGTTCTCCGAGGTGATCTCACCGTTCTTCTCCGCCTGGAGGATGTGGTCGATGGCGCACCTGAGCTTGTTCTTGTCCCCCGGCGTGTCCATGACCTTTCTTCTCTTCTCGACGTAGTTGTTGTTGAAGAAGGCGAGCCTCCTGGTCTGCAGGTCCTTTGCACTTCCTGAGGTAGCCGCGCAGGAAGGGGCGCAGGATGGGGATGAAGTCGCCGTAGTTGTAGTCGAAGCTCTGCGCGAGGCGGCTGCGCTCGGAGTTGAACCTGGTGGCCTCCACGAACATGGGGTCGTCGACAGAGTCGAAGCCCGCGTCGAACATCATCCGGTACATGATGTTGTAGAGCATGAGCTGCAGCCTGCGGCGCACGACGAAACCGGCGCGCTGGGCCGCGCCGTCCGCGGAGATGTCGGAGACGACGGCGTCCATCTCGGCCTCCCACATGTCCCTGTACTGCTGCACCACGCGCACGGTGAAAAAGGGCAGCGTCATGACACGGCGCATGCGGCGCCAGTGGTCGCCGTACTCGGTGAAGACCATGTCGGCGCCGTTGGCGGTGAAGATGTCGAAGACGACGTTGCGGGGGCGGGAGCCGAACTCCACCCCCTGCGTGTGCAGCACCTCCGTGGCGAGGCGCGGGTCGGAGACGACCACCAGGTTGCGCACGCCGAGGCGGAGGCGGAAGACGGGCCCGTACCGCGCGGACAGGCGCGCCAGGAAGCGGTGGCTGAGGTCGTTGCCCACCTGCAGCCAGTTGCCGAACACGGGCACGCCCGCCGGCCCCGGCGGCGCGTTGGCGGCGCCAGCGTTGCCAGTCGCGGCAATGCCGAGGAAGACGGCGGCCGGGAGGAGCATGCCAAGCGAGGGGTGCTGCGCCTGGAGGAAGGACCTGAGGAGCCAGTGCACGGCTAAGGAGACGGCCGTGGCGACGGCCACCCTGGCCGCGGACACCGCCATGCTGCGCTCTGCTGCTGACCGCTTAATTAGTCGGTGTGTTGATCAAAACGATATGTTGCTCTGCTGTGTTCGGCTGCTGCTGGGTTGGGTGGTGCGGCCCGTGGCGCGTGGTTATATAACGACGGCCGCTGGGGCTGCCTCGGTTGGTGGCAGTGGGGAAACGTGGCGGTACCGGGGAATTCCTTGGTTTGTGCCGGAAATCCGTGTGCGCCGTCGCCGAGCAAGGAAACTGGGTTGGTTGGGTTGCCGTCTTGCCGAGGGGGAGTGCATGGTTCGACGGCTCGTGCTCGTGTGGTGGATCACTGGTCAGAGTTGACCAGCTGGGGGTAGAGACGTTAGTTGGTTGGTGGGTCTGGGGCTCTGGGCAATAGCAAAATTGCACTAAGGTGGTCTGGTGTCTGACCGCTCTGACCTGGTCCTGGGTTGGTGCGATGCGATTTTTGGCCACCGGTGTTTGGTTTATAGTCCGTCACATCACAGGTTTGACGCTAATTTAAAGTATTAAACATAGACTAATTATAAAACTAATTACATAATTTAAGATTAATTTACGACATGAATATACTAAACCTAACTAGTCTATGATTCAACAATGTGGTGCTACAGTAACATATGTTAATGATGGATTAATTAGTCTTAATAATTCGACTCACGAATTAGTCATGGCTTCTGTAATTAGTTTTATGATTAGTATCCGAACACACGATGTGACACCCAATGTGACACCTCATAAACTTTAGTCCTTGAATCCAAACAACGAAGATGATAGCGTCATAAGATAGATCTCGGTCGGGTTTTGTCGCCGGACCAAAATAGTTGGAATCCTAACCCATGGTATGTAGGACTGTGACAGGAGGGGCCGACAATGCTGCAACCGTTCTCTGGCACTGTTGCCACAAGTCTAACGCCGCACTATCAACAGCTGCCTACCACTATGTGGCCATCCCTGGATGAGCCTTCTCGAGGCTTTCTTGGTGCGCTAGGAGCCTCTCTTGGCTGGAGGGGCTCATAAGCGGCTCCGGAGCCCTGGGCCCTTGGAGCTTAGGTAGTTCCTTGTCTCGACGCATCACGCCCGTTGCGTGACCCTACCGAGGGAGTGGATGACAACGCCTCGTAGCCGTTCGAATGGGTAGATTGTGCAGCATCTCTGTACCTATCGAGCTCTGGGCACCTGACAAATTCCTGAACCGGCTTCTGGCTAGGGTCTGGACATCGGTTGTCGTCCGAGCGGTCGCTCGGGTGGACAGATCAGGCTTGGGTTCCTGTTGTTCGATAGCCCAAGGGCTATAGCCAAGCCCCCGAGCCCCGAGTGATGGCTGCGGGCGTGCTCGAGGTTGCCCTGACTCCATTAGAGGGTACACGCGAGCGTATCCGATGAGTAAAGCCCCCGAGTCCCCAAGCGATCCAAAGGATCGGTCGAGAGATCAGTCGATTCACTACATCTTTTCTGGGACTTAACGTACCCCCATGTTACACTTTCATCATCATCTTATGGAGACCTTTCACCTACTCTATCTTCAGAAACTCTAAGTCCATTTCATACTCAAGGAGGGTAGTTCCTAGTAAAATTATCCCTTGCCTCTAAGCTAATAAAGACCTTTTGATGAATTGATAACTTGTATGGTTTTCTAGTCTAGAGCTGATGAGTTACTTACCTTAAACTTACGAGTTCTTTGAGTCATTTGTGTGGATTAGTTCCAGATTGCGGGTGTGCAGTCATTTAGAGATCAAGTCAAAGTCCTCAAGGATTCAATGCCTCTCTCCCCATCACTTAGTCACATCCAACATTTGTCAGGTATAAAGCTAGTTACCCCGCTGTTCGCAACAAGTTATCTTCGGTTCTTCGACCTACTGCCCAGGAAAGATCGGACCACCCTCAAGGAGGCTCCTTAGCGCTGTGTCGTTCATCATCGAAGCATCCACGACCTTGCAGTGTGGAGGTTCTGGCCTAATTTTCACTAGCAGCCAGGCTAGGGGGCTGCCCTCTAGTGAGGGTCCTTGTCCCTAGTAGGAGTGTCTTGGGAGCGGAGTCGAAGCGAAAGAGACGTCCGAAAGCCGATAGGAGATAGAGGGGTATTTTTTATTTTCTTTTGGAGAGAGGGACATGGTTTTAAGATATCTCAAAATAATTATATGGATATGAGATGTGTTGACGCTGGAAGGTGCTCTGAGTCACACACCAAGAATGGCTAGCATGCCTGGTGAGTTGAAATAAACCCTCAATGCAATAAGAACGCAGCAAGATCGACGAAACCAATCTAGAGACTGGCTGGGCCGATGTTGAGCCCATTCTTCGCTTGACAAGGCTCCCAAACTTCTCCCGAGAAGACTAGTTGAGGAGGAGCACATGGAGGTTACCCTAGGACTAGCAAGGCAACCTAGAACACTAGTCAAATCTCACTGGGAGACGTAATGACAAGCAAGGTAGAGAGGAAATGGGATAAAGGGGGTTTATTAGATTGATTTTGACGATTAGAAGTTGGGGTCCTCAATCGATTGGGATCCTCTCATATATATAGAGGGGTGGTCTTATGCCAGTAAGAAACAAGTCCCAAACATGTTCTTCATGTTTCCCATGTCCAAAACATGCCTAAAACTGATTCGAAAAACAATCCGAGTCGGTTTTAGCAGGGGACAACTAGAGTCGGCTTACCCTGATTTTCTTGGGCCTAGGGAACTAGGAACTCAACTGACACAGGGGAGTCAGGCTTAGCCGACTATGCTAGTCGGCTAAGCTAACTGGAGGGTGTGTGTTTGTGTTTTGTCAACCAACGAGTGAATTTATATGTATGTCGTACTGCTCTAGGAAGACGATGGTAGCATCCAAAGACACAAGGAATTATACTGGTTCAGGCCGGAGCCCTACGTCCAGTCTTAGAGAGAGTTCGAGTTCATGTTTCTTGGTTGAATGTTTGAAGTTTTTACAATGGGGTGTGTAAGAAGAGGGAAAGAAGTAGGAGAGTGGTGAGGGACTACCCAAATGAAGTATCAGGAGTTCATCCCCTTGGAAGGGAGCCTGGCCGCCCTTATATAGAGTCCAAGAGGCCAGGTTACATACAGAGAGATAGGTTCTCCCGACTAAGTGGTCATGAGCTTGATGGAGCGAAAACTAGTAAACTTGGTTTGCAAGGAAGGTCGTCTTGTCTTGGCATCAGCGTACATCTAGGTATGGTTGTCGTCATGGTCTTGTGCCCACGTGGTAGCATGGCGTGGGGTGATGCTATAGTGCTGGTCATGATGGCACTGTTGGCATGGTGCAACGTGAGCTCACTGTGGCCTTCGTCATCATCTCCTGTTCTCCTAGTGGCTTTGTGGCGATAGTGATGGAGTAGGTAGCCGCCCCTTGATCGTTGGCCACCTTGCTGGTCATGGAGCCGGTGACCTCGACCTCGAGTTGTGGGGTTGAGGGCTTCGTTGGCTTGGTTGGCCTTAAGTCAAGGTCATGGTTGTGTGCCCCATCCCATAGTGGGTGGGGCCATACGCCTGTCTCATCGGGCCATATTTGGACAGTGGGTCACCATACCGGTCGTCACTACCTGACGGTGTTGTCTTGTCCCCACAGCGTGGCGTAGGGATGGCGTCTATCCTGACTAAGGTGATTGTTGTCCCCTCAGTCCTAGCGAGGTGAGTGGGACATGCCTACCCTTGTTAGGGTTGGCGCACATAATGGGGCTTGACCCCTTCTCGTCCGTTCCCAAGGGTCGAGATAGAAGAGAGGTTGTGCGGTGCCACGTAGCGTGCAGTGGAAGGAGGAGGAAGAGGTCGTGATGGTCCCCTTGCCTCTGTGCATGGCCCATGTCTATGCGGTTTTGATGGGCCATGATTGTTGGGCTTATGCTAGCTTGGCCGTCGTGGACCACCCAAGCAGCTCACTAATCAGTGTCTTGAGATACCCAGGGTATCATAACCCCGGCAGTAGCCACCGACCATCTTCACGATCGTGAAGTGATCGTGGAGACGCTGATATCTACTTGTGTCAAACATAGACTCGAGGTCGTGGCTAGAGCGTTCAATGCGGTAGGTGGCTATTATGTTTCATCTCATCAAGTTGCCTTGGTGGTCCGGTACACGACTGCTCTGCTAAGCCTGGCTATGTCAGGGTGCTACGTGTTGGGGAACGAGATCCAGTCAAAATCGAGTGGTCTTGTCGATGTTGTACTGGCTCTGCCTTTGGAGAATCTCGATTTCCCTAACCTCACATGGGCTTCTAACATTGGCTGTGAACTCCTGTTGTGTGCCACGCGGTAGAGAGGTCATGGGCTGCACAGTCCGCCCTTGGGCCTATAAATAGGGGCCTTCCTCCCATTTGAACTACTCATAACCACGCCTTTGGACTATTCCTAGACCTTTTGAGAGGTCAAGTTTGAGAGATTGTTTCTTGGTAGATAGTGGAGGTTTTGAGGATGCGACCCGCTAGAGGTCGGTTGCATTGGCTGGAGGTTGTGATGCCTTATTCAACAACTAATGCTAGAAGAAGACTTGCGAGCAAGGGGAGACAAGATGGTGTGGAGGTCGGCTCTAGATCCATGCGACCATGGTTTTACTTGTGCCTAGGTGGCTCGAGCACTCGAAATGGTCGTCGGCTGGGGGTGGTTCCTAACCCTTGCTAAAATCCATTGGTGTGTGCAAGGTGTGACTTGGATTTTTGTGGAAAACATCTGGTACCTGCCGGATACCATGTGATGGATCGAAGAGGTCATAGGCCTTTGTGCTTCCTTGTGCCATCATGGTGATGATGCTATGAGGTGTTTGCACACTAGAAGCCGGCCAACCCATCTCTCTTCCTTTGCGTATTTCTTTTCTGCCTTGTTTGTAGTGCTTGTAGCAGTAATTCCTAGAGCTGTTGGGCTGTGCCACCTTTGTGGGGGTATCGAGTTTTTTATACCCTATAAGCGGTTTGACAGCTCTTGTGATTGTTGTGAATAAAGGGGAATTCCTTCTTCGAGTGTCGTGATGAACCCCCGAGCCATTGGGTCAAGGTCATGCTTGTTTTAAGGTTGTGCTCGTAGAGCGGGTCATTCACTTTCCACCATGCTAGATGGGGAGGTCGGCCTTTGACCTCTGCTAATGGGCCCTTTCCTTAATTATGCCTTAGCTCATTAGATTAGGTCTTTTCTGTCTATCACTGGGTTTTGACCGCATTCCCGGGTGGCCTCTTGGTCGTGGTACGCCTCCCATGATTGAGGGGCGTCATTTGGGCCTAAAGCAGTCTCGACCGTGCTCGTTCGGGTCGTGGTTACATTTTTATAGGATTCAACATTGCTTCTCGAGGAAGGCACCATTGTGAATCCTTAGCCATTCGAGGCTTGGCCTCATCCTCTGGTGAGCTCATGGGGTCCTAACTCATTCTTCCCTGGTGTCCTTGTTGACCCCGAGAGGTCATGATGCCTTGTTATGGGCAAGTTTGGTTTTGCCCCACACGAGGAGGACTGTCCACTGTAACCTCATTGGTCAGAGCAGTGCGCCTCATCGATGTCAATGGGTAATTTGAGTGGGACCCGATATCCCTCAATAATTGACATGGAGTTTGGCTGTGCCTCATCGAGAGACATCCCACAAATCATCGACCGTCAAACTCATCGATCCCTAACCACCTTTGCAGCAGCCAGAGGGCAAGATGCCTCCCTCGAAGGGGGTCAACCCGGCCGACTTCAAAGCCAATGACTCGAACATAGGGGGAGATGACCAAGAGGTTCCACACCACTGATATGAGCTGCTCAAGGCCCATCTCGCCCTGCCCCTACCCCTTTGATGGCCTTGAGCCCATCTAAGGGTCGACCCAAAATGAGGTTTCCAATGTGCGTCGCATGGTTGCAAGCGCGGTAGGTCGCTCTGCACGTGGACCCGGGGGCCTGCTGGCCTCTCCAGTTGTGGTGTGACTTAATGGCGCCCACTCGCTTATGATGTGAAAAAATTTATAGAAAGTGGGAAGGTGCAAGTCTTACTTTTGTTTCGCCTGTCGTTTGTGCAGTTGTCACCCTTCCTTCTGCCTCATTGTTGGTATTTATTGACTTGTCACTTGTTTAAGTAGCCACCTAATGTTATTGATATTTCTCAACATCACTTTTGCTAAGGTATCATCCCTAGCTATGATGCCAGAAATGCTTGTTGGTACAACCTAGCATCATTACTAGAATGACACTAAGAAGTACTTAAGTATTTTATTGTGACTAGAAAGAATATATATAAATGAAGAGATCTGCAAGTGCACAGATAATTTACCATTGTAGTATTTCACCCAGGAGTATTCCAGGTATCGTTATTTATATTTTTACCACAAGGAAAGGATGGGACAAATGGAATATAATGATAACTTATACGTATGATGGAGAAAATAAACCGTAACCAATACTCTACTGATAATAGGGGTAAGTCAAGAGATAAATATGATAAGTAATGATAAATGATAAATGAACATTGATCACTCAGAATACTCCTTTCTATGGTATTAGCATGACTAAGTAGATATTAGAGAAATAATTCCTAAGTCATTCTTAATTACAAGTCAAAGCATACTATGATTAGTGCAATTACTGCTTAGTAGTCATGGCTAAGATCAACTCCATATCTACACATAAGGGATATTACTAAGGAAGATAGCATGACTTCCTTCATAACTCTGAGTGAATGTGCATGACTTCTTCACACTGCCATGCAGGAATCATGAATGTGCATGACTTCTTTCTTCTCATTGGCTCGGTCTTTGAGCCTCTTTATGAGAAGATCCATCTTGACAGATAGTATGTCTACCTCCTTGAGTTGATAAATACCTCCACCTCTCTTGCGGGTCTGAAGACGTTCTTCATTCCACCCTTGGTTGGAGGCCATCTTCTCCACAAGAGCTGTTGCTTGTGCGATTGTGAGTGATAAAAATGCACCTCCAGCAGCGGCATCCATATTCACATGGGTGCTGCTTGTCAACCCATGGTAGAAAGTCTGCATGAGTAGCCAATCCTCCATCCCATGATGAGGATATTCTGATATGTAGTCTTAGAAGCGTTCCCTTGTCTCAGGGATAGATTCATCATGTTGCTGTTGAAAGCTTGAGATTCTTCCACTAGGGCATTGGTCATGCCCATGGGAAGGAATTTTGCTAGAAAGGTAGTGGAGCAGTTTTCCCATATAGTATGTCTATCTTTATTGGTGTAGAACCATTGCTTTTGCTTTCCCCAAAAGTGAAAATGGTAAGAGGCAAAGTAATATGGCGTCTCTAGAAATTCCTTTGATGGTGAAAGTGTTGCAAATCTCTAGGAAGTGTTGGAGATGGGCACTCACATCTTCATGTGCCTTTCCACAAAACTAGCTAGCTTGCACTATGCTGATGAGAGCTGGCTTGAGCTCAAAAGCATTGTCTCCAATGTTGATCGCTAGTCCTAGTACGGATGTTGGCGGTAGTTTGAGCAGAGAATTCATGGAGAGTCTTGTTAGCCATAGCTTCAAAAAGTAGTGTTAGCTTCGCCTTGTCTGGTTGTCTTCCAATTCTAAAACTGAAACTTTCTTGAGTTTAGCCTTAGTCCTCCTAAAAAGTGCTTCTGGATCTTTAACGTAGTTTATCAGAAGGTCAAAACCTATCATACATTACCCTGCATAAGATATAAAAGTAGACAGAACAAGGGTAAGCCTGTTTGAGCACAGGTATATGATTTTTTCTTGATCACATCAATAAGTACAAGTTTATCAGTATTCATTTTTGCCTAGCTGCCTTCCCCGGACAACAGCGCCAGAAATGATTGTTGGTATTTATTAACTTGTCACTTGTTTAAGTAGCCACCTAATGTTGTTGATATTTCTTAACATCACTTTTGCTAAGTTGTCATTCCTAGCTATGATGCCAGAAATGCTTGTTGGTACTACCTAGCATCATTACTAGAATGGCACTAAGAAGTACTTAAGTATTTTATTGTGACTAGAAAGAATATATATAATTAAAGAGATCTGCAAGCGCACAAATAATTTACCACTTGTAGCATTTCACCCAGGAGTATTCCAGGTATCATTTTTTATATTTTTACCATAAAGAAGGATGGGCAAATGGAATATATTGATAACTTATACGTATGATGGAGAAAATAAACCATAACCAATATTTTACTCATAATAGGGGTAAGTTAAGAGATAAATATGATAAGTAATGATAAATGATAAATGAACATTGATCACTCAGAGTACTCCTTTCTATGACATTAGCACGACTTAGTAGATACTAGAGAAATAATTTCTAAGTCATTCTTAATTACAAGTCAAAGCATACTATGATTAGTGCAATTATGCTTAGTAGTCATGGCTAAGATCAACTCCAAATCTACACATAAGGGATATTACTAAGGAAGATTAAGAACAAAGCATGACTTCCTTCGTAACTAGATCCTACTTGACCTATATTCGGGGAGTGGACTACAAAGGACTCAACGGGAGTGTCACATCCATGATCTATCATATGGCCTGGAATATAGGGTACATCTGCAGGTAAACAATTGTATAAGCACCATGCTTACACAATATCGACCACTCACCCCTTGTACTTTGGAGCAAGCGCTATATGAACTTATGCTTGAACATGTAACATCCCAGATGTTAAAAAGCAGTTAAACCTTGATCATGAGCATCATCAAGCATAATCACCAAGTATCATGTCATCTATGCACTCCATGTGTCATTTATAGCATTGCTATATTTCATATGTTGCATGAAATGTTGACAAACATCAATTAATGTTCTTTGTGAATTTATATATGAGAATTTGCTTAAACAATTAAAATTTTGTTTATATAGACTTTTTTGTTCAATGTAAGCTTTATAATGTGGAATCAAAGGCTAGTGATGTTTCTAAGTCAAACATGTTAAATTTGAGCTCCAAAAATTGAATTCAATAACTGTTCACAACACTTGGCCATTTTGACCCTTTGAAAAATAGTTCTAAAGTTCAATTTTGGGGGAGTTATTAAATGAATTTTCATAAATAAAATTGGTCCAAACTTTGTTCCATTGCTTGATGCTATGTTTGATCTATGATAATGTGTAATTAGTTGATATGTTTGATTCATGGTTGATCACTAATTAATTGTTCAAAGTTGCTAGCCCAAAACTATTTTTGAAACCCTAACTAAATGTTCTGAATTTAGTTTCAATCTACTTCTATTTCTCTCTCTTGATCTCACTAACTAATTAGAATTTGGGGATGGTTCCTAAAGAAAAGGTGAAGATCAGATGAAGATGAACAACTTTCATTCATGGAGTTTTTCAAGTTGCTACATGGAATCAAGAGAATGAGTGAGCTGAAGTCGGGCTATTAGTGCTACAGTGTCGCCAGGGGAAACAGGTGCCACCTGAGCCTGCTTGCCACCGTTCGCCACCCTCCAACACCATCCACTGCTGGTTTGGACATGTTAGCTAGCTTGCGTGGAGTGGCAAAGCAGCTACTGACGTGCATCTTGCTGCTTCGCCATCCTATTAAAAACACCATGTCGTCGGCATCCTTCTCTTTTCTTCTTTCTGTGCCGTCGCCTGAGCTTCGTCGGCAAAATTGGCCGCCGCCAAAGTGCCCTAGTCCAATTGCTCTCACCCACAGTGTTCACTTCACCCTTGCATGTTGCCTGCACCCACTCGCTTCACCTCTGGCCAGCCAAAGTCAGCCACAGCGCCTCCGTTCTTTCCTACCACCATCCAGAGCGCCGTCGCGAGTACCATGCCAGTGGCTAGGCCACTCTAGAGCACCTCTTCCTCTCCTATTTATCATTTTGGCTCTACCTTGATGCTGTGGTGCTCATCTGCTCGTCCCTTTCCTTGCTCCATCGCTGGACACGTCATAACACCACTTCGCCATCCAGCTTGTGCCACCACTATCATCCTCTCCGATGGCAGCCACCTCTACTCCATCTTTGCCTCAACCGAGCAATACAGAGAAGTCACGGTGAGCCCCTGGTCACATCTAATGCCTCTGATTAGACTCTACCATGCCATAGGGGCTAGAGCAATGCCGCGCCGACGAGCTCTGCTTCATCGTGATGCCATGGCCACGGTCGAGCTTGGTAGGGTCCGAATTGAATCAATCAATAGCATAGATAGGTCCTTGTGAGCATGGGGAGCATGCTGGTGACCTCCCTATTGTCGATGGCCATGCCACCAACCATCCCCGCTGTGCTAGAGTATCGTCGGACCACCATTATCGACGACGAGCTCGCTCCTAACCCTAGATAATTCAATCGATAGCATAGTTGTGCTCGCGAGAGTGAGGCAAGCACTGCCGTGTTGCCATGGCCGCTGTCATGGTCGCTGTCATGCCCTAACTGGTCAACCATCACCTTTAGCATGTGCGCTAGAGAGAGGGGATCATGTCGGGGTCGTCGTCGTCGCCAAAGGCCTTGTCGCTGGAGGCCTTGTCGCCGGTGAGGAATCAGCGGTCAACCACCGTGAAACTGTGGTCAAGCACAAGGGCACTGTTAGGTTGACCTAGTCCCGCTTGTCAGCGACAGTGGCTGGCTGGGGCTAGGTGCAAAAGGGTTTTTCCATTGTTTTTGTTTTTTAGAAAATGTTTAAATCATTTTGATTTTGTTTAATTCATAACTAATTACTAGAGCATGATAAAATATGAAACTTTTTGTTGAGCCTCTTCATGTTGTGATCTATCTAGGAAAAATATGAAATCATGAAAATAAATAGTTTTTGCATGCTTTAAAATTACCTTTTTTAATTAATAAATGGACCTTCCATGATTTTTATAGGTTAAAATAATTATGCTTTAATCATGAAACTTTTTTGTGTAAATGTCCTGTGCTAATATCTACCTTCACAAAAAGTTTGGTACTGTTTTGAAGTTACTTAACTTGGCTAATTAATTTAAATGTGTTTAAATTCCTATTCCATGATTAAATGAATACCTAAATAATTTAGAAAATACTTAAATGGCTTTGGTGAATTTTGGATATTGTTTGTGGACCTTGGAACACCTAAACCCCTACTATTCCTAGGCAACTTGATTTCTTTCATTGATTTGTTTATAATGCAACTTGTTTATATAATTATTAAAATGGTTTTATTAAATATTTAGTTTAGCTTTATGAATCCCTTATAACGATCATGAGTTAAGATAAATGTTAATCTCTTGTTGGTCCATGTTAGTGTAATTACTTCCATGATAGACAACTAATTAGCTGAATAGTTAATTAACTATTATGTCTTTATAATAATAGCTCTAGTTCTTTAGTGAAGGAAAGTTGTACTTATAATAGAACCGTCCAATTTATAAGAGCACAAGTACAATAGCAATCACCGAAGCGATCAAACTATCATACTTGAACCCATATAAACCTAGTAGTCTGATGAAATCATGAAGGATCTCAAACCAACCAACATACAAGCCAAGATCGTACATGATTTAACATAACAAGTCACATATTATATCACTAGTTCACAAATGGTTCACAAGTATCTCACATACATCGGAGTTCACATAGGTTATTACAAACCAAGTTCAAATAGCAAAAGCAAAGTAGTTTGACATCAACATCACACTTAGTTCAAATACATGCTAGTACCATGATCATTTCTAGTAAAAGCATAACAGAGAGGATAACTTAAGAGTACCATGCCCCATGGTTTAGTCCTCATCTACTGGCAGGATGAAGGCAATTCTTATAGTACCCATGATACATCATATCATCTACAACAAGGAGTAACCCTGAGTACAAGAATATACTCAGCTAGACTTACCTGTTGTAAACCAGAAATAATATGACACCAAGGAGTATGCAAGGCTTTATCGATGGAGTTAGCTTGACAACATTTTGCATAAAGCTTAAGTAACATAACTTAGAGATTTAATATCTTTAGCATCAAATTAAATACCTATTTAATTGAGCATCCCTAGATTAGCACCTGTACTAGAACAATCACATGATTAAGCTAACAAGCATTAGTAACTATATCCGGTGTATTAATTTGAGCATCATCATAACCATCAAGATCCATCAATTAATGCTACGTTGCCGCTGCTCAGTCAAGTTCTCACTATCCGAGAGAGACGACGACTCGAATTGATTCCTACTAGCTGGGGAGTTATTCCTAACACAAACTCATACTTCCCCCGTTGGGGTCGCATCGGGTCACCTTTGGTACAACTCAGGTACAGTCGTGAGTCCGATCAGCGCCGCACCCTCAAGGATACTACTAGTCTGCCAGGAAGTTAGGCCTGGCCTACCCTTGGCCTCATGCCACTAGCTCCCCACACACCCTTACTTCCTCCAGTGTGCGCACTTTCACTTACCAGGTCCTGGCCTGAGTTGAGCTACTTGGCTTTGTAGTCAGAACGGCTTATCCGGCCAACCAAGTGCTAGGCATACATTCAACATGATATGAGGACGTACAGCGAATCAGTCCTTAACTGACACAGACAGGGATAAATAGGCACCAAGACCTCCATACCTTGTTGCTTCTCTATCATAATCCCGCCCAGTCTCCTTTTATTTATCAACACATGGTTATTTCCACGATAGCAATTATAGCCAACCGTGACTAGATATCTACCTATATCTTGCAGGTGACAAGAAATCACCTAACTTCTATCGGACTAAGCATGGCTAAGCATATATTTGATCCTAGACCTACAAAGGATTCAAGATATATTTGTCTGGATAAGGAAAGTATATGTAGTAAGTGGTTACAATCAACCCTTAGTACTTAATGCATCAACATAAAAGGACTCAAGTTGATATTTAGAAAACATAGGAGGCTTAGAATGCTTCGGGGCTTGCCTTTCAGAAATGAGGAAGGTTGGTGATCAAGACACTCAGGAAGATCTTCCATGTTGACTCATCCTTTCACCTAAACCTCCTGCTCCTGGGCTACCCGCTCCTCCTCCTAACACCCGGGTTTGAACTCAAGTAGTGTCACTCCTTCTGGGGAACCTATTGCATGAATATGCACAAATGAGTATCATGAATGCATAAGAGATGAGATGACATGATGAAGTATATACGCATGAGCATGGTTATCCGCAAGATGTATGATAAGTTTAACATTCGTTGACCAAGTAGATGTATAACTTTCTTCTAGTTGATCTTTACTAAGTAGGTGCATATCTCTTCTATAGTATAAGAAACATACACTCACCAAGTTCTAGTAACCTAAGGTAAAGTTATTCATCATTAGTAAGAGGCTTAGAACCTGTAGCTAACAACTAATCTCAATTAGCCTAAGCATCTACACAAGCATCACATAGGACAAACAATTACAATTTGACTTAGTAATTTCTTGGACTTGTAAACAACAGCTACTTATTTTGGCTATATATGGAGTTCTACTCAATCAAATACTATGATCTTAGACTTTCTGGAAATCTTATAAAACTACCTATAACTTTCTTATAGTCATCTTCAGATGATTCAATGGCTATCAAGGTCAAACAAAGCTATTTCCTAGATCTATCCAGAAATTCCAAAGAATAAGTATTTCTAGAGATCAACTTCCAATAGCTATAATTCTCAAACCATTTAGCCTATTGCCATGAAAATTTGACACAAGCAAGATAATTAAGTTATCTACAACTTTCTTATTGACAAGATTCACAGCAAACATCATTTTGTCCATGCAATTTACTTAACAACCGAAACTGTCCAAAACAATCACTATAATTGAATTATAGAGCAATTAATATTTCACTGCATACAAGCAATTAAATCTGGGCACAACTAATGGTACCAATAGTTCATAGACATCATATACACTTTAGAAAACATAATGGTTAAGCCCAAATAAATTATTTAAATGCCTTTATTAATTTATTTAGACACTAAGGTGAAATAAGGAACATATATCAAAAGTGCACAGTAAATTTTGAGAAAATTATAGTGCCTACATATGACCCCAAAAGTCTACTGTATAAATTTCATGCCATTTAGATAAGTATAGCCATCTCTACAAAAATGACAAGTTACATAGGCTTATTTTAGCAAAAATAGTTTAGCCTAGTGAAAAGTGTCAAACAATAGATTTCATATTTTTCTTATTTCAATCCTAGCACCATAACATTGTGTAAAAATTTGCATGATCATAAGTTATGTATTTTTACCCCATTTATTTTCACTACAAACTAGCAATTAATCAAGGTTAAATAAGAAGACCATATTCCAAGTATACCTACTATAGTTTTAGCATTTTTCCTAGCTAGAGCATGTCAACACAATACTAGTAAAATTGGAATGACAATTTTTGCACTTCCCTAGGCTCAACATATGCATTTTACAAGATGGAAACAAATTTAAAAGCACTTATCTAACTCAATTTAATTCCCCTAGAAAAATATCCAAAATAGTAGGTTTCAATTTTTTGGCAAATAGTACACTTCATAAAGAATCCAACAAAATTTAGGATCACTCAATTTGGACACTCCTAGCTCTAGATGTGAATTTTTGAAGTTTGCTACAAAATCTAGGAATAATAAATAAACAAAATCGAAATTTCAAATCAAGCTCAGCTGCTAGGTGCACCCTGGTCTAGTGCACCCACTATGACTGACAACAGGGGCCCATAGGTCAACTGGGTCCAACCTATCAGTGACACAGGAGAAGAGGATGGCGCTGACCGGGCGAAGCTCGTCGGCGACGAGCTCGCCGACGATAGCGTCTTCACCATCGTGACCTACTCGACATCCCACATCGATTGGTGCCCTTAGTTGGCTTAGTGGTTCAGCCGGAGCTATCTTGTAGGTGAGCATGGTGGCTCGGCGGTGGTGTGCGGTGGTGGACTCACCATCTCTGGCGACGACACGGCCAGGTAAGCATGGCTATGGCTTCCAAGGACTCTAGTAGAGCTCTTCGGTTAGGTCTAAGCCACGGCGGAGCGGCTGGTGAGGTCCGGCCATGTGCTCGGAGCTAGGCGGTGCCCAATGCATGGTGGGGCAGCACTTACTGTTCTGGTGAGGGGCTATTGGCGACCTACCTCCATCATAGGCTATGGATCTAGAGCTCAAAGCGAGTCAGTAACTGGCACCATAGGGGACTAAGGGTGACCGATTGGGGTTGGTCGCAGCGAGCACGTGCTTGCGGCCATGGCGGGTGTGCATAGTGTGGATGTGTGTTCTATCACCAATGAAGTGATAGCGGTTAAACAGACGGTGGCTCTAGCTTCTAGGACCTATGGCAAAGACTAGATGAGGGAGAGAGAGAGAGCAGAGATGCACGAGTTGTGGATGGCCATGGGCGAGCGCATGCTCAGTGGCGCACGACGGCCATGGCAGCGATGGTGGCATGACAATGTGGCCTTACCGGTGCTCGTCTAGTGGCTCTAGCTACTTGGGAAGGTGGAGCGGCTCACAGTGGAGCTACATGTGAGGTGGATTGGGTGACGATGCAGCAGTGCTGATGCACTTGGGTGGCGATGATGCGGCAGTGGTGGCACTACGCCTTTGCTCTACTCTAGAGCCACGTGCGAGCGAGATGGAGAGGGCGAGAGAGTAAATGAGCACGTGAGAGCGAGGGTGACTGAGTGCTCGCCTTTGTGGCACGGTAGGGTGGGACAGCGCTAGCGTACGACCACCATGCGGTGCGGTGGCCTGCACTGGTTGGCCATGACACGCGTGGCAAGGCCGATTTCAGTTTGGATGAAACCGCCTCAAACTTGATTTTCTCTCCACCATAACTCCTAATCCATAGTGAATCAGTGGAAACTGTATTAGTGAAAGTTGTAGAGCTATGTGAGATCTCCAACTTTGCTTTAGGGAGTAACATCTAATTCATCATGGTTTGCAAGTTACAAAGCTCCAAAGTGGTGCACTTGAAATTGAAATCAGCATTTTGGACTTAGCAAAATTTCCGAGTCTAGAAACAGCATTTTGTTGATTCTTGTGAGCCCTATTTTACCATGTTAGGCACTGAATTAGCTGATGACCCTTAAATAAATTTTGTTCCACATAAGATAAGCTACAACTCTTATTAAGGGTGCACTACCATGCAAATACTTTATGCTATAGTTCAACTTTGGTCAAAGTAGGATCATGAAAAATGACATTTTGAGTAAACTAGGACTTATAAGCAAAATTGGCCCATGTCATGAATACAAACATTGTTCCATTTACCATCCTAGACATGTCTAAGGTGTTTTTATGACCTCAGAACCATCTCTTGTATTGGTCACACATGATCACAAGCATATGCATGTATATAATCAACATCACATGTGATAGTATGTAAAGAACACTGATGAAATTCCATATGCTCATGCTCATGAATGCTTGGATGATGCTTGTGCTCATGAAATGCAAGTGCCAAATGCAATGCTTAACACTAGGGTATTATAGTATTCAACTTTCTTAACTTTTTTAGAGCTCTGTTAATGCACTTGTGTGTCTTTCATCATGCATCATCGGCATGCATTCCATTATATTAAGTATGCATCATTTATTACGTGTAGTGCATACGAGAGTGAGAAAGTTCATGTTGATCAAGTTTCGGAGAAGGTCCATCCACCTAGTGGTGTTGGTGCTAAGTTTAACCTCTAGATCTTTTCTGAGGAATCTAACCTTCTCTGCAACACAAGCAAGCCCCGATGCATATCATCCTTCTATAGCATTTACAAATCTTAATTACACTTTAAGTCTTGTGCAGATGTGCATTAAGTAATTAGGAGTTGATCGAATACCGTTGCTGCATGATTACCTTGATATTCAGGTGTCCTTAGTTCTACCATGCTAGTATGCTGTAGGTTGCTACTTCTATGCTTAGTCATGCTTAGACTTTGATAGAAGTCGAAAGATGGTTTCATCATTCATAAGGAATAGGTTCTACCTTGCTCTTCTCGACTCTGTTTATGGGTCAGGGACTTACCAAGATAAATGAGTATGTTTAAATTAAGACCAGGCAGGAATTGATGGAACGGTAAGTGTTCTTGGGCAGACAGGTTCACCTGGTCATGCTCGTCCTACCCATGTCAATTAAGGACTGATTGTTGTAGGGCTGCTTGTGATCGTGACTTGTAGTACTAGCCACATACTCTGATAAGCCTGATACCTCAGTAAAAGCCCTAGTTTGGTTTTGGATAATTGATGAAACCTAATTATATTAACCTTTGTCATGAGTGAAATTCAAAAGATAGGTTGTTACACACCAAGTGATGGAGCTAGGTGATGGTCATGATGATGGCATGGACCAAACTTGAAGATCAAGTGCACCAATTTGGAAAAGAAGAAAGAGAAAAACAAAATGGGCTCAAGGCAAAGGTATAATACCTAAGGCCATTTTGTTTTGCCGGTCAAGACGCAACAGAGTGCGTGATCAGATTTAAGATAGATAACCATACTATAAAGAGGGGAAATCTTTAATTACAATGGTTATCTAGTGCCACTAAGTGTGAGTCTCATTTGCATATTCTTAGCGCTTAGTGACGTGGTGAGATGCATGAGAAATCCCTAGAAAAATTCTATGTGAAAATGCTAACTTAAGTGCTTAATTTATTTTGGAATATCTTTGTGAAGTTAGCACTTAATATGGTACAAAGGAAAAGGAATAAAGTGAACTATTGTTGCCCAGCTAGAATTTCTTGGTCACGAAGAAAAATTGCCGACAAGAGGTGCTCGGTCTTGAGCTATGCAGCAACCAACATTTATTCGGCAATTCCCTCTCATCAGGAAGAATTTCTTGGTCATGAATGGTGCATGAAAGAGAGAGGTGTGTGGCTGCGAAGGAGCCACAGTGGGCTGATTCTTGTGATTGTGGATTTCTTATTACTCTTGGTGACTTACCGTCAGCTAGATGGTTGGTGATTTATTGATTGGTGAGTGGATTTGGTGATTGTGTCCAGTCCCCAATCAAAGTGCTTGTGACGGGTTGTTGTGCCTTCCTCAGCGGAAGCGCCGAAAGGTAACTCTAGTGGATTTGCTCATATTATTGAGTTACCTTAGTTGTGGGTAGGTTCTTGCGGTGGCCAATTATGTGGATGAGGTTCGTGCAACACCTCTTAGCCTCCGAACCACCAAGTGTTGGTTGACACAATAGGGACTAGTGTGCCGGCAAGCATGTGAACCTCAGAGAAAAATTGGTTGTCTCTTGCCCTTTGGTATTCTCCCGGTGATTGAGTTAGTATTCATCTTGTGATTGGTTCACTCCTCTATGCGGCGGTATAATCACCCTACTCACTCATTTATATTCCCGCAAACTAGTTGTAGCAAGCTTTTTAGTGTAACTAGAATTGGAGCTTGCTTTGTAGCTTAAGTTCATCTAGTGGAACTCTTTAGTGTAGCAAGTTTGAGAGCTCTTAGTGAGTAGCAACATAGTCTCTTGTGTGCCTAGTGATCATAGCAACTAGAATTGTTAGATAGGTGGCTTGCAACCCTTGTAAAGCTAGAGCAAGTTTGCATTTCGCTATTTGTCATACTAATCCAATTGCTCTAGTGATCTTGTAGATTTTTTTAATAGGCTATTCACCCCCTCCTCTAGCCATATTAGGACCTTTCAAGTGGTATCGGAGCTATGGTCACCATTTGATTGAAGGCTTAACAACCTCGGTGTCAAATTATGGCTCAAGTTGTGTTTAACCATGTGGGGAGCAAACCACCGTTCTTTGATGGCACATGCTATGATTATTAGAAGAGAAAAATGAAGATGTATCTTGGTTCAATCAATGATCAAGTATGGGATATGACCGAGAGTGACTATGCTATCATTGATCCCGACAATCTCACCAACCAAGACAAGGCAAACAAGCAATGCAATACAATGGCTCTCAACACCATCTACAATGCCATTGATTCCAAGGTGTTTGAGCAAATCAAGGATTGTGATAGAGATAATGAGGTGTGGAAGAGATTGGAAGAAACATATGAGGGCACATCAGCAGTGAAGAGTGCCAAGTTGTACATTCTCAAGGACAAGTTGACAAGCTTCAAGATGAAGGATGATGAGAGCATTCCGAAGATGTTCCATCGTTTGCATGTGATTGTTAATGACTTGAAGGCTTTGAGAGAGAAGATCAATGATGATGATGTCTCCCATTGGTTCTTGATGTGCCTACCTCCAAGATTTGAGATGTTAAGATTGCTTATCATAAGAGGAGGACTGAAGGAGATTACCCCTAACCAAATACTAGGTGATGTCATGACACAAGAGACATACCGTGTGGAAAGGGAGAGGGTTGACAAGGATGACAAGAAGGAAGATGAAGACAAGAAGAAGAATAGTATAGCATTCAAGGCTAGCTCATCATCCAAGAACAAGGGCAAGTCCAATAAAAAAATCAAGTGATGATGAAGCTATGGCTCTCTTTGTGCGCAAGATGGTAAAGTTCATGAAGAAGAAGGGCTATGGTGCAAGAAAGAGAAGAGATCACAACAAGGAGTATGAGGAGATGCTATAAGTGTAAGAGCCCAGATCATGTTATAGCGGATTGTCCCTATAATAGTGACAATGATGAGGATGAGAAGAAGAAGGAGAAGAAGATGACCTTCCAAAAGAAGAAGGGTGGAGGCTATGTGGTGACATGAGATAGTGATGGCTCTTTAGATAGTGATGATTCTAGTGATGATGGCAAGAAATCTATCAAGAAAGCACTAGCAAGCATCACCATCAACAACAAGCCTTCGATCTTCGACACTCCATCGACATGACTCATGGCAAAGCATACTAAGGTAAAATATGATATGAGTGATGATGATGAATGTGAAAGTGATGCTTGTAGGAGTGATGATGATGATGATGATGAGGAGTACACCAAGGAGGAGCTTATGGACATGTGTGAGCAAGTGCACACTTGCTTTGAGATGAAGAGAAAGGAGTGCAAAGAATTGTGCAAGAAAGTCAAATTTCTTGAGCAATCCTTTGATGGGCTAAATGCCACTCATAAGAGGCTAATGGAAGCCCATGAGAAGCTTGGCAAAGCTCACTCTAAGCTTGGGAAGGCTCACTCCTCTCTCATCGAGCAAGTCAAGAAGGAGGAAGCCAAGAAGGAGCAAGTGATTGTGTCTTATGATGTGGGACTAACATGTGATATTATTGATGAATCTTTTTATAAGCCCATTATTGTTGCTCCCACTAACCCTTCTTGTAGCACTACCACTTCTACTTCACCTTTGAGTGATGGTTTCACTTGTGATGCCTCACTAATGGTGAAAAATGAGACCCTCAAGAAGGAGGTGAATGAGCTCACTCATGCCTTAGAAAATGTCTATGGTGGAGATGCTCGCTTGCTAAAGTCCTTTGGTAGCCAAAGGTTTTCTCTCAACAAAGAGGGATTAGGCTATACCCCCAAGAAAGGCAAGGCAGCCTTTGCCACTCCCAAAGCTAGCTTTGCGAAGGACAATGGTCAGTTTTGCAAAAGATGCAAGCAAGTTGGGCATATAGAGCACTATTGCATGACTAACAAGAACACGCAACCTAATGTATCCTCAATTAGATTTGATTCTTGTTACATGCTTGTTAAGGATGCCAATGGTGTGAAGGCTAAGTTCATTGGTACACCAATTGTGGGCTCAAAGAAGAAAGCCATTTGGGTGCCAAAGACCTTAGTAACTAACCTTCAAGGACCCAAGCAAGTTTGGGTACCGAAAAAGAATTAATCTTCTTTTGTAGGTCAATTATAAAGCCGGAGGAAGGCATTTGGTGCTTGATAGTGGGTGCACACAACCCATGACTGGTGATTCAAGAATGTTTAGTTCAATCAATGAGAATGAGATCAATGGGATTGATAGTATCACATTTGGTGAAAATGGCAAAGGCAAGGTCAAGGGTCTTGGTAAGATTGCAATATCCAATGACTTGAAGCATTTCCAATTTGCTACTAGTAGAGAGCTTGAACTTCAACCTATTGTCGGTAGCTCAATTGTGTGATCTTGGTTTCAAGTGTATATTTGGCGTGGATGATGTAGAGATCATAAGTGTAGATGACTCTAACATGATATTCAAAGGATTTAGATATGAAAATCTATACTTGGTTGATTTCAATGCTAGAGAAGCTCAATTGTCAACATATTTGCTCACTAAGTCTAGCATGGGTTGGTTATAGCATAGAGAGCTTGGTCATGTTGAAATGAAACAATTGAACAAGTTGATCAAGTATGACCTAGTTAGAGGCTTGAAAGATGTCACATTTGAGAAGGATAAGCTTTGTAGTGCATATCAAGCCAGAAATCATGTTGGTAACACACATCCTAACAAGAGCATGATGAGCACATCTAAGGCAGTTGAGTTGTTGCACATGGATCTATTTGGACCAACCACATACACTAGCATTGGTGGAAGCAAATATGGATTTGTGATTGTGGATGATTTCACTAAATACACTTGAGTGTTCTTTCTTGTTGACAAAAGTGATGTGTCTGCAACCTTCAGGACATTCATTAAGAGAATTCACAATGAGTTTGAAACAACCATAAAAAAAGTGAGAAGTGATAATAGAAGTGAATTCAAGAACACAAGAATTGATGATTTATGTGATGAGTTTGGAATTAGGCATCAATTTTTGGCCAAGTACACTCCTCAATCAAATGGCCCAGATGAGAGGAAGAATAGAACTTTGATTGACATGTCAAGATCAATGTTAAGTGAGTACAATGTGAGTCATTCATTTTGGGCCGAAGCAATCAACATAGCTTGCTACTATAGCAACCGACTCTATTTTCATCCACTGAAGGAGAGGACCCCATATGAGCTCTTAAATGATAGAAAGCCCAACATTGCATACTTTGGGTTTTTGGTTGCAAATGCTACATATTGAAGAAACACACAAGATTGAGCAAGTTTGAGAAGAAATGTGATGAAGGTTTTTTGCTTGGTTACTCCACTACTAGCAAGGCTTATAGAGTTTGGAATTTAGTTAGTGGTACTCTTGAGGCGGTTCATGATGTGGAATTTGATGAAACCAATGGTTCCCAAGAGGAAGATGAGAATCTAGATGATGTGAGAGGCACTTGTTGGTGCAGGACCCGTGGGATACCCCGCAAGGAAAGGAGAAGATCTAGTCTAACTAGGATTCTTCCCCTGTAATCTTAGTAGAAGTATTATTCTGTAATCCTACTAGGAACTCATTGTAAACCGACTAGGATTCTGACCTCCTGACTATATAAAGGAGGGTAGGGTTCCTAGGGACTTAGATAATGATTGTACAACACAACACTTTACAATCAATCCAACGCAAAGGCTAACGCCGAACTGGACGTAGGGCTATTACTCGATCAAAGATTGAGGGCCCGAAACAGGATAAATCGATTGTCTCTTGCGTTAACCGTCGAGTTCCGCATACGCTGAAGCCTGAACAAACTGCCCTGGGGACCCCCATGGTAGGCTATCGGTGGTCAAACATCGACAGCTGGTGCGCCAGGTAGGGGCTTTCGGCAACTTTGCATCTGAGAGCTTGATGGACCTCGACAACATGATCTTCTCGATGGGATCAACCTTCATCTTCAGTTCGTGGATCTGCTAGGCAGGCGACGATGGCAAACTCTAGGGCCATCTCCTCAAAGATTCGGAGCATCATCAAGACCTTTCCATTTCGGTGACTACAACTGATTAACTTGCTAGAAGATTCGCACAGCTCGTGATGTCCGATCTAACTCAGATTTTGCGGCTTCACGCATCCGATTCAAACTCAGGCTCCACTTCTGAGATGGAGTCTTTTCCGAGTTCTTTCGGAAAACCGAGTTCTTTTCTGACAAGGCTCCGAGGCACGACGTTACCTATCAAGGATACAACTCGGAGTACACTCAGAGTACTTTAAAGAAGTCAGGTCCTCTTCCGTTCGGACTCCACAACATGGCAACATCTTATCAGACACGGCCCGAAGGATCCACCAATCCGGTGCTTAGAATGCCACTGAAAGGAGCCCAGGAAGGTCTCGTCTTAACTATAACATCTCAAGACTGCATCGTCCACTGGCCAGGTTCCATTCCTGAGGATGGTGGCACCCAACTAGTCGATGATACGACAACAACAACTCTACCTTACTAAGAAGGAGACTCGATCTACGACCTAGAAGCCTCTACTGAAGTTATCAACAACTCTAACAGTACGGAAACCAATGCCGATGATAGAACAACTCACGCTTGAGAAGTATTCATGATTCGCCATCCTCGATCACCATTGGTCCCCCAGAAGCACCCGATGTCAGGTCTTTAGATGAATCTGAGTCCAACATATCACCATTTACCTAGGGGCACGATGGTGAGACTGAGAGTCAGAGGCAAGCCAGAGAAAGAAAGAACAAATTGAAACAAGGACATCAACGCGTGCTAAGCAGTGCAAGGAAGCTTGGATCAAATATGAGTCAGACCTAGCTGAGTACAACAGAAGAAAATTAGAGCGAGAGGTCGAAGAAGGACAAGCAGCGAATACACCCTACGATAAGATCCGAGAAGCACTAGAAGAACTCAGGGTGACTTCACATCCCAATGAAAAACAAGAACAACTTCGGGACTTCCTCCGATCAATAGTCCTAAGGACGCACGATGGAAGGGCAACATCTCATGAGCAGGAAGATCAAAATCAAAGGAAGTCCACTTTCGAGAGACTTGGTCTAGGTGGAAGTCACAACAGAGAAAGTAGAAGAAATCATAGTCAAAACGACCGAGTCGAACAACCAAGAAAGGCCAGAAGCAAAGCACCTACATGGACAGCTATGCAAAACTACTCTCACCAAGACAACGGTTGGCAAGAAGGGGGCGCTGAATCAGAATACACAGAAGCCAGAACGCACGATAGATTCCCCTATTTTGCAAACAGACTTGTTTTAATATGACTGCCTCACAAGTTCAAGCCGTCCAACCACTCCAAGTATGATGGCAAGACCGAACCAAGGCAGTGGCTCAGGATTTACTCGCAATCAATTAAATTGGCCGGAGGAGACAATGACATCAAGACCTTGTTCTTTCCCATGGCCCTAGAAACCATGCCCCTTCAATGGTTTGATAAATTGAATCCAGGATTAATCAAAAATTGGGAGGACTTGCAAAGGGCTTTCTGTGAAAATTTCACGGGTATCATTACACACCCAATCACCCACACAGAGTTAAAAGGACTCAAGCAGAAAGGAGGTGAAAGTCTCAGAAATTACTATCGACGGTTTGGCAAACTACGAGCTCAAGTACATGACATCACCCAACGAGAAGTAATCGAAGCTTTCTCTCACAGAATCATGGCTAGGTGGCAATTTCAAGACTTCTATAAAGAAAACCCAAGAAACAATGAAGAATTCAGATGAACAGTGGAAAAGATGATTACCGCAGAGGAAAAGACACGAGAAAGATTCTCGGATAGAAACAATAGAGACAACCCGGACAGGCAAAATCCTCAAAACAACAGACATTAGGAAAGAAAACGTGGACCAGACAACACCGTAGCAGTCACTGACAAATCAAGGAAGTTTTCTAAGCCAAGAAGGTATGACGACATTGAAAACATGCGTTGCATCTTGCACCCCAAAGGAAATCACACCATCGGAGATTGCTGCACCTTCAAAGATCGATATACAAGGAAAGATAGTAAGGAGAATACCAAAGAAGGCAATCAAAAAAAAAGAAGACAACATGAAGACAAGGGATTCAGTTCGTGGATCTGCTAGGCAGGCGACGATGGCAAACTCTAGGGCCATCTCCTCAAAGATTCGGAGCATCATCAAGACCTTTCCATTTCGGTGACTACAACTGATTAACTTGCTAGAAGATTCGCACAGCTCGTGATGTCCGATCTAACTCAGATTTTGCGGCTTCACGCATCCGATTCAAACTCAGGCTCCACTTCTGAGATGGAGTCTTTTCCGAGTTCTTTCGGAAAACCGAGTTCTTTTCTGACAAGGCTCCGAGGCACGACGTTACCTATCAAGGATACAACTCGGAGTACACTCAGAGTACTTTAAAGAAGTCAGGTCCTCTTCCGTTCGGACTCCACAACATGGCAACATCTTATCAGACACGGCCCGAAGGATCCACCAATCCGGTGCTTAGAATGCCACTGAAAGGAGCCCAGGAAGGTCTCGTCTTAACTATAACATCTCAAGACTGCATCGTCCACTGGCCAGGTTCCATTCCTGAGGATGGTGGCACCCAACTAGTCGATGATACGACAACAACAACTCTACCTTACTAAGAAGGAGACTCGATCTACGACCTAGAAGCCTCTACTGAAGTTATCAACAACTCTAACAGTACGGAAACCAATGCCGATGATAGAACAACTCACGCTTGAGAAGTATTCATGATTCGCCATCCTCGATCACCATTGGTCCCCCAGAAGCACCCGATGTCAGGTCTTTAGATGAATCTGAGTCCAACATATCACCATTTACCTAGGGGCACGATGGTGAGACTGAGAGTCAGAGGCAAGCCAGAGAAAGAAAGAACAAATTGAAACAAGGACATCAACGCGTGCTAAGCAGTGCAAGGAAGCTTGGATCAAATATGAGTCAGACCTAGCTGAGTACAACAGAAGAAAATTAGAGCGAGAGGTCGAAGAAGGACAAGCAGCGAATACACCCTACGATAAGATCCGAGAAGCACTAGAAGAACTCAGGGTGACTTCACATCCCAATGAAAAACAAGAACAACTTCGGGACTTCCTCCGATCAATAGTCCTAAGGACGCACGATGGAAGGGCAACATCTCATGAGCAGGAAGATCAAAATCAAAGGAAGTCCACTTTCGAGAGACTTGGTCTAGGTGGAAGTCACAACAGAGAAAGTAGAAGAAATCATAGTCAAAACGACCGAGTCGAACAACCAAGAAAGGCCAGAAGCAAAGCACCTACATGGACAGCTATGCAAAACTACTCTCACCAAGACAACGGTTGGCAAGAAGGGGGCGCTGAATCAGAATACACAGAAGCCAGAACGCACGATAGATTCCCCTATTTTGCAAACAGACTTGTTTTAATATGACTGCCTCACAAGTTCAAGCCGTCCAACCACTCCAAGTATGATGGCAAGACCGAACCAAGGCAGTGGCTCAGGATTTACTCGCAATCAATTAAATTGGCCGGAGGAGACAATGACATCAAGACCTTGTTCTTTCCCATGGCCCTAGAAACCATGCCCCTTCAATGGTTTGATAAATTGAATCCAGGATTAATCAAAAATTGGGAGGACTTGCAAAGGGCTTTCTGTGAAAATTTCACGGGTATCATTACACACCCAATCACCCACACAGAGTTAAAAGGACTCAAGCAGAAAGGAGGTGAAAGTCTCAGAAATTACTATCGACGGTTTGGCAAACTACGAGCTCAAGTACATGACATCACCCAACGAGAAGTAATCGAAGCTTTCTCTCACAGAATCATGGCTAGGTGGCAATTTCAAGACTTCTATAAAGAAAACCCAAGAAACAATGAAGAATTCAGATGAACAGTGGAAAAGATGATTACCGCAGAGGAAAAGACACGAGAAAGATTCTCGGATAGAAACAATAGAGACAACCCGGACAGGCAAAATCCTCAAAACAACAGACATTAGGAAAGAAAACGTGGACCAGACAACACCGTAGCAGTCACTGACAAATCAAGGAAGTTTTCTAAGCCAAGAAGGTATGACGACATTGAAAACATGCGTTGCATCTTGCACCCCAAAGGAAATCACACCATCGGAGATTGCTGCACCTTCAAAGATCGATATACAAGGAAAGATAGTAAGGAGAATACCAAAGAAGGCAATCAAAAAAAAAAGAAGACAACCATGAAGACAAGGGATTCCAAAAATCCAGGAGGATAGTAGCAGTAATCTTTGCCGGGGTTCTAGATTCTAGAAGCAAACATCAAGAAAAGCTAGCATTACGAACCATCATGGTAGCAGAACTGGCTACACCAAGATATCTCAATTGGTCACAGTATCCAATCCAATTTTCAAGAGAAGACCAATGGGCTAGCGTAGGAAATGCAGGCCATTACCCACTGGTTCTAGATCCAACTATTGCCTGTATGACTGTTACGAAAGTACTAATCGAAGGGGGAGCCGGACTCAACATCATTTTTTTAGAAACTCTAAGGAAGATGGGACTACAACTCGCCGAGATGATTACACCAACAAGCACGCCTTTTTATGGCATAGTACCCGGCAAGGTAGCAATGCCACTTGGACAAATCACTCTACCAGTTACTTTTGGGACTCCCTTGAACTACCGTACAGAGTTCATCAAGTTTGAAGTTGCGGACTTTGATTCATCATATCACGCAATCCTCGGGCGACCAGCACTAGCAAAATTCATGGCAATACCGCATTATCCATACCTGTTGCTTAAGATGCCAGGGCCTAACAGTGTCCTTTCTCTTTGGAGTGATTTGAAGCGCGCTTTTGACTGGGATGTTTAGGCAATCCAAATTGCAGCAAAAGCACAGGCCGCCGATGGAAGAAAAGAAATAGCCACTGTTGCAACAGAAATGAGCCCAGAAGAGCTAGTGATACCGGCTAAAAAACCTAGCATCCTAGCACCACCGAAAGAAGCCAACGTCAAGCAAATCGACCTAGGGACAGGTGATCCCTCCAAAACGGCAACCATCAGCGCCCACCTCTCGGCAAAATAGGAACTCGCGCTCACCAACTTTCTTTGGGACAACAAAGATATCTTTGCTTAGAAGCCGGTCGACATGCCAGGGGTCCTAAGAGAGTTGGTTGAGCACAGAATTGATATCAATGGAGGCTCCAGGCCTGTGAAGAAACGACTACGATGATTCTCACCCGACAAGAAGGCAACAATTAAAAAAGAAATTACAAAACTAATGGCAGCCGGATTCATTAGAGAAATTCTCCATCCAGATTGGCTAGCAAACCTAGTTCTGGTACAGAAAAAGAATACGGACGAGTGGCGCATGTGTGTCGACTACACAGATCTCAACAAACACTACCCAAAAGATCTGTTCGGGCTACCACGCATTGATCAGATATTTGATTCAGCAACAGGATCTGCCCTATTATCCTTCCTTGATTGCTATTCAGGATATCACCAGATCACATTAAAGGAACAAGACCAGAGCAAGACATCTTTCATCACTCCATTCAGTGCCTACTGCTACAAAACCATGTCATTTGGACTCAAGAATGCTGGTGCCACTTACCAAAGAGCTATTCAAACGTGCCTCGGTGATCAGATCGGCGAAAACGTGGAAGCATATGTGGATGACGTAGTAGTAAAGACAAAGAACCCGGATACACTAATTGAAGACTTAAAGCAAACCTTCAAAAACCTGAAAAGATGGAGGTGGAAATTGAACCCAAACAAGTGTGTATTTGGAGTTTCTTTAGGACAACTACTCGGATTCTTGGTCAGTCATCATGGAATCAAAGCAAGCGCCAAGCAAATCCGAGCCATAATAGAGATGGGCCCTCCTCGAAGTGTCAAACATGTGCAGAAACTAACAGGCTGCATGGCGGCCCTCAATCGTTTCATATCAGGACTGGGCGAAAAAGGGTTACCTTTCTTTAAATTGCTAAAGAAGACAGACAAGTTCGAGTGGATAGGAGAAGCCAACAAAGCTTTCAAGAAGCTCAAGGCATACCTCACCTCCTCACCCGTTCTCACACCTCCGAAGAAATACGAAGACATGATGTTGTACATTGTGGCAACTTCTACTATGATCAGCACAGCGATTGTCGTGGAAAGAGAAGAAGAAGAGCGTGTATATAAAGTACAACATCCCGTATACTACATCAGCGAAGTACTGTCAGAATAAAAAAATCCAATACCCACATGTGCAAAAACTACTCTACGCCCTCCTGATCACTTCACGCAAGCTTCACCACTATTTTGAAAGCCACAAGATTACCGTGGTGATAGATTTCCCACTCAAAGACATCCTACACAACAGAGATGCAACAGGGCGCATATCTAAGTGGGCAGTTGAACTTGGTGCTCTCAATATCGATTTCACCCCACGGAAGGCAATTAAATCTCAAGCCCTAACTGATTTTGTTGCCGAGTGGATAGAAATTCAACAACCTATGTCAAATATCATCCTTGATCACTGGAAGATGTACTTTGATGGATCACTCAAGCTAGGCGGAGCCAGTGCATGCGTTCTCCTCATTTCTCCAGATGGAAAACAACTCAAGTATGTCCTTCAGATACTATGGCAAGCTACAAACAATGAAGCAAAATATGAAGCCCTCATCCATGGGCTATGAGTGGCAATTACCCTTGGAATCAAGCGTTTACTCATATACGGCGATTCAGCAGTAGTCATCAATCAAGTCAACAAAGATTGGGATTGCACCAAAGAAAACATGGGCACTTACTGTGCAGAAATACAAAAGCTCGAAAAACATTTTCAAGGATTAGAAATTCTACACGTCCTATGCAATTCTAATATTGCGGCAGACGTCCTCGCCAAGCTTGGATCAGACAGGGCGAAGGTCCCACCTGGTGTATTCATAGAGGAGTTATCAGCTCCATCTATCAAACAACCCGATGAGATAACCCCTGAAATCTCAGCTAAAGGCACCCAGATTTTGGTAATCACCACTTCATGGACCCAGGTGTTTATTGATTACATCAAAGAAAATAAGTTGCTAGCGGAAAAAGAGGAAGCTACCCGAGTTGTTCGTAGAAGCAAGAATTATGTCCTAGTAGGAGACAAGCTCTACAGAAAAGCCGCATCATCAGGAGTACTGCTAAAATGCATCTCATTTGAAGAGGGCAAAGAGATCCTAAACGAAATACACTCAGGTTGCTGTGGAAATCACGCCGCTTCAAGAACACTAGTCGGCAAAGCATTCCACACCGGTTTCTACTGGCCAACCGCTTTGAAAGACACAGAAGAACTCGTCAAAAGATGCAAAGGTTGTCAAATGTTCGCAAGACAAGCTCATGTGCCAGCTCACAACCTCATCTGCATCCCACCTGCTTGGCCTTTCTCCTGCTGGGGGCTGGATCAAGTAGGACCTCTCAAGAAAGCAAAAGGTGGTTTCGAGTACATCTTCGTAGCAATTGACAAGTTCACCAAGTGGATTGAATTCAAACCACTCACAAAATACAGCGCAACCAAAGTAGTTGAGTTCATCCAAGACATTATGCACCGGTTCGGCATGCCCAATCGAATCATCACGGATTTGGGTTCTCCCTTCACAGCCACAGAATTCCAAAGTTAGGCATAGGACTGCGGCTTCAGAATAGATTACGCATCAGTCACACATCCAGAGGCCAATGGACAGGTAGAAAGGGCTAATGGACTCATACTAGCCGGATTAAAACCAAGACTATCTAAAGAACTAGTAGACTACGTATCAAAATGGATTGAAGAATTACCCAAGGTCATATGGGGGCTACGGACCCAAATAAGCAGAGCCACCGGATACTCACCTTTCTTCCTGGTTTACGGATCAGAAGCCGTACTACCTGCTGACTTGATCTGGACATCACCAAGGATAGAACAATATGACGAAGGAGAAGCAGAACAAACCTGAAGATTAGAACTCGACAGTACAGAAGAAGTCAGAGTAAATGCTACCCTTCAATCAACAAGATACCTCCAAGGATTAAGACGCCACTACAACAAGAATACCCAGTCTTGATCATTACAAGTCGGAGACCTAGTACTAAGAAGAATACAAAAAACTGACGGACGCCATAAACTACTCAGTCCATGGGAAGGTCCTTTTATCGTAAAAAAAGTCACTGAACCAGGCACATACAAGTTGATAACTAAAGACGGAAAAGAAGTCAACAATACATGGCACATCAGCCAGCTACGAAGATTCTACGCATGAAAACAACTCAAGAGAAAATATATATATACAAGCCACAAGAGATCAATGTTCATGATCAATAAAGATAGCACTCATCAACAACATATGTACTATTATGACCTATCAATATTCATGATCAATAAAGATGGTTCTTTCTCAACAAACATATGTCTTATTATGACTTTCCCCGAGTTGTTTCCAATGAGCACCAGAAAGCAAAATGGCTGAAAAGACGTCTGAGCATACCGACCGAGAGCAAAACAGCTGAAAACATGCTTGAGCCCACCGATGAGGGTAGCTAATAAGCTAACACCCAAAACAAAAAAACAAAATGGCTAAAAAGACGCCTGAGCATACCGGCCGAGAGCAAAAGAGCTGAAAACATGCTTGAGCCCGCCAATGAGGGTAGCTAATAAGCTAACACCCGAAACAAAAAGCAAAATGGCTAAAAAGACGCCTGAGCATACCGGCCGAGAGCAAAAGAGCTAAAAACATGCTTGAGCCCACCGATGAGGGTAGCTAATAAGCTAACACCCAAACAAAAAAGCAAAATGGCTGAAAAGATGGTTGAGCATACCGGCCAAGAGCAAAAGAGCTAAAAACATGCTTGAGCCCGTCGATGAGGGTAGCTAATAAGCTAACACCCAAAACAAAAAGCAAAATGGCTGAAAAGACGCCTGAGCATACTGGCCGAGAGCAAAAGAGCTAAAAACATGCTTGAGCCTGCCGATGAGGGTAGCTAATAAGCTAACACCCGAACAAAAAAGCAAAATGGCTGAAAATACGCCTGAGCATACTAGCCGAGAGCAAAAGAGCCGAAAGGATGCTTGAGCCCGCCGATGAGGGTAGCTAGCAAGCTAACACCCGAACCAAAAAGCAAAACGATTGAAACTAAACCTAAGCATAAATCAGAGCAATTTCAAGACAAGACCCTCTAGCTCCTTCTTCCAAATAGCAAGAGGCTCGAGGACTACACTCAGAAGATCCCAAGAAGCGCTACATGGTTTCGCCCAAGAAATCACTTGGACGATGATTGTTCCTGCTCAACAAGACTTGAAGGAACAAGACGAGGCTTCCAGAACTCAACCATGAAGTGCTTGGGGGCTTGTCAATCCTAGGATGTTTTTGCAACCAGAGACAGGACCAGATGATGACCACACTCTGAGTTAAGCCGAAAAGAAGAAGCTGGAGATGTCCTACGTCTTTTTAGTACTAACAAGAACACAAAGTTTATCGAGACAATGATCTCTACCGAGTTGTTTACAAGTCATAGATGAAAGCCAGAAAAGCATTCAATAGATCAAGAAAGTTTATCAAGGCAATGATTTACCTAAGTCGGGTTGTTTACGAGACAAAGAAATATAGACAAAGAAGACATCAACAAGAAATAAAGAATCTCCATTCAGTGCTCAAGTATAGTGTATTATTACAGAAGCTAGAATACAAAGGTCGATTACATCAAGCATTGTCATCAGGAGAAGAAACATCAATGTTAAGATTATCTACAATCTTCCTGGCTAAATCATCGACCTCGGGCTCCAACTTCTCAATAGCATCTAGATACTCTTGGCTCTCGGCTTCATCATCAACCTTGGACAAAGGAAAGTCTAGAGAAAGAACCCGGACCTGGGCAAGAACGTTCCTGGTACAAAGATGGGCACACCGCTTCACGAACTCCTAGAAACGGGTCGGCACTTGGGGAATGAACTGAGCCCAAGAATGACCATCATCTGCTGGAGTCCGGAGAAGGTCGGCTACTGACCGAAAAGACTTCCACAAAGCTTTCTAGTTCTCAGTAGTTGTTGCCAACTTGCCAATCAAGTCCTCAACGGCCTTTTGGGCATGCACAAGATCTCTGTTAGCTCCACGCCTAATCAACTTAGCAAGCCCGAGTTCTTCTTCAGCTTGAGTAATTACCTCCTTAGCCTTATTGTGGCTAGTACGAACGAGTGTCTTCATCTCCTTGATGCCCTCCGAGAGCTTCTGCTTTTCAACTCGTAGAGCTAGACCAAGCAACAAAAAGGCAAGTCAGCAGAAAGGCAAATTTAAATACAAAGGGAAGCGAAAAATAACTCGCGATACCATGACATTCTTTCTTCGTGGCCTCCACAATTTTCAAGGCCTCCTGGGCAGCTGCATCCCTCTGCTTTTCTACCTCAACTACCTAGGCATGGAGAGCCTTCTCCTCCTTCTGATGCGTTTGACGCTCAGTCTCTAACTCAGCTCGACAGAGGTCAAGCTCTGCCTTCAGGGTACTCACCTTGGAGGACAACTTTTTCTCGGTTTCAGATGAGAAAAAGAAGCCGGTATGATCATGAGAAAAAGACTGAGCAAAAAGAAAAAGATAAAAACAAGAAATAAGGATAGGAGAAAAATGAACATCCAAAGAAAGAAGTTTAGAAAAACTTACCTGGAGCTTTTCTCCGAAAGAAGTCGCAAAGGTCGCCAAGTTTCCCCAGGCGACAGTCAGCTCCGACAATCGATGAGTGGCATCAAATTGCTGCACCACGTCATCAGCCAAAGGCGGACCACCGGAAGCAAGAAGAGGAGGGGGAGAAGCCGACCGAGGCCAAGGAGGCACGACCAGGGCAATCTCTTGGGAAGCCACGACCAATCCCTCAGATGAACCCGCCACCATGGCCACGATCACCTCAAGAGCCGGCAAATTAGCAGCTGCGGACTCTATCCCCCCTCACAGCCACCTCAGCAACCGTGCGTTCTGAGTCCTGAGACTCAGTACGCAAGGGCGCGCTAGAGGTTTGATAAGAAGTCGACTAGAGGCTCAAGGAAGATGAAGGCCTAAAAGTTGACAAGGAAACTCGCCAATAAGAATAAGAAAAAAGGAGAACAGGAGCAAAGAAATAAAACCAGAATTCACTCACTCAGCTATCTTCTTCTTCATAAAACCAAAAGAAGACCTCACAGGGGAACCACAACAGCAAAAACATCGCCACCACCCTGCGATAGGAGCGGTGCGGCCGGTACTAGAGCCCCAGAAGAACTCGAACCCGATGACCGCTTGCTACAAGAGAACAAGACCAAAGTCAAAACAAAAAGAGGAGTTCAACAACAGGAAAACAAGAAAAGAACTCACCGACGAGTAATGAGGGCAGCATCATCATCCTCTTCTTCTTCACTCTCGACCAAGGCCACCATAGCGCCAGCTGAAAAAGGACAAAAGTACTCGGTCAAAGATAAAAACAAACAACAAAAGGGCAGAGTGTATTAATATGCTCACCTAAGAGCATGCTAGCTACAACTGGAGTACCTGGACGAGTACTCGACTGGCGAGACTTCTTGGCAGCAGATGGAGCAGAAGAAGAACTATCCGCTAGACCCCTCTTTTCGAAAGTACGAGGAGCTCGAGGAACTGGACGAGGAACATACTCTTCATATACGTCAGAAAATGTGGAAGAAACACCAGGAAGCATCATGGTAGTTTGAAACTTACTGGTCAAGGATGCCCCAGCAAGACTACCCCTAGCCTCCACATTTGCAGGGAGATCATCAAGGGGAATTGGATCAGCGAAATTACGCCCTAATTCCTATAAAAGAGTAAAACAACAAAACAAGGAAGATTAAGCAAAAAGTCGATACGACAAAAGACATTCAAAAATACCCGCATAAGAAAAGAACAACTCACAACAGGGGGCGGGTTATTAACACTGTACTCAAGGATAGCAAGTGGGACGACGCTTACTCCTTTTAGCATCTTCTAAAGATGCTCGAGCACCTCCTCATTAGTCAACTCAAGGGCAGGGACCATATGAGAAGGGTCCTTCGCCCCAGAGTACTCGAAACCGTAATGTTTGCGCTCCTTCAAAGGTTGAACTCAACGGCGAAGAAAGCTAGAAATAATCCTGAAGCCGGTCAAACCTTGTTGTTTCAGAGTGCAAATCCTCTCGAGAAAAGGCTTGATCGTCTAGAGCTCAACAGTCATCATAGTGTTCTTTTCCCATCGGTCATTAACCAAGGGACCAGACCTGGAGTGAACAGAAATAGGAGGAATCAAGTTGGCAGCATAAAACTAGTCAGCATGCCAATCCCTTACAGAATCAACCAGGTCATAGTCAAAGAACTTGCTCTTAAGACCCAAACTGAATCCCGCAGCCACCAAGAACATTGGTGTCATCGCGGCGGGGTTGGGGCTTCAGGTGGAAAAAGTGACGAAAGAGGGAAAGAGAAGGAGGAATTCCATGGAAGGTTTCACAAAGATGAATGAAAACGGAAAGATGAAGGACAGCATTGGGAGCAAGGTGATTCAGGCTAATCCTGAAATAGTTAAGAAATCGGTGAAGAAAGGTAGGAGCAGGAAGGCAGAGATCGGCACAGATAAAGGAGACAAAAAGAATAATCATACCAGGACTTAGAGCAGGGACCCGATGCTCACCTGGAGCTCTCCAATTAGTGATACCCTTGCTCTGAATCAGACCATCGCTAACGAGCTCACGAAGCTGATCCTCAGTTGTTGTTGGAGCCGGCCAGATCTTCTGAGCAGCCCTCATCGCCATGAATTCTTGATTTTCGATAACGGAGAGCAATGCTTCCTCATTGACAAACGTCGCCTGGGACTTACTCGTCGACTTCTTCCTACCCATATACTAGCAAAGGCAATGGGGCACTAAGAATTGGGAAGGCTTAGATGGCAGCGCTCAGATGACAGCAATAATGGCAGCGGCGGAAGTTTGAAGACTAGGGTTTCAAGGCAAAGGTAAGGTACCAAAGAAAGGGAGGAGAAAGGCCTTTAAATAGATTTTACACTAGTAAAAACGTGACCCACCAGGCCCGTTTTAATACAGCAGAAGGACGCAACGGTCCATTTAAAGACGCAGCTAAAATGACGGATGGCTCAAATCCACACAATGGTACAGTTCAATGGGCGGATTTCAGACTTATCCATCCAACACCACAGCAGAGTTGTCATATTACTACAAAAAGAACTCATCAACAACAAAGCAAAGAAGGGTTACCTCACAAGGAGTGCAACAACCTGGTCCTTATAGAAAGAACTTGAAAATCTCATCAACAACTGGGACATCAGGAGAATAAAGAATGGCAACTCAGAAGACAAGATTCTTTCCATTACAAATGGTTTAAAAAAATAGAAGATTACACACCTTACAAGACCCAACGAATTCGGTACTACGACAAGCAAAGTAGCAAAGAGGAACCCGGACACGGCTAGGCTCTGGAACGACTACGTGTTCCAAATTGCTACTCGGTAGGACAAACCGCCCTCGGCTACACTGTTTTCTTCAAAGGACGGATGCAGTGCATCCAAGGCAGAAATCAGTAGCACGGCGGGACAACATGGAGCAAAGAAGGCCGGCAGGCATCTGTCTACCCAAGTCCGATGTGATGCTGGATATGGTGTTGATCTGCACCGAATAGTCTCAGGGCAGGCGACGAGGATCAACCTAGAACTGCCAGATGAAGGATCGCATCCCACATCACAAGACTCCCTCCAACTACCTCCACATACTTCCAAGTATAATGCTACTGCGGGATTAGCCTACCTCCAATCCCTATCACAAGACTCCCTTTAGCTACGGCAAGATACACAAGAACTACAAAATATGCCCGGGGGCTGCTCTACTTCAGTAACTATCATATTCATGACTATGGAGATTTCAGACCACGCAACAAAGTGCCCGATGAATCAAAACAGCACAACAGAAGGGTATTTATAGACCAAAGAAGCGGTGCACATAGACCGGGAGCACCAACGGAACAAGCCTAACAAAGGACAGAGTGAAAAGACAGAATTCAATAAAAGAGGACTCAGGCGTGAAGGAACAGTACTCAAGGACAAGCATATTCGAAAGGAAATACCAACACTGTACAACTCATGAACAAACAACATTTACACTCAACCACCACCATACAACTACATCTAACAACAGCAGACTACCAGAGAATATGCCAAGACCCTGCATCCGAGTTCTTTCTGAACAAAAGAATCTGGATATATGCTCGGGGGCTGCAATAGGAGAGGTTTTCAGTTCTTTTGAACAACTCAGATTCAAGACCCTCCAACTCTTTGTTCCAAATAGCAAGAGGCTTGGGGGCTACACTTAGTGAGTGCACTTTTTCCTTCAAAAAAGCGCACGTTACCAAGAGGACTACTTCAAGACAATAGTTTTTCAAACGACATAAGATTCAAGACCCTCCAACTCTTTGTTCCAAATAGCAAGAGGCTTGGGGGCTACATTCAGTGAGTGCACTTTTTCCTTCAAAAAAGCATACATCACTCAGAAGACTTCTTCAAGACAGGCGACTTCAAGACCACACGACAAAAAGAACATGGGATAGCTATATCCGAGCTCTTTTTCGACAAAGAACCTGGGTATATGCTCAGGAGCCCTTCGACGAAGAATCAGGGCAATTTCAAGAAAAGACCCTCTAGCTCCTTGTGCCAAACAGCAAGAGGCTCGGGGGACACACGCAAATGGGAATACTTTTTTCTTCAAAAAGGTAGACACCATGCGTAGATCTCACAAAGCGCTACACGGTTTCGCTCAAGAAAGCACTCGGACGACGCTTGTTCCTACTCGACAAGACTTGAAGGAACAAGACGAGGCTTCCAGAACTCAACCATGAAGTGCTCGAGGGCTTGTCGATGTAGGACCCATGGGATACCCCATAAGGAAAGGAGAAGATCTAGTCTAACTAGGATTCTTCCCCTGTAATCTTAGTAGAAGTATTATTCTGTAATCCCACTAGGAACTCTCATTGTAAACCGACTAGGATTCTGACCTCCTGGCTATATAAAGGAGGGCAGGGTTCCTAGGGACTTAGATAATGATTATATGACACAACACTTTATAATCAATCCAACGCAAAAGCTAACGCCAAACTAGACATAGGGCTATTACTCGATCAAAGATCGAGGGCTCAAACCAGGATAAATCAACTGTCTCTTGCGTTAACCGTCGAGTTCTGCATACGCTGAAGCCCGAACAAACTGCCCCGGGGACCCCCGTGGCAGGCTATCGGTGTTCAAACATCAACAGCACTCAATTGGTCAATGCAATGAAGAACATGGATATTGGTGACATAAGGCCTAGAGAGGTGTTTGATGTTGAAGATGACAAGAATCATGTGCTCTCTAACTCAAATGTGCAAGCTAGTGGTTCTCATGATCAAGTTCAAGCAAGTACTAGTGATGACAAAGTGCAAGATCAACAACAAGTGGCTAGTTCATCATCTCAACCAAGTGATCAATCAAATGCAAGCAATCAAATGCAAGTGCTCCAACCAACCAATGTTGCAAGAGATCATACATTGGACTCCATTATTGGTGATATCTCAAGAGGTGTGCAAACAAGATCAAGATTGGGATCATTTTATGAACACTTCTCATTTGTGTCATCCATTGAATCTAAGAAAATCGATGAAGCTTTGTTAGATATTGATTGGGTGAATGCTATGCATGAAGAGCTAAACAACTTCACAAGAAATCAAGTATGAGAGTTAGTTGAGAGGCCTAAGGATCATAATGTGATTGGAACCAAGTGGGTCTTTTGAAACAAGCAAGATCAAGATGGGATAGTTGTAAGGAACAAAGCAAGATTAGTGGCTCAAGGTTACACTCAAGTTGAAGGTCTTGACTTTGGAGAAACATATGCTCCGGTTGCAAGATTGGAAGCAATTAGGATCTTGTTAGCCTATGCTTGTGCTCATATCATCAAGTTGTATCAAATGGATGTGAAGAGTGCATTTCTCAATGGGTACATCAATGAGCTTGTGTATGTTGAGCAACCTCCAAGTTTTGAAGATGAAAAGAAACCCAATCATGTCTACAAGTTGAGAAAGGAGATCATGGTATGGGAGATTGAGGGATTTCCTCTCTCTAAGGGATTTAAGATGAGAAAGGTTGACACCACTCTTTTCACCAAGAAGCTAGGCAATGACTTGTTTGTGTTGCAAATCTATATTGATGATATCATATTTGGATCAACCAATCAAGATTTTTGTGAGGAGTTTGGAAAGATGATGGCAAGTGGTTTGAGATGTCCATGATTGGAGAGCTTAGTTACTTCCTTGGTCTTCAAATCAAGCAATTGAAGAGTGGCACATTAGTGAGTCAAGGCAAGTACATCAAAGACATGCTCAAGAAGTTTGGAATGGATGATGCCAAAGCTATTAGTACACCAATAGGGACAAATGGAAGCCTGGATAGTGATGGTAGTGGCAACATGGTTGATCAAAAGATGTATCGGTCTATGATTGGAAGAATACTCTATGTGACCGCATCAAGGCCAGATGTGATGTTTAGTGTATGCATGTGTGCTAGATTTCATGCCTCACTGTAACACCTCTGGTGTTGCGAGTTTACTTAGCACCGCGATCTAGGCTTAAGAGAAATTATCAACACGAGTTCCATGGATTTTAAATTTTAAACTCACATGCAATGATAAAACAAACCTTACATGAGTCGCTTTTGCGGTTAAGAAAAACTAAACGAACATTGTAGGTGAGTTCATGTTACGTAAAAACATGCTAATGAGATCCTAATAGGAAACATATAATAAGTTGTCTTACTTGTTTGGCTTTGGTCGACGTTTTAAAAATCGTGTTGGTCACTGTTTCGGCCGCTTGGCCCCTGGGGCCCGGTATCAATGGCGATGGGATGCCCCTGCCCTGCTTGTCCCGCTAGAGCCATTGGAGGGTACTGCTCGGGTTGACCACTCCATTTCTATGTGCATCGCGCCAAGCCCTGGCATCCCACGCCCTGCCCTCGTGCACTTGTCTGCCTCTGTCCCCTAGCCTCTTCTTTTTCTTTACCGCAGCACCATCGAACCTTCAGGCAGCAGAAGCGCCCCTTGTCCCGCAGCACCCTGTCGATGCCGGCCGTCCCCGCGCGTGCTGCTCTGCTACCCGGCCAGCGCCATTGCATGCCGACACAGCCGTCCACGTCGCCCCCATGCGCCGCTCCATTCCCGACCCCGCTCGGCATCCTGGCGTCCACGCCGTCCCTCTCCGTGCTTGGCCAGCGCCTCCGTTGTCCTTGCTGCCTGTGCCCGAGCCGTGAAGCACCTCCTCGTTGCCTCGCCAGCCTCCGTGCTCGGCTGCCTCGTGCAAGCAACCGCATGACCCCTCTCCTTCTCCTTCTACTCGGCCACCGCCTCTGCTGTGCACGCCTTTCCTCTTCCGTCCCCGCAGCTCCACCGCGTCCGAGCCGTAGTGCACCACCACCGCAGCCGCGTTGCCCCTCAACATCGCCTCGCTGTGGCCACTGTAGCGCCACTGCCAGACCACCGCGCATGAGCACCTCGGTCGCTCGGGACTATTGCCCCGTGCCTGCAGCGCGCGCCTGGGCTGCTTTGCCCCGTGGCCACCCCGACGCCATCCGCCTGGCTCGCCCTGCTGCTGCTGCCGCCGTGAGCTCCGCCTCCACGGTACCGCTTAGCCGGGCGCGTGTCAGGTCCGCCGAGCCTAGGTGCCTGCACCTCGCCTCCCCGGTCCCCTCCGAGCACCGTTGGCCATCAATTTGGCGTTTCCCCTCGCTGTCTGTCAGTTCGCCGCCGTGCTCTGTGATTTGGGGGTAGGGCTCAAAGCAACGGTAGCGGTTTGATTGAGTGCGATTTCTAACTCGCCTTAACCTCATTTAGCTGATGCTCGTCTTGGTTTGGTCCGAATCTTCCCCGGCGATGAGCTGACACGGCCGTGCCACGCTCGGAGCGCCGCCGTCCTTCACCATGCACGTGGCCATCCTAGCATGGGCAGTTTTCGCTCCAGCCAATACCGTAGCCGGGTCCGGGGTAAGGTCTTTCTGCTCTCACATCGTTTTGTTTCCATCTCCGAGGATGTAGGACGCCGGAACAGTCGCGCCGCCCTAGCATGTAGTCCGATGGTGTGGTCCGAGCTTTAGAAGTCACCGTCCGGTGCCTATTCGGCACCTAGGGTCTCATCTTGGCTCCGCTGTGCCCTTAGGTCTGCTTCTTTAGTTGGCGCCTCGCTTTGCTGTCCGGCGTAGCGGGGCAGTGCTGGCCGGAGCCATGCCGTCGCGCCTGAGGTCGCCGGGGACTGGTGCGCTCAAATTAGGAGGAAGTCAGGGGGCTGGGTGAAATTGTCAGAGAAAGAGAGAAATAGTGGAAGGACTATAGGTTGATTTTGCTGAAAGCTAGGGTTGTTTCTGCGAAACGTTGGTGCGCGTGGGCCTCCTGGCCACGTGGGCCAGTTTGCTGGGCCGCCCGCACCGTCGCTGACTGTCCCGCTGGGTCGGCCTTGGGCCGACACGCATTGGCCGCTCGCCTCGCCTGGGCCGGCGTGTTCTCGGCTTACTGGGCCACAGACCGCATCCCCGCCTGGGCCGGCCTGTGCTGCGCGCGCTCGTGGGCCGCTGGCCTGCGTCCGCTGGACCTGACCGTGCTGGGCCATTGGGCCGGTTAGGGGCCGCCGGTTTTTCCATTATTTAAATGCTTTTCAAATATCGGTTTCTAGTTTAACTTGCAAAAATACAAATAAAATTATGTAGGTGTCCAAAAATGATGAAACTAGTTTTGTTAGTCTCTTAAAATAATGATCTACCTGCTAGTCTAACTTGTTCACATAGTTGATTATATTCGTAGGAAGCTATATAATTAATTAGAGATAATTAATATTATAAAAAGGTAAACTTGTAGGAATTTGTATGGTAAATTGGTAATATTGCTGAATCTGAAATTTGTATAGTAGACTCCTAGCAGTAGTAGTTACTCACCGTAATTTTTGTAGCTCCAGAATAAGTAGTTGCTAATTAGATAATGATGTCTTATCTTGAATAGTGATAGAATAAAATATAGAAACACCGTCGGTTTATATAACTAAAATAGTTGTTGGGAAATAACGTCTTATTCGACAACATGGATACGTAGACCAGCGTTAGAACTAGCCCGTTAACTCGAGAGGCGTACGTCATATTTTACGAGTCACGATTGCAGTTGATAAATTACATCTTTGCATGGCATTACATTGCATATCATAATAGGGACGTTGGTGGATCACGGAGTCGTCGGGAGTTGCTGGAGGAATGGTGCTTTTGGAGATCATGTCGCCATGATAGAAAGCTAACTTCTGATTATATTTTACCCAGGCAAGCCCCGGTGCATAACCCCTACTTTCTGCAGTTTAAATTATAATTGTGCATTAAGTTTTCAGGAGTTGAATGAAACCCACTTGCATATATATATCTTTATCCTATGAGTCTTACTAGTATGATAGGATCGTGTAGAATGCTATGCTACAGGACTCCGATAGAAGTCGAGTGATTGCCTGTCACTCGCGAGAGATAGGAAATATATTACTGAATGATTATCACTTGGAAAATATAAGTGGTGGAAAGGAAAATGGTGACCGAACAGGGATATGGTTTGGGTATTGGTGAGTGTAAGTAGTTGTGTCGCCGTGGACACGGGGCATAGCTTGGTTACACTGTTTTTCCCTGTCTGGTCGATTAAGGACCGATCGTGCATATGACTCTAGGCAGGTCACAGACTTATTATCCCGAGCACATACTTGTGTATGGGCGCTTGGAAGACTTGTTGCTCTCTTGTCGCGGATCCGGCTCTTTCCGGACCGACTGTCAGGGTTTGTTTTTGGTGGAGGAGGTCCTTGCACCGCACTGAGTCCGGGACTCAGGGGCGGGGGCTTGGAGTCCCAGTTTGGACAGGGACCTGGACACCCGGGACAGGAGAGTGATGGGTTGGTCCTGCTTGTGCCCGGGGTACAAGCGGGGCGTGTGTTTTCGGGGTACCCAGCTGGGGGCATTGATTCGCGAATCGCCGGGCTATCTGGTACGGCTTGTCTACGGTTTAGCATCGTAGTAAGAACTGAAAGATGAAAGATGGAAGATGGACAAAGAAAATCTGATTGCTTACCACTTGCTTGAAAGCAGCACAGGTGCTTACATAGAATGATTAGTTAACGAACTAATGTGGCTATTAATAAAAATCAAATATAAGGACGCACACTTAGTAATGCTTCCTGCAAATGCAATAAACCCACAAGCCAGATGGCCTTGCATATCCTTGGAGTCCTTTCTTTTCTCCTGCCGGGTAAGTCTTGCTGAGTACAATTGAGTACTCAGGGTTTTATTTCCCCTGTTGTAGGTGACAGTTGGATGCTAGAGCTGACTCTTGTGTGTGGATACCTCCTGGTGGGCTCAGCGAGGATTCCTTTACGCTGCGATCGTAGTCTTTATTTATAACTCTCACTAAATGCTTTTATAAAAGAAAGTTTTACAATCGGTTGTCATAGTTGCTATATATCAATAACTCATCATGTCATTAATAGATGTTTATTTCTGCTGTAACTCTGTTCACATGTTCTATTACGCTGTTAAATTAAATTGTTGATAACTCTGATAATATGATTTCATTCCGCTGTTATATTAATAAATATTATATTCTGATATTGTATTAAAAGTGATGTAAGAAATGGTTACGAATGATGTAAGCTTTATTCTCTCATTTGTGATCCTGATGGCAAAAATGTGGAGGTTCGGGTTCTCCCCTGGGGTGTGCCCGACGGAATCGAGTAATTTAGTGTTCTCCCTCGAGTGTTTAGTGTCTAATGGAAGACAAGCACTCCTGTGAGGCATTAAATTAGGCGGTTCTGCCATAGGTGGTATCAGAGCATAAATGAGGAAATAAAGCTTCGAAAACCTTTTCTAAACTAAAAATTGACAACCCATTGTTGCAAAAAGTTAGGACGTTTATATGCGAAGTTATATAAGTAGCCCTATTACTATGGTTATGTATCCAGGATAGATGGCACTCTGCTGACTTAGATAGGATTAATCAAGTTTCTGCAGGTACACTGACTCGAGCATAGTTCGATAGTATCGACTAGTTACAGGGAGAGAACGACGTGCCAAAACTTTGAGAACGGTTGCCCTATATGTGGCAACAGTGAAAGGACGTATAGGACATGCATTCATGCATATCCTGCCTATGCATTGTAGTACTCGTATTACTTGCAGATACGCCATCCATAGGTGTCACGCGTGTCGTATTGTGCACGACTAACTCGTCCTGTTCTAGAGTTAGGTCTGAACTGTGGCTTCGTGTTTCGCGTTCGCCCGTGGTTCACGCCGGTCGTGACCCACGTCTCCCCATACCCCTTTCTGCGCTCTTGTCGGACCCTTACCCTGTAGCCGTACTAGTCAGTAATGACATCGCACGTCGCTCGCCTCGAACTCGTGGAATTTGGTCGATCCGCCGTAGTGATATCGCGCGGGAACCCTGGTGAACCGCGCCAGGACCACTAAACGCTCCGCCTTTATAAGTAGAGCCTGGCTTAGCCATTGGTACCACCACTCAGTGCACTTTAGCTCGCTTAGCTTCTCCTTTGAGCCAGCTTTTCGCTCAGCCTTCCTTGCAACCACCGCCCGAGATGGCAGGAGCCTGGGTTAGCACCTACTGCCTGAATGTTGAGGGGTTTCCCAAAATCCTGCATGCCACCCTGCAAAAGCTCGGAGTCAATGATCGCCCCGAGTATGAGGGCCGTGAGTATGAGGAGCATGGCACCGAGCGGTGTGAGGTTACAGTCTACATCGGGAAGAGTGTAGAGTTCCCTAACCTCACCGAAGCCTGGAGTGTGACCGCAACCGGGTTTAGCTTCATCGACACCTACCAGGTTGTGGCCCGCAAAGCCTTACGGTACCTCTGCCAGATCTATGAGGAGCCCATTGCCCGTACCCCCATGCGGTTCTTTCCACCTTTGGATAGGAATCGGCGGGCATGGAGGGCTCGCATGGAGGCTTTGCAAGGGCGGGATGCACAAGAGGATAGCCCCACTTTGGTGCACTTGACCACGTACCTACTCGCTCTGGATGAGCAGTATGACCGTCAAGCCTTGGAGCTGAGGGCGTGCCTTCGGCGCGCCGAGGAAGCTGAGGTCTTCAACCGAATGCTCCAGGTGCAGCTCGCCGAAGCGCATGCCAGCGCTGCAGCTGCTGAGAGCCGAGAGGCTACCATGGAGGAATCTCTGAAGGAGGCTGAAGATCGGCATGTCCATCAGCTGGGTGAGGCCTATCTGTTCACTAGGGCCAGGCGGAGGTCGCTGGTTGATGGAAGGCAGGATGCCCCGATCTTGGAAGGGATCCCTCTCCACCCGCCAGAGAGAAGAAGAACCGGTGATGGAGAACCACCAGCACCTCCACCGTCAGAAGTGTTAGAAGCAGAGCCCTTGATTCCTCTCACTCAGCCATTGCCACAAGAAGATGTAGAGTAGTTGCTTTGGGATGCTGTACCCGTAGTAGTAGTGTTTTTCGTTGTTGTCCCCCGGTATTGTACTCTTACTTGTTGTTCGTCGTCCGTAGTTGTTGAGATCGTCTGACCGTAGGTGAATGCTATGTCGAGAATGGAGCCTGAATGCCTATACGCTATACCCGCATAAGATCGTTGGAACGTGCATTTTAATTATTTCGCTGTGTTTATTGCGTTCATTTACTTTAAAGCCTCGTTCGGCGTGCTTCAAGTTTTCAAGGGCGATATTAAGCGGGTTACAAGAGAAGTTGTCATTCAGATGCCAAGCAGATCAGCCGTGATTGGATGTTATTGGACACTGTATCGACTAACTTTGGATGTCCCAACAGAACACTTGAATCTTTTTAAAACAAATCCGTCGTTGGATTTGAATTCCTTGTCCCTTGTTGTGGAGGGAAACCTTTGTTGTTGAATTTTTCCCTTGCGATACCCCTTACTCTGTGGTCTATGACCCCACTGCCTTCATGGCGTGTAAGTTGGTGATAGTTGCCTGGTTAAAAGCTTATGGTGCCGCGACGAAACCGAGGGCTCCATGTGGAACAGCTGCCATATGTGACGCTGCTCGGCACGCGCTGGTATCGAGGTTGTTAACCAAGTACCTTTACCAAGTTACACCGCCGTACTATTTTGTTTTAAAGTTTCTCCTTGAAAATGTTCGGGTGTTCAAACGGGAAATCCATAATGGGGATGCAAAAGTGTCTTTCAAGGTAAAAAGGAGATGGTTTGGAGAAAGGAAGTATGACATGATCTGGGTTTACAAAAAAGACGGATGTGGTCAAGGAAGGTCAGCAGTGGATAGTCGGGAGTAGTTGCAAAAGTCAGAGTGGACGTTTTGTCCCAAGACTTGTGCTTAGTTGACCATGCTACGCATGCCGGGTTATTTCGCTGCGTGCCCTGCGAACGCCATCGATGTCGGGTCCATTATCGTCCCGTTTTCGCGTGACAGCGGCATCGTGCAGTGCTCGCCATCTTTGTGCACTGTGCACTTCTCCTTTCCCAGCATCCGGTCGGCTCTCTACCCCACACCGTCGTTCACCGTACCGGACCCCCCATTTTCCCCTCTTTTCCTTCTTCTTTTGGTGACACGATCGCCCGCACGCCTGCCTCGTCGAGCGGACCCCTCTCCTCTCCTTTAATTCCCCCTCCGCCGCTCATGCAGGGAGCGCAACATGACCAATCTTATCTCCACCTCCGGTGCGTTGTTTTCCCTCTCCGTTCTCCTCTATAAAGTCTCCTTGGACCTTGTTCTTCTTCTTCTTCATCCCATTCCCTCGTATTCGGAGCAGAGCTATGAAATCCAGTTGACGTTGTGAAGCTAGGTTCGGTAGTCTGAGGTGATAGTGTGATCTAAGAAGAAGGAAGGATCCAATTCGTCGAAGAAGTTCAAGTTCCCTTTTTGGGTAGTCAATCTTAGGGTGCACGATGTTTTACTTCTCCGTCGACTGTTTCTGGATCTGTTGGTGCTACGCCATGTTTTGGATAATCATTATCTTGTTGTTTCTCCATTGCCCTCGTCTATCTCGATTTCTGGATTAAGTCTTGGTTGTATTAGGTTGTTCTTAACCATGTATCCCTAGATCCCCGTGTGGTTAGTATTCGAGGTCGTGTAATCTTTCGTGTAATCCCTGATCTACGGAATGTAATCGCGTTTCCCCTTTTCTGGTTCTAGCTTTGAATCTCGGGACGAGATTCTTTTTAAGGGGGGTTGGTTGTAACACCTCTGGTGTTGCGAGTTTACTTAGCACCGCGATCTAGGCTTAAGAGAAATTATCAACACGAGTTCCATGGATTTTAAATTTTAAACTCACATGCAATGATAAAACAAACCTTACATGAGTCGCTTTTGCGGTTAAGAAAAACTAAACGAACATTGTAGGTGAGTTCATGTTAGGTAAAAACATGCTAATGAGATCCTAATAGGAAACATATAATAAGTTGTCTTACTTGTTTGGCTTTGGTCGACGTTTTAAAAATCGTGTTGGTCACTGTTTCGGCCGCTTGGCCCCTGGGGCCCGGTATCAATGGCGATGGGATGCTCCTGCCCTGCTTGTCCCGCTAGAGCCATTGGAGGGTACTGCTCGGGTTGACCACTCCATTTCTATGTGCATCGCGCCAAGCCCTGGCATCCCACGCCCTGCCCTCATGCACTTGTCTACCTCTGTCCCCTAGCCTCTTCTTTTTCTTTACCGCAGCACCATCGAACCTTCAGGCAGCAGAAGCGCCCCTTGTCCCGCAGCACCCTGTCGATGCCGGCCGTCCCCGCGCGCGCTGCTCTGCTACCCGGCCAGCGCCATTGCATGCCGACACAGCCGTCCGCGTCGCCCCCATGCGCCGCTCCATTCCCGACCCCGCTCGGCATCCCGGCGTCCACACCGTCCCTCTCCGTGCTTGGCCAGCGCCTCCGTTGTCCTTGCTGCCTGTGCCCGAGCCGTGAAGCACCTCCTCGCTGCCTCGCCAGCCTCCGTGCTCGGCTGCCTCGTGCAAGCAACCGCACGACCCCTCTCCTTCTCCTTCTACTCGGCCACCGCCTCTGCTGCGCACGCCTTTCCTCTTCCGTCCCCGCAGCTCCACTGCGTCCGAGCCGTAGTGCACCACCACCGCAGCCACGTTGCCCCTCAACATCGCCTCACTGTGGCCGCTGCAGCGCCGCTGCCAGACCACCGCGCATGAGCACCTCGGTCGCTCGGGACTGTTGCCCCGTGCCTGCAGCGCACGCCTGGGCTGCTTTGCCCCGTGGCCACCCCGACGCCATCCGCCTGGCTCGCCCTACTGCTGCTGCCGCCGTGAGCTCCGCCTCCATGGTACCGCTTAGCCGGGCGCGTGTTAGGTCCGCCGAGCCTAGGTGCCTGCACCTCGCCTCCCCGGTCCCCTCCGAGCACCGTTGGCCATCAATTTGGCATTTCCCCTCGCTGTCTGTCAGTTCGCCGCCGTGCTCTGTGATTTGGGGGTAGGGCTCAAAGCAACGGTAGCGGTTCGATTGAGTGCGATTTCTAACTCGCCTTAACCTCATTTAGCTGATGCTCGTCTTGGTTTGGTCAGAATCTTCCCCAGCGACGAGCTGACACGGCCGCACCACGCTCGGAGCGCCGCCGTCCTTCACCATGCACGTGGCCATCCTAGCACGGGTAGTTTTCGCTCCAGCCAATACCGTAGCCGGGTCTGGGGTAAGGTCTTTCTGCTCTCACATCGTTTTGTTTCCGTCTCCGAGGATGTAGGACGCCGGAACAGTCGCGCCGCCCTAGCATGTAGTCCGATGGTGTGGTCCGAGCTTTAGAAGTCACCGTCCGGTGCCTATTCGGCACCTAGGGTCTCGTCTTGGCTCCGCTGTGCCCTTAGGTCTGCTTCTTTAGTTGGCGCCTCGCTTTGCTGTCCGGCGTAGCGGGGCAGTGCCGGCCGGAGCCATGCCGTCGCGCCTGAGGTCGCCGGGGACTGGTGCGCTCAAATTAGGAGGAAGTCAGGGGGCTGGGTGAAATTGTCAGAGAAAGAGAGAAATAGTGGAAGGACTATAGGTTGATTTCGCTGAAAGCTAGGGTTGTTTCTGCGAAACATTGGCGCGCGCGGGCCTCCTGGCCACGTGGGCCAGTTTGCTGGGCCGCCCGCACCGTCGCTGACTGCCCCGCTGGGTCGGCCTTGGGCCGACACGCATTGGCCGCTTGCCTCGCCTGGGCCGGCGTGTTCTCGGCTTACTGGGCCACAGACCGCATCCCCGCCTGGGCCGGCCTGTGCTGCGCGCGCTCGTGGGCCGCTGGCCTGCGTCCGCTGGACCTGACCGTGCTGGGCCATTGGGCCGGTTAGGGGCCGCCGGTTTTTCCATTATTTAAATGCTTTTCAAATATCGGTTTCTAGTTTAACTTGCAAAAATACAAATAAAATTATGTTGGTGTCCAAAAATGATGAAACTAGTTTTGTTAGTCTCTTAAAATAATGATCTACCTGCTAGTCTAACTTGTTCACATAGTTGATTATATTCTTAGGAAGCTATATAATTAATTAGAGATAATTAATATTATAAAAAGGTAAACTTGTAGGAATTTGTATGGTAAATTGGTAATATTGCTGAATCTGAAATTTGTGTAGTAGACTCCTAGCAGTAGTAGTTACTCACCGTAATTTTTGTAGCTCCAGAATAAGTAGTTGCTAATTAGATAATGATGTCTTATCTTGAATAGTGATAGAATAAAATATAGAAACACCGTCGGTTTATATAACTAAAATAGTTGTTGGGAAATAACGTCTTATTCGACAACATGGATACGTAGACCAGCGTTAGAACTAGCCCGTTAACTTGAGAGGCGTACGTCATATTTTACGAGTCACGATTGCAGTTGATAAATTACATCTTTGCATGGCATTACATTGCATATCATAATAGGGACGTTGGTGGATCACGGAGTCGTCGGGAGTTGCTGGAGGAATGGTGCTTTTGGAGATCATGTCGCCATGATAGAAAGCTAACTTTTGATTATATTTTACCCAGGCAAGCCCCGGTGCATAACCCCTACTTTCTGCAGTTTAAATTATAATTGTGCATTAAGTTTTCAGGAGTTGAATGAAACCCACTTGCATATATATATCTTTATCCTATGAGTCTTACTAGTATGATAGGATCGTGTAGAATGCTATGCTACAGGACTCCGATAGAAGTCGAGTGATTGCCTGTCACTCACGAGAGATAGGAAATATATTACTGAATGATTATCACTTGGAAAATATAAGTGGTGGAAAGGAAAATGGTGACCGGACAGGGATATGGTTTGGGTATTGGTGAGTGTAAGTAGTTGTGTCACCGTGGACACGGGGCATAGCTTGGTTACACTGTTTTTCCCTGTCTGGTCGATTGAGGACCGATCGTGCATATGACTCTAGGCAGGTCACAGACTTATTATCCCGAGCACATACTTGTGTATGGGCGCTTGGAAGACTTGTTGCTCTCTTATCGCGGATCCGGCTCTTTCCGGACCGACTGTCAGGGTTTGTTTTTGGTGGAGGAGGTCCTTGCACCGCACTGAGTCCGGGACTCAGGGGCGGGGGCTTGGAGTCCCAGTTTGGACGGGGACCTGGACACCCGGGACAGGAGAGTGATGGGTTGGTCCTGCTTGTGCCCGGGGTACAAGCGGGGCGTGTGTTTTCGGGGTACCCAGCTGGGGGCATTGATTCGCGAATCGCCGGGCTATCCGGTACGGCTTGTCTACGGTTTAGCATCGTAGTAAGAACTGAAAGATGAAAGATGGAAGATGGACAAAGAAAATCTGATTGCTTACCACTTGCTTGAAAGCAGCACAGGTGCTTACATAGAATGATTAGTTAACGAACTAATGTGGCTATTAATAAAAATCAAATATAAGGACGCACACTTAGTAATGCTTCCTGCAAATGCAATAAACCCACAAGCCAGATGGCCTTGCATATCCTTGGAGTCCTTTCTTTTCTCCTGCCGGGTAAGTCTTGCTGAGTACAATTGAGTACTCAGGGTTTTATTTCCCCTGTTGCAGGTGACAGTTGGATGCTAGAGCTGACTCTTGTGTGTGGATACCTCCTGGTGGGCTCAGCGAGGATTCCTTTACGCTGCGATCGTAGTCTTTATTTATAACTCTCACTAAATGCTTTTATAAAAGAAAGTTTTACAATCGGTTGTCATAGTTGCTATATATCAATAACTCATCATGTCATTAATAGATGTTTATTTCTGCTGTAACTCTGTTCACATGTTCTATTACGCTGTTAAATTAAATTGTTGATAACTCTGATAATATGATTTCATTCCGCTGTTATATTAATAAATATTATATTCTGATATTGTATTAAAAGTGATGTAAGAAATGGTTACGAATGATGTAAGCTTTATTCTCTCATTTGTGATCCTGATGGCAAAAATGTGGAGGTTCGGGTTCTCCCCTGGGGTGTGCCCGACGGAATCGAGTAATTTAGTGTTCTCCCTCGAGTGTTTAGTGTCTAATGGAAGACAAGCACTCCTGTGAGGCATTAAATTAGGCGGTTCTGCCACACTCACCTAGAGAGAGTCATTTGAAGGCAACTAAGAGAATTTTTAGGTACTTGAAGAATACACAAAATATTAGATTGTGGTATCCCAAAGGAGCTAGATTTGAGTTGATTAGATATTTGGACTCTGATTATGCCGGATGCAAAGTTGAGAGAAAGAGCACATCGGGCACATGCCAACTATTGGGAAATTCACTTGTGTCTTGGTCATCAAAGAAGCAAAATAGTGTAGCACTTTCAACCGCCAAAGTGGAGTACATTTTAGCCGATAATTGTTGTGCTCAATTACTTTGGATGAAGGCTACTTTGAGTGACTTTGGAATCAAATTCAAATAAGTGTCATTGCTATGTGACAATGAGAGTGCTGTGAAGCTCACCAACAACCCGGTTCAACATTCAAGAACAAAGCATATAGATGTCTGCCACCATTTCATAAGAGATCACAAACAAAAAGGGAGCATTTGCATTGAGAGTGTGGGCACCGATGATCAACTTGTCGATATCTTCACCAAGCCACTTGATGAGAAAAGATTTTGCAAGCTAAGGAATGAATTGAACATACTTGACTTCTCAAGTATGTGTTGATGCACCCCCTTTATATGACTTGTCTCTCTTTCGAGCAAAGCAAGGTAAAGTTGGTTGACATGTCATTCATCCTTTGCTAAGGACTTATTTAGTGCATCTAGTCATTCCTCAGATGTCTTAGGCTCATTCATGAAAATCAAATGAATTTGATGCTTGTCTTAGGCTCATTCCTCACATGTCTTACTGCTTCTATGCTTGAAATGATCTAGTGGTAGCATATGACATGTTTGTGGGCTTGTGAACCTAGTGTTTAATCTAGAAAATGAGCTATAAGTGTTTAACTCAAAATTGGGAAAATGGTCCTCACATAACATGGTTTCACACAACCTATCTAAAATTTTGAGCTCACCTTTTGTGGTCATCGATGACAAAGGGGGAGAAGTAATTCACAAAGATATATAGGGAGAACCCAAAGATGACCAATTGGGAGAAACATGATAAAAGAAGGGGATCAATTAAAATTTGAAGCACACAAGTAGGGGGAGCAAGCTCATAAACTTGTATGTTGCATTTTGGAAGTGCATTACATATGTTTGCATGCATGGCACAAGTTTTAAATTCCATTTCCATGCTTGTGTGGTGTATGCTAGTTGTAGGTTTGAATTGATGAAATGAAAAACTAGCATGCATAGGATAGCTAGAACACCTGAATTGCTTTTACAAGTGGTACTAGAACCTTGCTTCTAATGTTGATCTCACGAGGTATATAGTGTCTTTGTTTTCAAGTGGTATCTAGCAAACCATGGTGCTAAGGATGGTGTTAAATGGCAACTCCGATTGGTATCATGCTTCAAAGGTCCATTCTTTACACCTTAGCATCATTGATAGACATTACTTCCCCACAATTCCAATCTATGCATATGTGCAAGCTTTCAAATCCAAACTTTTTGCACATATGTAGGGGGAGCTACTGCTACGAATTCGTGTTTATGAAACTTGTCCATATCCTTTACACATGGTAAAATGCTTGGGCAAGCAACATGAAACCAAAAAGATTTTATTGAATATCTTTGTGAAAAGGTTGTCATCAATTACAAAAAGGGGGAGATTGAAAGCCCTAGTTTGGTTTTGGATAATTGATAAAACCTAAGTGTATTAACCTTTGTCATGAGTGAAATGCAAAAGATAGGTTGGTACACACCAAGTGATGGAGCTAGATGATGGTCATGGTGATGGAGGTGACCAAACTTGAAGATCAAGTGCTCCAATTTGGAAAAGAAGAAAGAGAAAAACAAAATGGGCTCAAGCCAAAGTTATAATACCTAAGGCCATTTTGTTTTGCCGGTCAAGACGCAATAGAGTGTGTGATCGGATTTAGGATAGATAACCGTACTATAAAGAGGGAAAATATTTAATTATAATGGTTATCTAGTGCCACTAAGTGTGAGTTTTATTTGCATATTCTTAGCGCTTAATGACAGGGATGAGATGCATGAGAAAGCCCTAGAAAATTTCTTATGAAAATGCTAACTTAAGTGCTTAATTTATTTTGGAATATCTTTGTGAAGTTAGCACTTAAAAGGGTAGAAAGGAAAAGAAATAAAGTGAGCTATTGTTGCCCAGCCAGAATTTCTTGGTCACGAAGAAAAATTGCCGACAAGAGGTGCTCGGTCTTGAGCTGTGCGCAACCAACATTTATCTGGCAATTCCCTCTCGTCAGCAAGAATTTCTTGGTCTTGAATAGTGCATGGGAGAGAGAAGTGTGTGGCTAGGAAGGAGCCACGTGGGCTGATTTGCGTGAGAGAAAAGGAGCTCAGCCAACAATTCTGTTGGCTCAGCAAGAATTTCTTGTTGAGGAATAGTGCTGCCCTGCATATGTGTGTGAGAGAGAGTAGCGCTGGGCGCTCGGTTCACTTGGTGGAGAGTGCATGTCTGCTTGCCAAGGAGAGTAGCATGTGGGGCCGCTGCCTAGCGGGCCCACATGTTAGCTGCAAGAGTAGTGGGTGCTCTGGTGTAGGGCATGCAAGGAGATACATGCGCCAGCTGCTGCTACGCACTATCAACCATACATTGGCTGCCGGTGTCTCTGTTCCTCCCGTTGGCTGAGAGACGTGCAAGGTGCACTATTTCTCTTCCATTAGCTGCTGACACTTTTCTATCTGCTATGACCATTGGCTGAGTGAGCTGAGGGGCAAGCGCGTGGGGAGCGTGTACGCAGTGAGCGTTGTCGTTCCGTCTGTTTGCCTTGTAACCATTGGAGAGAGAGCCCAGCCACGTGACCTCTGTGCTAGGGGGCTGGTTGGCTGGGTGGGTTATACCCTACGCCTCCCCCTTCCCTTTCCTCCCTCTCACCCACTCTCTTCCTCATTCTTGCGAGAACCAAAAAGAAGAACAAGATCTCCTCTCATCTCTCCACCCAAAGCTTTGTGCTAACCCTAAGTGAGAGATTGAGGATTCAAAGTGTTGATCTTGAGAGCATCAAGAGCATCTCCTCCCTCTCCTCTCCCTCTCCAAATCTTGGTGCTCATTTGAGAGAGGATTTGGGAGAAACCCTAGTGTGTGCATTTGAGGTTGCATATTTAGTGGCACTAGGTGATTCTTGTGATTGTATATTTCTTATTACTCTTAGTGACTGCCATCACCTAGACGGCTGGTGATTTGTTGATTGGTGAGAGGATTTGGTGATTGTGTTCGCCCCCAATCAAAGTGCTTGTGAGGGGTTGTTGTGCCTTCCCCGTTGGAGCACCGAAAGGTAACTCTAGTGGATTGCTCGTGTCATTGAGTTACGTCACTTGTGGGTAGGTTCTTGCGGTGTCCAATTGTGTGGACGAGGTTCGTGCAACACCTCTTAGCCACCGAACCACCAAGTGTTGGTCGACACAACGGGGACTAGCGTGCCGGCAAGCACGTGAACCTCGGGAGAAAAATTGATTATCTCTTACCCTTTGGTATTCTCCCGGTGATTGAATTGGTATTCATCTTATGATTGGTTCACTCCCCTATGCGGTGGTATAATCACCCTACTCACTCCTTTACATTCCCGCAAACTAGTTGTAGCAAGCTCTTTAGTGTACCTAGAATTGAGGGCTTGCTTTGTAGCTTAAGTTCATCTAGTGGAGCTCTTTAGTGTAGCAGGTTTGAGAGCTCTTAGTGAGTAGCAACATAGTCTCTTGTGTGCCTAGTGATCATAGCAACTAGAATTGTTGGATAGGTAGCTTGCAAACCTTGTAGAGCTAGAGCAAGTTTGTATTTTGCTATTTGTCATACTAATCAAATTGCTCTAGTGATCTTGTAGATTTTTTTAATAGGCTATTCACCCCCCTATAGCCATATTAGGACCTTTCACTTGGCTATTCTATTATGTGAAAAAACAACTGTGCACTGGGCATTGGAGATGGTGAGAGTAGCGTGTACCCATCCTATGAATCCACCAGGAGTGGCGTAGGGAGGTGGAGTACTGTGCTCTCAGGTATCACAGACCGGTTCATGTTTTGGAGGATCCGAGTGAAGGTTGATATATGTAAGTCCAAGACTAGGACCTACATATGTTGTGTGGTAAGGAAACCCCAGCTGGGCCAAATCAATTCGAATTGCCATTTGCTCTACGGTAAAAAGACACGATCAACTGAACTGCATCGTAGTTAATCAATGAAACATACTTATGGATATGAGACAAGATGATTAATGAAGTGATTGAGCTAGAATAGGTGCAAACTGGATACTACTAATGACTTAATGTTGAACTCAAACATTGAAAGTAAGGATCCACTAGTAGTAAGCCTTTCTGCAAAAGTTGTTCTTGCTTCTAACTTTCCCTTAAGCCTGCATGCCCTTGAAGTCTTTTCTTTTAGTCGGGTAAGACTTGTTGAGTACCCTCAAGTACTCAGGGTTTGTTAACCCCCTGTTGCAGGTTCTGACTTGTGCTGATATCGAGGTCATGTCGGTGGGCTCGACATGATCTAGTTGTCCCTTCTACCTTAGGTGCTTTACCTAAGTTGCTTCTGTAGTACTACTCACCTTTTGGAACTTAAGTTAAGTTTATACTTGAACATGTTTTGTAATCTAATATTGTAAGTCTTCCGCACTCCGATGTAAGTTATTTTTGTACCAAGTGTTGTAATGTTGTGGTAACTGCATGTTGATCTTGTATGAGTTGTAAAATGTGGATGATTCGGGGTTCCCCGAGGACACCCGACAGACTACTTGAGTTATCTGGCTCTTGTGTGCAATAGTCAGAGGTCTTAAGGACAATGACAGGTGCATGTGGGCCATATAATTAGGGTGGTTCTACCACAGAACATGAAGATAATCTAGCTATACTAAGCTTATAATCAAAGTAGACGATGAACATAATAACTTGGAACATGAATAATATTAAGAACAATGTCGAATCAATTGTAGCAAACATATGAATAATGAAACATACAAAAGAGGATATAAGGGGCTATACCAAGCCACACTCTTGACAAGATCAGGAATCCAAGCGAAGCTTGCCTCCCTCTAGATCTAGCCTATCTACCTCTGCCCTAGAATATGGTGAAGCTCTGAGGATGATTAGGGTTTCGGACTTCTTGAATGATGGAGGATTATTATCAATGATGCTTTGGAGGTGGTAGGGGCTGGTATATATAGGGGAGAGCGTCAGTCCTGAGCCCTGAGATCAAACCGACTTGAAAGGATGGTGTAGATGCAAACCCAAAGGCAGTAGAGAACCAACATTGCAACGAGAGGCTGACAGGGGACCCCACATGGCCGGTCGGCCTATAGGTGGGGCTGGCTGGCCCCACCTGGCAGCCACCTCCTCTCTACTTTGGTGGTTCACCCTCTAGTGTCCTCTAGAACCTTCTGGAGTTGTTCTCGTCATGGATAAGCGTGATTAATTCTGACGTTTGGGTCCACCTTTACGGTTTTCTAGATAAACCCTGCTGAAAACACAGATTTACCAAAACTCACAGAATTTGTTAGTTTAATCCCCTAAACCTATATTGGTGATTACCGTCAACACTCGCCATGTGTCGATGTTTTGGACCGGCGGGCCCTCAACCGGCTAGTGAAAGTGTACTGCGTGCCCCTAATCCCAGATGGTGATGCAAAGAGACACAAGGTTTATACTGGTTTAGGCAATAGGTGCCCTACATCCAGTCTGAGAGAGCGATCTTGTATTCCTTGCACCAAGGTGCTTGTAGTAGGGGTTTACAAGCAGGGCGAGAGAGAGAGCTAGTTTCAGGTCTCTGTGTGGAGCGGCGTGGGATGCTTGAGATGTTGATCTCTTGCAATGCGGGGGAGTGTGAGTTACAGAGCGTTGCGCGTTGCTCATCCATGTGTGTCTGTCTAAGCGATGTCTCCGTCTGTGCGTGCCTCTCTAGAAACGGCCCTGGTCACTCCCTTTATAGTTGAAGGGGGGACAGGGGCGATACATGTGTTTGCTACGTGGCATTTTTGTGAGCGAAGGCGATGTGCTGAGCCCTATAGCTTGTCACTGTGGTGGCATGGTGGATGGAGCGGTCTTGTCCTCGGTGTACTGGAGCGACATGCCGGTCATGCCCGATCTTGTGCGACGTGGGAGCTCCTGTGATGGCTTAACGTAGGGCATGGCACATACTGTGAATGACGTGCCGGTCGCTGTATGTTGACAACATAGAGAGCCGAGGCCCAGTCGATGCCGAGGCTGAACCATTGTGGGGGGCTCGGCGGGCGTGAGTCTCAAGGCTACAGGGGCCCCAAAGTGGATAGCCGAGGCTCGGAGGGAGCAGTTGGTCTTCGTACATTGATTCTAAGGCTACAGGGACCCGGACTTGACTCCCCACGCCGCGCCATCCTTGGAGCAGGTGGGGTTAGGCAGCACAGGGCCGCATAGGTGTTAGTCGTGGGCACAATGCTGAGCACAGCGGCCAGTAACCCCTGCCTCATCCTGTCCTGGACGGCATGGCATTGATGCGATTCCCACCTCGTCGGTCACTCCGCTGTGTCGAGCCATCGTTCGGCTGATGTCATGGGAGTGGTTGGCCGTGTTAGTTGGACGTGACGTCCCAGTCGAGGCGGCGGTGATGGGGTGGCTTCCGAGCCAGCCTCGAGCGAGGCGGAGAATTGGTACCTCATTCGAGGCCTTATGTGCGGGGCCTCGAGCGAGGCAGAGAATTGGCACCTCGTCCGAGGTCTTACGGGCGAGGCCTCGAGCGAGGTGGAGAATCGGTACCACGTCCGAGGCCTTTCGTGCGGGACCTCGAGCGAGGCGGAGGATCGGCACCTCGTCTGAGGCCTTATGGGCAGGGCCTCGGGCGAATCAGAGAATCAGTACCTCATCCGAGGCCTTACGGTTTCATTTTGGGCTGAGCCCGCTTCGGGTGAGCCCGGATATTGTTTGAGGTGGGCCGGGCGGTCCAGCCGAGCCTCGGATAAGGTGGGGGTTTGCCGGTAGTTGTCCCTTGGCTTCGATTTTTATAGGGTCTAAGCTATTTTTTGGCTCTTGCTTAGGGGACCCCTTTTTATGGTACCCGACACCATGGCTCTCCCTATTTATGATTTTTCTAAAATGATTAGTTTGAGTACTTATTTTGTAAAGGAGGCATATGTGAATTTGTGCGATGAAACTAGGGTTAGAATCTGCGTAGCTGCTCGATGTTCTAGGAGTTGGTGTAGACTTTGTCGTCACTGTTCATGAGCCAGTAGGACCCTGGGCGTATGACTTTGGTGATGATGAAGGATCCTTCCCAAGGTGGTGTTAGCTTGTGTGCATCCTTGGTGGTCTGAACCCATCATAGGACTAGGTTGCCAATCTTGAAAGCTTGCTCCTGGATGTTCTTGCTATGGTATCTTTGCAGTGCCTGCTGGTATTTCATGGATCATAGGAGCACTATTTCGTGTGCCTCGTCTAGTTGGTCGAGCACGTCCTGGTGGTCTTCTGCCCTAGTTTCGTCGTATGCCAAGACTCATGGTGCCCCATGTTGGTGTTTCTTAGCGTAAATAGAGGAATCCACAAGCACACGGATACACCGTTGTAGCACTTCACTCGGAAGTATTCAGGGTATCATATTTTCTCAAAGGAACAGATGTGCAAGTCTCTTAGCTAGTTCACCTAATGAAAATAAGAGAAGGGTAGCTTGGGTATTGAGGTTTTTCTAAGGATAGATATCTTAAGCGAAGATAACCTTGACACTACAAACTTGCTTCGGGCACCAGCTTATACCTGGTCTACCAAGTACCTCCGGCCTGTAGCTCTATGTTGAAACCAGATGTGGGGGAGTATGAGGGATGGATAGGGCTATCACCACCTGCCGCCTACCCCTCAACCGTGGGGAACGAGGCAAACAAAGATACCTTCTAGCCTAGACACCATGTCTACGCTATCGACTATTACTCTAGCGTGCATGCAAGGGTTATCCGTCTTTATCAGGGCCCTTCTACTAGAGTACCTGCCACAAGGACAGACGATGAATCTGCAAGTTTATAATGAACAAGAATAACTTTGTTTAAGATATCAATTCCAAAGTAGAACACAAACTTCTTACTCCAAGTAGTAAGATGATCATAGGGGTACCGCCATCCGCCTGGCTGCGCCTGACAGGTGCTGACTGCTAAGCGCCCGTGAAGCTCCGCCCTCCACGGTACCGCTTAGCCGGCGCGTGTCAGGTCCGCCGAGCCTAGGTGCCTGCACCTCGCCTCCCCGGTCCCTCCGAGCACCGTTGGCCATCAATTTGGCGTTTCCCCTCGCTGTCTGTCAGTTCGCCGCCGTGCTCTGTGATTTGGGGGTAGGGCTCAAAGCAACGGTAGCGGTTTGATTGAGTGCGATTTCTAACTCGCCTTAACCTCATTTAGCTGATGCTCGTCTTGGTTTGGTCGAATCTTCCCCGGCGATGAGCTGACACGGCCGTGCCACGCTCGGAGCGCCGCCGTCCTTCACCATGCACGTGGCCATCCTAGCAGGGCAGTTTTCGCTCCAGCCAATACCGTAGCCGGGTCCGGGGTAAGGTCTTTCTGCTCTCACATCGTTTTGTTTCTCTCCGGATGTAGGACGCCGGAACAGTCGCGCCGCCCTAGCATGTAGTCCGATGGTGTGGTCCGAGCTTTAGAAGTCACCGTCGGTGCCTATTCGGCACCTAGGGTCTCATCTTGGCTCCGCTGTGCCCTTAGGTCTGCTTCTTTAGTTGGCGCCTCGCTTTGCTGTCCGGCGTAGCGGGGCAGTGCTGGCCGGAGCCATGCCGTCGCGCCTGAGGTCGCCGGGGACTGGTGCGCTCAAATTAGGAGGAAGTCAGGGGCTGGGTGAAATTGTCAGAGAAGAGAGAAATAGTGGAAGGACTATAGGTTGATTTTGCTGAAAGCTAGGGTTGTTTCTGCGAAACGTTGGTGCGCGTGGGCCTCCTGGCCACGTGGGCCAGTTTGCTGGGCCGCCCGCACCGTCGCTGACTGCCCCTGCGGGTCGGCCTTGGGCCGACACGCATTGGCCGCTTGCCTCGCCTGGGCCGGCGTGTTCTCGGCTTACTGGGCCACAGACCGCATCCCCGCCTGGGCCGGCCTGTGCTGCGCGCGCTCGTGGGCCGCTGGCCTGCGTCCGCTGGACCTGACACGTGAGCCTGGGCCATTGGGCCCGGTAGGGGCCGCCGGTTTTTTCCATTATTTAATGCTTTTCAAAATATTCGGTTTTCTTAGTTTAACACTTGCAAAAATGACAATAAAATTATGAGGTGTCCAAAAATGATGAAACTAGATTTTGTGAGTCCCTCTTAAAATAAATGATCTACCTGCTAGTCTAACTTGTTCCCAGTAGTTGATATATTCGTAGGAAGCTATATAATTAATTAGAGATAAATCTAATATTATAAAAAGGGTAAACTTGTAGGAATTTGTATGTTAACCTTGGTAATATTGCTGATGCTGAAATTTGTATAGTAGGACTCCTAGCAGTATTGTAGTTACTCACCGTAAATTGTTTGTAGCTCCAGAATAAGTAGTTGCTAATAGATAATGAGTGTCTTTATCTTGAATAGTGAATAGGAATAAAATATAGTAACACACCGTCCAGGTTGTAATAACTAAAATTAGTTTGTTGGGAAATAACGTCTTATTCGACAACGTGTATATGTAGCCTAGGTACGGTCGTCGTTAGATCTAGCTTGTTAACGGGAGCGGCGTAAGCGTATTTATACGAGTCACGATTTCAGTCAATTAATTATATCTTTGCATGGCATTACATTGCATATCATAATAGGGACGTCGGTGGATCACGGAGTCGTCGGGAGTTGCTGGAGGAATGGTGCTTTTGGAGATCATGTCGCCATGATGGAAAGCTAACTTCTGATTATATTTTTCCTCAGGCAAGCCCCGGTGCATAACCCCTACTTTTCTGCAGTTTAAATTATATATGTGCATTAAGTTTTTAAGGAGTTGAATGAAACCCACTTGCATATATATCTTTATCCTATGAGTCTTACTAGTATGACAGGATCGTGTAGATTGCTATGCTACAGGACTCCGGTAGAAGTCGAGTGATTGCCTGTCACTCGCGAGAGATAGGAAATATATTACTTGATATGATTATCACTTGGAAATATAAAATGGTGGAAAGGAAAATGGTGACCGGGCAGGGATATGGTTTGGGTATTGGTGGGTGTAAGGAAGTTGTGTCGCCGCGGAGGCGGGTCATAGCTTGGTTACACCGTTTTCCCTGTCTGGTCGATTAAGGACCGATCGTTGCATATGACTCTAGGCAGGTCACAGACTTATTATCCCGAGCACATACTTGTGTATGGCGCTTGGAAGACTTGTTGCTCTCTTGTCGCAGATCCGGCTCTTTCCGGACCGACTGTCTAGGGTTTGTTTTTGGTGGAGGAGGTCCTTGCACCGCACTGAGTCCGGGACTCAGGGGCGGGGGCTTGGAGTCCCAGTTTGGACGGGGACCTGGACACCCGGGACAGGAGAGTGATGGGTTGGTCCTGCTTGTGCCTGGGGTACAAGCGGGGCATGTGTTTTCGGGGTACCCAGCTGGGGGCATTGATTCGCGAATCGCCGGGCTATCCGGTACGGCTTGTCTACGGTTTAGCATCGTAGTAAGAACTGAAAGATGAAGATGGAAGATGGACAAAGGAAATCTGATTGCTTACCACCTGCTTGAAAGTAGCACAGGTGCTTACATAGAATGGTTAGTTAATGAACCAATGCGGCTATTAATAAAAATCAAATATAAGGACGCACGCTTAGTAATGCTTCTGCAAATGCAAACCCACAAAGCCAGATAGCCTTTGCATATCCTTAGGAGTCTTTCTTTTCTCCTATCGGGTAAGTCTTGCTGAGTATAATTGAGTACTCAGGGTTTTATTCCCCCTGTTGCAGGTGACAGGTGGACGCTTGAGCTGACCTTTGTGTGTGGATTCCTCCTGGTGGGCTCAGAGAGGATTTCCTTTATGCTGCGATCGTAGTTGTTATTTATAACTCTCACCAAATGCTTTTATAAATGAAAGTTTCATAATATGTTGTCATAGTCTATATAGTCAATACTTCCTCATGTCATGTATAGATATTTATTTCCACTGTAACTCTGTTCACATGTTTCTATTCCGCTGTTCAATTAAATTATTATAACTCTGATAATATGATTACATTCCGCTGTTATAATAATAAATGTTATACTCTGATGTACATGTAAAGTGATGTAAGAAATGGTTACAGAATGATGTAAGCTTTATTCTCTCATTTGTGATCCTGATGGCAAAAATGTGGATTTTCGGGTTCTCCCCTTAGGGTGTGCTCCGACGGAAACGAGTAATTTAGTGTTCTCCCTCGAGTGCTTAGTGTCTAATGGAAGACAAGCACTCCTGTGAGGCATTAGATTAGGCGGTTCTGCCATAGGTGGTATCAGAGCATAAATGAGGAAATAAAGCTTCGAAAACCTTTTCTAAACTAAAATTTGACAACCCATTGTTGCAAAAAGTTAGGACGTTTATATGCGAAGTTATATAAGTAGCCCTATTACTATGGTTATGTATCCAGGATAGATGGCACTCTGCTGACTTAGATAGGCTTGATCAAGTTTTCTGCAGGTACACTGACTCGAGCATAGTTCGATAGTATCGACTAGTTACAGGGAGAGAACGATGTGCCAAAAATTCTGAGAACGGTTGCCCTATATGTTGGCAACAGTGCAAGGACATATAGGCCGTGCATTCATGCATATCCTGATTATGCATTATAGCGCGCGTATTGCTTGTAGATACGACATCCATAGGTGTCACGCGTGTCATGTTGCGCGTGGCTAGCCGTTCCTGTTCCTGAGTTAGGTCTGCACTATGGGCTTCGTGTTTCGTGTTCACCATGGTTCACGCCGGTCGCGACCCATGTCTCTCTGTACCCCTTTTCTATGCTCTTATCGGACCTTGCCCTGCAGTCATACTAGTCAGTAATGGCACCACACATCGCTCGCCTCGAACGTGCGGAATTTGGTCGATTCATCGTAGTGACCCCGCGCGGGAACCCTAGTGAACCACACCAGGACCACTGAACGCTCCGCCTTTATAAGTAGAGCCTAGCTTAGCCGTTGGTACCACCACTTGGCGCACTTTAGCTCACTTAGCTTTTCCTTTGAGCCAGCTTTTCGCTCAGCCTTCCTTGCAACCACCGCCTAGAGATGGCAGGAGCCTGGGTTAGCTACCTACTGCCTGAACTGTTGAGGGTTTTCCCAGAATCCTGCATGCCACCCTGCAAAAGCTCGGAGTCAATGATCGCCCCGAGTATGAGGGCCGTGAGTATGAGGAGCATGGCACCGAGCGGTGTGAGGTTACAGTCTACATCGGGAAGAGTGAAGAGTTTCCCTAGACCTCACCTGAAGCCTGGAGTGTGACCGCAACCGGGTTTAGCTTCACCGACACCTACCAGGTTGTGGCCGCAAAGCCTTATCGGTACCTCTGCCAGATCTATGAGGAGCCCATTGCCTGTACCCCCATGTGGTTCTTTCCACCTTTGGACTAAGAATCGGCGGGCATGGAGGGCCCGCATGGAGGCTTTGCAAGGACGAGATGTGCAAGAGGATAGTCCCACCATGGTGCACTTGACCACGTACCTGCTCGCTCTGGATGAGCAGTACGACCATCAAGCCTTGGAGCTGAGGGCGTGCCTTCGGCGCGTCGAGGAAGCCAAGATCTTCAACCGGATGCTCTAGGTGTAGCTCGCCGAAGCGCATGCCAGTGCTGCAGCTATGGAGAGCCAGGAGACTACCATGTCAGAAGCTCTGAAGGAGGCTAAAGATTGGCATGTCCATCAGCTATGGGTGGCCTATCTTGTCACTAGGGCCGAACGGAGGACGTTGGCTGCTGGAAGGCAGGATGCCCCGATCTTTGAAGGGATCCCTATCCACCCGCCAAAAAGAACAAGAATGGGTGTTATAGCACCGCCCGCACCTCCACCCTCGGAAGTGTCAGATGAAGAGCCCTTGGTTCCTCTCACTCAGCCGCTGCCCCGCGAGGATGTAGACTAGTTGCCTTGGGATGCTGTACCCATAGTAGTAGTGCTTGCTGTCCCTGTTTCCCCCAGTATTGTACTCTTGCCTATTGTTCATCGTCCGTAGTTGTTGAGCTCGCCCGACCATAGGTGAATGTCGTGTCATGAATGGGAGCCTGAATGCCTGTATGATGTACCCGTATGAGACCATTGGAACATGCATTTTATTTAGTTTGCTGTGTTTTACTGCGTTCAGCTACCTTAAGTTCGTTGGAGGTGCTTAAAGAGTTTTATGGGCGATATTAAAGCAGGTTACAAGAGAAGTTGACATTCAGATACTAGCAGATCAGCCGGTGATTGGATATATAGGGACATGTATCGGCTAACTGTGGATGCCCCCAGCAGAACACTGAATTTCTTTAAATAAATCCTTGTTGGATTTGAACTCCTTGTCCTTGTTGTGAAGGGAACTTTTGTTGTTTGAATTTTTCCTTGCAATACTTCCCTTACTCTGTGGTCTATGACCCCACCGCCCTTCATGGCGTGTAAGTTGGTGATAGTTGCCTGGTTAAAAGCTTATGGTGCCGCGACGAAACCTGAGGGCTCCGTGTAGAACAGTTGCCACATGTGACGCTGCTCGGCACGCGCTGGTAGCGAGGTTGTTAACCAAGTACCTTACCAAGTTACACTACCGTACCATTTTGTTTAAAAGTTTTCTCCTTGAAAATGTTCAGGTGTTCAAACGGGAAATCCATAATGGGGATGCAAAGTGTCTTTCAAGGTAAATAGGAGATGGTTTGGAGAAAGAAAGTATGACATGATCTAGGTTTACAGAAAATACGGATGTGGTCGAGGAAGGTTAGCAGTGGATAGTCGGGAGTAGTTGCAAAAGTCAGAGTGGACGTCATGTCCCAACCCTGTTTTTAGTTGACCGTGCTTCGCATGCTGGGTCATTTCGCTGCGTGCCCTGTGAACGCCGTCTGTGTCGGGATCGGTAGCATCCCATTTTTTGCGTGGCCGCGGCATCGTGCAGTGCTCGCCATCTTTGTGCACTATGCACTTCTCCTTTCCCAGCATCTGGTCGGCTCTCTACCCTACACCATCGTTCACCATACCGGACCCCCTCCATTTCCCTCTCTTTTCCTTCTTCTTTTGGTGACACAACCGCCCGCACGCCTGCCTCGTCGTGCAGACCTCCCCTACTCTCCTTTAATTCCCCCTCCGCCGCTCATGCAGGGAGCGCAACATGACCAATCTTATCTCCACCTCCGGTGCGTTGTTTTCCCTCTCCGTTCTCCTCTATAAAGTCTCCTTGGACCTTGTTCTTCTTCTTCTTCATCCCATTCCCTCGTATTCGGAGCAGAGCTATGAAATCCAGTTGACGTTGTGAAGCTAGGTTCGGTAGTCTGAGGTGATAGTGTGATCTAAGAAGAAGGAAGGATCCAATTCGTCGAAGAAGTTCAAGTTCCCTTTTTGGGTAGTCAATCTTAGGGTGCACGATGTTTTACTTCTCCGTCGACTGTTTCTGGATCTGTTGGTGCTACGCCATGTTTTGGATAATCATTATCTTGTTGTTTCTCCATTGCCCTCGTCTATCTCGATTTCTGGATTAAGTCTTGGTTGTATTAGGTTGTTCTTAACCATGTATCCCTAGATCCCCGTGTGGTTAGTATTCGAGGTCGTGTAATCTTTCGTGTAATCCCTGATCTACGGAATGTAATCGCGTTTCCCCTTTTCTGGTTCTAGCTTTGAATCTCGGGACGAGATTCTTTTTAAGGGGGGTTGGTTGTAACACCTCTGGTGTTGCGAGTTTACTTAGCACCGCGATCTAGGCTTAAGAGAAATTATCAACACGAGTTCCATGGATTTTAAATTTTAAACTCACATGCAATGATAAAACAAACCTTACATGAGTCGCTTTTGCGGTTAAGAAAAACTAAACGAACATTGTAGGTGAGTTCATGTTAGGTAAAAACATGCTAATGAGATCCTAATAGGAAACATATAATAAGTTGTCTTACTTGTTTGGCTTTGGTCGACGTTTTAAAAATCGTGTTGGTCACTGTTTCGGCCGCTTGGCCCCTGGGGCCCGGTATCAATGGCGATGGGATGCTCCTGCCCTGCTTGTCCCCGCTAGAGCCATTGGAGGGTACTGCTCGGGTTGACCACTCCATTTCTATGTGCATCGCGCCAAGCCCTGGCATCCCACGCCCTGCCCTCATGCACTTGTCTACCTCTGTCCCTAGCCTCTTCTTTTTCTTTACGCCAGCACCATCGAACCTTCAGGCAGCAGAAGCGCCCCCTTGTCCCGCAGCACCCTGTCGATGCCGGCCGTCCCCGCGCGCGCTGCTCTGCTACCCGGCCAGCGCCATTGCATGCCGACACAGCCGTCCGCGTCGCCCCCCATGCGCCGCTCCATTCCCGACCCCGCTCGGCATCCCGGCGTCCACACCGTCCCTCTCCGTGCTTGGCCAGCGCCTCCGTTGTCCTTGCTGCCTGTGCCCGAGCCGTGAAGCACCTCCTCGCTGCCTCGCCAGCCTCCGTGCTCGGCTTGCCTCGTGCAAGCAACCGCACGACCCCTCTCCTTCTCCTTCTACTCGGCCACCGCCTCTGCTGCGCACGCCTTTCCTCTTCCGTCCCCGCAGCTCCACTGCGTCCGAGCCGTAGTGCACCACCACCGCAGCCACGTTGCCCCTCAACATCGCCTCACTGTGGCCGCTTGCAGCGCCGCTGCCAGACCACCGCGCATGAGCACCTCGGTCGCTCGGGACTGTTGCCCCGTGCCTGCAGCGCACGCCTGGGCTGCTTTGCCCGTGGCCACCCCCGACGCCATCCGCCTGGCTCGCCCTACTGCTGCTGCCGCCGTGAGCTCCGCCTCCATGGTACCGCTTAGCCGGGCGCGTGTTAGGTCCGCCGAGCCTAGGTGCCTGCACCTCGCCTCCCCGGTCCCCTCCGAGCACCGTTGGCCATCAATTTGGCATTTCCCCTCGCTGTCTGTCAGTTCGCCGCCGTGCTCTGTGATTTGGGGGGTAGGGCTCAAAGCAACGGTAGCGGTTCGATTGAGTGCGATTTCTAACTCGCCTTAACCTCATTTAGCTGATGCTCGTCTTGGTTTGGTCAGAATCTTCCCAGCGACGAGCTGACACGGCCGCACCACGCTCGGAGCGCCGCCGTCCTTCACCATGCACGTGGCCATCCTAGCACGGGTAGTTTTCGCTCCAGCCAATACCGTAGCCGGGTCTGGGGTAAGGTCTTTCTGCTCTCACATCGTTTTGTTTCCGTCTCCGAGGATGTAGGACGCCGGAACAGTCGCGCCGCCCTAGCATGTAGTCCGATGGTGTGGTCCGAGCTTTAGAAGTCACCGTCCGGTGCCTATTCGGCACCTAGGGTCTCGTCTTGGCTCCGCTGTGCCCTTAGGTCTGCTTCTTTAGTTGGCGCCTCGCTTTGCTGTCCGGCGTAGCGGGGCAGTGCCGGCCGGAGCCATGCCGTCGCGCCTGAGGTCGCCGGGGACTGGTGCGCTCAAATTAGGAGGAAGTCAGGGGGCTGGGTGAAATTGTCAGAGAAAGAGAGAAATAGTGGAAGGACTATAGGTTGATTTCGCTGAAAGCTAGGGTTGTTTCTGCGAAACATTGGCGCGCGCGGGCCTCCTGGCCACGTGGGCCAGTTTGCTGGGCCGCCCGCACCGTCGCTGACTGCCCCGCTGGGTCGGCCTTGGGCCGACACGCATTGGCCGCTTGCCTCGCCTGGGCCGGCGTGTTCTCGGCTTACTGGGCCACAGACCGCATCCCCGCCTGGGCCGGCCTGTGCTGCGCGCGCTCGTGGGCCGCTGGCCTGCGTCCGCTGGACCTGACCGTGCTGGGCCATTGGGCCGGTTAGGGGCCGCCGGTTTTTCCATTATTTAAATGCTTTTCAAATATCGGTTTCTAGTTTAACTTGCAAAAATACAAATAAAATTATGTTGGTGTCCAAAAATGATGAAACTAGTTTTGTTAGTCTCTTAAAATAATGATCTACCTGCTAGTCTAACTTGTTCACATAGTTGATTATATTCTTAGGAAGCTATATAATTAATTAGAGATAATTAATATTATAAAAAGGTAAACTTGTAGGAATTTGTATGGTAAATTGGTAATATTGCTGAATCTGAAATTTGTGTAGTAGACTCCTAGCAGTAGTAGTTACTCACCGTAATTTTTGTAGCTCCAGAATAAGTAGTTGCTAATTAGATAATGATGTCTTATCTTGAATAGTGATAGAATAAAATATAGAAACACCGTCGGTTTATATAACTAAAATAGTTGTTGGGAAATAACGTCTTATTCGACAACATGGATACGTAGACCAGCGTTAGAACTAGCCCGTTAACTTGAGAGGCGTACGTCATATTTTACGAGTCACGATTGCAGTTGATAAATTACATCTTTGCATGGCATTACATTGCATATCATAATAGGGACGTTGGTGGATCACGGAGTCGTCGGGAGTTGCTGGAGGAATGGTGCTTTTGGAGATCATGTCGCCATGATAGAAAGCTAACTTTTGATTATATTTTACCCAGGCAAGCCCCGGTGCATAACCCCTACTTTCTGCAGTTTAAATTATAATTGTGCATTAAGTTTTCAGGAGTTGAATGAAACCCACTTGCATATATATATCTTTATCCTATGAGTCTTACTAGTATGATAGGATCGTGTAGAATGCTATGCTACAGGACTCCGATAGAAGTCGAGTGATTGCCTGTCACTCACGAGAGATAGGAAATATATTACTGAATGATTATCACTTGGAAAATATAAGTGGTGGAAAGGAAAATGGTGACCGGACAGGGATATGGTTTGGGTATTGGTGAGTGTAAGTAGTTGTGTCACCGTGGACACGGGGCATAGCTTGGTTACACTGTTTTTCCCTGTCTGGTCGATTGAGGACCGATCGTGCATATGACTCTAGGCAGGTCACAGACTTATTATCCCGAGCACATACTTGTGTATGGGCGCTTGGAAGACTTGTTGCTCTCTTATCGCGGATCCGGCTCTTTCCGGACCGACTGTCAGGGTTTGTTTTTGGTGGAGGAGGTCCTTGCACCGCACTGAGTCCGGGACTCAGGGGCGGGGGCTTGGAGTCCCAGTTTGGACGGGGACCTGGACACCCGGGACAGGAGAGTGATGGGTTGGTCCTGCTTGTGCCCGGGGTACAAGCGGGGCGTGTGTTTTCGGGGTACCCAGCTGGGGGCATTGATTCGCGAATCGCCGGGCTATCCGGTACGGCTTGTCTACGGTTTAGCATCGTAGTAAGAACTGAAAGATGAAAGATGGAAGATGGACAAAGAAAATCTGATTGCTTACCACTTGCTTGAAAGCAGCACAGGTGCTTACATAGAATGATTAGTTAACGAACTAATGTGGCTATTAATAAAAATCAAATATAAGGACGCACACTTAGTAATGCTTCCTGCAAATGCAATAAACCCACAAGCCAGATGGCCTTGCATATCCTTGGAGTCCTTTCTTTTCTCCTGCCGGGTAAGTCTTGCTGAGTACAATTGAGTACTCAGGGTTTTATTTCCCCTGTTGCAGGTGACAGTTGGATGCTAGAGCTGACTCTTGTGTGTGGATACCTCCTGGTGGGCTCAGCGAGGATTCCTTTACGCTGCGATCGTAGTCTTTATTTATAACTCTCACTAAATGCTTTTATAAAAGAAAGTTTTACAATCGGTTGTCATAGTTGCTATATATCAATAACTCATCATGTCATTAATAGATGTTTATTTCTGCTGTAACTCTGTTCACATGTTCTATTACGCTGTTAAATTAAATTGTTGATAACTCTGATAATATGATTTCATTCCGCTGTTATATTAATAAATATTATATTCTGATATTGTATTAAAAGTGATGTAAGAAATGGTTACGAATGATGTAAGCTTTATTCTCTCATTTGTGATCCTGATGGCAAAAATGTGGAGGTTCGGGTTCTCCCCTGGGGTGTGCCCGACGGAATCGAGTAATTTAGTGTTCTCCCTCGAGTGTTTAGTGTCTAATGGAAGACAAGCACTCCTGTGAGGCATTAAATTAGGCGGTTCTGCCACACTCACCTAGAGAGAGTCATTTGAAGGCAACTAAGAGAATTTTTAGGTACTTGAAGAATACACAAAATATTAGATTGTGGTATCCCAAAGGAGCTAGATTTGAGTTGATTAGATATTTGGACTCTGATTATGCCGGATGCAAAGTTGAGAGAAAGAGCACATCGGGCACATGCCAACTATTGGGAAATTCACTTGTGTCTTGGTCATCAAAGAAGCAAAATAGTGTAGCACTTTCAACCGCCAAAGTGGAGTACATTTTAGCCGATAATTGTTGTGCTCAATTACTTTGGATGAAGGCTACTTTGAGTGACTTTGGAATCAAATTCAAATAAGTGTCATTGCTATGTGACAATGAGAGTGCTGTGAAGCTCACCAACAACCCGGTTCAACATTCAAGAACAAAGCATATAGATGTCTGCCACCATTTCATAAGAGATCACAAACAAAAAGGGAGCATTTGCATTGAGAGTGTGGGCACCGATGATCAACTTGTCGATATCTTCACCAAGCCACTTGATGAGAAAAGATTTTGCAAGCTAAGGAATGAATTGAACATACTTGACTTCTCAAGTATGTGTTGATGCACCCCCTTTATATGACTTGTCTCTCTTTCGAGCAAAGCAAGGTAAAGTTGGTTGACATGTCATTCATCCTTTGCTAAGGACTTATTTAGTGCATCTAGTCATTCCTCAGATGTCTTAGGCTCATTCATGAAAATCAAATGAATTTGATGCTTGTCTTAGGCTCATTCCTCACATGTCTTACTGCTTCTATGCTTGAAATGATCTAGTGGTAGCATATGACATGTTTGTGGGCTTGTGAACCTAGTGTTTAATCTAGAAAATGAGCTATAAGTGTTTAACTCAAAATTGGGAAAATGGTCCTCACATAACATGGTTTCACACAACCTATCTAAAATTTTGAGCTCACCTTTTGTGGTCATCGATGACAAAGGGGGAGAAGTAATTCACAAAGATATATAGGGAGAACCCAAAGATGACCAATTGGGAGAAACATGATAAAAGAAGGGGATCAATTAAAATTTGAAGCACACAAGTAGGGGGAGCAAGCTCATAAACTTGTATGTTGCATTTTGGAAGTGCATTACATATGTTTGCATGCATGGCACAAGTTTTAAATTCCATTTCCATGCTTGTGTGGTGTATGCTAGTTGTAGGTTTGAATTGATGAAATGAAAAACTAGCATGCATAGGATAGCTAGAACACCTGAATTGCTTTTACAAGTGGTACTAGAACCTTGCTTCTAATGTTGATCTCACGAGGTATATAGTGTCTTTGTTTTCAAGTGGTATCTAGCAAACCATGGTGCTAAGGATGGTGTTAAATGGCAACTCCGATTGGTATCATGCTTCAAAGGTCCATTCTTTACACCTTAGCATCATTGATAGACATTACTTCCCCACAATTCCAATCTATGCATATGTGCAAGCTTTCAAATCCAAACTTTTTGCACATATGTAGGGGGAGCTACTGCTACGAATTCGTGTTTATGAAACTTGTCCATATCCTTTACACATGGTAAAATGCTTGGGCAAGCAACATGAAACCAAAAAGATTTTATTGAATATCTTTGTGAAAAGGTTGTCATCAATTACAAAAAGGGGGAGATTGAAAGCCCTAGTTTGGTTTTGGATAATTGATAAAACCTAAGTGTATTAACCTTTGTCATGAGTGAAATGCAAAAGATAGGTTGGTACACACCAAGTGATGGAGCTAGATGATGGTCATGGTGATGGAGGTGACCAAACTTGAAGATCAAGTGCTCCAATTTGGAAAAGAAGAAAGAGAAAAACAAAATGGGCTCAAGCCAAAGTTATAATACCTAAGGCCATTTTGTTTTGCCGGTCAAGACGCAATAGAGTGTGTGATCGGATTTAGGATAGATAACCGTACTATAAAGAGGGGAAAATATTTAATTATAATGGTTATCTAGTGCCACTAAGTGTGAGTTTTATTTGCATATTCTTAGCGCTTAATGACAGGGATGAGATGCATGAGAAAGCCCTAGAAAATTTCTTATGAAAATGCTAACTTAAGTGCTTAATTTATTTTGGAATATCTTTGTGAAGTTAGCACTTAAAAGGGTAGAAAGGAAAAGAAATAAAGTGAGCTATTGTTGCCCAGCCAGAATTTCTTGGTCACGAAGAAAAATTGCCGACAAGAGGTGCTCGGTCTTGAGCTGTGCGCAACCAACATTTATCTGGCAATTCCCTCTCGTCAGCAAGAATTTCTTGGTCTTGAATAGTGCATGGGAGAGAGAAGTGTGTGGCTAGGAAGGAGCCACGTGGGCTGATTTGCGTGAGAGAAAAGGAGCTCAGCCAACAATTCTGTTGGCTCAGCAAGAATTTCTTGTTGAGGAATAGTGCTGCCCTGCATATGTGTGTGAGAGAGAGTAGCGCTGGGCGCTCGGTTCACTTGGTGGAGAGTGCATGTCTGCTTGCCAAGGAGAGTAGCATGTGGGGCCGCTGCCTAGCGGGCCCACATGTTAGCTGCAAGAGTAGTGGGTGCTCTGGTGTAGGGCATGCAAGGAGATACATGCGCCAGCTGCTGCTACGCACTATCAACCATACATTGGCTGCCGGTGTCTCTGTTCCTCCCGTTGGCTGAGAGACGTGCAAGGTGCACTATTTCTCTTCCATTAGCTGCTGACACTTTTCTATCTGCTATGACCATTGGCTGAGTGAGCTGAGGGGCAAGCGCGTGGGGAGCGTGTACGCAGTGAGCGTTGTCGTTCCGTCTGTTTGCCTTGTAACCATTGGAGAGAGAGCCCAGCCACGTGACCTCTGTGCTAGGGGGCTGGTTGGCTGGGTGGGTTATACCCTACGCCTCCCCCTTCCCTTTCCTCCCTCTCACCCACTCTCTTCCTCATTCTTGCGAGAACCAAAAAGAAGAACAAGATCTCCTCTCATCTCTCCACCCAAAGCTTTGTGCTAACCCTAAGTGAGAGATTGAGGATTCAAAGTGTTGATCTTGAGAGCATCAAGAGCATCTCCTCCCTCTCCTCTCCCTCTCCAAATCTTGGTGCTCATTTGAGAGAGGATTTGGGAGAAACCCTAGTGTGTGCATTTGAGGTTGCATATTTAGTGGCACTAGGTGATTCTTGTGATTGTATATTTCTTATTACTCTTAGTGACTGCCATCACCTAGACGGCTGGTGATTTGTTGATTGGTGAGAGGATTTGGTGATTGTGTTCGCCCCCAATCAAAGTGCTTGTGAGGGGTTGTTGTGCCTTCCCCGTTGGAGCACCGAAAGGTAACTCTAGTGGATTGCTCGTGTCATTGAGTTACGTCACTTGTGGGTAGGTTCTTGCGGTGTCCAATTGTGTGGACGAGGTTCGTGCAACACCTCTTAGCCACCGAACCACCAAGTGTTGGTCGACACAACGGGGACTAGCGTGCCGGCAAGCACGTGAACCTCGGGAGAAAAATTGATTATCTCTTACCCTTTGGTATTCTCCCGGTGATTGAATTGGTATTCATCTTATGATTGGTTCACTCCCCTATGCGGTGGTATAATCACCCTACTCACTCCTTTACATTCCCGCAAACTAGTTGTAGCAAGCTCTTTAGTGTACCTAGAATTGAGGGCTTGCTTTGTAGCTTAAGTTCATCTAGTGGAGCTCTTTAGTGTAGCAGGTTTGAGAGCTCTTAGTGAGTAGCAACATAGTCTCTTGTGTGCCTAGTGATCATAGCAACTAGAATTGTTGGATAGGTAGCTTGCAAACCTTGTAGAGCTAGAGCAAGTTTGTATTTTGCTATTTGTCATACTAATCAAATTGCTCTAGTGATCTTGTAGATTTTTTAATAGGCTATTCACCCCCCTATAGCCATATTAGGACCTTTCACTTGGCTATTCTATTATGTGAAAAAACAACTGTGCACTGGGCATTGGAGATGGTGAGAGTAGCGTGTACCCATCCTATGAATCCACCAGGAGTGGCGTAGGGAGGTGGAGTACTGTGCTCTCAGGTATCACAGACCGGTTCATGTTTTGGAGGATCCGAGTGAAGGTTGATATATGTAAGTCCAAGACTAGGACCTACATATGTTGTGTGGTAAGGAAACCCCAGCTGGGCCAAATCAATTCGAATTGCCATTTGCTCTACGGTAAAAAGACACGATCAACTGAACTGCATCGTAGTTAATCAATGAAACATACTTATGGATATGAGACAAGATGATTAATGAAGTGATTGAGCTAGAATAGGTGCAAACTGGATACTACTAATGACTTAATGTTGAACTCAAACATTGAAAGTAAGGATCCACTAGTAGTAAGCCTTTCTGCAAAAGTTGTTCTTGCTTCTAACTTTCCCTTAAGCCTGCATGCCCTTGAAGTCTTTTCTTTTAGTCGGGTAAGACTTGTTGAGTACCCTCAAGTACTCAGGGTTTGTTAACCCCCTGTTGCAGGTTCTGACTTGTGCTGATATCGAGGTCATGTCGGTGGGCTCGACATGATCTAGTTGTCCCTTCTACCTTAGGTGCTTTACCTAAGTTGCTTCTGTAGTACTACTCACCTTTTGGAACTTAAGTTAAGTTTATACTTGAACATGTTTTGTAATCTAATATTGTAAGTCTTCCGCACTCCGATGTAAGTTATTTTTGTACCAAGTGTTGTAATGTTGTGGTAACTGCATGTTGATCTTGTATGAGTTGTAAAATGTGGATGATTCGGGGTTCCCCGAGGACACCCGACAGACTACTTGAGTTATCTGGCTCTTGTGTGCAATAGTCAGAGGTCTTAAGGACAATGACAGGTGCATGTGGGCCATATAATTAGGGTGGTTCTACCACAGAACATGAAGATAATCTAGCTATACTAAGCTTATAATCAAAGTAGACGATGAACATAATAACTTGGAACATGAATAATATTAAGAACAATGTCGAATCAATTGTAGCAAACATATGAATAATGAAACATACAAAAGAGGATATAAGGGGCTATACCAAGCCACACTCTTGACAAGATCAGGAATCCAAGCGAAGCTTGCCTCCCTCTAGATCTAGCCTATCTACCTCTGCCCTAGAATATGGTGAAGCTCTGAGGATGATTAGGGTTTCGGACTTCTTGAATGATGGAGGATTATTATCAATGATGCTTTGGAGGTGGTAGGGGCTGGTATATATAGGGGAGAGCGTCAGTCCTGAGCCCTGAGATCAAACCGACTTGAAAGGATGGTGTAGATGCAAACCCAAAGGCAGTAGAGAACCAACATTGCAACGAGAGGCTGACAGGGGACCCCACATGGCCGGTCGGCCTATAGGTGGGGCTGGCTGGCCCCACCTGGCAGCCACCTCCTCTCTACTTTGGTGGTTCACCCTCTAGTGTCCTCTAGAACCTTCTGGAGTTGTTCTCGTCATGGATAAGCGTGATTAATTCTGACGTTTGGGTCCACCTTTACGGTTTTCTAGATAAACCCTGCTGAAAACACAGATTTACCAAAACTCACAGAATTTGTTAGTTTAATCCCCTAAACCTATATTGGTGATTACCGTCAACACTCGCCATGTGTCGATGTTTTGGACCGGCGGGCCCTCAACCGGCTAGTGAAAGTGTACTGCGTGCCCCTAATCCCAGATGGTGATGCAAAGAGACACAAGGTTTATACTGGTTTAGGCAATAGGTGCCCTACATCCAGTCTGAGAGAGCGATCTTGTATTCCTTGCACCAAGGTGCTTGTAGTAGGGGTTTACAAGCAGGGCGAGAGAGAGAGCTAGTTTCAGGTCTCTGTGTGGAGCGGCGTGGGATGCTTGAGATGTTGATCTCTTGCAATGCGGGGGAGTGTGAGTTACAGAGCGTTGCGCGTTGCTCATCCATGTGTGTCTGTCTAAGCGATGTCTCCGTCTGTGCGTGCCTCTCTAGAAACGGCCCTGGTCACTCCCTTTATAGTTGAAGGGGGGACAGGGGCGATACATGTGTTTGCTACGTGGCATTTTTGTGAGCGAAGGCGATGTGCTGAGCCCTATAGCTTGTCACTGTGGTGGCATGGTGGATGGAGCGGTCTTGTCCTCGGTGTACTGGAGCGACATGCCGGTCATGCCCGATCTTGTGCGACGTGGGAGCTCCTGTGATGGCTTAACGTAGGGCATGGCACATACTGTGAATGACGTGCCGGTCGCTGTATGTTGACAACATAGAGAGCCGAGGCCCAGTCGATGCCGAGGCTGAACCATTGTGGGGGGCTCGGCGGGCGTGAGTCTCAAGGCTACAGGGGCCCCAAAGTGGATAGCCGAGGCTCGGAGGGAGCAGTTGGTCTTCGTACATTGATTCTAAGGCTACAGGGACCCGGACTTGACTCCCCACGCCGCGCCATCCTTGGAGCAGGTGGGGTTAGGCAGCACAGGGCCGCATAGGTGTTAGTCGTGGGCACAATGCTGAGCACAGCGGCCAGTAACCCCTGCCTCATCCTGTCCTGGACGGCATGGCATTGATGCGATTCCCACCTCGTCGGTCACTCCGCTGTGTCGAGCCATCGTTCGGCTGATGTCATGGGAGTGGTTGGCCGTGTTAGTTGGACGTGACGTCCCAGTCGAGGCGGCGGTGATGGGGTGGCTTCCGAGCCAGCCTCGAGCGAGGCGGAGAATTGGTACCTCATTCGAGGCCTTATGTGCGGGGCCTCGAGCGAGGCAGAGAATTGGCACCTCGTCCGAGGTCTTACGGGCGAGGCCTCGAGCGAGGTGGAGAATCGGTACCACGTCCGAGGCCTTTCGTGCGGGACCTCGAGCGAGGCGGAGGATCGGCACCTCGTCTGAGGCCTTATGGGCAGGGCCTCGGGCGAATCAGAGAATCAGTACCTCATCCGAGGCCTTACGGTTTCATTTTGGGCTGAGCCCGCTTCGGGTGAGCCCGGATATTGTTTGAGGTGGGCCGGGCGGTCCAGCCGAGCCTCGGATAAGGTGGGGGTTTGCCGGTAGTTGTCCCTTGGCTTCGATTTTTATAGGGTCTAAGCTATTTTTTGGCTCTTGCTTAGGGGACCCCTTTTTATGGTACCCGACACCATGGCTCTCCCTATTTATGATTTTTCTAAAATGATTAGTTTGAGTACTTATTTTGTAAAGGAGGCATATGTGAATTTGTGCGATGAAACTAGGGTTAGAATCTGCGTAGCTGCTCGATGTTCTAGGAGTTGGTGTAGACTTTGTCGTCACTGTTCATGAGCCAGTAGGACCCTGGGCGTATGACTTTGGTGATGATGAAGGATCCTTCCCAAGGTGGTGTTAGCTTGTGTGCATCCTTGGTGGTCTGAACCCATCATAGGACTAGGTTGCCAATCTTGAAAGCTTGCTCCTGGATGTTCTTGCTATGGTATCTTTGCAGTGCCTGCTGGTATTTCATGGATCATAGGAGCACTATTTCGTGTGCCTCGTCTAGTTGGTCGAGCACGTCCTGGTGGTCTTCTGCCCTAGTTTCGTCGTATGCCAAGACTCATGGTGCCCCATGTTGGTGTTTCTTAGCGTAAATAGAGGAATCCACAAGCACACGGATACACCGTTGTAGCACTTCACTCGGAAGTATTCAGGGTATCATATTTTCTCAAAGGAACAGATGTGCAAGTCTCTTAGCTAGTTCACCTAATGAAAATAAGAGAAGGGTAGCTTGGGTATTGAGGTTTTTCTAAGGATAGATATCTTAAGCGAAGATAACCTTGACACTACAAACTTGCTTCGGGCACCAGCTTATACCTGGTCTACCAAGTACCTCCGGCCTGTAGCTCTATGTTGAAACCAGATGTGGGGGAGTATGAGGGATGGATAGGGCTATCACCACCTGCCGCCTACCCCTCAACCGTGGGGAACGAGGCAAACAAAGATACCTTCTAGCCTAGACACCATGTCTACGCTATCGACTATTACTCTAGCGTGCATGCAAGGGTTATCCGTCTTTATCAGGGCCCTTCTACTAGAGTACCTGCCACAAGGACAGACGATGAATCTGCAAGTTTATAATGAACAAGAATAACTTTGTTTAAGATATCAATTCCAAAGTAGAACACAAACTTCTTACTCCAAGTAGTAAGATGATCATAGGGGTACAGTGGAGGAGTAGCTAGCTCTATCAATTCTTCAGCTAAGTGTAGCGAGTACACTAAGGGAGGTTGCCGACAACCCTGGCACTTCTCGAACTCTTCCCTCTCTCACTCCCTCTATTATTCTAGCTAACGCTAAGGTAGTAATGAAACTCTTCTTCTCTTCTTGCTCTCTTGTTGTGTCTTAGAGGGGAGCTCTACCCCTTCTATTTATGTAGGGAAAGTAAGGCAGTGCTGCAAGCTATCTTTGGTGCGCAAAATCTCGGCCTCCATTGCCTTTGCATGCTCCCATGTCACTGCCAGTCGAAGGAGGGGACGAGTGGCGCTAGGTGGGGGTCGAGCGCCTCTAGGGGTCGGCTGCGCCTTTACTGGTTCTGGTCACCACCTGCCTTCACACAGGTGGGCTCCTGGCTAGGACTTAGAGCGCGTTCCCATGGGGCCTTTGGTTCAATCAGTGTCAGGTACATCTTCTATTCTCCTTCTTTTGCTTTTTGGGTTAAATCATGTGAGTGTTGCACTTTGTGCTTCATTTGACATATTTTCATGTTGATTACCTGCAAACAAATATTTCACTAAAACTAGTGAAAATGATTAGTTGAAAGTCCTATTTCTAGTTTTGTTGATTGTTTTTTATGAATTGTACACAAATGTTGGCAGTGTAAAATATGAATTAACAACCACCAACAAGCTCCCCACACTTAGTCCTTTACTCATCCTCGAGTAATTTGTAGGACTAAGATGGTTTTTTTCCCCTTGATATGAAACCTTCATACAAGTTATTCCAAGCTTCACCTAGACCTATGAACATTCTAAGTGTCTACCAAATTATGTTGAATAATTGGATAATGGAATAGCATGCTCTTACTCTAATCTCGTTTAGAAACTTGGTTTTTTTTTGCAAAATATAAAGATTAGCCTTGCTCCTCAAAATGATTCACTCGATCGCTCAATGTGTTTAATCCTCTCCAAAGGCTTTTTATATTTTGCATTATTTTCATCCTACTACTAAAGGCTTTTTGGTGAAGTTTTGGGTAGGTATGAAAGCGAGGCATACTTGCATCACATATTTTCATAAGTCAAAAACCGGACCTAAAGGAGATGCAAGTCATACACTTTGATCAAGATGTGCAAGTGTGTGGGATATTTTCCTAGTCCTAATATTTTTGCTACTCCTTGGTTCATGACTTTCTCTCTTTTGATAATTGTCTTGGGAGTATGGGCTATTTTATTTTTAACACTTTGGAACCTTCTTGTGTTCCATTCTTTTTTATCTTTTGCTATTTTGAGAGCTTCATATGTCTCTCTCGTTGTTTTAGCCTAGCCCATACTCGTCCTTTTTGGCACATGACTTTTCTCATGATAAATGAATAGGAGTACTTATTTTAGGTGGGCAGAAGACATGTTTTTTTGCGTAATTCTCAAGTGTAAGAGTCAGCACTTTATTTGTGGGTGTACGTGAATCTTGATCATGGGTGCATGATTAGAATCTCTACAAGGGTCACAACAATTTGACAAAACTCAATGTGAATACAAGCAACATATGACTAAGGTTTTGAATCATGTCATATGGCCATGGTAGGAATTATAACCATTTGAGGAGCGTGCTAATTTATGACTTTCATTTTGTAAAATAAATCCCAAGTTCTTTGTAAGACAGAGCAAGTTTCATACCATCCTACTATATCTCATATTCCAATTACTTAGATGAAAATGGGGTCCCTATGAGGAGTTGCTCATAAATCATAGGAATTTTAGCTAGGAATAAAGAGTATGCAAATTTTTATCACAGGGTAGAATGAAGTTGGAGCATAGTTATATTTAATTTATTTAAGATTTTATTCTAATTATAGAGAGTGAGTGTGCGCAACTTTACTTTCAACATATTTATTGTTTTGCGCACCTAAGAAGAGCTGTTTGTGTGGCGCTCCCCCTACACCTTGCTTTTGCACCTCTGTCTTTATTTGGAAACAATAGAATATGTGAAAATAGGCAAAGACAGATAACAACAACATATTCTTTATTGAATAATAAACAATAAACACATGGATTCAAAAAAGAAAAGGAATCAAAAATATAATGCAGAAGTAAAACACATGCCTATTTATTTCTGGCAAGAGGGGCTTTTAGAAGAAATCTATGCATCGAGAGCCCACTCTACTTTTGTAGCTCTTGCTATTTTAGCCAGCCTATGGCCAAAACTGAAGCTGATATCCGTTCAGTTCGTGCCCAAGGTATTTGATCTTAATCTTGCTATCATCTAGCTGTCTCCTAAGAGATCTAACTTGCTCGCGTAAAGTTGTGATTTTATTATTCAGCGAGGTGATTGTGGGATCTTGGGGAGGTAATGGCTCTTCATCCTCCTCAAAGATAGCACATGATTTTAAAACAGGAGGACTTATTTACCCTCTTGATCCTAAGGGGCTTGGACGATGAGCCTGCTGTCTCTTTTGAGACAGACTTTCGAGCGGGGATTTCTGCCAGGCCCTTTCCCATTTCCCTGTTTGCGCATGAGCCCCTTCCTATACCTACCATTAGGTTTTTTGAATGCCCACTATAGTGTAGCAACTACTAAAAATGGTATTGCCTCGACGATGTTACATGAACACTCTTTGTAGCACTTTCTGGAGCTTTTCTTTTGAGGCTGTCGGCCCTCAAAGACGATTTGACGGGGGCGCCCATCTAGGCTGGGCGCCACCTTACAGTGCCTTGGTCCCTACAGTGGACCTCACGCTCGTACCTCCACTTGCCCGCTAAAGGGTGGAGGCATGATGGCGAGTGGAGCCATCGTGATGACTTTTGCCTCTTCTCTCACAAAGGTATTTTCTAGGACTGGGTTGTTGGCGTGGCAAAATTCCTTATAAATTGTAGGTGGAGTTAGAGCCGGTGTATAAGGCTAGTGCTTTGTCGGCCATGGCTCAGCTAGGAGTTCTTGGATCAATGCTTTGTGAGGGAGAGAGGGAGGTTTGGTGTGAAATGAAGAGAGGCCTAGGTAGCCTTTTATAGAGGCTTGGTTCTATGCGAGAGGGAGTATTTTGTGCAAAAAACTAAAGGATGGCGGAGCATTGGGTCGTAAGAGCTTATCCCCATGGACATGGCGTGAGAAGGAGCCAGGAGGGGGGGTGGCCAACCCCTAGGGGTCGCCCGCCCCCTGAGGAGCATTGATCTGACCGGGGCTTCTTCTAGATGGTCATCCATGCATGAAATATCTGTATCCCCTGATTTTCTAATTTTGTCTTTCAAATTTTTAAATATGGTTGGCAATTTTGTATGTCATTTACTTAAACAAGACATGAGCAAGGTATTGTTTTCACATAGTCCATGATTATGAATGAAGAATACATGTGAGTAATACTTTTTGAATGCAAGAATATGTTAGAAATATTTTAAATTTTCATAGATTTGCAGTGAATTCATTAAAAGAGATTAGTTCTATTTTATCAATTTCTTGATCAATATCATGAGAAGGTTCTAGGAAAATTTTTAATCTTTGACCATTAACTTTAAAAGTGTTACCGTCATTATCCTGGATGGTGATTGCGCCATGTGTTGACAAGTTGACGACAGTGAATGGTCCTTCCCAATTTGCTGTGCAATTTTCCCTTACCGAAAAGCTTGACTCGAGAGTGGAATAGTAAGACTTTTCTCCCTCCTTGAATTACTTTTTGTTGGATTCGGTGGTCGTGCCATCTCTTGGTCCTTTCTTTGTAGAGCTAGGCACTATGATATGCCTTCTCACGCCATTCTTCTAGCTCAGAGATTTGTTTCTGTCTATTCTTGTCGGCTAGCTTAACATCCATGTTCTAGTTCTTTATTGCCCAGTGAGCTCGGTGTTCAAGCTCAACTGGTAGGTGGCAGCTTTTTTCCATAGATGAGCTAGAATGGTGACATGCCAATGGTGTTTTTATAAGTCATCCTGTATGCCCAGAGTGCATTAGGAAGCTTGTTCTTCCATCCCTTCCCCATTTCATTGACCGTCTTCTAAAGGATATTTTTAATTTGTTTGTTTCGAAGTTTCCTGCCTGGCCGCTGGTCTATGGATGATATAGGGTGGCCATGTTGTGTTTGGCCCCAAGCTCCCTTAGGAAGGCTCTGAAGGTCTTGTCGATGAAGTGAGGACCCCCTATCGTTTACCACCATCCTTGGTGTTCCAAAGCGAGCGAAGATCACTTCATGGAACATCCTTCTTGCATGCTTGGCATCGATAGCTCTGCACGGCAACGCTTCCACCCATTTTGACACATAATCAATGGCAACGAGGATGTACTCAGCAGTCTTGGGACTTTTGGAATGGCCCCATGAAGTCAATGCCCCACACATCAAATATTTCTATTTGAAGATTGTAGTGGAGGGGCATTGCATTGTGAGAGGTGATGCCACCTTGCAGCTAGCATTTCTGACACTTTTGAATGAATTCTTTGGTGTCTTCAGTACATTGTTGGCCTAGAAGAATCTGCATTGCTAGATTTTGGCTTGTGTGTGGGATGCTCCATAGTGGACTCCATATGGGGATGCATGGCACTTTTTGATGATCTGTACACCCTGTGCCATGGGCACATGCCTTCTTAATAAGCCATCGGAACATATCCTGTAGAGGTATGGGTCATCCCAAAGGTGACATCTGCTTTTGGCTTGTAGCTTTTTCTTGTTCTTGCCCGGTGGTACATATCCTAAAACCATAAAATTCACAATGTTCACATACCACGGGTTTGAATCCATCACCCTCAGCAGCATTTCAGTCACGTAGAAAGTCATTAATTGGAAGTTCCTGCATGTTAGTGACTTGCATACGCGATAGATGATCTACAACGGTATTCTCTACTCCTTTTTATCTTTTATTTCTAGGTTGAATTCTTAAAGTAAGAGAATCCATCTTATTAGGCAGTGGTTTTGCATCTTTCTTAGTGAGCAAGTATTTCGGTGCAGCATGATCGATGTAAACAATTACTTTTGCTCCCACTAAGTAAGATCTGAATTTATCAATAACAAAGACAACTGCGAGGAGTTCTTTTTCAGTAGTAGCATAATTGAGTTGTGCTCCCATCAGTGTTTTGCTAGCATAGGCAATTGCATGATGCTTTTTATCTTTGGTTTGGCCAAGGACTGCACCAACAGGTAGTCACTAGCATCACACATGATTTCAAAGGGTAGCGACCAATCAGGTGGTTGGATGATTGGTGCTGAGATGAGTGCTTTCTTGAGTGTATGGAAAGCTTTTAAGCACTCATTAGTGAACTCAAAGGGTACATCCTTAGCTAGCAGGTTTGTTAATGGTCTAGAGATTTGCGAGAAGTCTTTAATGAAACGTCTATAAAAACCTACATGTCCTAAAAAGCTGTAGGTTCCTTTTATGTTCATAGGGGGTGGTAGTTGTTCTATAACTTCAATTTTAGCCTTGTCATCCTCAATCCCCCTCTTAGACACTAAGTGTCCAAGAACGATGCCCTCTCGGCCATGAAATGACATTTTTGCCAATTAAGCTCTAAGTTTTTTCCTGACATCGTTGCAAGACTTTGTCTAAGTTCTCTAGACAGTGGTCAAAGGTTTTTCCATAAACTAAAAAGTCATCCATGAAAACCTCCATAATTTCTTCTATCATGTCTGAGCAAATTAACATCACCATCATGCACCTTTGGAAAGAAGCGGGTGCATTACACTACCCGAAAGACATTCGTCTATATGCATATGTTCCATAATGGGCATGTGAAAGTAGTCTTGCTTTGATCATCTGGGTGGATAGGGATTTGATGATACCCCGAATACCCATCGAGAAAACAAAAGAAAGACTGCTTCGCCAATCGCTTCTAGCATTTCTTCAATGAAGGGCTAGTGGGAAGTGGATCTTTCTTTGTAGGCCACGTTGAGTTTTTAGTAGTCTATACACTTCTCTACCCCATGTGACTGGTTCATTGTGGGATCAATTTGTTCTTATTGTTTTCTAACGACCATCATGCGCCCCTTTCTTGGGAACCACTTGGACGGGGTTGACCCTAGTAGCTATGTGGTACAGGATAGATAATCCTCGGCATGAAGGAGTTTTAGGACTTCCTTCTTCACTGACTTCCCGCATCGTATTATTGAGCTTGCATTGGGGTTCACGTGATGGTGTGCTTGCAGGGTCAATTGGAATACGATGGGTGCAAAGCATTGGACTTATCCCCTTAAGGTTCTTGGAGTGAATACCCAAAACTGACCTATGTTTTTTCTAAGATAGCGATGAGTTTGGACGTCTCCTCATCAGTAAGCTTGTCGCTTATGATTACATGAGCTTCTTTGTCGCCATTCAAGAAAGTGTAACGCAAGCCAGAGGGTAGGGGTTTAAGTTCAATAGGAGGTCATGCTAGTGCTTCCTCTTGAGAAAGGTCAATGGTTTTGCCTAAGTTGTCCTCTTCTTCTATAAAGAGTTTGGCATCTTTTTCTAAGGACAACACAGTGGATTTGCACGGTGAGACCGACATGACTTCCTTGGGTAGGTCAGGGTAGGGAAGAGTGTCTGTCACCGAGTTTATAGCTCGAGTGATAGGAATTGAAAATGTGTCTTTCCCTAGCTTTATGTCCAGCTCCCCTATTTTAGGTGGTTCAGTAAAAAGTTTTTCTAGGGGGTGCCCTATCATAAGGTTGAAATCTTGGATGTCAAAGATATGGAAATCAAGAACCATTTTGACTTTATCATGATATATTGTTATATTACGTAGGAGCCCAAGTCCTTTCAAACTAGAATGTGGAGAAATCCTGAGTGTTTTGTTTGTTGGAGCAAGACGCTTGTTACAAAAATAGGTGGATGCGAAAGATGTAGACATTATGTTTGCTCCAACAGTTGGATTATAACACCCACCCACCATGTCATCATGAATGTTGCATTGAATGATTTGAGAAGGGGTGTGAATCTGAATTGCTTTAGAAGAAAACTCCGCTTCTTCCCATTCTCTGCTCATGATGGTGGTTAACTCCCTAATTGATTCTTTAAGGAATTCTTTATCTAGAGGGTCTAAAGGGGTGATAAGAACTGGTGGCCATTTTAGACAAGAATAATTTGAGGTATTTCTAAAATCTTTGAAAAGATCATCCTCGAAAGATGGAAGGTCCGAAGGTTGGAAACTGTCCTTCGGATCTTCTGGTTCGGGTGAGGGTTCTTGAATGGAAAGTGTAGGGTTGGTCTGGGCTGAAGAGACTTCCTCATGATGTAACATTAGTTCTACACAGAGGGGTTCCAAGGGAGGAGTGTTTTCTAAAATGCGGTCTAGGAGGGCTTCTTCTTCTTCCGTGGTTTTGTGCGTGAATCATCCTCCGGCAGTTATGTCTAGTTGTAGGGCATACTCCTTGCTAAGACCTAACCAAAAGTGTTGTCACATGGTTTGGTATAGACAAGTTAGGGCTAGAATGTGTTTGGATTGAAAATCTATCCTAGGCTACACCTATGTTTTCCTTCTCGTATTGGTAGAAGTTGAGTATCTCTTGTCGTAGGGCAGCAATTTGGGATATGGGAAAGAATGCGAGACAAAATTTGTTTCTCAATTCTTCCCAATCACTATTTACCTTCCCTACGTTGTGGGCATACCATTATTTTGCCCCCTCATTTAATGAGAAAGGAAAAAAATTTCACCTAAGTGTTTCTTGTGACATGCCTAAAACGGTCAGGCAAGCACAAAGTTGCTCAATCTCCCACTGGTGTGTATATGGGTTTTAATAGTCTAATCCTAAGAAGGCTTGTTCCCGAACTAGGGCCATAAAGCCAAGACGAAGTTCATAACTAGAAGCTATGACTAGCTTCGAAGATTGTGGTTGTTCTATGAACTCACCCTTGGGAGCAGAAAGGTTTTGGATGGTTTTGTGCTCCATTGGTAAAAGAATAAAAAGAAAGGAAAGATAAAATAAAAGGATACACAGGTGAACTAGGTTTGGAGATAATTAGGACAACCGATCCCTGGCAACAGTGCCAGAAATGCTTGTTGGTGTTTCTTAGCGTAAGCAGAGGAATCCGCAAGCGCACGGATACACCATTGTAGCACTTCACCCAGAAGTATTCAGGGTATCGTATTTTCCAAAGGAATAGATGTGCAAGTCTCTTAGTTAGTTCACCTAACGAAAACAAGAGAAGGGTAGCTTGGGTAGTGAGGTTTTTCTAAGGATAGATATCTTAAGCGAAGATAACCTTGACACTATAGACTTGCTTCGGGCACCAGCTTATACCTAGTCTGCCAAGTACCTCTGGCCTATAGCTCTATGTCAAACCCAGACATGGGGGAGTATGAGGGATAGATAGGGCTAACACCACCTACCACCTACCCCTCAACCGTGGGGAACGGGGCAAAAGAAGATAGCTTCTAGCATAGACACCACGTCTATGCTATCGACTATTACTCTAGCTTGCATGCAAGGGTTATCCATCTTTATCAGGGCCCTTCTACTAGAGTACCTGCCACAAGGATGGATGATGAACTTCAAGTTTATAATGAACAATAATAACTTTCTTTAAGATATCAATTCCAAAGTAGAACATGAACTTCTTACTCCAACTAGTAAGATGATCATATAGGTACAATGGAGGAGTAGCTAGCTCCGACACTTCTTCCGCTAAGTGTAGTGAGTACACTAAGGGAGGTTGCCAACAACCCTGGCACTTCTCCAACTCTTCCCTCTCTCACTCCCTCTATTATTCTAGCTAAAGCTAAGGTTGTAATGAAACTCTTCTCTTCTTGCTCTCTTGTTGTGTCTTAGAGGGGAGCTCTACCCCTCTATTTATATAGGGAAGTAAGGCGATGCTGCAGCTACCTTTGGCACAAAATCTTGACCTCCATTGCCTTTACATGCTCCCATGCCACCGCCAGTCGAAGGAGGGGATGAGTGGCGCCGAGTGGGGGTCAGGCACCCCTAGGGGTCAGTTGCCCCTTGACTAGCTCCAGTCACCACCGCTTTCGCACGGTGGGCTCCTGGCTAGACTTGGAGCGCGTTCCCATGGGGCCTTTGGTTCAATCATGTCAGGTGCATGTTCTCTTCTCCTTTTGCTTTTTGGGATAAATCATGTGAGTGTTACACTTTGGGCTTCATTTGACATATTTTCATGTTGATTACCTGCAAACAAATATTTCACCAAAACTAGTGGAAATGATTAGTTGAAAGTCCTATTTCTAGTTTTGTTGATTGTTTTTGATGAGTTTTACACAAATGTTGGCGGTGTAAAATATGAGTTAAGAAACGCCAACACCCCATAATCGAGGTCAGTTGGTAGTATAGCTTCTACGCCATACACCATGAAGAACGTAGTGAAACCAGTGGACTAGTTAGGGGTTGTCCTTAGGCTCCACAGAACGGCTAGGACCTCCACCACCCATCGTCCAGTGAATTTTTCAAGCCTATCAAAGATGTGAGGCTTAAGAGCCTGAAGTATCATGGAGTTTGCACACTCTACATGGCCATTAGTTCGTGGGAGAGCGATAGATGCCCAATCGACCCGGATGTCGTAGTCATCGTAGAACCAAAGGAATTTCTTCCTGGTGAAGAGCGTGCCATTGTTGGTGATTTTGGAGTTTAGCACTCTGAACCTATACATGATGTCAAGGAAGAATTCCATCGTGTCTTCGGATCTTACCCATGTTATGGGTTTAGCCTCGATCCACTTGGTGAATATGTCGATTGTCACCTAGAGGTGGGTATAGCCCCTAGGCACCTTCTTGAAGGGTCTGAGCAGGTCAAGCCCCCAAGTCACGAAGGGCCACTTTAGGGGGATAGTTTGCAACTCCTATGTGGGCAGGTGTGTCTGCTGAGAATAGAATTGGCATCCGTCATAGCTGCGCATCATCTATTGAGTGCCCACGACTGTTGTGAGCTAGTAAAAACCTTGTCGGAAACCTTTCTGACCAGCATTCTAGGCGTCGCATGATGACCGCAGATCCCGACGTGGACTTCTCATAGAAGCCATTGCCCTTCGTCCTACAAGATGCATCTTTGGAGAATCTCTGGGTGCTACACAAGTAAAGGATGTTTCTTATGATCATAAAGACTTTGTAGTGCCTCGCTAGGCATCGCTTCTATGTTAAGTCATCAGATAAATTCCCTCACGCTAGGTACTCTAAGGGAGCAGTCCAATCTAAGCTGGTACCTACCGCTTCTTGACCTATCGCCATCAGGTCAGGTAAGCCTATAGCTACCAAGTCGAGGTGGTGTTGGATTGTTAGGGCAGGATCCACCTGCTCTCTTTGGCCAGGACATCCTTGTCAGCTGTGCCTGTTGTTTGGTCGTGGGGTTGGCCCATCCGCACTAATGGTTCATGTGCATCGTTCATGAACACCCCTAGAGGAGTGGGTCCTCAACTAGATGCTATCTTGGCTAAGGAATCAACAGCCAGGTTGTCCCATCGAAGGATGTGATGGAGTTCTAGCCCATCAAACTTTTCTTCGAATTTTCAGACTTTGTCATAGTAAGCCACCATCTTGCTGTCACAACATGAGGCCTCCATCATGACCTGGCCGACTACTAGCACCAAGTCTCCTCTCACAAAGAGGCAGCAAGCGCCGAGCTCGGAGGTGATCCTAAGGCCATGAATGAGGGCTTCGTACTCAGCCACATTGTTGGTGGCTCACAAATGCAGACAGATGGCATATTCCATGTGGTCTCCCATTGGAGATATGAGGACGACGCCTAGCCCTAGAGGGCTAGGGGAGAGGGCATTTGTACTTTGGTCCATTTGGTGATGAAGTCCATGAGGACCTATGATTTGATTGCCATTCTTGGGATGTAAGTGATGTGGCAACCCATGAGCTTGGTCACCCATTTGGCCATGCGGCCGGAGGCATCGCAGTTCTAGACCATGTCCCCGAGCGGTGCTGATGCCATGACCACAACATGATGTCCCTCGATGTATTGTAATAACTTGTGTTTGGCGATGAGGATCATGTTATGAGCTTCTAGATTTGTGGGTAGCATACCTTAGTGTCTGAGAGAACCTCATTGATGAAGTACACTAGCCTCTAGATCTTGTGGGAGTGCCCGTCCTGCTCCTGTTTCACGACGAGTGTCGCACTGATCACTTGCGTGGTAGCATAGATGTAAAGGAGGAGCGATTCCCCCTTTTAGGGTGACACTAGGGTAGGAGCCTTTGCTAGAAACATTTTGAAACTCTTGAAGGCCTCCTGTGCCTCAGGTGTCTAGGTGAACTGGTGAAAGGTCCTAATGGCTAGAGGGGAGGTGAATAGCATATTAAAAATTTCTACAACAACACTTGGCAAACCGGTTAGACAAATGTGAGGCAAGCCAAATATTGTGCTAGCCTACTAAAATGCAAGCCACCTACCACAATTCTAGTTTCTATTGTCTCTAAGCAAACAAGGCTAAGTCACTAGTCTAAGTTAGTGAGCTCTCAAAGACTAACTAAAGAGACTCACTAACCATACTAGACCAACACTTGCTTGCCCTCAAAACTAGCAACACTAAAGGACCAAGCTACACTAAGAAATTTAAATACATGGGAAGGATGGAGTGTTATACCACCGTGTATAGGAATGAGCTAACCACCAATGGAGCCAATTAATGACAAAGAATGAATGCCAATGAAGACTAATCACCTTAGAATCAAATGATGACACGATGATTTTTTATCGAGGTTCACTTGCTTGCTGGCAAGCTAGTCCTCGTTGTGGTGATTCACTCACTTGGAGGTTCACACGCCAAACCCTCAATAGGGTGCCGCACAACCAACACAAGATGAGGATCCCACAAGCCATGAGCAATCCACTAGAGTACCTTTGGCTCTCCACCGGGGAAAGGTCAAGAACCCCTCACAATCACCACGATCAGAGTCGGAGACAATCACCAAGCTCCACTCAACGATCCTCACTGCTCCAAGCCATCTAGGTGGTGGCAACCATCAAGAGTAACAAGCAAATCCCATAGCGAAACATGAACACCAAGTTCCTCTAGATGCAATCACTCAAGCAACGCACATGGATTCACTCCCAATCTCACAAAGATGATGAATCTATGATGGAGATGAGTGAGAGGGATTTTGCTAAGCTCACAAGGTTGCTATGTCAATGCAAATGGCTAAGACAGTGAGCTTGAGCCAGCCATGGGGCTTAAATAGGAGCCTCCACAAAATAGAGCCGTTGGCTCCACTGTCCACTAAAATTTAGGGCGACCGGATGCGTAGGTCCAACCGACCGGACACAACCAGCCCAGCGTCTAGTCACGCGATCAACGCCATGTGTCCCTGCCTTCAAACCTCTATCGTTGATTTCCAACAGTCAAGTTACCATGTAGTTAATTGATAATCGAACGCGCCACAGTCAAAGACCAGATGCGCAGGTGTTCATTTCAGCCCACGCATGCGCCCAAGCCTTCACCCTACAATCAGACATGCAGCTCACCACCATTGTGCGGTGTCAGGTCGACTCCAGAGAGCATTCGGAGCACCCAAATGTCGATCAGATGCATCAGGTCTGCCCTGACCGGACGCAGTCCTGAGTCCGGTCCTCTCTATGTAACTCCACTACGTTATGACACCATACATCAGTCTTGACCGGATGCACAAGCATCGCATCAGGTCATATTTTGACCTAGCGTCCAATCACTCACCGAGCTGAGCACTTCACTCTCCAGAGCTGACCGGACGCACCCGGTTGAGTCCGGTCATAACAAAACCAGCGTCCGGTCAGTGAAAGACAGCTCCTCCACTCACCAACTTCTCCACCCTTGCTCAAATGTACCAACCACCAAGTGTATCACCTTGTGCACGTGTGCTAGCATATTTTCACAAACATTTTCAAGGTTGTTAGCACTCCACTAGATCTAAATGCATATGCAATTAGTTAGAGCATCTAGTGGCACTTTGATAACCATATTTCGATACGAGTTTCACCCTTCTTAATAGTACAACTATCGATCCTAAATGTGATCACACTCGCTAAGTGTCTTGATTACTAAACCAAAAGACTCCTATCAAGTTTCACCTTTGCCTTGAGCTTTTTGTTTTTCTCTTTCTTCTTTTCCAAGTCTAAGCACTTGATCATCACCATGGTAACACCATCATCATGATCTTCACCATTGCTCCACCACTTGGAATAGTGCTACTGATCTCATGATCACTTTGATAAACTAGGTTATCACTTAGGGTTTCATCAATTCACCAAAACTAAACTAGAGCTTTCAACTGTCGGTTTTCTTCAATAGCTTATAGAGGGGTAGGACATGCTCCCCCAACCGTGAGATGAAGCAGCTAAGAGAAGCTAGGTATCCCATAAGCTTCTAGACCCCCTTTAGATTTGTGATTGGGCCTAGGTTCTCGATCGCCACGATCTTCTCTAGGTTGGCTTCGATGCCACGTTCGGAGACGATGAACCCAAGGAGCTTACCCTTGGGGACCTTGAAGGTGCACTTTTTGGGATTGATCTTTATCCTGAATTCCTAGAGGTGAACAAATGTGGCATCCAGGATGTTGACCAATCGGTCAGCCTTTTATGATTTCACAACGATGTCGTCGATGTAGACTTCTACGATTTCCCCGACGAGTTCGCCGAGGCATCTGTTCATGCACCTCTGATAGGTGGCTCCTACGTTCTTGAGTCTAAATGGCATGGTGATGTAGCAGTAGGCGCCAAATGGGGTGATGAAAGAGGTTGCAAGCTAGTTGGCCTCCTTCAACATGATTGATGGTACCCTAAGTACGTGTTGGCAGTCTTTAATGATCAAATCCGACCGCCAACTAAGGTGCAAAATGAGGAGAAATTGGCAATCTTAAAACACATATGCATTTACTATTAACCAAGTTCCACACGTATTTGGAGAACTTTATTTTGTAGGTCACAAACACAAATACATGGAAGATTTCACCAAAGGGCGCTTTCCGAAGCCAATTTGCGCAAATAAATAACAAAGATGCCCATCAACTCAACTCAATCAGGGCAAAACACCACGGAGGAGTGACCCATGTCCATCCCACAGCCCACCGCATGAAGGCGTTGGCGAGACGGCATGGTCAAGGGGTGGCCAAACCCTAGGGGCGGTCGACCCCCTACTGGCGTGCCTCAGCCACCCCTTCAACAGGCAGTGGCATGGCTCCATGTTGAGGCGGTGGGAGCCGGTCCTCACGTCAGGAATAGCCTCCAGCACCACCTTGAGCTTTGTATAAATAGAGGGGTACCCCCCGTCTACAACACACCACACCAAGGCAAAGAGCACCTCACTTGAGTTAGAGCAGCACTCCAAAGGTCTCAGGCCCTAGCAGCTAGTAGAGTTAGTAGGGAGAGTTGTGAGGGAAAGTATGGGGATGAGCAGGGCTTGTTGGTGTCTCCTCGAACTTGTACCTCGACGAGCACTTGTACTTCAACGGGTTTTCACGCTAAGTGAGTGTTCGTGATTCCTTTGGTATAAAGTCTTTTGATTAGTTATTCTTTACTCTAACTTATTTGCGGGATCGTCATTCATCCTTGTGGCAGATACTCTAGTAGAGGGCCTTGATAAAGACGGATAACCCTACGCATGCAAGAGTAGTAATCAATAGCATAGGCGTGGTGTCTAGGATGGAGGTTACCTTCATTTGCCTCGTACTCCACGGTTAAGGGATAGATGACAGGTGGTGACAGCCCTGTCCATCGCTTGTAATCCCCCACATCTGGGTACGGCGTAGAGCTATAGGCCAGCAATGCTTGGCATACCAGGTGTTCTCCGATGCCCAAAGTGAGCAAGTAGAAGTAGAGTTTATCTATCCATAGACCCTATAACCATAGGAATCCATCTCTACCCTAGCCAACTTTACCCTTGTGTTGTCCTTGGACAAATTAGCTAGAAGAAGTACCTTCATTCCCTATGGAAAATACGATACCCTGAATACTTTCGGGTGAAAGCTACAATGGTAATTTTGTGCGCTTATGGAATCATTCTGTTCGCATTAAGAAATACGAACAAGCTTTCTGGCGCAGTTGGCGGGAACGGTTGCTGTATTTTCTTCGAACCTAGTTCATCCTCGTATCTGTATCTTTTTTATATAAAAAACACAAAAAAATATTTTCACCATGAAAACCACTCCTATCAAATACCGGTCTGCTTCAAAGGGCGAGATCTCTGAGCCACCACCAAAACCAAATGTTTCATTTGGCTGTGAACTCCACCCTAGCTTAATAGCCATGGTTCGGACACAACCCTTCTCAAGGCATTATAATGAAAACCCCTCCCATCACCTACATGAGTTTGAGGAGATGTGTTCGTGACTGAGCATCTCGGGCATGACATAGGTAACTCTAAAGTGGAATTTTTCCCTTCTCTCACGGGGAAGGCAAAGCAATGGTACACGTACACTATAGAAGTATGAATGGGGACTGTGATGAACTTAAAGACAAGTTTTGCCTTGCATTCTTCCCAATGTCCCATATCGACTCTACCAAGGGCGATCCTCGACTTTGAGCAGCACAAGAAGGAGTCTATAAGTGCAGCCTGGGCCAAATTTTCAATGTTTACATACCGTCCTAGACCTGTCTTTACCTGATGGCATATTGTTGCATCTCTTTTGTTTGGGTATTGACATGAATGCTAACCTATGCCAAGACATGACTGCCAGAGGTCGTTTTACACACAAAACTATGATGGAACAAGTAGAATTTCTTGAGCATTTCATAGAAAACACTCTTCTTCCATCATAAGAACTAAACCCCTCTAGGCAAAAGTTACGTTGAGTGTTGAGGAGTCCTCACTAGTAGAATCTAAACCTATACCATCCTTAGATTTAACTTGTGAGCCCTCACCTAAACCACGAACATTGAAGGAAAGATTAATTCATCCTTTGGAGTTCCCTATCAAATTCGAGGATTATGGCAATACCTCGAAATACTTTGGGCATGAAAAGCTTACACGTCCTTCTAAGGAAGTTTCCCCTAAAATAGAACCATCGAACGAATGGTTGTTGGAAGTGAAACATTCTTCTAAAGCAATTCGGATTCTTTCACCTTCCACGGCCATGTCTTGTTCGTTAAGGGGAACTAACTTAGAAGCCCTACACAACCCCACGGTCGAGACAAACAGCATGTTAGAATTCCTTGCAGAAACCCTATTGGGCAAGATACTGCTAGTCTCGTCCAATAGACTCTTCAAAAGTCCATCAGGACTCATCTTCAAATGTTGTGGGATTGCCAGGGGCGTGCGAATTAAAATTAATGAAACTAAGGTTCATCTAGATTTCCACATCTTTGCCATCCTTGAGTTTTCATTGGCTACCCTTTAGACAAACTTTTCAAAGAAAAACCTTCCCATGGGAGCCTCGATGCGAAGTTTGGGAAAACTGCTTTTGCCTCCCACTCAAAAATTCCAATGGCGAAGCATTACCCCAACCATGACCCATTCAAGGAGGTGAAGTTTGTAACGTCGTTCATTTCACCATCACCCTCGCTTGAACTTAAGCCATGTCCCTCTGGCCACCAAACCATTATTCTCAATGATGGTCGACACTCAACGTTAATCGTACATGATGTATCTTTCAAGAAAGAAAACTTTAGTGCCATGGACATCATGCTTAGTGCTGTGTGCAACTACATGGATCCCAACCATCTTTGTAACACCCTAGGTGTTAAGAATGCACTTAGCATTGACATGGCCTTAACTGTTGCCATTCATATGAAACCAGCAGGGTTACTTCAGCCCTATCTATTCCAAGCTAGAAATAGGAGGACATTAGTATGGATTTTGTTGTCAGACTTCCAAACACCCAAAAGGGTCATGATTCTATATGGGTAATTGTTGACCGTCTCACCAAGTCTACACATTTTATTCCTATCAATGTCAAGTATCGACCTCATCAATATGCAAAGTTATACATTGAATAAATTATCAGATTGCATGGAGTACCTAAGAGTATTGTATCAGATCAAGGGCCCTAGTTTGTTAATCATTTTTTGAAACACCTGCACAAGTACTTAGGTACCACATTGATTCAGAGCTCTGCTTATCACCCCCAAACAGTAGGTCAAACTGAGCGTGTGAATCAGATCTTGGAAGATATGTTGAGAGCATGTGTGATTTCTTCCAAGGGTTCATGGGAGGATTGGTTACCTTTGACTGAATTCTCCTACAATAATAGCTTTCAAGAGAGCATGAAGATGGCTCCATTTGAAGCTTTATATGGTCACAAGTGTAGGACCCCTCTGAATTGGATTGAGCCTGGTGAAAGAGGGTATTATGGGATTGACTTTGTCAAAGAAGTTGAAGAGCGAGTTCAAATCATTCAACAACACATAGAAGCTGCTCAATCAGGACAAAAGAGTTACGCAGATAAAAGGAGAAGTCCTATTGTGTTCCAAATTGGAGATTATGTGTATCAGAAGGTGTCCCCAATGAAGAAAGTACAAAGGTTTGGAGTGAGAAGAAAACTTGCTCCTAGGTATATCGGACCATATCAGATCATTGCACAAAAAGGACCAGTAGCCTACAAACTCCAGTTACCTCCAGAAATGAAAGCTATATTCAATGTTTTCCATGGCTCCCAACTCAAGAAATGTCTTCATGTGCCCGAAGAAGTTATTGAACCCGCTAGTGTCAAGGTTCAATCGGATTTGACCTATGAAGAAAGACATATTCGAGTGCTTGAAGAAATGGAAAGAGTGACCCGTAGCAAAGTCATTAAGTTCTACAAGGTGATTTGAAATAATCATAATGAGCAAGACGCTACGTGGGAGCATGAGGACTATCTTCGTGAGGTTTATCTGGTTTTCTACGATAGATGGTAGGTCGTACTAATCTCGGGATGAGATTTCTTTAAGGTTGGAAGCGTTGTAACATCCTAGGTGTTAAGCATGCACTTAGCCTTGACATTGCATGAGCACAAGCATCATTGATCTATCATGAGCATGAGCATCTCAAATATTATGTCTATGTTTGCTTATATTGCATGTGTTGTCACTAAAATGCCTTACATATACTAGGGTTTACATGTAACCAATGTATAAAATGTTTGTGGAACTCTATGTTTGCTTATATTGCATGTGCTGCTCGGCTCACTTGCCCCTTCTTCCATCTTCTTCATGTTAGCGCTAGTTCAGGGTGTGGCCTAGCTTCTGGTGTGACCCTATGGTGAACCGTAGCTTCGCCGGCATTGAACATGATGGCCAGTGATGCTGCGCTCTCACCACCGCACCACCGTGCACATTGACGGACCCTGTCGGCGTTTCCCACCTAGCCTAGGTAGCCTTAGTAGGTTCGCGAAGTCACCATGGAGCCCATGCGCTTCTCATCGGGCCTTGCCGTGTCCACTAACGGCCAGCGCACCTCCATGCAGCGCCACCGTGCCGCCATGGCCAGCGACGAGCACGCTCCGGTGCGCCCGCGCTTCCACCACCTATACAAGTCGACGCGGGTGATTGAGAAGAACATGATGGTAGGGTGCGTTTCACCGGAAATCTCGCTGTTGGTGAGCTACCGCTGGTCCAACTCTCTCCCCTATTTTGGTTCACTGACAAGTGGGGTCCGTTGACCCATGGGTCCCATGCGTCAGCGACTGCAGTTAGGGTTTGGTTTTATTCTTTTCTAGATTTTTGTAGTAACTTTGGAAAATCGTATCTAGAGCTAGGGGTGTCCAATTTTGGTGAACCAAATTTTGTTGGATTCCTCATGAAGTGTAGTATTTTATAAAAATATGAAATGCACTGTTTCTAGTATTTTTCAAGGTGAATAAAATGTGGCTATATAAGTGCTTTTTGATTGTTTACAATCTTGTAAAATGTGTAACTTGAGCTAGAAAAGTGATAAAATTATTATTCCAATTTTGCTGGTCTTGTGTTGATATGCTCTAGCTTGAAAAAATATTAAACTTGTAGTAAACTTGACTGGAGTAGGTTCTTTCTATTTATCTCTTAATAAATGGTATTTTCTGAGGAAATTTGTAAGGATAAAAATAAGTAACATATTGCCATGCAAATTTTTGTACAGTAGTATGCCACTAGGATGAAGCTAAGAAAAATATAAAATCTATTGCTTGACACTTTTCTATAGTGTTAACTATTTTCACTTAAAATAAACCTTGCTAGCTTGCCATTTTTGTAGAGGATGTTATACATATTCAAATGGTATGAAATTTTTATAGTAGTCTATTGGGGCACTTGGAAGCCACTGTAAGTTTTTGAGAATTTATTGTGTACATTTAGTATATGTTTGATATTTCACCTAATTATCTAATTCAATTAATAAAGGCATTTAAATAAATAAATTGGGCTTGATCATTATGTTTTCTTGGGTGTATTTGATATTCTTGAACTGTTGGTATGTTTGGTAATATCCAATTTTGAATGCTTATATGCAGTGAAAATATTATTGCTCTATAATGCAATTTAGAGCTGTTTTTGGAAAGATTCTGTTGTTGGGTATTTTGCATAGTCAAAATGAGGTTTACTGTACAAATGGTTAATAACAAAGTTGTAGAGAACTTCTTCATCTATCTTGTGTTAAAATTTTAGAGCAATAAGCCAAATTGTTTAGGAGTTATAGCTGTTTAAATTTGGTTTCCAGAAATGCTGGTTCTCTGGAATTTCTGGACAGAGCTGGAAAGATTGCCTGTTTTGGTTAAGATAGAGTTTGAATTAGCTTTTGGTGGTAAAATAAGAGTTGTAGGAAATTTTATAAGCTTTCCATAAAGTCCAAGATCGCAGTATTTGGATAGGTAGAACTTCAGTTTTGATGTAAAATTGTAACTGTCATGTGTAGGTTAAAAATTGTCTTGTGATGAATATTGGAAATGGATAGAGAAGAGATATGCACCTACTCAGTAAACAAGGAGTTAGCATTGTTATCATTGTGTAACTTAACATCATTATCGCAGAATGTACATTCCCCTATCACGTCATCCATGATCCTTCTTATGCATTCATTGAACTTACTTATGCATATTCATGCAATAGGTGCAGCCGAGGAGATCACGTTGGTGGAGCTCGACGCTGATCCACAAGAGGAGAGCCAAGAGGTGCAGCACTAGGATGTTCCTGCACAAGGAGAGCCTGACACTGATCATCTTCCCAAGTGCCCAGATCATCAACCTACCACTTTCGTGAAACGCAAGCCCCGGAGCATTATAAGTCTTCCTATTTTATTAATGTCACCTACGTTACTCGTATTGATGCATTACGTGATCGGAGTTGTTTGGAAACACCTACTGCATATTACCTTTCCTTGTCTAGAAATATCTACCTTGAATCCTATTTAGGTCCAGGAACGCTCCTTATGCTTAGGTGTGCTTAGACCGGTAGAAGTCGAGTGATTTCCTATCACCGGCGAGCTATAGGAGATAACTCAATCACGGTTGGCTATATTGTGCTATCGTGGAACATAACCTGGTGTGGTTAATTAATTGGAGACCGAGTGGAGTCTTATGTTGTGGTAATCATAGCGATTTGGTCTATGACATTTAAGGACCGATCGTTGGAGGTCATCTTGTCATGTTGAACGCTTGCCTCTCACATAGTTGGCCGGATAAGTAATTCCGATCGCAAAGCCAAGTAGCTCAACTCAGGCCGGGGACACGAGTAGTTAAAGTGCGCACCCTAGAGGCAGTAAGGATGTGTGGAGAGCCAATGGCGTAAGCCTGAGGGCGAGTTAGAGTCCCGAGCCTCCTGTCGGATTGGCTGTATCTTTGGGGGTGCGGCGCTGGTCTTACTCGTGATTGAACTTGAGTTGTACCAAAGGTGACCTAATATGACCCCAATGGGGGCAGTATGGGCGTGTGTTAGGAATAATTCCCCAGCTAGGTAGGAATCGATTCGAATCGCCGTCTCTCCCAAATAGTAAGAACTTGACAGGAGTACACTTCATTGTAGTAATTGATAGAAGTGCTGGTTATGAGATTATGAAAGAACTCAATTAGATATGGTTATTATTGTGTTGACTTAATGGTACCAACATGTTTGGCATAGGATAGTTGCTAATCTAGTATGAGATAGGATTAATAACTGGTAATTCACAATTTAAGAGATATTGGACAACTAATGCTTTTTACGCAAATAATGTCTACCCGCTCTACTTATAAAGCCTTGCATACTCCTTGGTGTCTTAGTATGTTAGTTGATGACACGTAAGTCTAGCTAAGTACCTTCTCGTACTTAGGGTTTTATTCCCATTGTTGCAGATAATGTTATGTACCATGGCTACTGCAAGAACTGCTTTGCTCCTAAAGTGGATGAGGAATAGGACCATGGGCATGGTCATTCTGTATATCATCTCACCCTTGTGCTTTTGGTTGGAGATGACTATGAAACTGGCTATGTATTAAACTACGTGTAATGTTGATGTTAAACTACTTTGCTTCCACTATTTAAACTTGGTTTATAATAACTATGTGAACTCCGATGTATGTGAGATATTTGTGAACTGTGATGTAACATGTGACTGGTTATGTTGAACCATGTACGATCTTGGCTTGTATGTTGGTTGAATCGAGATCCTTCATGATACTCGATGGACTACCGGATTTATATGGGCTCAAGTGTGATGGTTTGACTACCTTGGTGATTGCTATTGTACTTGTGCTCTTATAAATTGGACAGTTCTATGACAGCTGGCATCGGAGCAAGGTTCAGTAGTAAACTTGTCATATGTGTATTTAAAACAAAGGTTTTATGTTATAAAAATCTAAAGTGTGCTAGTGGTCATCTCCTTTATGCCTAGTTAAGGACTATTATGTAGCTATTTAAGTACTAACATGGGGGTTTTTACTTTCGTCATCCATATGACGTGCTATTATATGGATGCCATTCACTTGAGTGGTAATGTATGGATCAAATGCCTCTACATCAGGTAAGAAGGTAAGTTGATAAGTGGCATGACCGCAAGATGTGAGCGTGCGGTCGGGGAGAGCTAGTTTTGATACAGCTGTATATGCATGCTTGCATGTGTGTATGGTGCGTATTTAATTGTGGGTAATAAATTGTCATTGGGTAGCTTTGATATGGAAGTATATGTATGGGTATACATATATGAAAGTATTTAGTTGCAACATAGAGCCGAAATTTACATTTTTGTATATGTATAATTGTTGGGTTGGGATGAAATGAAAATGTTTGCAGGTACACTAACAACGAAACGTATAGCTCGTTTAGTTACGTATATCGAGAGAACATATGTATGCCACCGCGTATGTCGTTAGGATTATTTTTCTAAGTTTGTGAGGACGTATGGAATGAGCATACATCATGATACATCATTTATTCATGTTATTGCATTGTTTCCCCCCTTGCATAATCTTATTGTTAAGTAACTCGTTTCTATAATCACGTTGTCTCACTCATTTGTAGCCTTTTGCTACAGACGGTAGCCTTTGGAGCCCCTGTTGCTAGCGACATCTTTTTGGCATTGTTTGGGACTCCCACCTTACTATGGAGGGTACTGAACTTTGTTGGGTATGCTCAACCACCTCGCTACTTTTGGAGCGAACTGGTAACTGAGGGACAACGGTGGTACGACATGCGGTGCACTGTCGCCGCCCATGTGGACAATCCTTAGTGGCAAGGATGGAGTGTTGAGTCAGATGGATAGACCCCTTAGGAAGGTGCCCAACTGGCCGCTTTTGAGGTTCTCAATGAAATCTATCAGGAATTCGGTGATGAGCTTGTCAATGGGCACGTTGGATCTTTCCCCCGAGTGGATGTATCACAGACTGCTTGGACCCAGCCAGGCGGTAATGCTTTGGTAAGAGACAGGGATGAAAGAGCAGGAAGTAGTAATGCTGCAATGAGTGCCATGTATGCAGTCATGAAGATGTTTTACTCTCGCCAAGATAGCTACATCAGTTGTATGCAAGAGCTCCAAAGAGCACAGGCTACACAACATAGGATGCGAGGACATGTGCGTAGGTACCGAAGGGCAGTTAGAGCAGCCCAAAATGAAATAGGTAATTTTATGACAGCCTTAGAAGCTCGTCGGGGGTAGTTTGTTCATGTTGTGGTAGAAAGAGATGCAGCTAGGGCTGAATTATAGGGCGTCCATGCTGAGAGGGACGATGTCATTCGCCTTGCTAAAACTAGGGAGACAGCTAGGATCAGGACTGTGTTCTAGGCTGCTAGGCAGGCAACGAAGTTTGATCACAGAGAGCAGGAACTCATACGCTAGATTGAGGAGCTTCAGCTTGATGTTCATCGTCTAAACAACATGGTGAACCCAATTCTTGCTCCAGCTCCAGCGGTGGAAGAAGGTCCTAATGTGTTGATTGCTGAGGACAATGGCATGGAGATGGACGCCGAGGAGGAGCCTGAAGATGAAGAGGTGGAGCCTTTTGAGGACGACCACGGTGATGGTGTGCCGACATCGATAGCGATCACCCCAAGGAGTAGCTTAGCTATAGTAGCTAGCTAGATGTAGTAGCTCTTTATCTTCAATCCTCATGTAATGAACTTGTAATGTAGGTCTCGATTTCATGATGTACCCCTTTCGATGTTATTGGAACTATGCATGTACTACATGTGGTGATGGTACTTTTTAATGAATTTCTAGTTGTTTTTGGCATGAAAAATTTGGCATGTATGGAACGCATTGCGAGTATGATAAGTGATCCAATTGGTGATGTTATATTGTGGAAATGAATTATTGTGCCTCTATGTTATTGTATGAATTTACGATTCTCTCCAGTAATTATAGTATGGCATGATTATACAATTCATCCGCAATCTCTTGACATCATCCAATAATCACTTGTTGTTGCAACTTTGTAGCTGACTCACACTCATGGAGGGGCTAGTACCAGTCGGAATGGTGATGATGATCTCCCACCACCACCGTACTGCACGCCAGCCGAAATGATGGCACAACTCATGGAGACCCAATGTTCCAAGGGAGAAGTGTTGCGCGGTCTCGCACAGAATGCTGGCCGTGGACGAGAAAGGGACCAGCACCAAGGACATAAACCTAACCAGTTCAGCACTTTCAAGGACTTCCTTGACACCAAGGCTCCTATTTTTAAGGAAGCAAAAGAGCCATTGCAGGTAGATGAATGGCTGAATACAATCGAGCAGAAGTTTTGTCTCCTAAGGCTCACCGAGCACCTAAAGACAGAATATGCGTCGCACTAGCTATAGGGACCTATAGGCATTTGGTGGAGTCATCATCGATCCACTCTGCCTGAGGATGCTCAAATCACCTAGAACCAATTTAAGGCTGCATTTAGGGGACATTATATTCCCCTGGGTCTGATGAGTATGAAGCATACAGAATTCATGAGGATGACGCAGGGTACCAAGAGTCTAACTGAGTATCTGCATGCCTTTAACAACTTGTCAAGGTATGCCATAGAGTTTGTGGATACTGATGCAAAGAAGATTGCTAGTTTCAAGAGGGGGCTTAGTCCGAAGCTGATGAAGACACTAGCTAACAGCAAATGTGCTACTTTCAATGAGTTCGTTAGTGATGCTTTAACTCAAGAGAATCATAATAATATGTATGCTGCATCTAAGAGCCGCATGAGGGCCTTTGAAGCTGGTGCATCTCAACAGAGAGCTCCAGTGGTGGCAAGAACCCCATACCGCCCACCTGCTCCAAAATAATGGCCACCGTAGAAGAAGGCCCAGCCAAGCCAAGCAAATAAAGGGTATCGTCGGGCATACTCCATTGCTCTACCACCTCAGGGTAGCACTGGACAAGGAAGCTCCAACGTTCCACCTAGCAGTATGCCATACTGGAACTAAAACAAGACTAGCCATTGGTCAAGAAATTGCCCCTATCCCAAGAAGAACAACCAAAAGCAGGGTAATTCAAATGGACGTCAGGGACACGTGCACTATACCACCATGGAGGAGATTCCCTCTGGTGAGGTTGTCACAGCTGGTATATTTCTTGTGAATCATCATCCTATAGTTGTTTTGTTTTATTCTAGAGCTTCGCTTTCATTCATGAGTCCAATATTTGTATCTAAGTATGATTAGAAAATATTTGTAGTAGACAAAGGTGGTTATTGTATAAGTGCTGCTAGGAGTAACATTTCTACCAATCAGATATTTAAAGATGTACGTATGCAAATAAGTGAACGAGAGTATACTACAAATTTAGTGATATTACCAGGATTGGGTATAGATGTGATCTTGGGTATGAATTGGATGAAGAACCATGGTGTCCTTATCGATACATCGACTAGAACCATTATGTTAAGGGACCCCAAGAATAATGATGCTTTTCTAGTACCCCTTCCTAGGGAGTTTGATCTCCATAATGTGGCCAATGTTATCTAGCCTGTGGCCCTTGCTAATATCCCTATAGTATGTGAGTTTCTAGATGTCTTTTTTGATGAACTGCCAGGGTTATCACCGGATAGAGAGATAGAGTTCAAGATAGAATTATTACCGGGTACCGCACCCATTTCCCGAAGACCGTATAGAATGCCACCTAATGAGTTAGTAGAATTGAAGATCCAATTGCAAGAACTCTTAGAAAAGGGTATCATTCGCCCCAGTTTGTCACCATGGGGTTATTCGGCTATATTCATGAAAAAGAAGGACAAGTCTTTACGAATGTGTGTGGACTATCGACCACTCAATGCTGTTACTATCAAGAACAAATATCCTTTGCCTCGCATTGATATCTTATTTGATCAATTGGAAAAAGCAAAAGTGTTCTCTAAGATTGATTTGAGGTCTGGTTATCACCAAATCAAGATTAGGCCAGAAGACATACCTAAGATAGTTTTTTCCACTAGGTATGACCTTTATGAGTATTTAGTCATGTCCTTTGGATTGACCAATGCTCCTGCCTATTTCATGTATTTGATGAACTCGGTGTTTATGCCCAAACTTGACAAGTTCGTGGTTGTGTTCATCGATGATATCTTGATTTATTCTGAGACGGCAGAAGAGCATGAGGCGCACTTGAGAGTGGTGTTGTCAAGACTAAGAGAGCATAAGTTGTATGCAAAGTTTAGTAAATGTGAGTTTTGGTTGAAGAAGGTACCTTTCCTAGGTCACGTATTCTCTGAAGATGGAATTTTTGTAGACCCATCCAAAGTGCAAGAAGTGATGGATTGGAAAGCTCCCACCTCAGTGCATGAAGTTTGAAGTTTTCTTGGTCTAGCTGGATATTCTCGTCGGTTTATCATAGATTTCTCCAAGATATCAAAGCCTATGATGAGGTTACTTTAGAAAGATAAAAAGTTTGTATGGACACCAGAGTGTGAAGCAGCTTTTCACACTTTGCGGACTTTGCTAACTACTGCTCCTATTTTAGCATAGCCTGACATTGAGAAACTGTTTGATGTATTTTGTGATGCCTCAGGTACTAGTTTAGGGTGTGTTTTAATGCAAGAAGGCTGAGTCATTGCTTATTCCTCACACCATTTGAGAAAGCATGAAGTCAATTACTCAACGTATGATTTAGAGCTTGCAACAGTTGTCCATGCTCTAAAAATTTGGAGACATTACCTGCTTGGTAATGTTTGCCACATCTACACTGATCACAAAAGCCTTAAGTACATTTTCACTCAACCTAAGTTGAACATGAGGCAGCGTAGATGGTTAGAATTGATCAAGGATTACAACCTAGAAGTGCATTGTCATCCGGGAAACGCCAATGTGGTTGCCGATGCCTTAAGTCGGAAGTATCATGGTAATTCTTTGTTGGAAGATGGTTTTAACTTATTGCGTCCGGCAGTCCTACACAATATCACTGTTAGTTGCTCTCTAGAGTCAAAAATCATTGAGCTCCAAAAGACTAATGTTGGTATATTCCATATCAAAAGAAAAATGAAAGAAGAAGAAAGTAAGCATTTTCGATTGGATGAGAATGGTGTTCTATGGTTTAAAGATCGACTTGTAGTGCCAAAAGATAGGGAGTTGAGAAACCAAATCTTAGAGGAAGCTCATTCTTCAAGCTATCCATTCACCCGGATAGCAGCAAGATGTACCAAGACTTGAAGACTCGATTTTTGTGGACAAAAATGAAGAAAGAAATTGCAGCATATGTTGCTAGATGTGATAACTGTTGCCGAGTTAAGGCCATTCATATGAAACCATTAGGGTTACTTCAGCCACTATCTATTCCAAGCTAGAAATGGGAGGACATTAGTATGGATTTTGTTGTCGGACTTCCAAACACCCAAAAGGGTCATGATTCTATATGGGTAATTGTTGACCGTCTCACCAAGTCTGCACATTTTATTTCTGTCAATGTCAAGTATCGACCTCATCAATATGCAAAGTTATACATTGAACAAATTGTCAGATTGCATGGAGTACCTAAGAGTATTGTATCAGATCGAGGGACCCAGTTTGTTAATCATTTTTTGGAACACCTGCACAAGTACTTAGGCACCACATTGATTCACAGCTCTGCTTATCACCCCCAGATAGCAGGTTAAACTGAGCGTGTGAATCAGATCTTAGAAGATATGTTGAGAGCATGTGTGATTTCTTCCAAGGGTTCATGGGAGGATTGGTTACCTTTGGCGGAACTCTCCTACAATAATAGCTTTCAAGAGAGCATCAAGATGGCTCCATTTGAACCTTTATATGGTCGCAAGTGTAGGACCCCTCTGAATTGGATTGTGCCTGGTAAAAGAAGGTATTATGGGATTGACTTTGTCAAAGAAGCTGAAGAGCGAGTTCAAATCATTCAACAACACATAGAAGATGCTCAATCAAGACAAAAGAGTTACATAGATAAAAGGAGAAGTCCTATTATGTTCCAAATTGGAGATTATGTGTATCTGAAGGTGTCCCCAATGAAGAAAGTACAAAGGTTTGGAGTGAGAAGAAAACCTGCTCCTAGGTATATCAGACCATATCAGATCATTGCACAAAAAGGACCAGTAGCCTACAAACTCCAGTTACCTCTAGAAATGAAAGCTATATTCAATGTTTTCCATGTCTCCCAACTCAAGAAATGTCTTCGTGTGCCCGAAGAAGTTATTGAACCCGCTAGTGTCAAGGTTCAATCAGATTTGACCTATGAAGAAAGACCTATTCGAGTGCTTGAAGAAATGGAAAGAGTGACCCGGAGCAAAGTCATTAAGTTCTACAAGGTAATTTGGAATAATCATAGTGAGCAAGACGCTATGTGTGAGCGTGAGGACTATCTTCGTGAGGTTTATTCGGTTTTCTACGAGAGATGGTAGGTCGTACTAATCTCGGGATGAGATTTCTTTTAGGGGGGAATGGCTGTAACATCCTAGGTGTTAAGCATGCACTTAGCCTTGACATTGCATGAGCACAAGCATCATTGATCATTCATGAGCACGAGCATCTCAAATATTATCTCTATGTTTGCTTATATTGCATGTGTTGTCACTAAAATGCCTTACATATGCTAGGGTATACATGTAACCAATGTATAAAATGTTTGTGGAACCCTAGGAGTTCCTTAAACATGTTTAGAATATCACATGGGACAATTTTGGCATTCATGACTAAGGCTAGTTTGGTCTCCAAGTCATAGTTATAGTGTAAGTTACCATTTTCAAGTTGTATGTTTGACCTAAGTTGAACTATGTCATAGAGTGTTTGCATGGCAGTGCACCCTTAAGTAAAGTTGTAGTACTTGATTAGTGTAACAACTTTTATTTTTGGGTCAAGGTCTAATTTTGTGCCTAACATGGTCAATTAGAGCTCACAAAAATCAACAATGTACTATTTTGGAACTGGAATTTTTCTAAGCCAAAGTGAGTTTATAGTTTCGATGTGCCTCACTTTGTGATGATGCAGCTTGATAACCTTTGCGAATTAGACCTAGATCACTTAAGCAAAGTTGGAGCTGGTATGTAGATCTATAACTTTTATTAACCAAGTTTTTGCTAACTCGTCGTGGGTTAGGAGTTTGGAGGGGTTGAATTAGCGCTGTCAAACGAACATTTGGGGCTCTAATGGCCATCTCGGCTTGGCCATCGTGGCTGACCGAGGGCAGAGCCTGGCCACTGCATGGCCGCCGCTAGACGGCGTCAGGCCCCCATCGCAGTAGGGTGGCATGTGGTTAAGGCGACGCCGCGCTGCTCATTCCACACTCACGTCCACACTCTCTCCCTCTCTGCTGCTCTCTCTCGCGCGCACAGTGGGAGCACCGAGCTTGCCGTGCCACCGCATTGCTCCACCGTCGCCTAGTGCCCTCGTAGCCACACCATTGCCACCTCCAGCTAACCGTCAGCTGCGCCGTCTTCCTCTCTACCTCCTCAATGTAGTAGTAGGGCTAGGCAAGCCCCGGTGAGGACAAATTCTCTGTTCTTGTCCTCACCAAAATCACGGCTTCCATGGTCGCCTTCACGGCGAGCTCGTGGTTGCTCGGCTCACTTGCCCCTTCCCCTTCTTCCATCTTCTTCATGTTAGCGCTAGTTTAGGGTGTGGCCTAGCTTCTGGTGTGACCCTATGGCAAACCATAGCTTCACCGGCGTTGAACACGACGGCCAGCGCCGCCGCGCTCTCAACGCTGCAACACCGTGCACGTGGACGGACCCTGTGGTGTTTCCCACCTAGCCTAGGTAGCCTCGGTAGGTTCGTGTAGTCACCGTGGAGCCCATGCACTTCTCGCCAGGCCTTGCCATGGCAAGTAACTGCTGGCGCACCTCCGCACAGTGCCGCCGTGCTGCCATGGCCGACGACGAGCACGCTCCGGTGCGCCCGCGCTTCCACCACCTATACCAGTCGACGCGGGTGATTGAGTAGAACATGATGGTGGGGTTGGTTTTGCCGGAAAGCTCGCCGTTGGCGAGCTACCACCGGTCAAACTCACTCCTCTATTTCGGTTCACTAACAAGTGGGGTCCACTGACCCGTGGGTCCCATGCGTCAGCGACTGCAGTTAGGGTTTGGTTTTGTTCTTTTCCAGATTTTTGTACTAACTATGGAAAATCATATCTAGAGCTAGGAGTGTCCAATTTTGATGAACCAAATTTTGTTGGATTCCTCATGAAGTTTAGTATTTTATAAAAATATGAAATGCACTGTTTCTAGTATTTTTCAAGGTGAATAAAATGTAGCTAGATAAGTGCTTTTTTAATGTTTACAATCTTGTAAAATGTGTAACTTGAGCTAGAAAAGTGATAAAATTGTGATTCTAATTTTGCGGGTCTTATGTTGATATGCTCTAGCTTGGAAAAATATTAAACTTGCAGTAAACTTGACTGGAGTAGGTTCTTTCGATTTATCTATTAATAAATGGTATTTTCTGAGGAAATTTGTAAGGATAAAAATAAGTAACATATTGCCATGCAAATTTGTGTACAGTAGTATGCCACTAGGATGAAGCTAAGAAAAATATAATATCTATTGCTTGACACTTTTCTATAGTGTTAACTATTTTCACTAAAATAAACCTTGCTAGCTTGTCATTTTTGTAGAGGGTATACATATTCAAATGGTATGAAATTTTTATAGTAGTCTATTGGGAGCACTTGGAAGCCACTGTAAGTTTTTGAGAATTTATTGTGTACATTTAGTATATGTTTGATATTTCACCTAATTATCTAATTCAATTAATAAAGGCATTTAAATAAATAAATTGGGCTTGACCATTATGTTTTCTTGGGTGTATTTAATATTCTTGAACTGTTGGTATGTTTGGTGATATCCAATTTTAAATGCTTATATGCAGTGAAAATATTATTGCTCTATAATGCAATTTAGAGCTGTTTTTGGACAAATTCTGTTGTTGGGTATTTTGCATAGTCAAAATGAGGTTTACTGTACAAATGGTTAATAACAAAGTTGTAGAGAACTTCTTCATCTATCTTGTGTTAAAATTTCAGAGCAATAGGCCAAATTGTTTAGGAGTTATATCTGTTTAAATTTGGTTTCCCGAAATGCTTGTTGTTTGGAATTTCTGGACAGAGCTAGAAAGATTGCCTGTTTTGGTTAAGCTAGAGTTTGAATTAGCTTTTGGTGATTAAATAAGAGTTGTCGGAAATTTTATAAGCTTTCCATAAAGTCCAAGGTCAAAGTATTTGGATAGGTAGAACTTCAGTTTTGATGTAAAATTGTAACTGTCATGTGTAGCTTAAAAATTGTCTTGTGATGAATATTGGAAATGGATAGAGAAGAGATATGCACCTACTCAGTAAACAAGGAGTTAGCGTTGTTATCATTGTGTAACTTAACATCATTATCGCAGCATGTACATTCCCCTATCACGTCATCCATGATCCTTCTTATGCATTCATGGAACTTACTTATGCATATGCATGCAATAGGTGCAGCAGAGGAGATCACGTTGGTGGAGCTCGACGCTAATCCACAAGAGGAGAGCCAAGAGGTGCAGCACTAGGAGGTTCTAGGACAAGGAGAGCCTAACGCTGATCTTCTTCCCGAGTGCCCAGATCATCAACCTGCCACTTTCATGAAAGGCAAGCCCCGGAGCATTATAAGTCTCCCTATTTTATTAATGTCACCTACATTACTCGTATTGATGCATTACGTGATAGGAGTTGTTTGGAAACACTTGCTGAATATTACCTTTCCTTGTCTAGAAATATCTACCTTGAATCCTATTTAGGTCTAGGAATGCTCCTTATGCTTAGCTATGCTTAGACCGGTAGAAGTCGGGTGATTTCCTTGTCACCTGCAAGCTATAGGAGATAACTCGATCATGGGTGGTTATATTGTGCTATCATAGAACATAACCTGGTGTGGTTGGTTAATTGGAGACTAAGCAAAGTCTTGTGTTGTGGTAATCATAGTGATTCTATCTATGTCATTTAAGGACCGGTCGTTGGAGGTCATCTTGTCATGTTGAACGCATGCCTCTCACATAGTTGGCTGGATAAGTCATTTCGACCGCGAAGCCGAGTAGCTCAACTTAGGCCGGGGACACGAGTAGTTAAAGTGCACACCCTAGAGGCAGTAAGGATGTGCGAAAAGCCAATGGCGTAAGCCCAAGGGTGGGTTAGAATCCTGAGCCTCTTGGCAGATTGGTTGTATCTTTGAGGATGCGACGCTGGTCTTTCCCGCGATTGAACTTGAGTTATACCAAAGGTGACCTAATGCGACCCTGATGGGAGAAGTATGGGTGTGTGTTAGGAATAATTCTCCAGCTGGGTAGGAATCGATTCGAATCGCCGTCTCTTCCGGATAGTGAGAACTTGACAGGAGTACACTTCATCGTGGTAATTGATGGAAGTGCTGGTTATGAGATTATAAAAGAACCTAACTGGATATGGTTATTATTGTGTTGACTTAATGGTACCAACATGTTTGGCACAAGATAGATGCTAATCTAGTATGAGATATGATTAATAACTAGTGATTCACAGTTTAAGAGATATTGGACAACTAATGCTTTTTATGCAAATAATGTCTACCCGCTCTACTTATAAAACCTTGCATACGCCTTGATGTCTTAGTATGTTAGTTGATGACGGATAAGTCTAGCTGAGTACCTTCTTGTACTCAGGGTTTTATTCCCATTGTTGTAGATAATGTTATATACCACGGCTACTACAAGAACTGCTTTGCTCCTGCAGTGGATGAGGAATAGGACCATGGGCATGGTCATTCTATATATCATCTCACCCTTGTGCTTTTGGTTGGAGATGACTATGAAACTGGCTATGTATAAAACTACGTGTAATGTTGATGTTAAACTACTTTGTTTCCGCTATTTAAACTTGGTTTGTAATAACTATGTGAACTCCGATGTATGTGAGATATTTGTGAACTGTGATGTAACATGTGACTAGTTATGTTGAACCATGTATGATCTTGGCTTGTATGTTGGTTGAATCGTGATCCTTCGTGATACTCGACGGACTACCGGATTTATATGGGCTCAAGTGTGATGGTTTGACTGCCTTGGTGGTTGCTATTGTACTTGTGCTCTTATAAATTAGATGGTTCTATGACAATCTCTCAATCCTCATTTCAAAACTTTTCAAGAGGATGGCTGTGGAAGCATTAGTTTATCATAAATATTGCAAATCCTATAGTTGCAGTATGATACTAACCTTGCAGCTTGAACGAAAATGCTCAATGCTTTGTGGCGAAACTAGGAACTACACCACCATTGTTAGCTGCAAGATGAAGTTCCCGTGGTCAACCTTAAGACCATAAATTAAGCATTGCCGGGAGATAACCTAGATTATCATGAAGTGAAAAAAATATCTATATGATTATCATAAAAATGAATATATACAAAAATAATAATAAAAAACAACTTCCTTTATAATAAAAGCAAGAACATGTTGACAAGATATTATGCACCTTCGGGTATTCTTGGTCGCTAACCATTTTAGGTTGAGATTAAGAAGAACAAGGGGCATATGATGCTCGAGAACATGAGAGCTGCATCAACTAAAATGTTGTGATTGTCTTTGGTGATGGAACATGCTCAAAAAGGAGATCCCATTGCACACTTGACTTTTACACAAAAGTCCAAGTGTGGGGAAGGATGGTGAGAATCTTACCACAAGTTCCATACACACCAAAAGCCATTCTTGGCTAAAAAATGATGATGTTAGCTCTACCTTGCTATTAAAAAATATAACTAAATGCTCACCAACTCCTTTAACTCATGCTTGTCTCCATTGGATATATCTTAATCATGCAAGTTCAAGCTTTCCTTGTTTATGATTTATGTTTAGGTTTGGATGTTCTCTCTAGAGGTACATCCATAGGCTTTTTAAATTAAGCATGGTGCTTAGGTTAAAATAGCCTTCCTTAATCAAAATTTAACATGGTGTTGAATTCTGGTTAATGAACTTTGAGTCATTATTCTCATAAACAATGGAAGTAATCTAAAATGGAGATAAACCAAGGCCTGATTTACGCTACATCTTTGCCATATGCCCTGTTTGAGTTATTCTAGAAGATAAAAAGTTTGGTGAACCAATACATAAATAAATAAATAAAAAGTAACAAGTGCACAAGCTAAAAATTAAATATAAAAATAATAATTAATAAACAATAATAATAAAATGATTTGAGCTCCTCGATAGAGCTCTTGTCTGTTTCTTTTTGTTTTTTCTTTGTCAAATAAAAGATAGGTACAAGAATAAGTGTGGGGGAGATCTCTCAAGCACAACTAATACACATTTGAGATCTCCCACCAAAAGATTGCACAACCCTCGGACGATCCATCATGCAAGAAGCACAAGACAGATAGTTTCAGAGGGGATTGGATGAACCTCTAGTTTAGCCAAACCTTCTCTGATTCCCTCAGCTCCTTCCTCTTCAACCAATGGTTTATGCAACACTACCCTCAACTCCCTACAAAACCTCGAGTTTAAACAAACATAATCTTAAAATTAAACTCAATAAACCAACAAATGCCTCTTTGCAATTTTACAAACCACACTTCATTTAAAATTTTCAAAAGTGACATGTTCATAACATGTTTAAGATAGAAGCTTGCATAAAGTTTCTTCCATATACATACACTTATACTTGTAGGAAAATATTCTAATAGGACAATCATGTTGACTAAGTTGTTGTAAAATGTGATATAGTTCTGACATAGAAATCCTACCATTTCCATTTCAAAGTACATGGAGAATTTGTTTTGATAAAAATTGTTATAAAACCATAGTATCACGTACTCCTCAATTGGTGAACAATTCCTACCAAAGCCAAACATAACATCTAGCAAGTTTTCAAGCCTTCCACATAAGTGTGTTGAGTTAGGTCAAGTCTTGTTGACCCTTGTTGAGAGATTTATCATGCTCCCAAGATCAAGATCACGTACACCCACATATACATGCTGCTCCTATACTGGGAGTACACAAAAACATGCTTCCATCTAGATCCACCAAAAATGCTGCTCCTACACTGGGGGTAGACAAAAATAAGTTTGTTAGGGAAATACTCCATGTTCTAAAAAGATAATAATCTCTCTTATTTAGAAGGAGAGACATGGGCTATGCAAAAAGCTTTAGAAAATATGAACACATGAAGGTCCAAGTAAAAAAATGATGAGCATATGAAGGCTCATGTATTGAAAAAAAGAGGAGAGAAGGAAGAGAGATAGCCATGTTTCAAAATAACACGTTATAGAGAGAGAGATCATATCTACAAAAGGAGTACAATTTTAGTTTCCCTTTTTCCACACACATGCACATCTTGATCTAAGAGTATGGCACTTCTCTCCTAGGATCCTCGATTTGACTTTACAACAGATGCAATACAAGTATGCTATATTGTTTATCCCTATCTAAAGCCCCACATAAAACCTTTTTAGAGATAGGAGAAAACAAAAGAATTCAAAATATTACTATGCTGTGGTAAGGATTTATACACCATTAAGTGATTTGAGAGTGTCATTTGAGGAGTATAAAGTGAACTATGTTTTTTATTGAGAAAAACTTCCAAAATTCCAAGTTGCGAAGATGTGAAATTGGGAAGAGAGCTTTATTTCAAGAACTGTTTTGCTTTTCAACAACCTAAGGAAACATGTTAGCTAAAGCCACATATCCCACTTGGGTAAGGAATGTGTTGGAATAACTTTTATGTAAGCCATATATCTTAGGATGTTATGCTCATGATTAATTTTATCTCTAAACTTTGCTCGAGGATGAGGAAAGGGGTAAGTGTGGGGGAGCTTGTTGGCAATCTTTAACGATCAAATCTGACTACCAACTAAGATGCAAAATGAGGAGAAATTGGCAATCTTAAAACACATATGCATTTACTATTAACCAAGTTCCACATGTATTTGGAGAACATTATTTTGTAGGTCACAAACACAAATACATGGAAGATTTCACTGAAGGGCGCTTTCCGACGCCGATTTGCGCAAAAAAATAACAAAGATGCCCATCAACTCCACTCAACCGAGGCAAAACAACATGGAGGAGTGACCCACGTCTAGCCCATAACCCACCACGCGAAGATGGTGGTGAGACGGCATGGTCAAGGGTGGCTGACCCCTAGGGGCAGTCGACCCCCTACCAGCACGCCTCAGCCACCCCTTCGATAGGCGGTGGCATGGCTCCATGCTAGGCGGTGGGAGCCGATCCTCGTGCTAGAAATAGCCTCCAGCACCGCCTTGAGCTTTGTATAAATAGAGGGGTACCCCCCGTCTACAACACACCACACCAAGGCAAAGAGCACCTCACTTGAGTTAGGGCAGCACTCCAAAGGGCTCAGGCCCTAGCAGCTAGTAGAGTTAGTAGGGAGAGTTGTGAGGGAAAGTAAGGGGAAGAGCCAGGCTTGTCGGTGTCTCCCCGAACTTGTACCTCAACGAGCACTTGTACTTCAATGGGTTTTCACGCTAAGTGAGTGTTCGTGATTCCTTTGGTATAAAGTCTTTCGATTAGTTAATCTTTACTCTTACTTGTTTGTGAGATCATCATTTGTCCTTGTGGTGGATACTCTATTAGAGGGCCCTAATAAAGATGGATAACCCTACGCACGCTAGAGTAGTAATCAATAGCATAGACATGGTGTCTAGGCTGAAGGTTACCTTCATTTGCCTCGTACTCCATGGTTGAGGGGTAGGCGGTAGTTGGTGACAGCCCTGTCCATCCCTTGTAATCCCCCACGTTCGAGTATGGTGTAGTGCTACATGCCGGCAACGCTTGGTAGACCAGGTGTTCACCAGTGCCCAAAGTGAGCAAGTAGGAGTAGAGTTTATCTATCCATAGACCCTATAACCATAGAAATCCATCTCTACCCTAGCCAACTTTACCCTTGTGTTGTCCTTGGATGAATTAGCTAGAAGAAGTACCTCCAGTCCCTGTGGAAAATACGATACCCTGAATACTTTCGGGTAAAAGCTACAATGGTAATTCTGTGCGCTCGCGGAATCATTCTTTTCGTATTAAGAAATACCAACAGTACATGTCCAAGAAGCATAGGGTTTGGCACCCCATGGTTGAGTCGACCACCTGGTTGATCCACAATAGCGGATATGCACCTTTGGGCACACTTTGTTTCGGCTGATGTAGTCTATGCACATTCTCCATGTTCCATTCTTTTTCATTCTAGGACTAGGTTGGCAATCCATTCAGGGTGAAAAATCTCCTTGATGAACCCAGCTGCTAGGAGTCAGGTGATTTCTTCCCTGATGGCCTTTCACTTATCGTCGTTGAAATGGCAAAGGCGTTGCTTGACCGGCTTGGCCTCTGGTAGAATGTCGAGGTTGTGTTCTACGACTTCTCTTGGGATTCCCAGCATGTCAGAAGGTTTCCATGCAAAGATGTCTCGATTCCTGAGCAGGAAATCGACGAGCGTGAGCTCTTGCTCGCTGGAGAGCCCACAGCCTGTCCGAACCATCTTGCTGGTGTCCTCAGGGTCAATCCGTATTGCCTTGGTGTCTTTTGTGGGTTTGAAGGTTCCAAAAGACTGCTTCCTTGCGCTTGATTCTGGCACAACCTTAGTTGTGGTGGCTAGGATAATCAGGAGCTCTAGAGCCTGGTAAGTGGTCGCCGCAATATTGAGGCTTTCCTTCTCGCGGGAGTATGTTTAGTGTAGATGGGTATTCACAGTGATGGTCCCATGGGGACCTGGAAGTTTGAGTTTGAGGTAGGCATAGTTGGGGATGGCCATGAACTTGGCATAGCATGGCCAGCCTAAAATGCCGTGGTAAGCGCCTATGAGATCCACTATCTCAAAGGTGAGCATCTCCATGCAGAATTGCTTGACCCTCGAATGCCACGAGCAGGTCGACCTGCCTGAGAGGAACGACTTGTATTCCAGGAATGACCCCATAGATTGGGGCATTCAACGTTGTATCACTGCTTGTGAAAGGCCCATAGCATCATTCGTCCAAGCGTAAAGGACATTGAGGTTGCTTCCGCCATCCATGAGTACTTTAGTTAGGCACGTTTCATTGACTATTGGGTTGACAACGAGAGGGATATGTCCCGACTGCTGAATGTGGCTAGAGTGATTGGTCCTATCGAAGGTGATCAAGGTCTTCGACCATTTTAGGTAGACCGGGGTGGCCTTGGCCTAAGACGTGGCCACACTGCCTCTCTGATCATGAAACTCCGCTCGCGCTTTGGTTTGTGGGCAGGAGCCTGCCGGAGATCATGAAGCACCTTTTTAGGTCGGAGGAGATGTCCCCATCCTCTCTATTGACGGCGGGGTCAGGCTTGCGCATAGCGTGCTCTTGGAGCCACACACCAAGATGTTGTAGGGGTTGAGGATTCTCCCACCGCTCACGCATGCATTGGGCGTTCATGCTCTGCCGATTGCAAAGGTACTGCTGAAGGTGAGGTCCTGCCATGGAACCTAGGCTTCTAAGGTGGGGACCCAGCCATGGCCAAAGGTGATGGAGGGTATTGACCCTCCCATGTTGATGAACTCTTGGATGCGGCCAACATGGGTCGTTCCGTGAGTGGTTTCGCCGTAGACCACGGGTCCTAGGTTTCCAGGGTGGAAGACCTGGCCATGGCCAGAGATGAAAGGAGGTGCCCCTACGTAGGTGAACTCAGGGATGCGGCCTCCTAGGACCATTTTGAGAGTGTGTCCACCGTATACCATGGGGTCCAGGACTCTAGGATGGAGGACCTGGTCGTAGCCGAAGGCGAATGTGGGCGCTGGCCCATTGACATTGACGAACTTTGGGTTCCTTGGGCAAATGCGGCTGTCGGAGGCCGTTCCATGGGCAAGTCCGTCAAAGGTGCGAGGAGCCATCGCTTCCTTCTCAACAAGGTGAGTGCGCAACTGTCCCCGACCTGGCGTGCCAACTATTGGTGTTTGTTTGACCAATGAGTGAATTTATACGTATGTCGCGCTACTCTAGGAAGATGATGGTAGCATCCAAAGACACAAGGAATTATACCGGTTTAGGCCAGAGCCCGATACGTCCAGTCTTAGAGAGAGTTCGAGTGTGTGTTCCTTGGTTGAATACTCTGAAGTTCTTACAATAGGGTGTGTAAGAAGAGGAAAAGAGGTAGGAGAGTGGTGAGGGACTACCCGAATGAAGTCTCGAGAGTCCGTCCCCATGGAAGGGAGACCTGGCCACCCTTATATAGAGTCTAGGAGGCCAGGATGCATACAGAGAGATAGGTTCTCCCGACTGAGTGGTCGTGAGCCCGAGGGAGGAGAAACTAGTAAACTTGGCTTGCAAGGAAGGTCGTCTTGTCTTGGTGTCAGCATACATCCGGGTATGGTTGTCGTCATGGTCTTGTGCCCACGTGGTAGCATGGCGTGGCGTGATGCTATAGAGGTTGTCGTGACGACACTGCTGGCACGATGGGGGTTCACCAATTGTCCCGTGCGACGTGAGCCCGCCATGGCCTTCGTCATCATCTCCTGTTCTCCTGGTGGCGTCGTGGTGACAGTGAGGGAGTAGGTAGCCGCCCCTCGGTCATTGGCTGCCTTTCTGGTCTCAGAGCCGGTGGCCTCTACCCCAAGCTGCGAGGTCGGGGCCTTCATTGGCTTGGTTGGCCTTGAAATTCAAGGTAGTGGTTCTGCGCCCTCCCGTGGTGGGTGGGGCCATATGCCCATCTCGTCGGGTTGTATTTGGACGGTGGGTCACAGTACCGGTCATCACCACCTGGCGGTGTTGTCTTGTACCCGTAGCATGGCGCAGGGATGGCGTCTGTCCTGACTGAGGTGATTGATGTCCCCTCTGTCCTGGCAGGGTGAGTGGGGCGTGTTTGCCCTTGTCAGGGTTGGCGCACCCGATGGGGCTCAACCCCTCCTCGTCCCTTCTAGGGGTCGGGACGGAAGAAAGGTCATGCGGTGTCGCGTAGCATGCAGTGGAAGGAGGAGGAAGAGGTCGTGATGGTCCCCTTGCCTCTGTGCATCACCTAGGTCCATGCGGTTTAGATGGGCCATGGTTGTTGGGCTTATGCTAGCTTGGCCGTCGTGGGCCACCCGAGCGGCTAACTAATCGGTGTCTTGAGATACTCGGGGTATCATAACCCTGACAGTGTGAGCCGGCTAAGTCGGCTAAGCTGACTGGGCACAGCTCACTCGGCCTGCTTTCTTCTTAGCGTGTTCCTTTTGATGTTTTGTTGCGCCATTTGATTCATTCATGATGCTAAGAACTTGCAGGAGGTGCCCAAAATCCACCTCGGGACACTTTTGAGATGTGATAGGATATCTAGTGTAGTACCTTTATTCTCCATACTGTAAGATTTTAAGAATAGGGGACTGGATGAGAGATCTGGTAGAGATACTCCGATACTATAATCAAAGTGACATGTGGGCCTAAACTGTGAGGATAGCAGAAGTAGATTGTGTACACCCACTGGACCCAAGCTAATAAGACTTGTCATGCTGATAGCCTGGATGCCTTCCACAGCCCAGCACAATTCTTTCAGAGCTTTTGTCTTGTTTATATTCTCTCTTCTATTTTTTTAGAGAAAAAGGTAACAATCAAACCTCACGCTTTACAGACATGGTGTGACATATTAGACCGTCTCCAACAGTGTAGGTAAATGGCGACCCAAACGCAAAATGTCTAGTGCACAGTGTTTTGGGTCCCAAAATCATGGTCCAACGGAGAACGCAAACACGGCAGTCATTTTGAGTAGCAACCGACTCGGCAGGCAAAAAAACGTCGTCGAGAACGACGACGCAAAACACTGCAGAGAGAGAGGGAGGAGCGACCGACGCAGGGGCCCGGCACAGGGGCGTGGCCGATGGAGATCGGTGGAGGCGCGGCTGCCGTCGTGGTGTCCGGATCCGCCCGGCCGCCATCGGAGGGAGCAGGGGTAGGCGGCATCGGGCAGGGGAGGGAGGATCCCGCCAGCGAGGTCCGCCTACGGTGGAGCTGCGCCGCCGGCAAGGGCCGCTCGCAGCCCGCGGAGAAGAGCGCCACCGGCGCGGACGTGGTGAGGCTGGGGCCGGAGCTCGCCCGCACGGTGGCGCCGGATCCAGAGCTCGCGCTGTGGAGCGAGCCCCGCGGACGGGGGCGCTCGGCCACGTGGCACCACGAACGGAGTCGCCGGCGACCTCGGGAGGCCAGATCCGGTAGGGAAAGGAGCTACCTCTGGGTGGGATGGAGGGGCGCCGCCGGTGGAGCGAGAGGAAGAAGGGAAGAGGCGGCGGGGCTCGCAAGAGGAGGAAGGGTGGAGGACGCTCTGTTGCGGCTGCTGTTGGAGGAGGGAGGATATGGGTCACGTACTTTTTTATTGTGCGCAACGTAAACCGGGAAATGCCTCCTATGTTTGGGTTGAATCTGTTGTCAGTCTTAGAGCACAAACGCCTCTGTCAAAAAGAAGATAAAGAGGAGAGAAAAAGGAAAGGAAAGAACGAAGCCAGCATGGCTTCATGGCAGCAACTTGTAAGATAATTTGAGATTTGTACGGTACTAGGAGATGGTAGTACAAATTGTCGCTTCTCTATTGTTGTGGGATGAAAAGGAGCATCTGAATCAGATGATGCTTTGCATTGGGATGGGACTCGTCTCGCAGAGTCGCAGTAGAGCAGGTGGCCTGAATGCGTGGCCCTTGTTTAGTTCCCACAGATTCTTGAATTTGGCACTATGCAAAAAGAAGATTCTCCGTCACATCAAACTTGCGGTACATGCATGGAGTACTAAATGTTGACGAAATCAAAAACTAATTATACAGTTTGGTTGTACTTTGCGAGACGAACGTTTTGAGCCTAATTAGTCAACGATTGGACAATTATTATCAAATACAAACGAAACACTACAGTGCGCTACCGTACCTGATTTTTTTTTGGCGGCGCCAACTTCGTGGGCAAACTAAACACGCCCCTGATAGTTGACAACTTGACATGCGGCTGCGGCCCTCGGTGTCCTGGATACAGTGGCATGGAGGTGCGTGGTCGGTCGAGGTGTCCGGATCACACGTCGATGGCGTGGGGAACCTGTTTTATGCTGCTTCCTACTATGCCGTGATACTAATATTTGTGGTCAACGTTTTGCATCTACGACGCATGATACTGTGCCGTGCCCAGAGGCAGAAGACTTGCTGCTTCACCATGTCGTCTTTTATTTCGCGCCATCCCAAGTGACCACACCCTTCATGCAAGCATTGTTGCTGTCTTCTGCTTCGGTGCAAATATGCTCAATCCACTAGAAACTACCGATTAAAGGTGCAATCCAACACATTTCCTCTTTTCAGCGCCACAACAAATTCTACGATGATGACATGCTTTTATGAAACTGCTGATTTCGGAGCAGAAATTCGCTCTGTGAATCTTAAAAAAAAAATCCATTCTATATCAATACACGTTCGGCAGAGCTCCTGCCGACCGTTTCAAAAAAAAAAAAAAATCTTAAAAAGAAAACTTCTACACATGCAACTTCAGTTGGACAACCAAGGGTACAAAGCAAATGTTGTTTATTTTTTCTTTGCAATTGCAACGAAAGGTTACAAATTAAAGCAAACTTCACACTTCACTGGTGTGGTCTTGGTGCTCCAAACTTGGTATGGTAAAAGATTCCAAATTGAACTTGCCTCAGGCAGGTTCAGCAAACCGTGCCGGATGAAATTGGATCTGGAACCTAGTGATTTCATGGATCTGGGATTTGACCGAGATAGTCCAAATTTCGGTGAAATTTGTCCATTTCGGTTAGGTCCAAAATAAATTTTGTGCTTCAAATTAAAAAATTCACCGAATTAAGCCCGAAATTAGACCGAAATTTCTCGAAATTCGTCCATTTCGGTTGGGACCAAAATGAATCCCGTAACCTTCGAGCGATTTTAGGCCTGAACCAGCTGCCTCGGCTCCGCCCCCGACGGGATGACGCTGGTGGGCTCGGCCTCTGCCTTGCGTGCCTCATCAACGCCTAGGCCAGCGCCCGGTCCAGGCCGGTCATCACGAACAGGTCTGCTGCGAAGCATCTCCAAGAAGAATTCAGTGAGGACCGGCTCAAAACCGGGCATTTTGGAGTATCCCGGGCAGTAGTTGATGTCGAGGACGAGGTACTTGGCGTCTCCTTGAGCGTCCCTCGTCCGGATGAGGTCGAAGTTGATGAGGTGCAAGCCCACTGCCCGCCGGAGCTCGCGGGCGACCTTGTCGACGAACTCCTGTGGCGGTGGCACCTTGGCGCTCTCGTCGCCGACCGCGGTAGTGGGCGCGAGGAGGGAGATGTTGGCGAAGGGGACCGCGGCGTCGGCGGTGAGGTCCTGGAGGCGCTCGTGTGGCACGTGCGGCAGGCTGCTCCGCGTCACGCACGTGGCGTGGTCGGCCACCACGTACACTTTGAAGAGCACGCCGCCGTGGTTGACGAACTCCTGCAGCACGAGCGGCGCGCGGAGGCCGCGCAGGCCCTCGCGACGGTACACGAGGCAGAGGTTGTGGGACGCGGCGCTCCCGTCCACCTCCACGGGCTTGGCGATGAGCGGGAACCGGAGGTCGCCGAGGACGGCGTCGTCGTCGACCAGCTGCAGCAGGGCCCCGGCGTCGTGGACGATGACCTGCCTGGGGACGGCCACGGAGTCGAGCCCGGACACGACGTCGAGCATGGTGAAGCGGTCGAGGATGCGCTCAATGTTGGCGGGCGGGTCGATGATGGGGACGTCAGGGTGGAGCGCCGAGTAGGCCTCCAGCTGTGCGCGCCACGGCTGGCCGTAGAGCTTGTGGACGACGAGGTCGAAGGGGCCCTGCTCCACGAGCGGCCTGGACGCGTCGACGGCCACGAACCGGATGCCGTGCTGCGCTGCCAGGTCGATGAACGACGGCTGGACGAAGGTGTCATGCTTGTTGGGCAGCATCGCGTAGCCGATGGTGTAGACGGCGGGAGGCCGCACCGACGAGCTGCCGCCGGACCCTCCTCCTCCTGCAGCTGCTGGTGGTGGGGAGGAGGACAGGGACTGCTCCGCCATCGGCTCTCTCGCTCTAGCTTTGCTTCAACTCACTGTTTGTGCCGTGTCAATTCGTAGCCGTAAGTAGCACTAGGGATAGGGGTACCTTAAATAAGTATCAATTTTACCAAGAAAGGTAGACGTATACGTAGATGACAACTGTAAGCATGGAGTGTGTGGTCGGTGCGGCGCTCGCTCGAATCAGATGCGAAGGTGTGTGTTGTCCCATCTTTTTCGTTTCAAAATAGTAAATCACTAAAGAAGTATGCTTTGCCGACCTAGCTATTCGTATATATATATTTTATTTCCCCTTGCCATTCCAATTTGTGTTCAAATGTTATAAAATATACATAGCCCCAATATGTCTAATCACTTAACAGCTTTTAGTTTTCTTGTTTACAGTCGGAATAATATATAATTAAGCCCATACAAGGTGACCTTTGATAAAAGATATCTCTGTTTTGGGTTTTGACATTCTCCTAGGATCGGAGTACAGGTTAAAATTCGGAATCGTGTCGGGTCAAGTTCCTCCTCTAGTCATAAATAACAGTCATTAATTTCATAATGTGTGTAGTCAACAAGGTTTTAACCACTATTCCTTTAATCATTTAATGAAGTTTTAGAATTTGTATGGCTAGATTTGTCTACACAAGTACTCCCTGCAATCCAGTTTATAAGACATAGTTTGACATAGCACGGTCTCATAAATTACACTTTAATCATTCGTTTGTTTTATTTTAGAGTTTACGATTATTGGATAGTACATTTAGTTACAAATCTCATAATGGTATCATGTTTGTATAATAATAGTTAAAAATTGATAACCAAATCATTGGTCAAAGATTATAAAATTTGACTTTTGACGTACACAAAACACCACATCTTATAACCAGAGAAAGTAGTTTAAATAAAAAAATCATAAATGTGTTATGTGTTCAATATGTTTTGTACTCCTACTGATTTAGGACAGTCCTAGCCTAGAGCCTAGGAGGGTTTCTATGGTCATCAAATAGGATGTCAACTAAGCAAAATGAGATGTGGCATTGGAGTTAGGGAAGAAACATTACTACTCCCAGGTGCAATCTACCTTGACAATCATGCATTTGTGGTTTATTCTGTGTGCCACCTTTGGTGCCAACAATAAGCTCGTTCATATGCTGAACCAAAACATCGAATTTGTAATTAACAGAAGCACTAACCACATGATAATCATATTAGCAATCTCATATTTTAGTGCCCACTTGTACTCGTATTGTTTTTTCCTCTTTTTGAAGAGGATTGAAGGTCAAATCTTTGATCTTCTTGATTCCGCCTTGCCTGTCCATGGAGAAATGTAAGTGTTGTTGTCCTTCCTAGTTTAGTTGTTCCTTATGCCGCTTGTCTTCCTCTCTTCAATCTAAGCCACTCTCTCTTCAAGCACCTTTTGTTCATCAGCAGGAGTTTTGTCCAAATCTAGCCTAATGATGTGGTTGGGATTGAATTCTCCGGGCTTTGGGATCTTGTTGCCTAAAATGGTTATCAACTATTGTAGATGTATTTGATTTTTTCCCACCAGAGTCACCGGAGTATGTTGATGCTAAAACACACTATTACACATGAGCATGCCCACGTGTAGCTTGTGGAGACTCCTCGTAGCACCCCTATGAAAACCATACTATCCTTCACCACCCGGTACGGTCAGGGCACACCAAGGAACGCTCAGCCGGGAGGAAACCTAATGGGGCAAGCACACTTTGGGTTGCCCTAGCGTCGGCAGGACAACGGGCGTCTTTAAACATCATAGGGACAAAGGAATAGCAACAATCTAGGGTATGGGAGAGATTAGGGCAAAAAGAGAGTAAAAGTATAAAGATAAAGGCAAAAAATATAAAAAGTTATATTGATTAATTGATTGGATACCCTCAATCGGCCATGACCTTTTATACTTATAGGGTGGGAGGTGTATCCATGAGTTAGAGTCCAAATGCATCAAGATTTAAAGTTAAAATTGACTCAAATTTGATCTGAACTGTCCAAATTGGATTCCCAGTATGCATATTGGATCCTCTGGTTTTGGTAGAGAGGAAATCTTCTGGAGGCCAAATTCTCTTATCTGAACTTCAAATCTTGTGTTCAACATACACATTTTATTTGCCTCGACAAGAGTTACGCAACGGTGGAGTCCTTTCTGTCATTGAAGTTCATCTTGAAAACTGAATGACTTGGTATTGCAAACCAAATAACAAGGTTTTTTTTATCATGGTTGCGAATAGAAGTCATTTAGATTTCTAAATGTTTATTTCGTATTATAAGATATTGAAATTCAAAATTTAGAATTTTCAAACAACTTTGAACGTTGACATGATCCGTACCAAATTTGCAATTGCAACAAGTTTTCGATTTAAAACATTTAGATTCCTAAACATTGATTTCAAAATGTTAGATTTTGAGATTCAATTTTTTTGAAATTTTAGGATATCTGAAATGAAGATACACCCAATATAAAAAATATAGAGCTCACCATGATCTAATACTTTGCATTTGAAAATTTTCATTTAAATTTATTTATGGGCTGAAATATTCAATATAAATATCTCAAAAATCAATATAAAAATAGCATGCTATTCAAAGTTACAAATTAGTGTGTAGTGTAACGGTATGGAGCTAACATACACTAATTTAACAGAGATGGACCCTCAAATACCACTACACTATACACTAATTTGTATAGTGGTATGGAGATAAGTTCTATCCAGACCCTCAAAAACTATGTCAGCTAACATGCACGGTTGGAGGTTGGAGGTTGTAGGTCCTAGTCCTAGGATGCACATGGTTTTTTGTTTCATGCTGGCTCATTAACACAAACCATTTAACAGAGATGGGTCCTCAAAGTTAAGGTTGCGGGTTCCATTACTAGGAAGCATATGGTTTTTTGTTTGACACTAGTTCGTTATTACAAACCATTTAACAGAGATGGGCCTTTAGGCTACAGTTCTATCCAGAAAAGAAAGGAAACTAAACTTCATTTTTGGTCTATCCAGAAACCATTTAACAGAGATGGGCCCTTAGGCTATAATTCTATTTGGAAAAGGGAACGAAGGGGAACTTGTTCTATCCAGAGCAGGAAGGAAAACTTTATATTTGGGCTCATTTCCAAGGGTGTGGCTGGAAACAACAACCGCGTACCCTTTTTTTTTAAAGAGAGTTTTACCTCACCTTTTAAGAAAGCAAGAACTGCGTACCCATTTTCAAGGGTTGCTAATTAATATACTTTATATATCTGTTATATCTAGAGCAAGAAGGAAGAAGAACTTTATATCTACTAGGAGTGGCTAGAAACAACAACCTCCTACCCATTTTGAGGGGTGGCAATTGTTTGTATTCCTTCGGACACCCTTATATATCATGCACGGCGCTGGGTGGTTCACTTTTAGGTGAATATATATATATACTTATCACTTTGTGCTATTGTTGCATGCCTGTGGGTGTCCTGCATGCTGGCTGGTTAATAAAATTGAAGCCGTATCGTATAGTATAGGCGCGGGAGTTGTTCTCCTTGTCGTGTATGCGTGAAAAATATAGCAACAATGCAACGCGCGCATTTCGCGCGCTTATAATCTAGCATTTGAAAAGCCATCCCGGTCGATTGTTTACGTGCGCACCCGCCTGACCGCGCGCTTCTCTGGATATATATATCACTATAATCACTGTGACGGCGAGAATGATACGGGCTGGGTTTGTTAACATTATGCGTACCTGTCCACGTTGATTTGGTGCCAATCATTGTCCATAATTTTCTTCAAAAAAAATGCTGTTGCTCAACAAATCTTAACTTGGAGCTAGCGTTGGTCGGGGCACAAACTAAACAGACTCAACGACAAACAATAGCAGCCATAAGAAGGACAAACAAATCTTAACCTGTAACGATCGTGCATAGGATTAATAATTGATATAGGTCCTTAACGGAATAAAATCTACAAAGCTATATCGTGATATTACTTCCAGTAGCGCAATACGCGTGGGACATAAGGTAAAATATGAGGCGTATATCAGCATGCATGACCCGTGCGAGCTTCCATGAATGTAAGCATTCCTTTAGCACTATGCTTTCAATCACGCGTTAAAGTTCCACCCATATCAGAAATTTAAACCTGATGAGAACACTTACTAATAAATAAATTGTCTTTCCTTGCTTTCCATGACGCCTCTACTTTTCTGGCCATCCAGTTGCCTGCTTTTGTGCTTTAAATAGCTTACCCCTGCAGTTCCTTGCTCCTTACTTATCATATTTTTACTCCACTTGTCTTGTTCGATTCAATTAAACACATATGGCGATTAGTAATGTTTTAATAAAGGGATAATTGTCTGTTGGACATCCAAAGTGATGGTCCTTTGCTGTCGGACACCACTTTGGAGCATTTTGCCAGAAGACACTCTGGTTCGGTGAAATTAGGCCACAGGACATCGCGGACCGGTTGCAGCCGGTTGAGGAGAGAGAACAGCGGTGAAATGACATTCTTGCCCCTGCGGTGGAGGAGCATGTCCCTGAAGAACACCCACCGCCGGGACCCGTGTGCCGACGACCACGCGACCGATGAGGAGGACGATGACATGGAGGAGGAGGACGAGTGGGATGAGGCGGTGACCTGCGGTGCGGCCTCCCTATGTGTCCCACCGGTCGCGTTGGCGGCGGGGCCGGGGCCGAGATCCAGCGCCGAGACGAGCGCATTGATCAGTTTGAGCCGCGACGACGTGCTGCGGAGCGGGGACATGGAACGCGCGCGGCAGTGCACGGATGCGCTCCAGGGCGTAAGGTGTACGCCTCCCTCTCCACCATAAGGCCCAGCGCATGTGCCTCCTTGGCTTGGCCTAGGCCACAGCAGAGCACGCACACGCCCACGCCATGTAGGCTTCGCGTCGTGACTGCTGCGCCCAGGCACGAGGAACACGCCGTCGAAGATATTTTCAACAAACCACCTCTGTCTGCCATCATCCTCCGCACCACTCTTATCCCTTCCGAGAAATCTGTCATCTAGCTCACACTCGCTCTCATCCTCTCCATCGACGCTCGCCAGAGATATTTTCCCCGGTACCGACCTTCTCCGGCTATAAAAGGCCGCTCATGGTCGCTACCGAGGCCAAGCACGGGAGCGCCACGCCCCGCCTCCACCGGAGCACCTCGAGCTTAGGCCATGGTTGCCGAAGGTTGAAGCCGTCGGAGCGCCGCGTCCTCCGCCGCCGAGCCACTCTGCCCTTGCTCTTCTTGCCTCGCCTTGCCTCGCCGCAAGCTGCGCTGCCGGGGCCAAATCCCATCGCCGCCCAACGCCTTCTTCTTTGCTCTGCCCTAATCACTCCCTCTCTCCACCATTGCCGTCACAGCCCTGCTCTCTCTCTCTCTTCGCCACACCACCGCTTCCTGCTCCCCTCTACTCCACTCTACCTCTCTGTTCTACCCGCTCTCCCTCTTTGTGCTCGCCATCGGAGCCGCTGCTGTCCCGCCCAGCTGCACCCGCCGAGCCACGCCGCCGAGAGCTGCCGCCACAGCCAAGGAGGCACTTGGGCCGGGCCTAATGGTGGGCAAGAATGTCATTTGACCGTTGTTCTCTCTCCTCAACCGGCTGCAACCGGTCCGCGGTGTCCTGTGGCCTAATTTCACTGAACCAGAGTGTCTTCTGGCAAAATGCTCCAAAGTGGGTGTCCGCCGGCAAAGGACCATCACTTTGGATGTCCAACAGACAATTATCCCTTTTATTATTTAGAAAATATTAATAAGTATATATGAAAGAATTTTATATAGTCTTCCTCTTAAGGTCAGTCTCGATAGAAGGTTTCATGTCCCTGTTTCCAAGACACATAAGATGCGTTGCTCTCTGACATGTGGATCCTCGTGCTCCCCACAACAAAAATCCAACAAAGACGATGATGCTACAGTACATGCCCATGGAGGCATGGATCCAGACAAACCTGTTGCCACGTCCGCCTGCCACCGCGAGCCTCGTCCGCTGCCGCCACGCATCGTGTCTACCTGCCGCTACGACCTGCGCCACCCTGTGGCCTGCTGCTCTGCCTCACCGAGCCTTGGGCAGAGTTGGTGTGGAGCTGGGGAGCCACTGGTCACCTGCCGCACTAGATCGACGACAAAACGATCTAGGCTCTTAGTGCGGGTTTCACCCTTTTTCGAAGACCTTGGAAATGTTGTGCATACATTTTGTGGGGATGAAACGATTATCTTCTCTCTCCTCTTGAATATGGTGCCATGTCACCAAATTAGTTGATAAAGCATCTCATTTAATGCCCAACTACCACGAAATTGCCTTTGAGACTGTCCTAATTTGTAAATCTATCCCTAATAATAAAGGGACAATGTCTGTTGGACATACAAAGTGATGGTCCTTTGCTGGTGGACACCCACTTTAGAGCATTTTGCCAAAAGACACTATGATTCGTTGAAATTAGGCCATAGGACACCGTGACCCAGTTACAGCCGGTTGACGAGAGAGAAAACTTCATTTTGGACATCCGGTGCCCCTGAACCACACTTGGGTTCGCCCCAACCTGTCGAGTAGAGTCAGCTGCACCTAGTCAAATAGATGGCGATGACGGGAGGAGGCATAGAGGCGTTGCATAGCTCCCATGCGCTGCTGTTGGAAAACAAGGAAAGGGGCGCCACCGTCGCTCCATGCCTCGATTCGCCGTTGCTAGGTAAAGAGAAGGGCTCGCCGCCGCCAGGTAGTGGACGTCGTTGACGTCGCCGCTGCCAGGTCGGGAGTGGACACCGCCGTTGTCGAGAGGGGTGGAGGACGGGGAAGGAGGAGAAGCTGCTACCGCTGTGGGCTGCCATTGCCGCTATTGGGAAGGAAGCCACCGTTGCCAAAGATGATAGGGAAGGGAGCCTGTGCACGCGGGTCGAGCCACACAGCCTCCCTTCTGTAGTGATGGCCCTTGGCGGTGCGGGATCTGGCTCCACCGCTGGCACTGGTGAAGGAGGTGGATCTACCAAGGAGCGCTACCGTCGAGGTTGCCATGGGGCACCATCGCCCCCAGGTGGCCATGGAGGGCCACCAGCCTCGAGGTGGACAGGGAGGCGGGCCGCGTCGCCGCCGGGAAGCCTCGTCCATGCCGTTGGTGAGGGAGGCGCCGCCGCTAGTACTACTCTGTCTTAGAGATGCGGATGGAGAGGAAATGTGTGGGGGAGAAAAAATAAAAAAATAGAGGTTGTGGCTATTTATAGATGGAACAAATGAACCTTGTATTGACTATTGGTGGTCCTATTTACTGTTGCGGGTGTCCAACCAGACCAGGTTGGGGGCAGACCCAAGTGTGGTTTAGGGGCACCGGATGTCCAAAATGAAGTTTTCTCTCTCCTGAAGCGGCTGTAACCAGGCCTCGGTGTCCTGTGGCCTAATTTCAACGAATCAGAGTGTCTTCTGGCAAAATCCTCTAAAGTGAGTGTCCGCCAGCAAAGGACCATCACTTTGGATGTCCACCAAATAATTGTCCCAATAATGGGACAATTGTCTATTGGACATACAAAGTGATGATCCATTACTTGTGGACACCCACTTTAGAGCATTTTGCCACAAGACACTCTGGTTCATTGAAATTAGGCCACAGGACACCGCGACCCAGTTACAGCCGGTTGACGAGAGAGAAAACTTTATTTTGGACATTCAGTGCCCCTGAACAACACTTGGGTCCGCCCCAACCTGTCGAGTAGAGTCGGTTGCACCTAGTCGAATAGATGGAAATGGAGGGAGGAGGCACAGAGGCGTTGCATAGCCCCCATGTGCTGCTGCCGAGAAACAGGGAAAGGGGCGCCACCATTGCTACATGCCTCGATTCATCATTGCTAGGTAAAGAGAAGGGCTTGCCACCGCCAGGTAGTGGACGTCGTTGACGTCACCGCTGCCAGGTCGGGAGTGGACACCGCCGTCGCTGAGAGGGGTGGAGGACGGGGAAGGAGGAGAAGCTGCTACCGCTGTGGGCTGCCATTGCCGCTATTGGGAAGGAAGCCACCATTGCCAAAGATGATAGGGAAGGGTGCCCGTGCACGCGGGTCGAGCCACACAGCCTCCCTTCCCTAGTGATGGCCCTTGGTGGTGTGGGATCCGGCTCCGGTGAGGCCGGCTCCACCGCTGGCACTGGTGAAGGAGGTGGATCTGCCATGGCGCGCTGCCGTCGAGGTCACCATGGGGCACCACCGCTGATGAGGATATCACTCCTTCGGATGTACCAGCTGATCCTCCAACTGTCATGCAAGGTCCAATGACCAGCAAGGACGTCCAACACAAGCCGGAGGCCCAGTCCAACAAGAATTCGAGTCTGTCTCGGCCTCCAAGACCAGTCTGCCTTAAACTGGTCACCCAGGACGCATCCGGACTCCATTTTCGATGATCCACATATGGATGGAAAGCTAATTTGACAAGGAAGCTAATCCAAGTTATTTCATGTCAAAAGCTATTCGGAATCAACGGGAATCGTCGAAACAAGTTAGTGTCCAAAATCTACCAGGGTGCTGCGACACCGTCTTTTGGTCTGTTGGACCATGTATCGAGTTTGGGCCCATTAGGGGCGCGTCCAGGGGTCTTGCACGACCCTAGAGTCTTCATAAACAGCCGCCGCCCCTCCATTAGGGTTCGGGTTTTGCTTAGATTATTCTGTCAAGAACAGTTTCGCCGTTCATCGGTTTGTGAGACCCCAATTTTGTGAGATAATCTTTCATCTGCAATTTAGTTGTGTTCTTTCTTGTTCTTGCTTGTGTTCTTCGTTGCATAGGCAAGGATTAGCCTTCTTGGCGAGGTGAACCTGGTCCATGACTTGGTTGATAACCAGAGGAGTTGTGGTGCTAAGATTGTAGGGTTTGATCTTTTGATCTGAAGCCGGATCGGTGTGTCATTCTCCGCCACAACGATAGTTATCATCACCTGACGGAAGATCGAGATCCCCATCTCCATTAAGTGGTAATCAGAGCTAAGGTATACCGTCAGGTTCACTTTTATTCCCTAGTTTGAGTGTTTCGGATTCGTCCCATAGTCCAGTGCCATACTTGTTTTTCCTGTCCTAGAACCTTCCGCGCCATAGCCTTTGCATATTTCAGTTTTAGAGTCTGTCGTGTTGAGTTTGTGTCTTGGTCGAGGTCTTGTTGCTGGTTAGGTCGTGTTAGAGTCTAGTTCATGTGTTTTTCCCCATCGTTTCCATCAAATCTTGGCTGCTGTGACCAATTTTGCACACATTGTTCCCGTTTTGTCCTCTAATTTGGAGCCAATTCTTAAAACTGGTCTAGTTTTCACATACGAACTCCGTTTTCGACGTTTCATATATGCAAATCGATCAGAAAAAAAATTTTGGATCCGTCCATCCCCCGCGTTGTCGGGGTCGGAGATTTTTAAATTGGTCAAAAAGTGGTCACGAGATCCTCTTTTTGTGGTCACAAGGTTTTTGTCGATTTTGATCCAGTTTTCTAAAAATTTCATAGGCCACGTCTTTCACTTGTTTGAGCTCAAATTTTCTGTGGTTACTTCTTTTGTGCTCCTAAGTAAAGGAAAAATATCAAAAAATAAAAAAAAGTCAAAATTTCCCAAAAAAACAACGATAGCCCAAAAAATAGAAAAAAAGAGAGGAGCAAAAGAGGAACAATATTTAGAGGAGCACATAGAGAAGACCAAAGTGAGCTGTGTTAGCGTGTGTTGTCTGGTTCCTTGTTTGTGTTGCTGTCTTCATCCACCATACTTTTTTTTCTCACACCTATCACCTTGCTATCCACCATACTTTTGTCACACACCTGGTACTTGCAACACTTTAGACTAGCAATGAGAACAAGTACTTTGGACTATAATTCAGCATTACTTTCTGTTACTGACTTGTGTGCCAGATATACATATTACTCTTTATTTGCCTTCCAAACTCCACAAATTCTTCAGATCAGTACAGACAAAGGGCTTTGCAATCTCGGTACCACTGCCTCACAGGTATCACGAACCAGCCGCCGGTTGTACTGCCCACTACTTGCGTTGGTAAGAACTTTGTAAGAGCTTGGTAAGGTGCCTCCACTTGCTGTGAAAAGTGACACCACTGCAACCACGTAGTCATTTGGTAGGGATAACTTTCACCGTTTGTTCCTGTTTTTGTGTTAACAATGGCAGGAGGTGAACAGACTTGAGATAACAACTCTAAGGGTTTCAACGAGTGTGTTAGTCAAGAGCAACAACAAGCTGTTGTAGAGGATGCCCAAAAAAGGATGAATGAGGCCGTCAAGAAGGCCGTCACTGACACACTCATTGAACTCAACATTGGCAACAGCATGGAGAGATTGGACAAACGAATTTCCACACTAACCGACAAGGTTACTGAGTTGGAAACATTGGTGGCGGTCAACAACAATGATGTCTCCAGCAGCAACACCGATGGTCTCTTGCCAGAAGACATGGTGCATGATGTCGCTGGAAACATGGATCAAGCAGCCTTTCGACAAGAGAGATTACGACAACGTCTTCACTGCAACACGATAGGTATGGGTGGTGTCCACCACCACCACCGTCAAGGTAATAATCACCGTATGCCCGATGATCCTTATGCTAAAATTAAGTTCACAATACCATCTTTTTCGGGTCATTATGATGCTGAGGGATATCTTGATTGGGAGATGATGGTAGAACAAAAGTTTAGTGCCCACCTTGTACCTGAGCAGCATAGAGTTAGACAAGCTACTAGTGAGTTTAAGGATTTTGCCATTATTTGGTGGAATGGGCTAGCTGCACAGAATGCTTTACCTGGTACGTGGGAAGAACTTAAGGTATCTATGCGTGATCATTTTGTTCCTCCTTCTTATTATAGAGACTTGCGTAAGAAATTGATGCGTTTAGAACAAGGAGATAAATCTGTACAGGATTACTATGGTGAGCTCCAAAAGGGATTGATGCGCTGTAGTGTTGTGGAGGGAAACGAAGATGCCATTTGTCGTTTTTATTCAGGTTTGAGGCGTGAGATTTAGGACATTGTTGATTATAAAGAATTTAACACTATCAACCAGTTGTTTTAGTTTGCTATGCTTGCAGAAAAGGAATTGCAGGGGCGTGAACAGCAGGGCAAGAGCAAGGTCAGCATCACATACATGCCATGCTCGGCACCATCATCGGGGCTGACCAAGCCAACCACCTTTTGGCCTCCTCCTCCAACAAGCAAGCGACCAACAGCCTCTGGAGTTTCCGCTACACCTAAGGCACCTCCCGCACGACCTTTAGATTTAGGTAAAAATTCTTTGTAGGTGCCTACCAAGAGTTCCTCATCCGTTGCATCAACGGGATACACTTTGGGCATTCAGTGCCACCGCTGCCATGGCATTGGCCATGTCCAGAAGGACTGCCCAAGTCAGTGGGCATATATTGCTACAGAAGATGGTTACATCAGCACCTCTGATATTGAGGATGAAGAAGACCAAGATGCAGATGAGGAGGATGGTGAAGTCCTTGGTGACGAGGCCACGACGGCTTATAGGAGCATCATTGTACAGCGGGTGTTCAGCTCACAAGTCCAGCAACCTGAGAAGCTACAATGCCATAACTTGTTCCAATTTTTCTTCATCATCAGCGACCGTCGAGCACGTGTCATTATTGATGGAGGTAGCTGCAACAATTTGGTGAGTTCTGATTTGGTCAAGAAGCTTGGCTTGACCACACGTCCACACCCACATCCATACCATATTCAGTGGTTAAATGATTCTGGTAAAGCAAAGGTAACACAAACTTGCAGAGTTTCATTTTCCATTGGTTTTTATGTTGATTCTGTTGATTGTGATGTGGTACATATGCAAGCTTGTTCACTTTTATTGGGTCATCCTTGGGAACATGATAATGATGCTACACACCATGGTAGAAGTAATAAATACACTTTTGTGCATAAAGGAAAGAAAATTACTTTGGTACCTTTGACCCCTGCTCAAATTGTACAAGCTGATAGAGAACGCGCTGCTAGTTTGAATGATGTTCAATCTGAAAATCAGCAAGTTGCTAATTCTATTTTCCCACCTAAAAAAGATAAGTCTACATCTATTTCTAAGGCTAAGGGGATTAAATTGAAGGGGGGTGTTATGCTTGCAACAAAATATGACTTTGCTGAAATTTCTGATGATGATATTTGCTATGCTTTGGTATGCAAACGAGCTATGTTTTCGCTTGATGATATTGTTAGCTCGGTACCTCCTGCTATCACTAACCTTTTGCAGGAGTATGAGGACATTTTTCCAGCTGAGATACCCCGGGGCTGCCACCTATGAGAGGGATAGAGCATCAAATCGATTTGATTCCGGGAGCAACCTTGCCCAACCGTGCTGCTTATCGAACCAATCCTGAGGAGACTAAGGAAATTCAGCGACAAGTCCAAGACCTTTTGGATCGCGGGTATGTACGTGAAAGCCTTAGTCCTTGTGCCATTCCTGTACTTTTGGTTCCTAAGAAAGATGGAAGTTGGCGTATGTGTGTTGATTGTAGAGCCATCAATAATATTACTATTTGGTATCGTCATCCTATTCCTAGGCTAGACGACATGCTTGATGAGTTGTGTGGTTCTATAATTTTCACTAAGATTGACTTGCGAAGTGGCTACCACCAAATTAGAATGAAACTTGGAGATGAATGGAAAACCGCGTTTAAAACCAAATTTGGGTTGTATGAGTGGTTAGTAATGCCTTTTGGTTTGACAAATGCACCTAGCACTTTCATGCGCTTAATGAGTGAGGTTTTAAGAGCTTTTATTGGACATTTTGTGGTAGTTTACTTTGATGATATATTGATTTACAACAAGTCTTTTAATGAACATATGGATCACTTATGTGCTGTTTTTAATGCTTTACATGATGCACGTCTATTTGGCAACCTTGAGAAGTGCATCTTTTGCATGGATCGAGTTTCTTTTCTTGGCTATGTTGTAACCCCACAGGGAATTGAGGTGGACAAGATGAAAATTGAAGCCATTAAGGGCTGGCCGGTTCCCCAAACTGTCACACAGGTGAGGAGTTTTCTTGGTCTTGCAGGATTCTACCGCCGCTTCATCAAAGATTTCAGCACCATTGCTGCCCCATTGCATGAGTTGATGAAGAAAGGGGTGGTGTTTCATTGGGGACAGGCACAAGAGGAGTCCTTTGACACTTTGAAGGACAAGCTCACACACGCACCATTGCTGCAACTTCCAAATTTTGGTAAGACTTTCGAGCTAGAATGTGATGCTAGTGGAGTTGGCATTGGTGGTGTTTTGATGCAAGATGGTAAACCTGTTGCTTACTTTAATGAAAAATTGCATGGTCCTGTTCTTAATTATTCCACGTATGATAAAGAAATGTATGCACTTGTTCATTCTTTAGAGATGTGGCATCATTATTTATGGCCTAAAGAATTTGTTATTCATTCTGATCATGAATCGCTTAAGTATCTTCGCTCTCAAAATAATTTGAATCGTAGGCATGCTAAATGGGTTGAATTTATTGAATCTTTTCCTTATATTACCAAACATAAGAAAGGGAAGGATAATGTGATTGCTGATGCTTTGTCTAGAAGATATACATTGCTGTCCCAACTTGATTATCGGATTTTTGGTCTTCAAGTAATAAAAGAACAATATGCGCTTGATCCTGATTTTAAGGATGTGTTGCTTAATTGTAGAGAGGGACGTACATAGAATAAGTTTATGATCAATGATGGGTTTTTGTTTAGAGCTAACCGCCTATGCATTCCAGTTGGTTCCGTTCGTCTTTTGTTGTTGTAGGAGGGACATAGAGGTGGATTGATGGGACATTTTGGTGCCAAGAAGACAGAGGAGGTGCTGTCCACACACTTCTTTTGGCCTAGGATGAGGCGTGATGTGGAGCGGTACGTGGCTCGGTGCACCACATGTCAAAAAGCTAAGTCGCGGTTTAACCCACATGGTTTGTATATGCCTCTTCCTGTTCCTTCTACTCCTTGGGCTGATATATCTATGGACTTTGTATTGGGTTTGCCAAGGACTAAGAGGGGGAGGGATAGTATTTTTGTGGTGGTTGATTGTTTTTCTAAGATGGCACATTTTATTCCTTGTCATAAGAGCGACGATGCTATTTATATTGCTGACCTTTTCTTTCAAGAAAATGTTCGCTTGCATGGTATGCCTTCTACTATTGTTTTAGATCGCGATGCAAAATTCTTGAGTCATTTTTGGTGCACATTGTGGAATAAATTGGGGACCAAGCTGCTATTTTCTACAACATGTCATCCCCAAACTGATGGGCAAACTAAGGTTGTGAATAGAACATTATCTACCATGTTGAGAGCAATTTTGAAGCGCAATTTGAAGATGTGGGAAGAGTGTTTGTCGCATGTGGAGTTTGCATATAACAGGGCGGAACATTCAACCACCAAGGTAAGTCCTTTTCAGGTAGTGTATGGTTTTAACCCCTGTGCTCCTATTGATCTTTTGTCTTTACCTACCACTGAGAGAATACATAGTGATGCTAGATAGCGTACTGATTTTATTCGTAAGTTGCATGAAACAACTAAAGTAAATATTGAAAGAATGAATGAAAAGTATAGAATAGCTGGTAGTAAAGGTAGAAAAGAGATTAAACTTAAACCGGGTGATTTGGTTTGGTTACATTTGAGAAAAGATAGATTTCCTAAGCTACATAAGTCTAAATTAATGCCAAGAGCAGCTGGTCCTTATAAGATTATTGAGAAAATAAGTGATAATGCATACAAACTTGAGTTGCCACCCAAGTTCGGGGTTAGTCCCACATTTAACATTGCAGATTTGAAACCTTATTTGGGAGAAGAAGATGAGCTTGAGTCGAGGATGACTCCAATTCAAGAGGGGGAGGATGATGAGGACATCACTCCTTCAGATGTACCAGCTGATCCTCCAACCGTCATGCAAGGTCCAATGACCCAGGCTCGAATGCGTCAACTCAATTTAGAGGTGAGCTCGTTCTTAAGCGATCCTTTTCATACTTTTGAGAATAGACTACTACCTAAAGATGTTATCTTGCTTAGGAACATTGGAGAGGGTCAAGAGGGACTAAGAGGACGTGGAGGATGTGATGATGACCAGTAACGACGTCCAACACAAGCCGGAGGCCCAGTCCAACAAGAATTCGAGTCTGTCTTGGCCTCCAGGACCAGTCTGCCTTAAACTGGTCACCCAGAACGCATCCTGACTCCGTTTTCGATGATCCACATATGGATGGAAAACTAATTTGATAAGGAAGCCAATCCAAGTCGTTTCACATCAAAAGCTGTTCGTAATCAACGGGAATTGTCAAAACAAGTCAGCGTCCAGAATCTACCAGGGTGCTGCGACACCGTCTTTTGGTCCGTTGGACCATGTATCGAGTTTGGGCCCATTAGGGGCGCATCTAGGGGTCTTGCATGACCCTAGAGTCTTCATAAACAGCCACCGCCCCTCCATTAGGGTTCGGGTTTTGCTTAGATTATTCTATCAAGAACAGTTTCGTCGTTCATCGGTTTGTGAGACCCCAACTTTGTGAGATAATCTTTCATTTGCAATTTGGTTGTGTTCTTTCTTATTCTTGCTTGTGTTCTTCGTTGCGTAGGCAAGGATTAGCCTTCTTGGCGAGGTCAACCTGGTCCGTGACTTGGTTGATAACCAGAGGAGCTGTGGTGCTAAGATTGCAGGGTTCGATCTTTCGATCTAAAGCCGGATCGGTGTGTCATTCTCTGCCACAACGATAGTTACCATCACCTGACGGAAGATCGGGATCCTCGTCTCCATTAACCGCCCCCAGGTGGCCATGGAGGGCCACCAGCCTCAAGGTGGACAAGGAGGCAGGTCGCGTTGCCACCGGGAAGCCCCATCCGCGCCGCCGGTGAGGGGGGCGCCGCCGCTAGTACTACTTTGTCTGAGAGATGCGGATGGGGAGGAAATGTGTGGGGGAGAAAAAATAAAAAAAAATAGAGGTTGTGGCTATTTATGGATGGAACAAATGAACCTTGTATTGATTATTGGTGTTCCTATTTATGGTTGCAGGTGTCCAACCAGACCAGGTTGGGGGTTGATCCAAGTGTGGTTTAGGGCCACCGGATGTCCAAAATGAAGTTTTCTCTCTCCTAAAGTGGTTGTAACCCAGCCTCAGTGTCCTATGGCCTAATTTCAATGAACCAGAGTGTCTTCTGGCAAAATCCTCTAAAGTGGGTGTCCGCTAGCAAAGGACCGTCACCTTGGATGTCCACCAAACAATTGTCCCAATAATAAAAGGCAAAATTTCAGCCTCTTTTTTGGTCTGGGCCATTTTTCATCTAGCCCATTCTATTCTGACCTAACGGTCCGGCCCACTCGCTCACTTTCGTCTGTCCCAACAGTTGTAGGGTCAGATCCATGACAAGTATTATTGTTCAAGTCGATGTTAGAGTACGTGTCTCCAGTGGCTCGAGTGGACTCAAGAACACAAGAATCGCAGAGAGGACGCAACGGTTTATCCTAGTTTGGGCCGATCGATGCCCTACGTGCAATAGCTGATGATCCTTATACTCAAAAGCACCGAAAACCAGGGGTTATAACAGAGTGTATAGGAGGTAGAAAGAGATTTGGTACAAGGGTTAATTCATTGGCTCGAAGAGTGCTCGCAATTTCTTATATTTATCCTATGATCTAAGGCGCTATTTTTTCCAGTGGTAAGCGATATGCCCGTTGATAGCATGATGTCTAGGGTGACTTTGTAAATCATGAGTCCAACTTAGCCTTTCAAAGATACTCATTGTGACAATTTTATTATCTTGTTGTGCTGTGTATGGAACAAATTAACCTTGTATTAACTACTGGTGTTCCTATTTATGGTTGCGGGTGTCCAACCAGACCAAGTTGGGGGCAGACCCAAGTGTGGTTTAGGGGCACCGGATGTCCAAAATGAAGTTTTCTCTCTCCTAAAGCGGTTGTAACTAGGCCTCGGTGTCCTATGGCCTAATTTCAACGAACCAGAGTGCCTTCTGGTAGAATCCTCTAAAGTGGGTGTCCGCCAGCAAAGGACCATCACTTTGGATGTCCACCAAACAATTGTCCCAATAATAAAAGGCAAAATTTCAGCCTCTTTTTTGGTCTGGGCCATTTTTCATCTGGCCCGTTCTATTCTAACCTAACGGTCCGGCCCACTCGCTCACTTTTGTCTGTCCCAATTGTTGCGGGGTAGGATCCGTGACAAGCATTATTGTTCGAGTCGATGTTAGAGTACGTGTCTCCAGTGGCTCGAGTGGACTCAAGAACACAAGAATCGTAGAGAGGACACAACGGTTTATCCTGGTTTGGGCCGATCGATGCCCTACGTGCAGCAGCTAATGATCCTTATACTCAAGAGCACCCAAAACCAGGGGTTATAATAGAGTGTACAGGAGGTAGAAAGTGATTTGGTACAGGGGTTAATTCATTGGCTCGAACAGTGCTCGCAATTTCTTATATTTATCCTATGATCTAAGGCGCTATTTTTTCTAGTGGTAAGCGATATGCCCATTGATAGCATGATGTCTAGGGTGACTTTGTAAATCTTGAGTCCAACTTAGCCTTTCAAAGATACTCATTGTGACAATTTTATGATCTCGTTGTGCTTTGTATGGTTTTATTATTTAGAAAATATTAACAGGTATATATGACAAGAATTTTATATAAACTTCCTCTTAAGGCCAGTCTCGATAGAAGGTTTCATGTCCCTGTTTCCAAGACACATATGATGCGTTGTTCTCTAACATGTGGATCCTCGTGCTCCCCACAACAAAGATCCGACAAAGACGATGATGCTACAGTACATGCCCATGTTGGCATGGATCCAGACAAACTTGTTGCCACGTCCGCCTGCCACCACGAGCCTCAGCCGCTGCCGCCACACGTCGTGTCTACCTGCCGCTATGACCCGCGCCACCCTGTGGCCTGCCGCTCCGCCTCGTCAGGCCCTAGCGGAGTTGGTGTGGAGCTAGGGAGCCACTAGTCGCCTACCGCACTAGATCGATGATGAAACGATCTAGGCTCTTAGTGCGGGTTTCACCCTTTTTCGAAGACCTTGGAAACGTTGTGCATACATTTTGTGGGGATGAAACAATTATCTTCTCTCTCCTCTTGAATATGGTGCCATGTCACCAAATTAGTTGATATAGCGTCTCATTTAATGCCCAACTACCATGAAATTGCCTTTGAGACTGTCCTAATTTGTAAATCTATCCCAAATAATAAAGGAACAATTGTCTGTTGGACATACAAAGTGATGGTCCTTTGCTGGTGGACACCCACTCTAGAACATTTTGCCACAAGACACTCTGGTTCATTGAAATTAGGCCACTGGACACCACGACCCAGTTACAGTCGGTTGACGAGAGAGAAAACTTGATTTTGGACATCCGGTGCCCCTGAACCTCAGTTGGGTCCGCCCCAGCCTGTCGAGCAGAGTCAGCTGCACCTAGTCGAATAGATGGCGATGACGGGAGGAGGCACAGAGGCGTTGCATAGCCCCCATGCGCTACTATTGGGAAATAGGGAAAGGGGCGCCACCGTCGCTCCATGCCTCGATTCGCCATCGCTAGGTAAAGAGAAGGGCTCGCCGCTGCCAGGTAGTGGATGCCGTTGACGTCACTGCTGCCAGGTCGGGAGTGGACACCGCCATCATCGAGAAGGGTGGAGGACGGGGAAGGAGGAGAAGCTGCTACCGCCGTGGGGTGCCATTGCCGCTATTGGGAAGGAAGCCACCATTGCCAAAGATGACCGGGAAGGGAGCCCGTGCACGCGGGTCGAGCCGCACAGCCTCCCTTCTGTAGTGATGGCCCTTGGCAGTGTAGGATTCAGCTTCGGCGAGGCCGGCTCCACTGCTGGCGCTGGTGAAGGAGGTGGATCTAACATGGCATGCTGCCGTCGAGGTCGCCATGGGGCACCACCGCCACCAGGTGGCCATGGAGGGCCGCCAGCCTCGAGGTGGACAAGGAGGCAGGCCGTGTCGCCATCGGGAAGACCCGTCCGCGCCACCGTGAGGGAGGCGCCGCCGCTAGTACTACTCTGTCTGAGAGATGCGGATGGGGAGGAAATGTGTGGGGGAGAAAAAAAATAGAGGTTGTGGCTATTTATAGATGGAACAAATGAACCTTGTATTGACTACAGGTGTTCCTATTTATGGTTGTGGGTGTCCAACCAGACCAGGTTGGGGGCAAACCCAAGTGTGGTTCAAGGGCACCAGATGTCCAAAATGAAGTTTTCTCTCTCCTGAAGCGGCTATAACCAGGCCTCGGTGTCCTGTGGCCTAATTTCAACGAACCAGAGTGTCTTCTGGCAAAATCCTCTAAAGTGGGTGTCCGTCAGCAAAGGACCATCACTTTGGATATCCACCAAACAATTGTCCCAATAATAACTGGCAAAATTTCAGCCTCTTTTTTTGGTCTGGGCCATTTTTCATCTGGCCCATTCTATTCTAACCTAACGATCCGGCCCACTCGCTCACTTTCGTCTATCCCAACTATTGTGGGGTCGGATCCATGACAACCATTATTTTTCGAGTCGATGTCAGAGTACATGTCTCTAGTGGCTCGAGTGGACTCAAGAACACAAGAATCGCATAGAGGACGCAACGATTTATCCTAGTTTGGGCCGATCGATGTCCTACGTGCAGTAGCTGATGATCCTTATACTCAAGAGCACCCAAAACTGGGGGTTATAACAGAGTGTACAGGAGGTAGAAAGAGATTTGGTACAGGGGTTAATTCATTGGCTCGAAGAGTGCTTGCAATTTCTTATATTTATCCTATGATCTAAGGCGCTATTTTTTAGTGGTAAGCAATATGCCTGTTGATAGCATGATGTCTAGGGTGACTTTGTAAATCTTGAGTCCAACTTAGCCTTTCAAAGATACTCATTGTGTCAATTTTATTATCTCGTTGTGCTTTGTATGGTTTTATTATTTAGAAAATATTAATAGGTATATAAGACAAGAATTTTATATAATCTTCCTCTTAGGGTCAGTCTCAATAGAAGGTTTCATGTCCCTATTTCCAAGACACATATGATGCGTTGCTCTCTGACATGTGGATCCTCGTGCTCCCCACAACAAAGATCTGACAAAGACGATGATGCTACAGTACATGCCCATGGAGGCATGGATCTAGACAAACCTCTTGCCATGTCCGCCTGCCATCGTGAGCCTCGTCCGCTGCCGCAACGCGTCATGTCTACCTGCCGCTATGACCCACGCCACCCTATGGCCTGCTGCTCCGCCTCGTTGGGCCCTAGGCGGAGTTGGTGTGGAGCTAGGGAGCCACTGGTCGCCTGCCGCACTAGATCAATGACGAAATGATCTAGGCTCTTAGTGCGGGTTTCACCCTTTTTTGAAGACCTTGGAAACATTGTGCATACATTTTGTGGGGATGAAATGATTATGTTCTCTCTCCTCTTGAATATGGTGCCATGTCACCAAATTAGTTGATATAGCGTCTCATTTAATGCCCAACTACCACGAAATTGCCTTTGAGACTGTCCTAATTTGTAAATCTATCCCTAATAATAAAGGGACAATTGTCTGTTGGACATACAAAGTGATGGTCCTTTGCTGGTGGACACCCACTTTAGAGCATTTTGCCACAGGACACTCTGGTTTGTTGAAATTAGGCCATATGACACCATGACCCAGTTACAGCCGGTTGACGAGAGAGAAAACTTCATTTTTGACATCCGGTGCCCCTGAACAACACTTGGGTCTACCCCAACCTATCGAGTAGAGTCAGCTGCACCTAGTCGAATAGATGGCGATGATGGGAGGAGGCACAGAGGCGTTGCATAGCCCCCATGCGCTGCTGCCAGGAAACAGGGAAAGGAGCGCACCGTCGCTACATGCCTCAATTCATCGTTGCTAGGTAAAGAGAAGGGCTCGCCTCCGCCAGGTAGTGGACGCCGTTGACTTCGCCGCTGCCAGGTCGGGAGTGGACACCACCGTCGCTGAGAGGGGTGGGGGACGGGGAAGGAGGAGAAGCTGCTACCGCGGTGGCTGCCATTGCCACTATTGGGAAGGAAGCCACTGTTGCCAAAGATGACAGGGAAGGGAGCCCGTGCACATGGGTCGAGCAGCATAGCCTCCCTTCCATAGTGATGGCCCTTGGCGGTGTAGGATCCGGCTCTAGCGAGGCTGGCTCCACCGCTGGCGCTGGTGAAGGAGATGGATCTGCCATGGCACGCTGCCGTCGAGGTCGCCATGGGGCACCACCACCCCCAGGTGGCCATGGAGGGCCACTAGCCTCGAGGTGGATAGGGAGGCGGGCCGCGTCGCCGCTGGGAAGCCCTGTCCACACCACCGGTGAGGGAGGCACCGCCGCTAGTACTACTCTGTCTGAGAGATGCGGATGGGGAGGAAATGTGTGGGGGAGAAAAATTAAAAAAAAATAGAGGTTGTGGCTATTTATAGATGGAACAAATGAACCTTGTATTGACTACTGGTATTCCTATTTACGGTTGTGGGTGTCCAACCAGACCAGGTTGGGGGCAGACCCAAGTGTGGTTCAGGTGCACCGGATGTCCAAAATGAAGTTTTCTCTCTCCTAAAGCGGCTGTAACTAGGCCTCGGTGTCCTATGGCCTAATTTCAACGAACCAGAGTGCCTTCTGGCAAAATCCTCTAAAGTGGGTGTCCGCTAGCAAAGGACCATCACTTTGGATGTCCACCAAACAATTGTCCCAATAATAAAAGGCAAAATTTCAGCCTCTTTTTTGGTCTAGGCCTTTTTTCATCTGGCCCGTTCTATTCTGACCTAACGGTCCGGCCCACTTGCTCACTTTCGTCTATCCCAACTGTTGCGGGGTCGAATCCATGACAAGCATTATTGTTCGAGTCGATGTCAGAGAACGTGTCTCTAGTGGCTCGAGTGGACTCAAGAACACAAGAATCACAGAGAGGACGCAACGGTTTATCCTGGTTTGGGCTGATCGATTCCCTACGTGCAGCAGTTGATGATCCTTGTACTCAAGAGCACCCAAAACTGGGGTTATAACAGAGTGTATAGGAGGTAGAAAGAGATCTGGTACAGGGGTTAATTCATTGGCTCGAAGAGTGCTCGCAATTTCTTATATTTATCCTATGATCTAAGGTGCTATTTTTTCCAGTGGTAAGCGATATGCCCGTTGATAGCATGATGTCTAGGGTGACTTAGTAAATCTAGAGTCCAACTTTGCCTTTCAAAGATACTCATTTTGCCAATTTTATTATCTCATTGTGCTTTGTATGGTTTTATTATTTAGAAAATATTAATAGGTATATATGACAAGAATTTTATATAATCTTCCTCTTAAGGCCAGTCTCGATAGAAGGTTTCATGTCCCTGTTTCCAAGACACATATGATGCATTGCTCTCTGACATGTGGATCCTCGTGCTCCCCACAACAAAGATCCAACAAAGACGATGATGCTACAGTACATGCCCATGGAGGCATGGATCTAGACAAACCTCTTGCCATGTCCGCCTACCACCGCGAGCCTCATCTGCTGCCGCCACGTGTCGTGGCTTCCCAAAAATTGGGTAAAGAACTCCTGAGTAGACGGCGGTGGCGGTGGTAAGTCACCGTCATTGCCATCATGGCTGCTACTAGCTCCTACACGGGTGCGAGTCATCTGCGAAGTTGCAACAATAAGCGATTATTGGTTGATTTCAAGAGATTCCAGATGAATTTATAATGATGCCAACTAAAATTACTAGGGACAATCTCAAATTCATACAATAAAAACAGAGGCATAATAATTCATTCTCGCAACATGACACCACCAATTTGATCACTTATTGGACTCATAGCATGTTAACATTCAAATCATGGTCACTGATAAATGAACTGGAATTGCATTAGTGTTTAACCAAACATGCGATAACATGCGAATAACAATATTACATGATTGTCCAATCACCAACACCAAATTCAAACTATAGGTCCATTACATAACCAGCAATGATACATCAAGCATTTCTACTAAGTACTAGGCGATCTAATCCTCATCTTGATCACTATCGAGGTCAAAGATAGGATCATCTCCCTCCTCTGGCTCCACTTCTTCCTTGTCCTCATCTTCATCTTCCTCCATATTAGGACCATCTTCTTCCCCATCAAGGATTGGGTTCAGCTGGTTGTTCAAATAATGCACCTCATGCTGAAGGTCCATCACCCGAAGCTGAGCTTGTGCAAGCTGCTGACGTAAGCCCCTTTCAGCATGGTCCTGCGCGTTACTCATGTCACGGTGCCTATCTCGTTCTATCCTTGCTGCAGCGACATGATTGTTTGCTGCATCTCGCTGGAGTATAGTTGTGGACGCCTTGGCATGGGCGGCCTCCAACTGCTCCCACAGTCCGATAAGCAATGCTTGATCATCAGCTCTTGCTTCTTGGGCTGCTGCTCTCTGTTGATCCACTTGCTCCATTTGGGTATGGAGATGGCCCAAGGCTGCATAGGCTTGGTCAGATTCCCATCGGGCTTTACTTGCTGCTTTCTTATGCTTGCGCATGCACTTCTTGAGCTTATGCTATGCGGCTTTAGCTCTCATGAGCTTGTCCATGCAAGTGGTGTATGATTCCTGCCAGAAATCCCTGGTGTCCTGGCGTGTACAAAACATCTTCATCACCGCAAACATGGCACTCATAGCGGGACTAGAGCTATTTGCCCGCTCATCCTAATCTCGGATCAATGCATTTTGGTTGTGTTGTTCCCATATTGCTATGGACGGATCCACCCAAGGAGACATACCCGCGGCACTGTAGGTAAGTGCATCCCCATGCTGCTGACAAATTTGACTCAAAACCTCAAAGGCCACTACTTGGGCAGCCTCCCAAGGAGTTTTCCCTTCCTATTCCGCCTTCCACTCCTACTAGAAGGGTGCCTGTGTGCGGGCTAGTATAGTTAGCCGCACCTCGTACCATGGTTGTCCCTCCAAGTACTCTTCATTCCAATGATAAAGGGGCGGTTCATGGTACCCCGCAAAGTGCAAAACTCTCCACAGTAGAGTAGGCGTTCCAAAAACCATTAGGAAATTCTCACATCTAACTAGTGCTGCCATCTGTACCATCAACATGTACAACTTTTTGTGAGATAAGGCCATAAGGGATAAGAGTTACATAACCGAGTAAGAAATTTATAAGGGGAGGAACAATGTACTTATTTGAATGATAATTATCATGATGCATGCTCGTTCCGTACGTCGTCACAAACTTAGGAAAAATTATTCTAATGACATATACGGTGGCATACATACATTCTCTCATATATAGTGTAACTATTCGAGCGACACGTTTTGTTGTTAGTGTACCTGCATAAGAGTTTTATTTCAGCCCAATCCCATAATGAAATATGCAGAATGTAGATCTAAATACTTTCATATATGTATACCCATACATATACTTCCGTATCAAAGCTACCCGATAACAGTTTATACCCACAATTAAAAACGCGCCACATACACATGCAAGCATGCGTACATAGTCGTACCAAAGCTAACTTTCCCCGACCGCACGCTCACATCTTGTGGTCATGCCACTCATCAACTTACCTTGGCGTAGAGGCATTTGATCCATACATTACCATTCAAATGAATGACATCCATACAATAGCATGCCGTATGGACGACGAAATTAAACCCCCCCAAGTTAGTACTTAAATAGCCACTTAATAGTCCTTAATTTGGGCATAAGGAAAGTGATCACTGGCACACTTTAGATTTCAAATACCTATTTATATAGCTATCAGTTGCTAGAAAGGGTTTTGGAAAACAAAAACTTTTGTTTTAAATACACATGTGACAATTAACGTTGAATCTTGCTCTGATACTAGCTGTCACAGAACCGACCAATTTATAAGAGTACAAGTACAATAGCAGTCCACAAGCGGTCGCACTGTCATACTTGAACCCATATAAACCCGGTACTCCGTCGAGTACCATGATGGGTCTCGATAAACGATTCACAACAACCAAGATCGTACATGATTCAACATACATGTCACATATTACATAAAGTTCACAGATACATTTCCATCATCAGAGTATGAAACAACATTATTACAAACCCAATTTGATAGATAAAAGTGGAAGCAAATTTAGTTTGAAAGTAGCATTTTCCAACATAGTTTAGTACAGTGCCAACATACGATCACAGTCCACAAAAGCATGTAGAAGGATTAATAAAGAAGCCTGCCCAAGGCTTACTCCTCATCCACAGCGGGATAGAAGTAACTCTTGCAATAACCATGATACACAGTGCCATCTGCAACAATGGGAAATAAAACCCTAAGTACGAGAAGGTACTCAGCTAGACTTACCTGTCATAAATCAGAAATAAAATGACTCCAAGGATCATGCAACGCTGTATAAGTGGATATAGCTTGGCAACTTTTTGCATAAAAAGCGATTAACTCAGTTATATAATTATAATTCTGTTATCAAGTTAATTAGGACTATCCATCTCTAAATTAGCAACTATCCTGTGCCAAACATGTGGTATATCATTTTAAGAGCATACAATAGTAACCATAGCAGGTATTGTAATTCCATGTTAATTCGAACCATCATATTCCATAATACAATTACTACGATGTTGGGGCTAGCCAAGTTTCTCACTATCCGAGAGAGACGGCGATTCGAATCGATTTCAACCAGCTGGGAATTTATTCCTAACACAAACTTGGGTCTACCAGCCACGGTAGCCTTAGGTCACCTTTGGTACAACTCAAGTACATATTTCGTGGGTTCGCCCAGCGCCGCACAATTAGGGACACCAAATGCCAGGACGTTCAGGCCCAGCCTGCCCTTGGGCTCAGTCTGGCTCCCCGCACATCCTTACTACCATCCAGAGTGCGCACTCTTACAGAGCGGGGCTCGACCTGAGTTGAGCTACTTGGCTTCGTGGTCGAAACGAGTTATCCGGCCAGCTAAGTGATAGGCATGCGTTCAATCATGTCAGAAGTGCCAACAATGGTATGGTCCTTAATCGGCACAGACGGAATCACATGAGTCAACCTACCATAGACTCCGCCCAGCCTTGATTTTCATCATTCCATGGTTCTTTTCCACGATAGCAAATATAGCCAACCGTGCTTCGGTATCCACCTATATCTCGTAGGTGACAGGAAATCACCTGACTTCTACCGGTCTAAGCATGGCTAAGCATATATTCGAACCTAGACCTACATAGGGTTGAAGGTATATTTCTGGATAAGGAAAGTATATGCATCGAGTGGTTCCAATCAACTCTTATAACCTAATGCATCAATCATAAAGGACTCAAGTAATATTTTGTAAAAACACTGGGAGACTTAGGATGCTCCGGGGCTTACCTATCAGAAAGGAAGTGGGGCGGTGGTCAGGGCACTCTGGAAGTTCTTCTAGGGTCCGCTCCTCGCCTTTGGGAGCTGTGGCTTGAGGAATCTCCTGCTGGTCCCCTTCCTCTCCTTCATTGAACTCTAGCAACATTATCTCCTCTGTCGATCCTAGATGCATGAGTATGGCAAAAGATATTGCGAATGCATACATGTTGACAAGTATAGTATGATGATACATGATGAATGGATTCTTGTAAGAATTCTTAACAGCATGGTGTTAACGTAATAACAAGTGCATCACGTTTTACTGAGTATGTGCATATCTCTTCTTGATTACTTAATCAAACACTTCAACAATTCATTTACTATACCCCAAAACAGCAGCTACTTGTTTTCCTCATAACTGAAGTCCTACTTATCCAAATGATGTGATCTTGGACTTTATGGAAAGCTTATAAAATTGTCTACAACTCTTATTCAATCACCAAAAGCTAATTCGTAATCTATCTTAACCAAAACAGACAATCAATCTAGTGCTGTCCTGAAATTCCAGAGAGCAAGCATTTCGGAATACTAACTTTAAACAGCTATAACTCCTAAACCCTTTGGCCCATTGTCCTGAAATTTTGACACAAGATATATAAAGAAGTTACCTACAACTTTGTTATTAACCATTTTTACAGCAAACATCATTCTTACTATGCAACATACCAAATCACAGAATCTGTCCGAAAACTCTTTTCACCCGAATAATAAAGCAACGATATTTCTATTGCATATAGCCATTCCAAATTTGACCTTACCAATCACACCAACAGTACAAGGACATCAAATACACTCAAGAAAACATAATGGCCATGCCCAAACTATTTATTTAAATGCCTTTATCAATTTACTAAGATACTTAGGTTAAATAATAAACATCTACCAAAGGTACATCATAAATTCTCAGAAATTTACAGTGGCTTACTAGTGCTACCAATAGACTACTATAAAAGTTTCATGCCATTTTACCAAGTAAACTATCCTATGCAAAAATGACAAGGCATAAAGGCTTAAAATAACATAAATAGGAACCCTAGTGAAAAGTGTCAAGCAACAGATTTTTATATTTTTATAAAATACTACACTTCCTAAGGAACACTACAAAATTTGGTTCACAAGATTTGGATCTCTACAACCCTACTTATCATTTTCAAAGTTTGCAACAAAATTGAAAACAAATGAACTAGCTTTCTCCATCGAGTCACTGACAGTTGGAGCCCTCGGTTCAGTCGATTCCACGCATCAGCTACGACAATACAGAGCGTGGCGTGGGACAACCGGAGTTCGCCGACGACGACCCTCTTCAGCGACGGCACTGACCCAACCATGATCCCCATGACCTCCCGCACCTATTGAGCTGACAAGCTGGACCTATTGCCGGAGTTAAGCACGGCGGCGGCGTCAATGGCGGCACGGCAGAGCGAGACGACGGCGCTACACCGGCGGTGACCGCGATGACTCGATCTAATGAGTCTACGAGCTGCTACACACGACAGCGGTTCTAGAGCACCAACCGCTACAGTGAAAGGCGGTCGGAGGCGGTGCGGCCACGACGACTTACCGGGCGCGGTTAGTAAGCAATGTGGGCGCGGTGAGACTCTGGGATGATGGTGGAGTGGCTGCGGTTCTCAACGGAGGTGGCGTGGTGCTCGGCGGAGGTGGCGCGGTGCTCGGTGGAGGTGGCGCGGTGATGCGGTGGAGGTGGCAACGGCACTACTGTGGTGGCAGAGAGGCGACGTGACGCGGCGTAAGGCGAGCGGGGTGGCCGGCAATGGCAACGGCGGCACTGTCCGCTGCTGCGTCTGCTGTGGGTGGGCAAAGGAAGAGGCAGAAAGCGAAATGAGAGCGCGGGGATGGAGCGAGCGAGTGCTGGGGATGATGAAGGCGCACAGTGGCTCAATGTGGCCTGGCTGCTCAGACCAGCGGTGACACGCGGCTTCACTTCCACCACGCGGCGACCATGCTCTGTTGTCGGTCAGCCACCGAAGGCCAGTTTGATTCAGTCATCAGCGCCTTGAAACCGAGCCTAACAGCGTGATTTCAAGATGCAAATTCACTCGATACAGAGCGATTCAGTGAATGACGCTAAAACGAAAATCGTAGTCCTAAGTACCATCTCAAATTCTTGTTTAGAACTCTAGTCTCAATTCTCCCAATCTCGAGTAATATCATCCCAAAATCGAGGTTGTCAAACTGTCAGTGTATCTGACTTAGGAAATTTTTGCTTTAGTGTTGAAAACAGTGAATTTATGATTTTTGTGAGCTCAAAAAGACTAAGCTATGCACCTTATTATCTCATGACCCAAAAATAAAAGTTGTTCCCCATATCAAATACTACAACTTTGCTTTAGTGACCACATACATGCAAAGTCTCTATCATATAGTTCAAACTTGGTCAAACACATTACATTCAAAAGATGGCTTATACATGAACTATGACTTAGTGACCAATTTAGCCCTAGCCATGAATACCAAAGTTGTTCATAATGATATTCTAAACATGTTTAAGCTATTTGTAAGGTCACACAATCATTTTCATACATTGGTTACACATAAAGCTCTCTAGGTCAACACCCATAGCATTACTTAAGTACTTGATCATACAAAATGATCTTCATGAACATTGTTCCACTAGTCATCATAAGTGTAGCTAATATGTTTTAGTGACTAACATCAATCATTTATATATATTCACTCATGATCATATGCATATATACAAAGAAACATAAAATAACAAGCATGTTTCATATGTTTCAATCACATGTTTCAATTGTGAAAGCTTATATATGAATGCTCGATGCTCACGCCCATGCAATGCAAGTCAATTTATGCAAGGCTAACACCTAGGGTGTTACAGCGGGTTTCACCCTTTTTCGAAGACCTTGGAAACATTGTGCATACATTTCGTGGGGATGAAATGATTATCTTCTCTCTCCTCTTGAATATGGTGCCATGTCACCAAAAGCTGATATAGCATCTCATTTAATGCCCAACTACCATGAAATTGCCTTTGAGACTGTCCTAATTTGTAAATCTATCCCTAATAATAAAGGGACAATTGTCTGTTTTACATCCAAAGTGATGGTCCTTTGCTGGTGGACACCCACTTTAGAGCATTTTGCTAGAAGACACCCTGGTTCGTTGAAATTAGGCCATAGGATACCGTGACCCAGTTACAGCCGGTTGACGAGAGAGAAAAAATCATTTTGGATATCCGGTGCCCCTGAACCACACTTGGGTCCGCCCCAACCTACGAGCAGAGTCAACTGCACCTAGTCGAATAGATGGCGATGACGGGAGGAGGCATAGAGGCATTGCATAGCCCCCATATGCTGCTGCCGAGAAAGAGGGAAAGGGGTGCCTCCGTCGCTCCATGCCTCGATTCGCCGTCGCTAGGAAAAAGAGAAGGGCTCGCCGCCGCTAGGTAGTGAATGTCGTTGACATCGCCGTTGCCAGGTCAGGAGTGGACACCGCCATCGCCGAGAGGGGTGGAGGACGGGGAAGGAGGACAAGCCGCTACCGTTGCGGGCTGCCATTGCTGCTATTGGGAAGGACGCCACCGTTGCCAGAGATGACGGGGAAGGGAGCCCGTGCACACGGGTCGAGCCGCATAGCCTCCCTTCCGTAGTGATGGCCCTTGGCGGTGGAGGATCCGGCTCCGGCGAGGCTGGCTCCGCCGCTGGCGCTGGTGAAGGAGGTGGATCTGCCATGGCGTGTTGCTGTCCAGGTCGCCATGGGGCACCACCGCCCCTAGGTGGCCATGGAAGGCCGCCAGCCCTGAGGTGGACAGGGAGGCGGGCCGCATCACCGCCAGGAAGCCCCGTCCGCACCGCCGGTGAGGGAGGTGCCATCGCTAGTACTACTCTGTCTGAGAGATGCAGATGGGGAGGAAATGTGTGGGGGAGAAAAAATAAAAAAATAGAGGTTGTGGCTATTTATAGATGGAACAAATGAACCTTGTATTGACTACTGGTGTTCCTATTTATGGTTGCGGGTGTCCAACCAGACTAGGTTGGGGGCGGACCCAAGTGTGGTTGAGGGGCACCGGATGTCCAAAATGAAGTTTTCTCTCTCCTCAACCGGCTGTAACCAGGCCGTGGTGTCCTATGGCCTAATTTCAATGAACTAGAGTGTCTTCTGGCAAAATGCTCTAAAGTGGGTGTCCACCAGCAAAGGACGATGTCCACCAAACAATTGTCCCAATAATAAAAGGCAAAATTGCAGCCTCTTTTTTGGTCTAGGCCGTTTTTCATCTACCCTGTTCTATTCTGACCTAACGGTCTGGCCCACTCGCTCACTTTCGTCTGTCCCACCTGTTGTGGGGTCGGAACCGTGACAAGCATTATTGTTCGAGTCGATGTCAGAGTACGTGTCTCCAGTGGCTCGAGTAGACTCAAGAACACAAGAATCGCAGATTGGATGCAACGATTTATCCTGGTTTGGGCCGATCGATGCCCTACGTGCAGCAGCTGATGATCCTTATACTCAAGAGCACCCAAAACGGAGGGTTATAACATAGTGTACAGGAGGTAGAAAGAGATTTGGTAGAGGGTTAGATCGGTGCTAATCCTAAGATCGTCTCGCCGCCGGTGGAGCCTTCCCCTCATTGGGGAGGAGGAAGACGACGGGTGCGGGGGAGGAGCTCTCTGTGCCCCTCTTTGGGTTGCTCTGCTCTCGGTGCCGAGCAGGAGTGGATCGATGAGGAATGGAATGATCTGTCTTAGATTGTCCTCCCCCTTTAGGATCCAACCTTATCCCTTATATATCGAGATATGTCGGGTACATGGCGGTTTGGGGGTTGAGCATACAGTCTACATGCACCAGAGTCTAGGAGGCTCTTGCAGCGATGCTCTGTGGACCGTGATGGTGTTGTGGAGCCGAAGAAGCCCTAGGTGTCGACCGGTTAGCCTGTTCTGACTGTGTCGGCATGAACCAACCTCTCCCAAGCGTACCTTCTGGAGTCTTCATGGTGGCAAGGGAGGACAGCTCGAGGGGCTGACGTGCGGGTCCGGAAGCCCCGAGCCCCCGGAGGTCGAGGAGAGCTTGTCTTTTTGTGTTACGCCACGAGCGTCACCTTGTCAGGGGAGCAGCCGACAAAGCCACGCCCAAGGTGCAGCATCGGGGAGCCCCCGAGCCTCGATGGCTCGAGGCATGTCTTCGAGTGCCCAGGCCTTGGCTAGCGTCGTAGGCCAGGCAGGAGCCAAGGATCGGGCTCAGGCGTGTCGTCGATCAGGAGCCTAAGGCTCGGGTGAGCCCCCAAGCCCTAAGCAGAGGCCTTGGCGTGCTCAGACTCGGACAGATTTCTTGGTCTGAAGGTGCGTGCGAGCGTACCTGATGAGTATAACCCCCGAGCCCTGAGCGATCCTAGAGGGGTCGGTCGAGGATCTCTTCGGTGAGGAACCATGGACCCCGAGGCTTAACATATCCACCAACCATCTGCCTTGCTCGCATCCTGCTCACCTTCTGTAGCGCATGCACCCGCAGGCCTGCACTCCCTGTGTCTTCTCCTCGGCTCCTCACACAGCGGTGGAGCGCATCGGGCCCCACGGTTCGCATCGTGCGACGCCCAGGAGCCGGCGGCGCGGAAGAAAGGGATAAAGCAGTGGCCGGCGGCGCAGCGGCACGGGCACACGGCAGCCTCTCCCTCGGCATCTCGGCAAGCCTCGCGGGCACGGCGGCATGGCCCCCTCGCCCCTGGCCGTGCGCGTGCGCGGCTGCGGCGCTGCGCCCAGCCTAGCCTGGGCGGCCTGGGTTCGGCCCTCTCCCTCGGCCGTCGGCCCCCTTCGGCCCTTCCTGTCCCACGCTGTCGTGGACGGTGCAACGGCCGCACAGCGGCACAGGGCCCTGATGTGGATGCCCCGTCCTTTGCGTCTTGCGTGACCGTGATGGACTGCTACAGACCCAATCCTACGTCGGAACCAAAGCTCTCGACCTCGTGCTTGGCCCTATTGACGCTGCCCGCTTCAATCGGTGCAGCGCTATCGCACAACGGCACAAGTCGCCGCAGTAGTCCGCTGCCTTTGCAGCTCCTCCACGGTGGGCACGACAACTTTGGACCGGCACACCTTGGTGAGATCAAGGCGAGGGAGAGCACCCAGCCGCCTCCTCCAAGCCTGGTAGAGTTCACACGGACTAGTCTTCTGGGTTTCCTTGCGAGCATCATCTTGGTGTATTCAGTCCTTGAAGGAATTCATTGGAAGTTTTTTTCACCCTCTTTTTCATCAAGTTTCATGGGTCCGTTAAGAAAATCCCACCAATAATTGCAAGGCTTGTGCTTCTACTGGACACCACGAGTGGAGATGATTATGTGTTGTTTGCACATGATCTGAAAACTGGAAAGGTAAAACTTTGCATGAGGGTGTTTTTGTACTTTGAGAGGCATGGAAGCAATGATAGGATCTAACTTGTTCTATTGCCTTTCAGTTATGCACTCTATGACACTGATGGATGTCAAGTGCCACAAGAGTTAGTAGAAAAACATTAGGAAGGTGTTTGAGACCATACTCTCCCTCCTTCCAATTAGCAGTATGTTGGTGCTTGTTGATTTTAGGTAGTTTCTTCAATTTGATTTTTAATTCACCCTGATAGGTCTGTGCATAGACTGGCAAATTTACAGACCCGCCGCAATTATTATGGATTGAAATCCTCACAGGTTTGTACTATTCAATTTCTGCCTTTGTGCAGCACAAACATACCAGTCATTTTAACTGGGTTTTCCATGTGTTTACAATAGGCAAGGATCGCCCATCAGAAGCATGGGTAGAGAAAAACCAAGGTCATATTGGTAGTTTGCCTACCCTGTTGGGATTGTTTCTGCTTGATACGAGAGCCAACCTATTGTTTAACCATTGCTGCAATGGTAACTATACTACTGCGACTCTAGCTACTATATGTTTTTTTAATATTTTGTTGTCCCCCTGAATCTAGCATTGTTACAATGAGCTGTCGGTGTTTTTGGACCACTGACGAATAAATTTGTATTTACGCATCTAGCTTTGATGGTGTGCTCGGAGGACACAAGGGTTTATACTGGTTCGGACGGAACGTCCCTACGTCTAGTTCGCTGATGCTCATGTTACCGGCACTTGGTTTGCAGTAGGGGTTACAAACAGACGAGAGAGGGAAAGGATTCCCAGTCTCTGGTGGAAGGAGTGAACGGGTGCTGAAAGCTCGGTTGCCGCTCAGCCGTGTACTCGTGCCGTGCTCTTGTGTTTCGATTCTCTCCCCCTTCATAGGGCGCCCTGCTTCCCGTTTTATAGGCGAAGGAAAAGCGTGGGTTACAACGGAGGAAAAGGAGAAGAACGAGAGAGAAGAAGGCTTCCAAGATCGCCGGGTCCTTCTTCTCCTTCATGCAGGTCCTGCCGATCCTGTAGATGTCAACAGGGACGGCTCTACGTCGTGGCCCTATTCATCACTGGAGCCATGCGCAGGCGTCATATGCCGGTCATGGTATTCCACTCCGTCCCGGCGGACATCGTGGTGAACTAATGCGTCTATCAGTGTCCGTACGAGGATTAGGCAGAACAGCACCGGCACGCCCGACACTGTTCTTGATGTGAATCCCCAAGTATGGCCCGTCATGGCCATGGGTTACATAGAGGTGTGCCAGTCTCTTCCCTGGTGTCAAAGTTTTGACCCAAGCCTATACGCTTGGACCTAGAGTGGTTGACGGCGGTATGGGTCCCCATCGGACGAGATGGAAACCGCGTCCTTGGGGTCGGGCAAGACGGAGCCCGTACCAAGGGGTCGGGCGAGACGGAGCCCACGGCCTCGAGGTCGGGCGAGATGGATCCCGCGGCCTTGGGGTCAGGCGAGACGGAGCCCGCAACCAAGGGGTCGGGCGAGATGGAGCCCACGGCCTCGAGGTCGGGCGAGATGGATCCTGCGGCCTTGGGGTCGGGCGAGACCTTTTAATACGTCTTGATCCATCCGGGGAAGTCAGCGTGGGCGCTAACTTCCTTGCTTTGGGTATCCCTAATATCGATACCCGACAGTAGCCCCCAAGCTTGCGGAGGAGTAGAATACTCCTTGTACACCCGGTTTTAAAGACAAAACCAGATACACACTATATGTGAGCCCAGGAAGTCAAATCTCACATATAGCCACAAATAAGGGTAATATCAAGAGACAATACTTATTACATAACGTATTAGTAAAAGGAAAATAACCTCAGAGTATAGACAGCGGAAAGGCAACTCCGATCTTCTAGTGAAGACTCCAAATCCACATGGACGACTGACTGGTTGACCACGAGCCTAACTCCTCCAAACTAGCAATCAGGTACCCATCTGAGATTATTATCCAACATATAGAAAAGTAAAGCAAGCGTAAGTACATATCGTACTTAACAATTATATCATGGGGTTCATGAGGCTCAAAAGGGCTGACGCTGGTTTAACTATGATTAGCTTTAATAGGTTATCTTTTTAAGCAATTGAGTGGCAAAGAATTTATCATTCCCATAAACACATGATCAGGTAAACATGAATAATGTATAGCATAAACAATTAATCATTAGTATCATTATCCATTAATGATCATCTCTATTCCATAAGGGTCCAAGGCCGCTCATGACCATGAGCACGGCTGATATATCAGTTTTATACTCTGCAGAGTTTGTACACTTTCACTGTGAGTCATGATTTACCCTTTTGCCAGAGGTGATCAGCCTCTTGACCCACTACCGATGAAGGTCGGTAGGGGTCACTATGAAGCCTTTCAAAGGTTCGTCCAAAATAGAGGATGAGATCATCCCCCCAAGAAATTAGTTAGGTAGATAAGCCTGGTGGCGAACTTGTAATAAGTGGACAAGCTCTTAAATTTTGTTATGGCCAAATAGATTTTTAGCTCTTAAATTTCGTTATGGCCAAACAGATTTTTAGCTCTTCTCCCCTTTTGTATAAAAAGGTTAATGCATTTCGACCCTTTCTATCATTAAGGCTATAAAGCTCAGGGTGCGAGTGAAAGAACTCTAATCACGCTGGTGAGCAAAAATGCCATAGCCGCCGGGGCATAGGTTTCTTGCGGTCCGACCAGTTTTACTCAGCGTTCGTCTCCACAACCCTTGCTTCTAGATATTAACGTGAGAAAGGGTTAGGCACAGTGAATGTTTGTCGGGTAGATATACTCTTTAATGTGTTCCGACTCTTTCTGTAGTTAAGGCTAAAAAGCTCAGGGTGCGGGCAAAAAACTCTGATCACGCTGGTGAGCAAAAAGGTTGTAGCCGTTGGGGCATAGGTTTCTTGCGGTCTGACCAGTTTTACTCGGTGTTTGTTTTCGCAACCCTAACTTCTAGATCTTAACATGACAATGGGTCGGGTATAGAGAATGTCTACTAGAGAGATACGCTCTTACCAGTCCCCGAGTGAGGCCTGACCCCTTGCCGCTGCTGGGTCGGGTGTCACTAAAGATCGAGGAGTTGATAGCGAAACTGATAAGAGAAAGCATGCATAAATTAAGGGCAAAAGCAACATAGCTGTTCAATGTTCTAGGCGTTGACGAAGACTTGGCCATCGATGGTCATGAGCCCCTTGCCATCGCTAGGGTCGGGTGTCACTAAAGATCAAGGAGTCGATAGCGAAACTAATAAGAGAAAGCTTGCATAGATTAAGGGTAAAAGCAACATAGTTGTTTGATGTTCTAGGCATTGACGAAGACTTCACCATTGATGGTCCTAAGCTTATAGGTGCCTGGTCGAAGCACCTCTGCGATGACATACGGTCCCTCCCACGGTAGAGAGAGCTTGTTGTGGTTCTTGTTGCACTGGATGAGGCAGAGCACTAGGTCTCCGACATTGAAGGTCCGACCCCACACTCGATGGCTGTGGTACCGGTGCAACGCTTGCTGGTGCTTGGCTAAGTAGAGGAGGGCAACATTGCGTGCTTCATCTAGCTACTCCATGGCATCCTCGAGGGACGCCTCAGCTCCCTGTTCGTCGTACGTCCTGACCCTCGGTGCTCCATAATCGAGGTCAGTCGGGAGGATAGCCTTTAAACCATAGACCATGAAGAATGGCGTGTAGCCGGTGGCCTAGCTAGGGGTCATCCTTAGGCTCTAGAGCACCATAGGAAGCTCCACGACCCATCATCTACCAAACTTGTTTAATCGGTTGAAGATCCTAGGCTTGAGGCCTTTTAGGACCATGCCGTTTGCGCGCTTGACCTGCCCGTTCATGTGGGGGTGCACCACAATAGCCCAATCGACGCGGATGTGGTATTCATCGTAGAATTAGAGGAACTTCTTCCTGGTGAACTGCATACCATTGTCCATGATAATGGAGTTCGAGACCCTAAAGCGATGGACGATGTCAAGGAAGAATAACATGGCTTGCTCAGACTTGATCGTGGAGATCGGTCGAGCCTCTATCCACTTTGTAAACTTGTCTACGGTGACAAGCAAGTGCGTATATCCCTTGGGCGCCCTCTTGAGAGGTTCAACCAGATCGAGCCCCCAGACCACGAACGACCACGTGATGGGGACCATTTGGAGTGCTTGGGCCGGTAGGTGGGACTACCGAGCGTAGTATTGATACCCTTCATAGGTGCGCATAATCTGTTTAGCATCGACTACTACGGTCGGCCAGTAGAAGCCTTGTCAGAACATGTTTCTGACTAGGGTCCAAGGTGCGGCATGGTGCCCAGAGACCCCACCATGGATATCACTCAGCAACTGCTTCCCTTGTTTGATGGGGATGTAGCGCTATAGGATCCCAACGTGGCTTCACCTATAGAGCTCACCCTCAATAACAACAAAGGACTAGGCACGACGCATGATCTGCTGAGCCTCCCTTTTGTCCATTGGTAGCGCCTCATGGAGGAGGTAGTCGAGGTAAGGCATCCACCAGTTAGCTAAAGGGTCGGGCTTTGTCGTTGGATCCTCATCAAGCTCGATGACTTCAAGGTCGGATGGAGCTGCCGGATGGTTAGCCCCCGAGCCTAGGGTAGATGGCCCATCATTGGTCTATTCCACCTCCTCATAGTGGACTAAGGGCTTGTACTGATCGCTGGCGAAGATGCTCGTCGGTACCGGCTCTCGGCCGAATGCCGTTTTCGCTAGCGTGTTGGCCGCCTTGTTGAGACGCCTCAGGATGTGATTGAGCTCAAGACCATCGACCTTGTCCTCTAGCTAGCAGACTTCTTGGCAATACATAGCTATCTTGGCATTGTGGCAGCTTTATTCTTTCATGACTTGGTCGATGACTAGCTAGGAGTCACCCCGGACGTCAAGCCATCGGATACCCAACTCGATAGTGATGCGTAGGCCATTGATGAGTGCATCATACTCGGCCACATTGTTAGAGGAGGGGAAGTGGATGCAAACCATGTACCTCATGTGTACCCTGAGAGGCAAAACAAATACCAGCCCCACGTCGGCACCTTTCTTCATCAGTGATCCAACGAAGTACATCGTCTAGTACTCTTGGTCGACAACTGCTAGCGGCATTTGGATCTCGGTCCACTCTGCAATGAAATCAGCCAGCACTTGGGACTTGATGGATGTTCGAGGGGCATATGAAATGCCTTGACCCATCAGCTTGAGTGCCCACTTTGCAATTCTTCCTATAGCATCCTGGTTTTGAATGACCTCACCGAGAGGGAAGGACGTCACGACCTTTGCTAGATGCGACTCGAAGTAGTGACTCAACTTCCTCTTGGCAATAAGGATGGCGTATAGGAATTTCTGGATTTGGGGGTAGTGAGTCTTGGAATCAGATAAGACCTCGCTAATGAAGTACACAGGGATGCTACACTTTGAGGGAGTGTCCCTCTTCTTCTCGCTCTACCACTAGGGTGGCATTGACCACTTGCATGGTGGCCACAATGTAGAGCAGAAGTGGTTCCTTATCGGTCGAGGGGACCAGGATCAGGGCCTTTGTTAGGAGCTGCTTCACCTTGTCAAGTGCCTCCTAGGCCTCGGGTGTCCATTCAAAATGGTCGGCCTTCTTCAGAAGCCGATAGAGGGGGAGACCTCGTTCACCGAGGCGCGACATAAAGCGGTTGAGCATGGCAAGGCACCCTATAACTTGTTGTACTCCCTTTATGTTCTGAACCGGGTCCATCCTTGTGATGGCTGAGATCTTCTCTGGGTTGGCTTCGATGCCACGCTCGAAGATGATAAAACCCAGCACATACCCCTTGGGACCCTGAAAATGCACTTCTCGAGGTTAAGTTTGATGTTGTTTGCTCGGAGTTTCATGAAGGTCTGCTCTAGGTCGGCTATGACCTGGTCGGCCCATTTGGACTTGACCACGATATCATCTACGTAGGCCTCAATGGTTTTCCCAATGAGGTCACCAAAACACTTCAGCATACAACGCTGATACATAGCCCTCGCATTTTTTAGACCGAACGACATTGTGATGTAGCAGAACGATCCAAACGGGGTGATGAAAGACATCACTAGCTGGTCAGACTCTTTCATCGCGATTTGATGGTACCCGGAGTATGCATCAAGGAAGCAAAGGGTTTCACACCCTGAGGTCAAGTCGACTACTTGGTCTATGCATGGCAAAGGAAACAAATCCTTTGGACATGCTTTGTTGAGACCTGTGTAGTCAACACACATTCTCCATTTCCCACTCTTTTTCATACAAGAACAGGATTGGCTAACCATTCGGGGTGTATACTTCCTTGATGAACCCAGCCGCCAAAAGCTTCATAATCTCCTCACCGATGGACCTGCATTTCTCCTCATCGAAGCAACACAAGCGCTGATTCACTGGCTTAGAGTGAGGCCTGATCTTCAAGGCGTGCTCGGTGACTTCTCTCAGAATGCCTGGCATGTCTGAGGGTCTCCACGCAAAGGTGTCTCTATTGGCATGGAGGAAGTTAGCGAGCGCACTTTCCTATTTGAAGGAAAGCGTTTTGCCGATACACACCACTTTGCCCTCGGAGCCACTGGGGTCTATGAGGACCTCTTTGGCACCCTCTACAGGCTTGAAAGACCTGGCCGACTATTTTGGGTCGGGCGCTTCTTCAACGACCTCCTCCCTGATGGTCGCAAGCTCTTTGGAAGCAATAATTACCGTGGCGTGTTTGTAGCACTCGACCTCACACTCTTAGGCGCGCTAGAAGGAGGTGCCGATGGTGATGACCCCGCATGGGCCTAGCATCTTCAACTTTAGATAGGTGTAGTTGGGGATAGCCATGAACTTCATGTAGCATCGACGTCCTAGGATGGTGTGGTAGGTCCTATGGAACTCGACCACCTCGAATGTAAGGGTATCCGTTCTATAATTGGTTAGATTCTCAAAGGTGATGGGTAGATCGATCTACCCAAGTGGGACGGCCTACTTTCTAGGTAGGATGTTGTGGAAAGGCACCCCGGTCGACCAGATGCGTGATCAATCGATGCCCATGGCATCGAGCATTTCAGCGTACATGATGTTGAGGCCACTGCCTCCATCTATTAGCACCTTAGTGAGACACTTCGTGCCAATGATTGGGTCGACCATGAGCAGGTATCTTCCCTACTATGGGATGTTTTCTAGGTGGTTGGTCCGATCAAAGGTTATGGCAGACTCTGACCATCGGAGGAAGGAAGGCGCGGCCGGCTTGGCCGTATAGACCTCGCGGCGCGCAAGCTTCTAGCGGCGCTTGGAGTCATAGGCCACCGACCCTCCGAAGATCATGAGGCAACCATCCAGCATTGAAAATCCACCATCCTTCCCCTCAATGTCATCTGCAGTTGGCTTGGGCTCCTTCCTATGCTCCCCCTTGTTGGAGCCTCCGAACAAGAACTGCTTCATGAGGACACAGTCCTTGTATAGGTGCTTGATGGGGAAAGCATGGTTCAGGCATGGCTCTTCGAGCAGCTTCTCAAAGTGGTCCGAGGTACCCTCAGTGGGCTTCTGACCCCCTTCCGGTCGACAGTGGCCATGAGCGAGCCCTTGCGCAGTTGTTTGTTCTTCTTCTTGTTGGGGCGGTTGGAGGCACCTTTGTCGGCATCCTCGTCCTACCTTGCCTTGCCCTAGGGGCTATCAAAAATCACTCCGACTGCCTCCTCGCCTAAGGCGTGGCTAGTGGTGATGTCGAGGAGCTCCTTAGTGGTTCACATGCCCTTACGCTCTAGCTTGTGAACTAGGGACTCACAGGTGGTCCTGGACAGGAAAGCTCCTATGACGTCGGCATTGGTGATGTTGGGTAGCTTGTTGCACTGCTGGGTGAAGCGCGGATGTACCCATGAAGAGTTTCCCCATACTTCTATTAGTATTTTTTGAAATCCCATGGGTTCCATGGATGTGATTACGTGCCCTGGAAGTTTCCCATGAAGATCTCTTTTAGGTCCGCCCAACTTTGGATTTAGTTGGGCGGAAGGTGTTCCAACCACGTCGCATTGAAATGGCCAGGAACAATGGAAGGTTGCAGATAATGAAATTGTCACTATCTGCTCCACCGGCTTGGCAAGTAAGCCGATAATCCTTGAGCCATAGTTCGGGGTTTGCTTCCTGGAGTATTTTGGGATGTTGGTCGGCGGTCGGTACTATGGTACGAAGATGGCATTGAGTATGTGTTGGCCAAAGGCCTAAGGTCCTAGCAAGTTAGGGCTCGGGCTTCGGTCCCCGCCATTATCATAGCGTCTGCCATGACAATGGTGGTAGCCATGGCTAGCCTCCTCTCTCTCATAGCTGTGGGCACGCCTGCGGGCATCTAGAGTGTTGCACGCATCATGGTAGAGGATGAGATGCTCATGCACTAGAGCCGAGGCACAAGGCCTGCCGCCTCGCTGCACCTGGTGGACTGACACATCCCTATCGGGTTGCTCTAAGGGCACGGCTGGTTGGCGTCAATCTTGCGTCCTCAGGACAGTGAGCTCTTGGCCTACTACACTGCCGCACACTCGAGTAGCGTGCGAATCTCGTGATCGACCTAATGATCCTCGGGTGTCACTAGCTCTAGAAGCCCCTGGAGCAAGGCCACCACGGTAGTGATGTTCTGGCTTGCCTAGGTGAAGTGTGGGAGGGTTTCGTTGTCCTCGATGATCCTTCGATTCACATCGCGGACCATGGCGCGCACACGCCAACCATCTCCATGGCACTCGATCTCTTGCTCGAGCTTTGCGCATTCCTGCTTGAGCTAGAGTCGTGCTTCTTTGATCTCTTGGGGTCGCACCCTTAGTTGCTCTACCCTCAGGTGAGGTGGGGCCCCTATGTCCCCCTTGACCTCATCGTCGAGGTCATCTATTGGGGTTGCCCCTCCCTCATGGATGCTTTTGACGTATCCCTTGGGGGTACCTACCATAAAACATTCTCGCGAAGGGTGATGGCTCCCCCTGCTGGTGTCAGAGTCATAGGGCGACTTCAATCTCTCGCAAGAAGGTCATGGAAAGATTGTGTGACATATTTAGTCATCCCCATGAACTCGTCGTCCATAGGGGATGGGGGCGTGCACTGTGCCACAAGGTGGCCAACGGTTTCTGTGGCATTTCATAGACCCAATGGGAGCACTGTCGAGGCGCTACAGATGAGACATTCCAGGGAGAGCGGCTCTCCTCTAGCAAGTTGTGTCATGACATTGGTGAACGAGAAGGTGAGGCGGCGTAGGTCCTCCCGGGATGGTCGGGGTCCTAGGAAGACGTCGAACTGGTGCTCTAGCCTCCCATAATCAAAGCTGAGGAGTTGTCGCTTCTAGGGGCATGGGACTCTAGTGCATGCTCCTGTAGCTTCTCAAGCGCCTTGGCGATCACGTCGAGGATGGTGGAGTGGAGAGATTGGACGACGATGGTAGCCTACACCAACTCTCCCCCATCGTGACAATGAAGTACAGGTTCTCAAAGCGCACGTGCATGCTCGGGACCCAGCTGACGCTGTGACTAGCCATCTGAGGACTGATGTGGATGTCGAGATGTGTAAAAAGCCCCTACCTAGCGCGCCAACTGTCGGTGTTTTCAAACCACTGACGAGTAAATTTGTATTTATGCGTCTGGCTCGGATGGTGTGCTTAGATGACACAGGGGTTTATACTAGTTTTGGTAGAACATCCCTACATATAGTTTGCTGCTGCTCGTGTTATCGACACTTGGTTTACAGTAGGGTTACAAATAGGCAAGAGAGGGAAAGCATCCCCGATCTCTGGTGGAAGGAGTGAAGGGGTGCTGAGAGCTCGGTTGCCGCTCAGCCATGTACTCATGTCATGCTCTTGTGTTTCAACTCTCTCCCCCTTCATGGGGTGCCCTGCTTCTCCTTTTATAGGCGAAGGAAAAGCGTGGGTTATAGCGGAGGAAAAGGAGAAGAATGAGAGGGAGACAGAGAGAGAGAAGAAGACTTCTAGGATTGCCAGGTCCTTCTCCTTCATGCAGGTCCTTCCGGTCCTATAGATGTCAATAGGGATGGCTCCACATTGTGGCCCTATTCATCACTAGCACCATGCGTAGGCATCATCTACCGATCATGGCATTCCACTCTGTCCTAGTGGACGTTGTGGTGAACTGACTCATTTGTCAACGTCCGTACGAGGGTTAGGCAGAATAGCACCGGCACACCCAACACTATTCTTGATGTGATTCCCTAGGTATAGCCTGTCATGGCCATGGGTTACATCGAGGCCTGCCACTCTCTTCCCTAGTGTTAGATTTTTGACCCAGACCCATATGCTTGGACCTGGAGTGGTTGGCGGCAGTATGGGTCCCTGTCGGACGAGACAGACACTGCGTCCTTGGGGTCGGGTGAGACGGAGCCCATAGCCAAGGGGTCAGGCAAGACAGAGCTTGCGGCCTCGGGTGAGACTGAGCTCGCACCCAAGGGGTCGGGCGAGATGGAGCTCGTACCTAAGGGGTTAGGCAAGATAGAGCCCATGACCTTGAGTGAGACGGATCCCGCACCCTAGGGGTTGGGCAAGACAGAGCCTACGGCCTCGAGGTCAGCAAGATGGAGCCCATGGCCTTTGGCAAGACAGAACCCGTGTCCTTTGGATTGAGCGAGATGGAGCCCGTGGCCTCGAGGTCGAGCGAGACGGATCCCGCGGCCTTGGGGTCCAGCGAGACCTTTTAATATGTCTTGATCGATCTAGGGAAGTCAGCGTGGGCGCTAACTTGCTTGCTTTGGGTATCCCTAATATCAATACCCGACAAGAGCATCTCCAGCAAGCTACCTATACCCACTACCTATCCTATATTTGGGTAGTGGAGGCCAAAAAACACACTCCAGTAGGCTACCTATTAGACTACCTACTTTTGTTGGCCCAACAAATTCTCCCTCACACTACCTACATCTGTTGGCCCAACAAATCAGGCTACCTTTTTTCTACCCCCACGCGACTCTCTCTCTCCTTCACTACGCTCGCTCACACGGCGCCCATCCCCGTGGCCCGTCAGCGTCGCGTGGCTCCTTCGGCTCCTCTCCAGTGGCGCTTCTCCCCTGCCCTGGTGAAAGCTCTAGTTTGGTTTTGGTGAATTGATGAAACCCTAAGTGCTAACCTAGTTTATCAAAGTGATCATGAGATAGGTAGCACATTTCAAGTGGTGAAGCAAATGAAGATCATGACATGATGATGGTGATGCCATGGTGATGATCAAGTGCTTGGACTTGAGAAAGAAGAACGAAAAAAACAAAAGGCTCAAGGCAAAGGTATAAGTGGTAGGAGCCATTTCATTTCGGTAAGCAAGACACTTAGTGGGTGTGATCACATTTTGGTTCGATAGCTGTACTATTAAGAGGGGTGAAACTCATATCAAAATACGATTATCAAAGTGCCACTAGATGCTCTAACTCATTGCATATGCATTTAGGATCTAGTGGAGTGCTAACACCCATGAAAATGTTTGTGAAAATATGCTAACACACACACAAAGGTGATACACATTGTGTTTAGCACTTGGGAGCAAAGGTTCAAAACTTCACTGGTGGAGTGTCTGCCCATAGAATGTGGATAGTCTGACGGTGCCACTAGCGCCTTGTACAAAAAAGACAAGGTTTCATAGAGTGCATCGGACGCTGGTCACGTAGTGACCAGACGCTGGGGTCCTGTGTCCGGTCAGTGGCGCGTACTGAAGGCCACCCTCAGTCTCTTGACCGGACATAGGCGACCGGACTCTATCTAAACACTGTGGTGGTGCACAGAGAAGATGGTGAGTGACCGAACGCTGGGCAAGTCTGGACGGATGTGACCGGACACATCTAGTCATGAATTTCCACCTATAGAAGCTTACTGGAAGTGAACAGACGCTAGGGTCCTACATTCAGTTAGGCATGACCGGACACGTTCGATCGCGATTGGAACCTTACTGGAAGTGACCGAACGCTGGGGTTCTGTGTCTAGTCCTACACTATAGAGTGTCCGGTCACAACTTAAGTGCACTGATGACCGTTGAGATCGGGCGATCAGTGTTTGAAGCCGATGACACATGGCAAGCATCGGGTGACCGGATGCTGGGGTCCTGTGTCCGGTCGATCTGACCAGCGCATTCGGTCACCTTGATTTTTAGTGAACTAAGGAGGCAATGGCTCTATTTCGTGGGGCCTTCTATTTAAGCCCATGGCCGGCTCAAGCTCACTCTCTTGGCCATTTGCATTGACATAACAACCTTGTGAGCTTAGCCAAAGCCCATCCACTCATCTCCATCATTGATTCATCGTCTTTGTGAGATTAGGAGTGAGTCCAAGTGCATTGCTTGAGTGTTTGCATCTAGAGGCACTTGGTGTTCATGTTTCACTGCTTATTCTCTTGTTACTCTTGGTGGTTGCCACCACCTAGATGGCTTGGAGCAGCGAGGATCATCGAGCGAAGGTTAGTGATTGTCTCTGGCTCTGATCGCAGTGTTTGTGAGGGGTTCTTGACCTTTCCCTGGCGGAGAGCCAAAAGGTACTCTAGTAAATTGCTCATGGCTTGTGTGATCCTCATCTTGTGTTGGTTTTGTGGCACCCTATTGAGGGTTTGGCGTGTGATGCCAATTAGCGCATGAACCTCCAAGTGAGTGAATCACCACAATGAGGACTAGCTTGCCGACAAGCAAGTGAACCTCGGTAAAAAATCATTGTGTCATCATTTGATTCTGAGGTGATTGGTCTTCATTGGTATTCATTCTTGTGATTGATTGGTTCATTCCTCAACTCGTCGGTGTAACCATCTTGCTCACTCTCTTTACATTACCAAAAACTAGTTGTCAAGCTCTTTATTGTAACTAGTCATGAAAGCTTGTTAGTTTGGTTAGTATGGCTCTTTAGTTAGCCTTTGAGAGCACACTAACTTAGTGTAGTGACATAGCCATTGTGTGGATAGAAACTATATAAACTAAAATTATGGTAGGTGGCTTGCAATTTTAGTAGGCTAGAGCAACACTTGCTTCACCTCATAATTGTCTAACTGGTTTGCTAACTGTTGTTGTAGAATTTTTTAATAGGCTATTCACCCCCCTCTAGCCATTAGGACCTTTCACCTGGCATGGGCACGGGTGGATCACCCTAGCGTGGGAGGCGAGCATGGCATCATCCACCGGTGTGGTAGCCCTTCCCAACATGGTGGCGAGCATAGCGGCCCTTCCCCCGGTGCGGCGTCCCTTCCACCAGTGCGATGACCCTTCCTCCGAAGTTTCATCCTCGATCCCTTGCCGGAGTTCCCCGTGACTGGCTTGTGCCTCCACTAGCCTCCACGATGGCGTGCCCCAACCATGTCTCCATCAGCATCCACGACTGTTACACTACTAGAAATATCCACTTCTATGATGAAAATCTTAATGACGAATCTGAAACTATCATAGAAGAGTGCTTTTATGATGAATATTTCTGTTTTGTCATAGATCAGTGGTGATGATCCTCCAACCCTCCCTATATATGATGAAATTTGGCATCGTCACAAAAAACATCATAGAAGAGCATAGGGTTTCATCACAGATCACTCGCGTGACTCATTTGTGACGATCTCTTTCAATACTATGATGAATAGGGCTTCGTCATTGAACTAATTACACATCTATGACGAGTAATATTCAATCTATAACGAATGACGCTTCATCATAGATCTACACATGGTACTTTCTCCATCTACCGTGTACCTATGGGACTTGCAGTTACTCATCTGTGATGCTTGCAATTCATCATAAAAGTCTCCGCTCGACCCTTCTCCATCCGACGTGTACCTATGGGATCTATAGTTACTCATCCATGACCCTTGCAATTCATCATAAAAAGTCTTTGCTTGGTCCTTTCTCCATCCTACATGTACTTGCAGGACCCTTCAGCATTCAACCTATGGGACTCAACAGCTTATGTGTCACATGTACCTATGGGACCGTTCTCCATCTCCATCTGACCTGTGGGACCCGACAGCTTGCATGTCGCTTTACGTGTCATGTGCACCTGTGGGATCGTTCTCCATCTCCCTCCAACCTATGGGACCCGACAGCCCATCTCCATCTGACCTGTGGGACCTGACAGCTTGCGTGTCACTTGATGCTTGCAATTCATCATAAAATTCTCCGCTCGGTCCTTCTACATCCCACCTGTGAGACCCGATGGCTTGCGTGTCACATTACGTGTCACGTGTACCTGTGGGACCATTCTCCATCTCCATCTGACTAGTGGGACCCAACGGCTTGCGTGTCACTTGATGCTTGCAATTCATCATAAAAGTCTCCACTCGGTCCTTCTGCATCCCACCTATGGGACCTGACGGCTTACGTGTCACGTGTACCTATGGGACATTTCTCCATCTCCATCCGACCTATGGAACCCAATGGTTTGTGTGTCACTTGTACCATGTGTGCCATCGGGGTTTAATTTCTAAAAAAAGGTCTAATACCTGGTAGTCGAACTCGAGATCTGGAGCAAGAAATGGAGCGTCTTTACCATTGCGCTAGATGCCTGGCTGTGCTGACATGTCTTTGGAGTCACTATAGTATCCTATTAGCACTGTGGATGCCCTATAGGTTGACCTAAATTGGATATCCCCTACAAGTGGAAATAAATCTGTGCCCGCTGGACTTGCAGTGGTGGTGGCAGAGGCGGAGGATCCCCGGTCTACTGTGGTGGCTCAGGCGTCCTTTTGGTGGTGGGGTGGGGCTCTCCCGATGGAGCATGGCGGCATTGGCATCCGCATGATCAGGTGTGTGCCATGGCAGAGGCAGCTTACAGCCAAGCTGTGCCAGTTCATAGAACAAAGGTATGGGTACCTTCTTCTGTGATTATAGGACTACATTTTCTATACACGATAAAGTTAAGTACACATAAAGAAAGGCTATTCTATATGAATTATAATTGAAATCAATGCTTGTCACACAAAAATAGAAAACCAGACTGTCTCATAGTATGATATGAACAAATGCACAGATTAGTGCTCTTGAACACTGTATTCTTTGTTCTAATGCTAGTTTTGCCATTATCCACCCAATGGTCTAAACTCTAACGAACTTTGCATACTTTTTCTGCAATAGATGGATAGATCCGGGATTCATAATGGGAGACCATTCTCGCTGACATTCATTGTAGGAGTTGAAGAGTTTATGGATACAGTTGAACAAAGATACCTAGGGCAAAAGATCCTTTGCCCGTGTACACAATGTCTTAACAAGGTGGATAAAACTTGGTAGGAGGTGAAGGATGACTTACTTATATACAAAATGTCACCCACATACACCATATGGATTCATCAAGGGGAAGAGGGAGGAGGTACTTGTTGATGGTCACTAAAACCTATTTTGACCAACAACATTTCACCCAAAAGAATGGAAAATCATCATCACATGTGAAGAATAATGTTTAAATTTCACCTAGTTCCACTTGTGCTTGTAGAATTATTTGTATGCAAGAAATATGGCAAAAAAATTGTCCAAAATGGTGACAAACATGGACCATAGGAGCAAGTGGACGTGGCAGGGCCACTTGCGCCCATAGGCAGGCGCCGCCTGGCCCCACTTGGTCACCACCTGACCCCCACCTGTGCCACCTTGGCACTTTGCTATGTCAATGATCCATGGGAGCTCCTCCTCAACCAATAGGAAGCGTTGATCCAAGTCGGTTCGATCAATGGTCAAGATTGAGAGGCCATGGATCCGTGGGCCCATTGTCATAGACTTGGAGCTTCACCAATTGACTTTCCATCTGAATTTTGACATGTGTTGTCTTAGTAACCGCCTTTGGGAGACAACCAAGGCCCTATGATTGAAAACGGTGCAATCCAACGACGGCCGATGCCCCTACCATGCTGCCTGGCACCCAAGTTACCTCCACCGCCTTACTTGACATCTATAAGTACCCCCCTGTAGCAACCGACCTTGGAGAGCTATAAATAGTGGTGTGAGGCGCCATTTGTAATTAGCACCATCTCATTCCATCACTCCAAGTGATGAGTAGTAGCTAGGCAAAGCTCTATAGCTCTACTACTTAGAAGTACAAGATAGGGAGAGAGTGAGGAGAAGCTTGGAGAAGGGTTGGGCTTGTCAGAATCCTCTCCACTGGTGCTTCGGTGGATGAAGCTCTTCTTTGAGTGAAGTCCAACATCTTCTTTGTGGTAACTCTACTCATTTGCATTACTTAAGTATTATTTATATTATTGTGTTTACTGGTTTCACCGCTTGGTTAGAGTGCCCTAGTCTCATTTCATCATGTACAGGATTAGAGTAGTGAGTCTATAGATTAAGTGTGGTGCTTAGGCTATAGCTTACCTATGTTTACGACTAGGCCTCCGGATAGAATGTGGTAGGTGGCAGGTGGTGACAGCCCTGACCATCCTTTATATTCCACCACGATAGGTCTAGTTATTAAATCATAGGGCTCGTGGTGCTATTGTGCCTAATCAACCCTTTGGGTGAGGTTAGGGTAGGTACGCCCTAAAGTAAACTACCGTGATATAGTATTCCTTAGTCTTGCCTTAGTTTAGAGAAACCACATATATTCTCTCTACCTATTTTGCCCTTGTTCTATTCCTTGGATAAACTTAGTTTTTAGTCTAGTTCACTTTGTGTTCCCCATGGAAATACGATACCTTGGAATACTCCTGGGTGCAAGCTACATTGACATTCGTGCGCTTGTGGATTTATCTGTTTGCCATATCTAGTGTCAACAAGCTTTCTGGTGCCGCTGCTGGGGAACGGTAGCTGTTCTAGTTTAGAACCGAGTCATCCAAGTAGTTTTCCTTGTTTAGCTTTTATACCATGGATTACATTCCTATCATTCAATTCGCTGCTCCAAAGGGTGCTAGTTTGGAGCCACTTCCTTCATCAAAACCTATCCTCACCCATAGTTATGAAATTTGCCCTTGTTTCATAACTAAAGTTCAGGAGCTATCTTTTTCTGGGGAAAAAGATGACAACCCATATGCTCATCTACGAGAGTTCGAGCAAGTGTATTCATGCCTTCACATTTTGGTCATGTCACATGAAACCCTTAAGTGGAAGCTATTTATGTTCTCTTTGATGGGATTAGCCAAACTATGGTATACTCGAACCAGAGAGAGTGCACAAGGAAGTGGGAAGTTCTTCGAGCCAAGTTTTGTTTGACCTTCTTCCCTATCCCCTGAGTTGGTCGTCTTCGAAGAGAGGTCCTAACCTTCAAGCAAGAAGAGAAGGAATCCCTAGGTGTTGCATGGGCATGCCTGATGGATCTCTATTCATCTGGCCCTAATCTTGGTATACCTAGTGCTATCCTTCTACAACACTTCTATCTAGGTCTTAGTGAGGAATCTACACAATTCCTTGACATCGCTTCAGGAGGAGCCTTCTTACATCTTTCTGATAGTGAGGGGAGAGCTATCCTTGACACAATCCTTGAAAACTCTCCCTACACCAATGTCCATGATGATTCCCTAAAGAAAAGGACATTCCAACCCCTAAGCAAGAAGAAGTTTCGATAGCTAAGTCATTGCCAATTCTATCTAAAGCTTTAGCTGCCGACCCAATTCCTAAACTATTCCTAGGGACACCAAAGGAAGAAGAAATTCAACCTTTAGAGTTTGCCTTTGAATTCAAGGAGGAGCTCATCCCTAATATTGGAACCACCCTAAATCATCCAATCCAATAGAGATCTTTGGCATCCTTGGCCCCAAATCATCATCTTCTCTATTCATCTCATGATTTGGTTGTCCAAGAGCCCCTCAAATCAAAACTATCTTCCACCTCAGACTTTGATCTCCCCTATGTCCCTCCTTGTTTCTTTGATGATAATCCAAACCAAGGAAGCACTCCAAACCTTTTGGTTGAAGTCAAATGAGAGCACATATTGTCTGAGGTGAAGATTCCCATCCTAATGGAGGACGAGGATGAAAATCCACTCGTAGAATGTCATAGACAAGAGATGATGGATGAATACATTTGGTCTATGGACATTCTCGAGGGATCAACTTTGGAGTCCAAAAAGGAGGATCATGTGGACGAACATCAAAGCTACATTCTAGAATAGCCACAAGATCTACGCTTCCATGAGAAATCTCCAAAGTCAATCTTTCCTTGCGCTACCTACACCTATGAGAGTTACACCCATCCTATGCTTCTCTTTTATCAAATCCTCAAGATGATGGTTGTGGATGCTTTTGTTTACCATAACTATTCCAAAGCTCATAGTTAACTTGGTGCAAGTTCTTGCAGTTGAAACTGCAAAGGTCGAGCTTATGACTTAAAACAAAGCACTGTCGGGAGATAACCTGTTAGCTTGCCATTTTCAATTCATTAAACTTTGTTTAGTTTCTATCATCTCATCATCATAAGTAGTAGTAGTAGTAGTAAATAAAAATAGTTTACCTTTTTAAATTATGCTTTTCCCTTCAAATAAAATAGAGCGAACCCACTGAAGATTGAGCTTGATTGTTGCACTGGCCAATGTACTCACACATCGGTCGGGTTTGTAGTATCACCTTGCACTAGACTTTGTTGTAGATATCAAAATCATGAATCAAGACTTTGAGCAAGCATCATAAGTGACATCAAGCAGGAATTCAAGTCAAGACAAGGTACAAATGTACAATTCAAGAGTGAGGCTAATCAGGCATGGAAAGTTTGAAAGCAAATGTGATGGTGCATTCAAAGTCATCATCATGAGCCATCACGCTTCAAAGCAACAAAGGTAACATCTCTAAGGTATGTGGTTATTGTTTAAATCATTACCTTTGACCCGATAAGCATGAAAATGAAGAAGTTGATGTGATTCACTTGTTTAGTTTTGCTAAAACAATGTTCTAGCTTAGCTTTTCAATCATGTCTTCTTTCTGTTCATAATCATAGCCAACTCTTTTAAACTCTTGTCACCTTGAGCAGTAGAAGTGTGCCTAAAATGATTTTGCATATGTTCTTCTATCTTGTCATAACTTAGTCCAACAATAGGAAGAGTGTAGATTGAGATGTTAAAATTGAATGATCTTGTTCTGTCTTTACATCCTCATCTCTAAAACAAATGCTTAAATATGAACCTCTTCTTATGCAACCTGTTGTCATGTTGAGTTTAGATAATTTTTGTGACCTTATGAACTAGTGGCACTTCAAAGATTTGAACTATCTCCTTCATAAATACCACTTTTTGCCATTTTGTGAAGAGAGACATGGAGTTATAAAAAAAGTTGCACACATGAAGGTCCAAGTAAAATAAAAAAAACAAAAAAGGGCACATGAAGGTCCAAGTATATTAAAAGTATATTATATAAATAATAATAATACCTCCATGATCTCAAAAGTTATCTTGTGGGGGTCATTAGCTTGAGAAGTATCACCACTTTCACTAGGAACATTGTTTAACTTAACAATATATATGATATAGGTATGTTTCTCCTTCACCTTGATCTCCCCTTTGGCATGATAAATGTTTCGGCGCTATTGTTTCATTACCAATCATGCTATGTGCCTCTGTTTGCTTTTCATTAAGAGGAATAAAGTTTTGGTTCACTAATACATTTGTACTAGTAGAACCCTGTTGCTTTCACTCTTTGTGTCTTTGAATAAGCACAGATGCCGAAGGAACTGGTGTGGGGGTTGGGCAACCCAACCCCAGCTTAAGCAACTTCTCCGACAAAAAACACCAAGGCTACACACAGAAGCACTTCACACATCAAACATCAACTCGCTGGACTTCATCTCATTATGAGACGCTGGTTTGTACCTCGGTATTCCTCTCCTACATTTATCTTCTTGAAAATGAATGCATAAAAAGCTAATTTCTTTCATGTCATTAAAACTTGATGAACTCTAAAACATGACCCCAAGATTTGATCATGACTTTTCTTGTGAGATTGGCTTGCATAATCTTTATTCCTTGTCTTACACTAAATGCTTGTGGGAACCTTACTCAACTAGGATAACATTACCTAAGTTGTTGTGTAGTGTGATATAGTGATGACAAGACTAGTCCTTGTTTCTTTTCTACTATTTTGGAGACTTTTGTTTTGAACAAAATTTAAAACCATGGCTTCATAACTCCTCTATGGTATAAATGTCCTACTAGAGCCATAGGCAATATCTTGACAAACCCACATTTTCTTGCTACTTAGATTTGTTGAGTTTTGTCAAATTGTGTGACCCTAGTGAGTGATGCACCATGCTTACATGATCAAGATCACATACACTTCACCTATACACGACACAGCGAGCGGCGGCACTGAGCGCCTATGCCGGCCACCTAGGACCTACGTGGGCCCAACTAATGGGTCGATCACCATCTCTTACCCGAGCGGCTATGCTAAGTGACAGCGAGGGGTGGTGGGACACGCTGGAGCGAGCTATAGCGATGTGCGACCATCCATGGTGGCGGCATAGCTGCCTCGGCAATCTAGAACACCAAAGAACCTAACTAGCTAGCGAGGGAGCATTAGTAGACTACCGTGGACCTAGTCAAGGTGACAGTTGGGGAGGAGGATGATGGAGGAAGGCTGGCCACATGCGGCCGAGCCATGTGGCGGCACACCACGGCAACACGGTCGCATCAGCGATGAAGGGGAGGTGGTAGCGGTTTGGCTAAGAAGTGCAGCGTGAAAAGGGAGGCGAGGCAAAGCTGATGGTGCAAGTGAATTGGCTCAGGAGGGACGGTAGGAGAGCTGCCCACATCCGTAGCCGGACACGGCCTTATTGGCTTGGTGGTGGAAGAAACTCCAAATTGGAGCTTGGTCGTGCTTGCTTCAAAGCTGGGTGGGGTCGGGCAGTGAGAGGACGTGATGCTGAAGATGAGAATGCGCTAAATTGAATGGAAGTGATCGCTCGTAGGGTAATTGATGGCGCGGCTCGGCAGCAACAACGGAGGGAGGAAAAGAGAAAGAGAGAGACAGGGCACGCAGGAGGCTTAGCTCATCCTTTCCTTGGTGGGATGCGGTCGGCAAGATTTTGAGGGCCCACGTGCAGGCGCTAGCCGACAGCTGCACATGCTCTCGACCGGCGTGGATCGTGCGGCCACAGTATCATTAATGACAAGGCGATAGTGAGCCCGACCATGTGCATGTGGCAGAGGCGGCAACGCACTGGATCGGCAGCAGTGCAGAGATGCAGCAGACAGGCGTAGACGCGATGACGATGCGATGGTAGCGACGGTGTCGCGGCAAGAAGCGAGTCGGCAGTGCGGCAAGGCAGCAGTAGACAGACGCGATGGCAAGGAGATAGCGCCGACAGTGGCTTCGTCATGGCGTGGTGGGGCCAGAGGTAGCCAAGCCATAGCTAGGCCAGAGGTGGCCATGGCCGGCCGTGCATGCACGCATGACCAATGTGGTAACACCTAGCGCCCGAGCGTGGTGATCGTGCCCATGCGGCCAACCAGCGTGAAACCGTGTCACGAATTTTAAAGCGACCATAAAAACTTAACGGTTGCTTCTAGACCTAAACCATCTTCACCATGCTCAAGATGGCACATGAGACTACCAAATTGAGTTATAACTCTCACCATCCCTTAACCCAATCTCTAAAAATAAATTGCTAAACATAGCAATGTCTAGCTGTTGACAAACTTGGAAATTTTTTTGTAAGTTTTGAGATGAATTTGATTTCAATTTGCGATTTCTAAGCTAGTGGAAATATTAGCTAGTAATATCATTTTTCGACAGCAAGTATTTCACTATCATCTACAAAGTTTGTACTTCAAACTTTATTTAAGTATCACACACATGTTCTATAGCATTCTTGTTCTCTAAAAATTAGTTTTAAACCCAACTTGATATACATGAACTATTGAATCAACTTTCGTTTAACATTTTTATTGATCATTTTAAGTTACAAGAAAATTATGTACACACACTATCACATGCATTACACATAAACATGATGCTCATGACATGTTTTAGTAAATGATTTAGGGTGAAACACCGAGGGTGTTACACCGGTGGTGGCGAGCGAACCACCGGTGTTGGTGGCATCTCGTCGTCGCCGAGGGTGACATGGAGAGCAATAGGCTAGGAGATGGCATGAGTCTCGGCGATGGGAACGCCGATCTATGGGGACTAGATGTCGCTGCTACCTCCGTCGACACCAACCCAGGGTGCGCCATCGGCCCCGCCTCCGCCGAACCACTAGAGGAAGCGGGGACTACAACCGGGCCACCAACGGCCTTCATGGCAACCAACAGGGTGGTGGGGGTAGGTGGCGAGGAGAGGACTTTTGTGCAATGGAAGGTGGAATGGTAAAGAATATGAATTGGGGCGAGGCTTCTAAGGCAAGATACTCCATAAAGATTTATTTATACATAGGGATGCTAAGGCTTCTAAGGCAAGATACTCTGTGAAGATTTATCTTTCTTGGAGGTTCGTGCCATCGTGCTCCCATGGGAATCGCAACCGTATTATACCGACAGTTGCAAAAATAGAGCATGTCTCCTCCATTTACGCTAATAAGACAGCGTGAGTCTCGTCACGACGGCATCAATTGTGCGGCCGGCAGACTTTCTAACGTGTGCAGTAAAATTTCATAGTTTGTGATAGACTACACTCACTCATCATTTCATCTAGTATTATTATTACTAGTAGTAGGAGAGTGGTCACGTGACCGTGTTCTACGTGGCTTTTAATTTAATAATTCCTAAAAGAAAGTAACATTTTTTATAATGTATGACATGGGGCCAAGAGTACATTTGCACAAATGCGTACAACACGTATACCTTTTGACGCATTCAAATATATAGCGGTAGGACTTTCTTATTGCTAAGACTTGATCCTCTCAAAGAAACCTTGCACGGTTGCCAAGAGCGAAGTGAATGCAGGATGAAAGCTGGATAGGAGTGAAAATTTAAGAGATTTTGACCAAAATAACATGGTTGAGACTTGAAAGCCTGGTGCGGCTGTGATAGGTCTTTTCACTCCTATCTAAGCAGTCACAACAGTGGAGGGGCAGATAGAAGAGTGAAGAGGAGTTGCTTTCGTAAGCAATTTCTCTTGGTTGGTTTTGAAGAGACATGCAGCGGCTAGCTAGAGATGGGTACACTTACTATTCGATAAAAGATCCAATGGACAACGGGGGACTTTCTAGCGTGTGCAGTAAAAATGCAACATCTATGCCTCCTCCGTTGTGCATTAGATTGAGCCAAGACTTGTTTAGATGAACTCCTCGCTACATGGTTGTTGCAAGTTCAACAATTTTTATAAGACACATGCAAATAAGATGAGTTGGGTTTATGATGGATCAGAGTCACTCATTTGGAGCATGATCAGACTGACTCATGACTACTAACACCACTGATACATGTTTGGTTCACCAAAACGAGGCACGAAACAACCATTGCATGGTTGCCAATAGTGAGATGTGTCCGTCCTAGTCAGATTTACAATGCTCGAACTATCATGTGTGCAACGAGATAATGGTAAATGTTCCTTTGTGAATGAAAATGTTTGCACAAATGCGTACGACATGTATACTATCCAACGCATTCAAATATATGGTGGCAGGACTTTCTGGTTGCCGAGACTTGCTCCTCTCAAAGAAACCTTGCGTGGTTGCTAAGAGCAAAGTGAATGCAGGATGAAAGCTGGACAGGAGTGAATTGACCACCATGACATAGTTGAGACTTGAAAGCCTGGTGCGGCAGTGATAGGTCTTTTGACCCCTTGGGTGCCGTCGCACTCCCTTAGGAACCACAACCAGTCATACCGTAGAAGGCGTGTTCAACCGGAGATGTAGGATTATTAATGTTCCCAAGCATACACTGATGAAAATAGAGCATGTCTCCTCCATTTATGCCGATGAGAAGGCGTCAGTCTCGGTGCTGGTTTTTACTCCACTGATGCCCCAATAGTGTGTGCACTCCTTGCGTTTGTGATAACACCAGAAATATAGAAAAGGAAAGCCCCTCACGAGAGGAGAACAAGAACAGAGACATACCTTGAAGGATTCCTCAAGACTGTCAAGTTCCCTAGTTGGCATGGTGGGGCTACAAGAAGACATGGCAGGACCAAGCCAGAGTGACCTTGAGTGTATGAAGATCCTTCTTCCTAGAATGTATGCAAAAACATTGGTAAGTGCTCATTTTCTGGGTGCTAAATCCGATCTGCTAGGGTTTGCCTTTGGGAAAGAACTTGTCCCTCTATCTAGCTATGTTGATCGTTGCGCATGTAGAAACTGCCAGCTGCAATGGCCTAGGACATCGGAGGTCATCGGAAACTCGAGCTTTGTCTAGACAACGAGCAGAGCCTGGCCTGGTGAAAGTTGGAGGTGTTCCCCGATGGTGGCCACTTGTGCCTCCACCAAGGATGGAAGCACTTCGCCCGCACCCTCGACCACCAAGATGAGTTCTCTCTTGTATTGCGGTATACGGTCGGTCACAGATTAACGTCATGGTCTTCGACCTTACCACCTACTACAAGCAGTACCTACATGACTTCAAGGCTGGTGGTAGTCAATTCTCCCTGCCCATCATGGTGCCGAGGAGTTTTGCAGTGATCCTAAAGAAGTCCACCTCAAAGAGAAGTATTGGGTGAGCACTCACACAAGATGCAGAATGTACTGATGTCGCAAGTTACTAGTGTCATCTTTCTCATCAATCTTTTTTTTGCGTGAGGCAAAGAACATGCTAGTGGACTTTGAGGTAGCGCACAGCTACCAGCAGTGGCAAACCATCGAGCTACAGATGGCTAGGCAATCCTAGTTCATGGACTTGGATAGGACCCTCATGAATAACAAGTACATATGGGACAAGTTCTGTGCAAGCAACCACCTCAACATCGGTGACACCTGCTTCTTCAGCGTGATCCACGAGGCCACCTACAGCGTCGACGAGGATGAGGAATGGGAGGAGCAGGAGGACAATGAAGATAAGCTTAAGATGGAGGTGCACAAGACAAACGGCATATGGCTACGGTAAACTCAGCGCAAGAGTTGACACGATCTATATTTTATTGTTTCATCAAAACTATTATCCAGCCTATCAAGATTTACAAGTATTGAACTATCTTAGGCCCTGTTTGGATGGACTATGACTAGTTAGCCATGGCTAAAAAAAGTGAACTAAAAATTAGCCAATTAGTTGTGTTATTAGTCCACACCTACTTGTATCCTAAACTAATTGTTGGGTTCTATAGACTTGAACTAGTTGTTAACCCCTGATAGTTGGGTTCTATGGACTAATTGGATACCCCCTGATAGTTGCCAGCACTATATTTCATTGTTCATCGACTCATAGTGATCCGGAGCGTCTATATTTCATAGGGCTAGACTGTCTTAGGGTTGTGAAAATCTCAACAGCTATACACCCACATCCTCCAATCAGAAAGGGCGAACTTTGACGGTTGCAATGCCCATGGTGATGCAACGCCCCTAAGGAGACGCGACCCAATATCAATTCAACTGCATTGATGCAACAGTTACTAATCATCCTCCATCCAGTGTTTGGAACTACCGCAACACATTCATGTACTTAAGTGAAAAATTTAGTAGTGAACAACTTCTTTTGCCTCCCACTTTGTTGTAACATCCATACACAATATTGTCACCGCTTACCATGGCCTCCGATGAGCCCACCAGTGGCAACATCTAGCATACAGCACCAGCAGAGCACAACACTAGCGCTGTCCCTAGCACCGCAGTTGTCGATGCTGATGGCGCTGCAGTTGATGATGCTGGTGTCACCGCGGTTGTTGATGTTGATGGCGCCGCGGTTGCCGACAAGGATGCCATGCCCACTGCTTCCATCGATTATAGGCAACCCGTGCTATTTGCCTCCGAGGACCTGGCATCATGGTCCAACCATTCCACTCTGCGGGATGTGCATCAAGCATCGCCCTATCCGACGGCACTAAAGACGACCGCTATGAACAACTTAGCGATTCACCGAATAATGGAATGCATGGGCTACAGTGCTAGCCATGGCCTCGGCCTACACCACCAAGGGGATTCTAGCCTCATCCAGGTGCGACTACACCACATGTACTTAGGTCTCAGCACCGACCATGCTGATGCCTCCTACATCATTCCTATAGCCAATAATCCCTCTAATGATTTTGAGTCCTCATGATGACGAGGTCATGCAACCACCAAGCCCACAGGAGAGCCACACCAAGGTTGTCTTGGATATGGTTATGAGTGAGTTCACGAAGTTGTTGACTGGGTATCCCTTGTATTACAAGGAGATGTCCCTACCAAACATAGTGCACAAGATGTTGGTCCCTATCATGCAGGAGACATTCAAGCAGTTGATGTGGTATGATCGACTAGAGTAGTCGAACAGGAAGATGGAGGTGGTGAGCAAGCTCAAGTACATACTCTTGGACAATGGGTCTGCCTCCTCACCATATGTTGGGATGCTTATTGAACTGGTGGTCGACCCCATTATGAAATGGTTGAAGGAGACGTGGACTCCGACCAGGTTCCCGCAGCAGGAACAACTGGTACAATTCTTGCACAACCTACCACCAGAGGTCCCTCACGCTAGGGAATTCCTACATGATGTAGTGTTGCCCGGACTGTCCGAGGCTACCAACAGGTATGACTGAATGCTTTCACCTACGTTAGTCATTGTATAAATGTTAATCATTGGCACAATGTGTACTACTCTTTTCTGAATGCACACATGAGAAAGTCTGATACTATGTGATTGTATCGTGCCAAACAATATCTATTACTCTTTTAATGACTACACCCACTGCAACATGTTGCTTGGAAATCCACAGCAATTAAATCTGTATTCAATTTGCACAAAACTCGTAGAGCCTAGTGTGCCTGGTTTAGCCATAAATCTATGAGAGAGATAAGAGAGAAGCAATCACACTTCTCTATCTTCCTACAGTACTCCTTTGCCTTCTCTCCAACCTCGAGCGAGTCATGTCTTTAGCTGGAGTGATGGACCATGGGAAGCGCCCAGTAGAGAACCCTCCAGAGGGCAGCGGGCCTCCATCGCATCTCTGCTCCCATTTGTGGCACCTTGGGTAAGGCAGTCTTATTCTTAGTTGTCGGAGTCATTTCATTCTGATCTCCTTAATCTTTTCAGGGCCATTTCTCACACTACAATGCTAGAGGTCAGGCGGTTCTCTGGTGCCACCCACTCTCCGAACGCGCCCTCTATGGAACAAGAGGGATCTTCTCCCCAGCTACCGAGAAGTCCACGAGCCCCTCCGTAATTGTGATGTGGCTCGCAACCCATGCTCTGACCCCAGGGGCGTGGTTAGTTGGCTCGCACTCTACCTCAATGTCATCCAGACTGCCCTTGCCACCTTAAAGTGGGAGACTGCTAATGCCCAAGCGGTAGCTGCCGATGCTTAGGCTAGGATGATCGGTAAGGTTTCCTTCATCGAGAAGCTCTGTCCAAATGTCCATGACCTTCTTTTGATGGTTTTTAGTGTTGTCACCCTAGAGGAGGAGTTGGCTACTCTTCAAGAGGTGGCCCTCACCGCCGTTAATGATGTGAACGCAGGGGGTGTCCTGCTTGAGGACCATCTATGGACCATGCTAGCTCGGGTTAGGATGGTGGCAATTCGCAGGGTGCGCCATGGGGTTGCCTTAGCCCTAGCCACAACACAGCTTCATTCTAGCCACGATCTCTGTCTACTTGAACCTGGCTTCCCAGCTGGCGCCGATGAGGAGGAGCAGGAGGAGCTCATTGGTGACTTTACTGCCGCCGCGAAGGCCATCATGGCAGCCATGCATGCGGGAGACATCATTTTCGCTGCCTTCTTTGAGCCATAGATTGTATCTAGGGTCATTCCAATCTTAATGAAAGGCTAGTTTGTTACTTTAATTCGAAGAGCAACATATGTGTGTCGCTTTGTCTTTCATGGTGTTTGCTTCTTGTGCTTAGATGTGAAAGGCTTGTGCGGCTGACATGCTCAAATGAGGTGATTAGGATGTCATGGGCTAGATCCTGCCTCGCCTCTCGGAAGGGAGTTAGGTTTTAGGGAAGCTTCCTTCCCTCCTATGAAACACCGTAGGTAACTTAGTAACTTCGCATATTTCTGTTCTAAATGCTTCCACCTGCGTCATGCATTGTAAATGTTAATCATCGGCACAATGTGTATTACTCTTTTCTAAATGCACACACGAGAAAGCCCGATGCTATGCGATTGTAATGCGCCGGACAATATCTATTACTCTTTTCTAAATGCACACGCAAGATTTGAAAGCGCACAAAAGAAAGTCCGCTACTCTATGATTGTAACATGTTGGACAATAGATTTCGTGTCCGAGCGACTCATTGACTTGCAATGGGCTTGTTCGACCCTATAGTTCTCTCTTAAGAGGAACGGCTCGAGTTACAATGAGGTAGTCAGACTAGATAGATGTTGCTCATATCGCACTTAGATGTTAGGTTTAATTTACAGTGGCAACATAGTGATAAAAATGGTTCAACATATACAACTTATTATAGAATCATAAAATAGACATTGTGTCCTAAGCAAGACTTCAATTATTACATCAAGAATCATTTTAAATCCAAATTTCGATGCCTACATGGCAACATAGTGATAAAAAAAGGGTTCAACATGTACAACTTATTACAAAACCATAAAATAGACATTGTGTCGTAAGCAAGACTTCAATTATTACATCAAGAATTGTTCTAAATCCAAATTTTGATGCATCTGTTCCCTCACCTTCTATAGCATCCCTCCCTTCAACTGTCGAACTATCACCAATCTCGTGTACGTCCCTTCCTCGGTAGGGAATCAAGGTGACTACGCATCCGAAGGATGTGGGGATGACGAAGAAGCAGGCATCAAAGTCATGACAGTGCTATTGAGGTTGAACTCACCTGGTGAGTGCATCTCGCCTGGTGAGTACGCTAAAATCTCATCGTCCAAATCCAATGTCTCACATGCTCAGTGATGTGGTTACCTAGACAAATGGTGGACTCTTCGGTCTACTGAACTAAAGTAGTAGTATCAGACCCTAGGGTTGACTTAGCTCTATTAATGGTAGGTTAGTAGGCTCGGTGGTCGCATCAGGCTCTATGATTGTTGGGGACCCCTATGGCACTGCACTTAGTATCTGGCCCCTCGACATGATTGGGCGGAGAAGGTCGATCAACTCCCTCATGAGCTAAAGCTGAACTCTACTTATATTCTACTATAGTAATACTACCATTAGCAGGTTTAGGCATCTCGGTCGTTGGAGAAGTCCCGAGAGGCTCTGTATGTGTCCCCGTGGTGGCTTGCACCTCGACCTGAGGAGGTGAAGAAGGTGGATCACCTGGCTCATCAGGACCTAAAGCTAGCTCTTGTATCTTGGGCATTAGAGAAGCCATGAGAGGCTCTATATGTGCCTTTGTGGTGGCTTGCACCTTGACTTGAGGGGGTGAAGAAGGTGGATCACCGGCCAGATTAGGACCTGAAGCTAAACACTGCTTATGTAGCATCGCAATGGGTAACTCTATGTGGATAGTTGTATTATCAGTATCAGTCAGATAATGAGCAATGGGGTTGACCTGACTACCACATTCCAACTCAAGTGTCTAAAAATCAAGGGCCTTAACCCCTGCGGCACTGTATAGTTGATTAAAGCAACAGGTGAACACATTGCACATCATGTTGATTTTTTGGCCTTGTTGGTTGATGGCCTCACAAAAAGTAGATGATTGCTGGCACATTTGCTCTTAGAGAAGGACCACATTCTCTGCTTGCTTTCAAACACCTCTCTTGTTGTTCCATACGCTTCTAGTTTTCTTCCTGGCTGATAACTAGCCTAGCAAGTATCTATCCAAGCTCCAACGGCTGCTGAACGGACACTGGAGGTGATGCCTAATGGAGACGGGGATCCTGATCTTCCGTCAGGTGATGGTAACTATCGTTGTGGCGAAGAATGACACACCGATCCGGCTTCAGATCAAAAGATCGAACCCTGCAATCTTAGCACCACAGCTCCTCTGGTTATCAACCAAGTCATGGACCAGGTTGACCTCGCCAAGAAGGCTAATCCCTGCCTGCGCAACGAAGAACACAAGCAAGAACAAGATAAAACGCAACCAAATTGCAGATGAAAGATTAATCTCACGAGTTGGGGTCTCACAAACCGAAGAACGGCGAAACTGTTTCTTGACAGAATAATCTAAGCAAAACCCAAACCCTAATGGAGGGGCGGCGGCTGTTTATGAAGACTCTAGGGTCGTGCAAGACCCCTGGATGCGCCCCTAATGGGCCCAAACTCGATACATGGTCCAACGGACCAAAAGACGGTGTCGCAACACCCTGGCAGATTCTGGACGCTCACTTGTTTCGACGATTCCTGTTGATTCCGAACAGCTTTTGACGTGAAACCACTTGGATTGGCTTCCTTATCAAATTAGCTTTCCATCCATATGTGGATCATCGAAAACGGAGTCCGAATGCGTCCTGGGCGACCAGTTTAAGGCAGACTGGTCCTGGAGGCCGAGGCAGACTCGAATTCGTGTTGGACTGGGCCTCCGGCTTGTGTTGGACGTCCTTGCTGGTCATCATCACCTCCTCCACGTCCTCTTAGTCCCTCTTGACCCTCTCCAATATTCCTAAGCAAGATAACATCATTAGGTAGTAGTCTATTCTCAAAAGTATGAAAAGGATCGCTTAAGAACGAGCTCACCTGTAAATTGAGTTGACGCATTCGAGCCCGGGTCATTGGACCTTGCATGACGGTTCTTCTTCTTCTCCCAAATAAGGTTTCAAATCTGCAATGTTAAATGTGGGACTAACCCCGAACTCGGGTGGCAACTCAAGTTTGTATGCATTATCATTTATTTTCTCAATAATCTTATAAGGACCAGCTGCTCTTGGCATTAATTTAGACTTACGTAGCTCAGGAAATCTATCTTTTCTTAAATGTAACCAAACCAAATCACCCAGTTCAAGTTTAATCTCTTTTCTACCTTTACTACCAGCAATTCTATACTTTTCATTCATACTTTCAATATTTGCTTTAGTTATTTCATGCAACTTACGAATAAAATCAGCACGCTCTCTAGCATCACTATATATTCTCTCAGTGGTAGGTAAAGGCAAAAGATCAATAGGAGCACGGGGGTTAAAACCATACACTACCTGAAAAGGACTTACCTTGGTGGTGGAATGTTCCGCCCTGTTATATGCAAACTCCACATGTGGCAAACACTCTTCCCACATCTTCAAATTGCGCTTCAAAATAGCTCTCAACATGGTGGACAATGTTCGATTCACAACCTCAGTTTGCCCATCAGTTTGGGGATGACATGTTGTAGAAAACAGCAGCTTGGTCCCCAATTTATTCCACAACGTGCACCAAAAATGACTCAAGAATTTTGCATCACGATCTGAAACAATAGTAGAAGGCATACCATGCAAGTGAACAATTTCTTGAAAGAAAAGGTCAGCAATATGAACAGCATCGTCGCTCTTATGACAAGGAATAAAATGTGCCATCTTAGAAAAACGATCAACCACCACAAAAATACTATCCCTCCCCCTCTTAGTCCTTGGCAATCCCAACACAAAATCCATAGATATATCTGCCCAAGGAGTAGAAGGAACAGGAAGAGGCATATACAAACCATGTGGGTTCAAACGTGACTTAGCTTTTTGACATGTGGCACACCGAGCCACGTACCGCTCCACATCACGCCTCATCCTAGGCCAAAAGAAGTGTGTGGACAGCACCTCCTCCGTCTTCTTGGCACCAAAATGTCCCATCAATCCGCCTCCATGTGCCTCCTGCAACAACAAAAGACGAACGGAACCAACCGGAATGCATAGGCGGTTAGCTCTAAACAAAAACCCATCGCTGATCATAAACTTATTCCATGTGCGTCCCTCTCTACAATTAAGCAACACATCCTTAAAATCAGGATCAAGCGCATATTGTTCTTTAATGGATTGAAGACCAAAATCCGGCAATCAAGTTGAGACAGCAATGTATATCTTCTAGACAAAGCATCAGCAATCACATTATCCTTCCCTTTCTTATGTTTGATAATATAAGGAAAAGACTCAATAAATTCAACCCATTTAGCATGCCTACGATTCAGATTATTTTGAGAGCGAAGATACTTAAGCGATTCATGATCAGAATGAATAACAAATTCTTTAGGCCACAAATAATGACACCACGTCTCTAAAGAACGGACAAGTGCATACAATTCTTTATCATACGTGGAATAATTAAGAACAGGACCATGTAATTTTTCACTAAAGTAAGCAACAGGTTTACCATCTTGCATCAAAACACCACCAATGCCAAGTCCACTAGCATCACATTCTAGCTCAAAAGTCTTACCAAAATTTGGAAGTTGCAGCAATGGTGTGTGTGTAAGCTTGTCCTTCAAAGTGTCAAAGGACTCCTCATGTGCCTCTCCCCAATGAAACACCACTCCTTTCTTCGTCAACTCATGCAATGGGGTAGCAATGGTGCTGAAATCTTTGATGAAGCGGCGGTAGAATCCTATAAGACCAAGAAAACTCCTCACCTGTGTGACAGTTTGGGGAACCGGCCAGCTCTTTATGGCTTCAATTTTCATCTCGTCCACCTCAATTCCCTATGGAGTTACAACATAGCCAAGAAAAGAAACTCGATCCGTGCAAAAGATGCACTTCTCAAGGTCACCAAATAAACGTGCATCATGTAAGGCATTAAAAACAGCACGTAAGTGATCCATATGTTCATCAAAAGACTTGCTGTAAATCAATATATCATCAAAGTAAACTACCACAAAATGACCAATAAAAACTCTTAAAACCTCATTCATTAAGCGCATAAAAGTGCTAGGTGCATTTGTCAAACCAAAAGGCATAACTAACCACTCATACAACCCGAATTTGGTTTTAAATGCAGTTTTCCATTCATCTCCAAGTTTCATTCTAATCTGGTGGTAGCCACTTCGCAAGTCAATCTTAGTGAAAATTATAGGACCACACAACTCATCAAGCATATCGTCTAGCCTAGGAATAGGATGATGATACCAAATAGTAATATTATTGATGGCTCTACAATCAACACACATACGCCAACTTCCATCTTTCTTAGGAACCAAAAGTACAGGAACGGCACAAGGACTAAGGCTTTCACGTACATACCCGCGGTCCAAAAGGTCTTGGACTTGCCGCTGAATTTCCTTAGTCTCCTCAGGATTGGTTCGATATGCAGCTTGGTTGGGCAAGGTCGCTCCCGGAATCAAATCGATTTGATGCTCTATCCCTCTCATAGGTGGCAGCCCCGGGGGTATCTCAGCTGGAAAAATGTCCTCATACTCCTGCAAAAGGTTAGTGATAGCAGGAGGTACCGAGCTAACAATATCATCAAGTGAAAACATAGCTCGTTTGCATACCAAAGCATAGCAAATATCATCAACAGAAATTTCAGCAAAGTCACATTTTGTTGCAAGCATAACACCACCCTTCAATTTAATCCCCTCAGCCTTAGAAATAGATGTAGACTTATCCTTTTTAGGTGGGAAAATAGAATTAGCAACTTGCTGATTTTTAGATTGAACATCATTCAAACTAGCAGCGCGTTCTCTATCAGCTTGTACAATTTGAGCAGGGGTCAAAGGTACCAAAGTATTTTTCTTTCCTTTATGCACAAAAGTGTATTTATTACTTCTACCATGGTGTGTAGCATCATTATCATGTTCCCAAGGATGACCCAATAAAAGTGAACAAGCTTGCATAGGTACCACATTACAATCAACAGAATCAGCATAAGAACCAATGGAAAATGAAACTCTGCAAGTTTGTGTTACCTTTGCTTTACCAGAATCATTTAGCCACTGAATATGATATGGACGTGGGTGTGGGCGTGTGGTCAAGCTAAGCTTCTTGACCAAATCAGAACTCACCAAATTGTTGCAGCTACCTCCATCAATAATGACACGTGCTCGACGATCGCTGATGACGAAGAAAATCTGGAACAAGTTATGGCGTTGTAGCTTCTCAGGCTGCTGGACTTGTGAGCTGAGCACCTGCTGTACAATAATGCTCCTATAGGACGCCGTGGCCTCGTCACCAAGGACTTCGCCGTCCTCCTCATCTGCATCTTGGTCTTCTTCATCCTCAATGTCAGAGGTGCTGATGTAACCATCTTCTGTAGCAATATATGCCCGCTGACTTGGGCAGTCCTTCTGCACATGGCCAATGCCATGGCAGCGGTGGCACTGAATACCCGAAGTGCGTCCCGTCGATGCAACGGATGAGGAACTCTTGGTAGGCACCTGCAAAGAATTTTTACCTGAATCTAAAGGTCGTGCGGGAGGTGTCTTAGGTGTAGCGGAAACTCCAGAGGCTGTTGGTCGCTTGCTCGCTGGTGGAGGCATCCAAAAAGTGGTTGGCTTGGTCAGCCCCAAGATGGTGCCGAGCGTGGCGTGTATGTGCTGGTGCTGACCTTGCTCTTGCCCTGCTGTTCACGCCCCTGCAATTCCTTTTCTGCAAGCATAGCAAACTAAAACAACTGGTTGACAGTGTTAAATTCTTTATAATCAACAATGTCCTGAATGTCACGCCTCAAACCAGAATAAAAACGACAAATGGCATCTTCGTTTCCCTCTACAACACTACAGCGCATCAATCCCTTTTGGAGCTCACCATAGTAATCCTGTACAGATTTATCTCCTTGTTCTAAACGCATCAATTTCTTACGCAAGTCTCTATGATAAGAAGGAGGAACAAAACGATCACACATAGCTACCTTAAGTTCTTCCCATGTACCAAGTAAAGCATCCTGTGCAGCTAGCCCATTCCACCAAATAATGGCAAAATCCTTAAACTCACTAGTAGCTTGTCTAACTCTATGCTGCTCAGGTACAAGGTGGGCACTAAACTTTTGTTCTACCGTCATCTCCCAATCAAGATATCCCTCAGCATCATAATGACCCGAAAAAGATGGTATTGTGAACTTAATCTTAGCATAAGGATCATCGGGCACACGGTGATTATTACCTTGACGATGGTGGTGGTGGACACCACCCATACCTATCGTGTTGCGGCGTAGACGTTGCCGTAATCTCTCTTGTCGGATAGCTGCTCGACCTATGTTTCCAGCGGCATCATGCACCGTGTCTTGACCATCGGTGTTGCTGCCGGAAACGTCGTTGTTGCCCGCCATGAAGGTTTCCAACACAGTAATCTTGTCGGTTAGCATGGAAATTCGCTTGTCCAATCTCTCCATGCTATTGCCAATGTTGAGTTCAATGAGTGCGTCAGTGACGGCCTTCCTGACGGCCTCATTCATCCTTTTTTGGGCATCCTCTACAACAGCTTGTAGTTGCTCTTGGCTGACACACTCGCTGAAACCCTTAGGATTGTTATCTGCAGTCTGTTCACCTCCTGCCATTGAAAACACAAAAACAGGAACAAACAGGTGAAAGTTATCCCTACCAAATGACTACGTGGTTGTAGTGGTGTCACTTTTCACAGCAAGTGGAAGCGTCTTACCAAGCTCTTACCAAGTTCTTACCAACGCAAGCAGTGGGCGGTACAACCGGCGGCTGGTTCGTGATACCTGTGAGGTAGTGGTACCGAGATTGCAAGGCCCTTTGTCTATACTGATCTGAAGAATTTGTGGAGCTTGGAAGGCAAACAAAGAGTAATATGTATATCTGGCACACAAGTCAGTAACAGAAAGTAATGCTGAATTATAGTCCAAAGTACTTGTTCTCGTTGCTGGTCTAAAGTGTTGCAAGTACCAGGTTGTGACAAAAGTATGGTGGATAGCATGGTGATAGGAATGAGAAAAACAAGTATGGTGGATGGAAACAGCAACACAAACAAGGAACCAGATAGCACACGCAATCACAGCTCACTTTGGGCTTCTCTATGTGCTCCTCTAGATATTGTTCCTCTTTTGCCCCTCTTTTTTTCTATTTTTTGGGCTGTCGTTGTTTTTTTGGGAAATTTTGACTTTTTTATTTTATTTTTTGATATTTTCCATTACTTAGGAGCACAAAAGCAGTAACCACAGAAAATATGAGCTCAAACAAGTGTAAGACGTGGCCTGTGGAATTTTCAGAAAACTAGATGAAAATTGACAAAAACCTTGTGACCACGAAACGAGGATCTTGTGACCACTTTTTGGCCAATCTAAAAATCCCGAACCCCGGCGTTTCCGGGGATGGACGGATCCGAAATTTTTTTCTGATCGATTTGCATATATGGAACGTCGAAAACGGAGTTCGTATGCGAAAACTAGACCAGTTTTAAGAATTGGCTCCGAATTAGAGGACAAAACGGGAACAATGTGTGCAAAATTGGTCACAACAGCCAAGATTTGATGGAAACGATGGGGGGAAACACTCGAACTGGACTCTAACACGACCTAACCAGCAACAAGACCTCGACCAGGACACAAACTCAACATGACGGACTCGGAAACTAAAATATGCAAAGGCTATGGCGCGGAAGGTTCTAGGATAGGAAAAACGAGTATGGCACTGGACTATGGGACGAATACAAAACACTCAAACTAGGGAATAACAAGTGAACCTGATGGTATACCTTAGCTCTGATTACCACTTCATGGAGACGGGGATCCTGATCTTCCGTCAGGTGATGGTAACTACCGTTGTGGCGGAGAATGACACACCGATCCGACTTCAGATCAAAAGATCGAACCCTGCAATCTTAGCACCACAGCTCCTCTGGTTATCAACCAAGTCACGGACCAGGTTGACCTCGCCAAGAAGGCTAATCCTTGCCTGCGCAACGAAGAACACAAGCAAGAACAAGATAAAACGCAACCAAATTGCAGATGAAAGATTAATCTCATGAGTTGGGGTCTCACAAACCAAAGAACGGCGAAACTGTTTCTTGACAGAATAATCTAAGCAAAACCCAAACCCTAATGGAGGGGCGGTGGCTGTTTATGAAGACTCTAGGGTCGTGCAAGACCCCTAGACGCGCCCCTAATGGGCCCAAACTCGATACATGGTCCAACGGACCAAAAGACGGTGTCGCAGCACCCTGGCAGATTCTGGACGCTCACTTGTTTCGACGATTCCTGTTGATTCCGAACAGGTTTTGACATGAAACCACTTGGATTGGCTTCCTTATCAAATTAGCTTTCCATCCATATGTGGATCATCGAAAACAGAGTCCGAATGCGTCTTGGGCGACCAGTTTAAGGCAGACTAGTCCTAGAGGCCGAGGCAGACTCGAATTCGTGTTGGACTGGGCCTCCGGCTTGTGTTGGACGTCCTTGCTGGTCATCATCACCTCCTCCACGTCCTCTTAGTCCCTCTTGACCCTCTCCAATGTTCCTAAGCAAGATAACATCATTAGGTAGTAGTCTATTCTCAAAAGTATGAAAAGGATCGCTTAAGAACGAGCTCACCTGTAAATTGAGTTGACGCATTCGAGCCCAGGTCATTGGACCTTGCATGATGGTTGGAGGATCAGCTGGTACATCCAAAGGAGTGATGTCCTCATCAATGCCTGTTTGGCTAACATCTCTGTAGTAGGTGGAACATTGTCCATGTCTTTGTTGGCCACACCACCGGAGAATGACCCTCCCTCATCATGGTTGTCTGACGTAGGGTTAGGTAGCCGCTGTCATTAGAGTCTGAATCTTGCATTCATAAATTCAAGATTCCTCCAATCCTAGACTGGTGCTTTGCCTACTCTAGGGCTACATCCACCATTTTGTGTCTTTCTCTGTCCTGTATGGGTAACAGCTCTTGAATAGACCTAAGGGCACACTGTCCATGATCACGATCGTCTGAACTTGCTGGCATGTTGATCATAACCTTGTAGGTCGACTCATTGTACAGCGGCCCATTCTTTTTAGAGTCAATCGTGCGTAACAGATAGCTGATGATGTGAGGGTACATGTGCTGCCATCCAGTACTGATAGCGTCAGCTATCACATCCTCGATCTCAAACAAGAAAAAGTGTAAGAAGTCAAACTGCTCACCTCTCCATATTGATAGTAGTAGCCACTGCTACAAGCTGGCCAACGACTCCCTGTTGCCGCCACGAGAAAGGACTATCTTCCTCAGAGCTATGTGTAGAACATAAGCCTCTAGACATAGTCTGTCTAGATAAATAAAAGCAATGTAGTCATGCTTTGGATGAATCCACACTGTTGCATAGAACTGACTCACCTATCTTATCACAATTCAATCAACCTCACTAAAAAGGTGAACGAAGCCTGGGAATAGCTCAAAGAGGGGCCAAATGGGTATACCAGCTGCTCTCTCAAGCTCATCCCAACCAAGTATCCTGTGGTCTACTAGTGCCATCCCTCTAGCATGGTAGCTCCTAAAGAAACTCTCCTGAGTCACGATCTACAACTATGATTTTGTGCCAGGCTCTTTGACTAGTGCAAACCAGAACTCAGTATCGTAGAACCTAATGCTCCGTATCTTCTTTGAGCTATAATACCAAAAGTCATAGAACTGAACCACCTCTTTCTTTCTCTCAATATTACTGCTCCTCATAGCACCATTGGTAGACATCAAACCTCCTTGACTGCTCCTTGTACCACCATTGGCAGACATCAAATTACCTCCTCGACTACTTCTCGTACCATCAATTGTGGCACACATCAAACCTCCACGAGTGCGAGCACACGTGTCCCCATGAGTAGCTACAGATTTTATCTAGGAATGTGCAAAGCGACTAGTCTAGTTTTTGGAGTGGAACTTGGTCATTTGCTATAGTTGTTCCTTAGTGAGCTCCTCCTCCCTGAGTTCCATTTCAGCACTCTCCTCACGTTGCTGTTGTCGACGAGCCATTTGAGTCCACCTGCTTTGGTTGCTTCTTCCTCTGCTTCTTGGATACTGTCCGCCTTCCTCTGCCTCTTCCTAGGCTATGGTGGTGCTTGTTCCTCTGCTTCTAGGACACTGCGAACCTTCCACTAGCTCTTTCTAGGCTATGGTGGTGCCTATTCCTCTGCTTCTCAGAGAATGGTTTCCAACCTCTGGCTCTTTCTACGATGTGGTAGTTATGTTGCTTTGATTTAACTCGCGCCATTTGCAACAATCAGAAAAAATTACACATGCGTTTCATCAAACACCTTAAATTCATGAAGAAAAAAAGAGGAGATCGCAGATGGCCTCACCGTGCCCAGGTGAGAAGGTGATCTCGACCGGCTTGCTCGCTGGAGGAGTTACGCACTGACAGACAGTGGTGTGGTAGATTACCACGGCGTAGTAGATCCCTACGGCGTGGAAGGATCTAGGCAAGAGGTTTTGGTGTGTGGGAGGAGGAGGGAGGGGGGAGGGGGTAGGCGGTGTAGGGTGGGTGGCACCGAAGGGGGCGAACAGTGATGGAAACGGCGTGTAAAAGAGGAAAAGATGGGTACTAAGAGAATGCCTTTAGCAGAGGACTATCCCACGTGCCGCGTAATTGCATCACTGACACAAACGCTATCAAGAGTTGTCGTCCACCAATACTTGGGGATTAATATTGGTGATCCGATGGTTAATACACATTAGTGTATTACTCCATATATATCATCACCATTCATCATATAAAATTTAGTCTCTGCTCACCAGACGCTAGATGGGGCGGCGATCTGCTCGAGCAAAAATTTGATTTCGAGTGAAAATAAAATCCCCACGCCCAGCAGTGTCGCCAACACAAACCAAAAATTAGCTCTCTCTCTCTCTCTCTCTCTCTCTCTCTCTCTCTCTCTCTCTCTCTCTTGCCCTCCTCGCGGAAAATTGGTTTACCACACCAACAATTTCAAACAAGGGTATTTGTGGTATTGTGATGGCCACATAAAAGCGCAAGAAGTCATCGTCTCCACCTCCATCTCCATTCTTCAACCAGGCCATCCACACCATCTCTCCTTTTGCTCCAAAGCCTAGCCCCCTCTGCCACCCTGGTTCAAACCCTATCTAGGCACATTGGCATAGCAACTTGACTGCCTCTCCACTCTCTAGTCGGACCCTCTCTCATACCTTTCTGAACCCTAGCTAGAGCCAGAGCTAGATTCAAATCCGATCCCCTATCATCAACAGTAGGTCCACTAATGGTGAAAGGACCGCTGTCAGCGGTGGTACATGCTAGATCCAGACCCCCTATGTCAGCACATGTTCCGATCGAGCCCCAGCATCATCATTGATGACCACCACACTAGATCTGCTACCCCTTCATTGACGTTGGCCGCACCACTTCCATGACTAGGATGACAAGAGGGTGGTGCCGACGACGCAGCATAGCCAGGAAAAGGAAGAGGTACACAAATTCCTTTTACAAAGCATGTTGTACTCTAGTTGTTGAACCTAGGACATGTAGATATATAGTGACAGCATTACATGTTTCTTAGTTGATTGTAGCTCACATGTTCTTCCGTATACATTGTAGTTCACATGTGCCTTATTCAAGTAATGGCTTCCATATAAGCTATAGTTTAGGCGCCTAATTTGCACGCTCCTGCTCTGTTTTGTTGACATTTGGTACAAGGTTAACTCAATAAATGCCTTTGTGATCTACATGTTGACATCCAGAATATCTCCACATGTTGACATCCGGAATATCTCCCTGAAGTAGGGGAGCGTGTTTAGGAAAATGGTGATATAGATATAGATTTAGAAGAGCCAGTAACCCTTGCAATTGATGTGCTTGTTCTATCTTGTCATGTTGGGATGGGAGGGGTTGGTTTAGGTAGCAGTGCAATTCAATTCTTTGATGTGTGGATAGCAATGCAATTTTTACATGCTAGCCGCTTAAGTTTGTTTCTCCAATTTTAGGGTGTGAGTTGAACAAGCCGTAGAGAAGTCCCTACCAATAGGGCAAAAGGCAGCACCGATATGGGTCCTGAGGGATGGCAATCCAAGAGAGTGAAGCCAACTAGTCCAGTAGAGTTGCAGCATCTTGTAGTTCCAACTAGGTCCAAAAGTCTACACGCACAAGGTGAACAAAGCCCTATGAGGGACTGGTCACGTGAAGATGACCTTAGCCATGCCAAAGAGGAGACTCCACCTCTCCACCCGCAGAATGACCAAACTTGCGAAGGTTGGTACTACCTTAGACATGTCTATAAATCAAGTCACACTATTTGATATCCATGTTACTTTTCAAACAATCTCAATGTATGAAAATTGTGTAGTACCATTACTGAGAAGAGCAAGGAAGTCGAGGCAAGCAACTAAGGGGGTTGGGCTTCACAAAACCACCCAATCAATGGGAACAGGGATGCCCATCTCAGTTGTCAAGGGGAACAGAAGGCCACATGATCCATTGCAAGCTGCCAGTTTGCCTCAGAGGCAGGTATAGTAGTCAGGTCTCAAGTACTAATTTTCCCGCACTAGAAACATTACAAGCAATGGATCAAACATCTCAATGGATTTGTGGCCAAGCTATTTGTAAGTATGTATATCCTCTGTTGACATTCAACTCTGCCTTGAGCAACTTAGTAATGGATTTAATTTGTATTCACACTTTTGTAGTTGAGGCTGACCATTGATGACAATGATGAGACAACAAAAGAAGCATGCACGAGTGTATTCCAGTCTGTTATACGACAGACATGGTATAGGTTCAAGCGATCTTACTTCAACGGCATCCTCACTGATGAAATCAGAAAGACCTCTCCTGTGTCTTGCATGAATGACTCACAGTGGTGTGCACTTGTCCACATGTGGTTAAGTTCCAAGAACAAGGGGGTGTGTGTGTGAACTCATTTATTTCTTGTCTAGTATTTATGTGGTCTACTTGTGCTGTAGTCTAACACAATTGTGGTTGTAGGTAGTCTTGGAGCAGAACAAGCAAAATCGTGCAAAAGTCAAGTGCCACCAGGTTATAGGATCTTGCTCCTATATTGCCCACCTGCAAGCATATGTAAGTGATGGTTCTGTTACTCTTTTTATATCAAATACACAATGCCTTTTGTATCAACAGAAAGGCATGTGCAATTTTAACAGAAGGACAAAATAGGAAGGACGCAGGACACGATCAAGAAGTGCTCATTGAAGAACATGATTGACCTCATGAAGATGTTGATGTAGTGGGAATCTTCAACAACTTCCATACCAATAGCAACACGGGACTGAGCGATGTTGCAAGAGAAGCAGTGGTAACTACCTTTATTTGCTTTCCTTGAAATCTACTGAAGCCATTGGCATAAAAGAAGGAAAAGTAGGAGGAGACTAAAGTAGCACCATCATTTTGAAGTTGTAATATTACAACAATTAACATGTTACCTATGCATTGTGCTTATGAATCTCTGTCGGCAGTAGGCTGAGGAACACCAATGCATTACTTGTAATGAAATAATTTCTTGGTTCCACAATTTAAGTCCTCTTCCTAATGTTTACTCCTTGGTTTTCGTAGGAAGCTATGTAAACTATACGAGCAGAACCTATTGTTGATGTTGTTTCCAAGGTCCTCTCCTAGGCCAGCTACAACACCTTTTCTTTGAAGAATGCTGGTATCAGGACAAGCTGCTCTAGACTTTAGGAATGGCTTGCTGCTCATCAGGAAAGTTTAGCTATCCTCGCTAAACAAGTGGATCAACTAAAGAGGAAGGCAGAAAACACTAATAGGGAGTTTGAGGAGTTCAAGAAACAACAACAGGAGGAGTACAATAAACACCATGAGCATATCATGCTCTTAAGTGCTAGTAACTCTCAGTCTTGTTGATGTAGTGAACATGTGGTTTTGTTTGCTGTTTTGATATGAAATTTTGGCGCCTTGATATGTGAACTCTGTCAGTGGTTTGTTGCTGAGCTAAACTATTGTTATTTGATTCAGGTTCAATATAACTATGCATGTAGTCATTTTATGCAGTAGTATAGATCTAAAATCATTTTTTCTGATGTAGTGATTGGTGTGCACATGGTAGATCTGGCATAGGCATGTTGTTAAATAAGAATTTGACACATGGACGAACCATTGAATGACACGTGTAACAGCTAGGATAGGACACGTGGGCCAATACAAACAAAATACGTGGTACAAATTCATCCTGCCACGTGGTTGAATATGAAAAAGACATGTGGGTAGCTCAGGCCATGACACGTGGTCTAATAAAATACTAACACACGGACATACAAAATCGAGACACGTGGTCGAGTAAAATAAAGACACACGGGGTATTATGGTCATGCCACGTGGATAAATAAAAATATGACACATGGTCCAATGAAAAAGTGACACATGACCCAACCACAACACGACATGTGTGCTAATAGAAAACTGACATATGGAACAACAGGGTCCCGACACGTTATCCAATAAGAACCTAAAATGTGCAAGAACCAGAGATGGCCATGTTGTGCAATAAGAAGATGACACATACCCGAACCATCTCCAAAGCAACCGGCTATAGCATATACATGTGGAAAGCATCTCTAAAGGAAAGCACCCATTAGCGTGGCTACCCCCTGTCCCACATGCCAAAGTAGTTCTATGATGGTTAGTTTTTGTCATATATCTATCCACATCTATGACAAATTTCTAGAATCATCATCAAATTTCAAGAATGATGTGACTTCTATGATGAATTTCTAGAATTGTCATAAATTTGTCATAAAACTAAAATTATGATGAATTTGGCTCCTTCAGTGATGAAAGTTGTTCGTCATAGAAGTGGATATTCCTAGTAGTTTGGTATTTATTAACACACACAGATAAATCCACAAGCGCACGGATACCGTTGTAGCTTTCACCCGGACATATTCCAAGTATCGTATCCATAGGGAAACGTGTGAGATTAACTATGTCTAACTTAACCCGGAGTAGCAACAAGACTTAAGATAACAGGAGTACAAAGGAGATCACTAAGGTCTTCTAGTTCTAACTTCGGTAATCTATGTCTTCTATTGTTCAATTCTGGGGATATTACTAAGGAAAACACAGATAGAGTATGTTTCCTATAGTAACTAGATCCCACTCGGCCTACAAACTGGAGGCGGACTACAGAGGATTCAACAAGGCTATAAGAGTCACCCTCATGAGCTGCCACCGATCCAAAATGTAGGGTACATCTATGAGTAACTGAGTCTAAGCACCATGCTTACACTACGAATACTACTTTAACCCAGGAATGACAAGGATTAAAGTACTCAAAAAGAGTCGTAAACCTAAAGAACAATATAAACACGTTACTTACTTGAATTAGAAGTTGATTACTAGAGAAATCTCAGTAGCAAGCTCATGAAGAATTTGTCCCGCCAGGGTGCAAGCCGTAGAGAGAGCACCAACAGGCCGGTACGTCCTCCAAACTCTTCCCTCACACTCTATATCTCTATTTCTAACACAAGACTAGATCCTATAGAAGACTAATCTTCTCTTGATAACTAGCTCTGATCCTGATGAGGAGGTTATGAATTAGGGTTTCAGGATGGCCTTGCTGGAGGGGTATAGGGCTATATATATAGGGGTAGCATCAATTTTGGACCCTCGGATCAAACCGACTTAAAATGATGGTGTAGATGCAATTCTTAAGGCGGTGGAGAACTGACATCACGAGGAGGGGCTGCCCTATCGGCCCCCTAGGTCGGCCGGCCTACAGGGGCGGCGCCTTGCCCTCTGCCGTGGGGTGGTGTCCTCTGGTGTCTTCTAGAGTCTTCTGGTGCAGGTTTCGTCATGAATAAGTATGATTAGTACTGACATTTGATGGTTTTCTGAATATACCCTGCTAAAAACATAGATTCACCAAAACATGTGGGATTTGTTAGTTTAAACCCTGTTGGTATATTTTAACGCACACAAATCAATCCACAAGTGCACGGATACCGCTGTAACTTTCACCCAAAAGTATTCCAAGTATCGTATCCATAGGGAAACGTGTGAGACTAACTATGGTCTAACTTAACTAAGGGTAGCAACAAGGTTAGGATAAAATAGGAGTGTAGAGAGAAAAACTAAGGTTCTCTAATTATGACTTGGGTAAGCTATGTCTTCTATTATTCAACTAGGGACTTTACTAGGGAAAGACACTAGTAGAGGATGCTTTCCTTCACAACCACGTCCTACGTGCCCTTACAAATGGGAGGTGGACTACAAAGGATTCAATGAGGCTATAAGAGTCACCCTCGTGAGCTACCACCGATCTGAAATGTAGGATGCATCTACGATTAACCTAAGTCTAAGCACCATGCTTACACTTATGATTAATACTTTACTCCCCCTAGGAAGAGAATAAAGCACTCAAAAGAGTCGCAAACCTGATGAACGATATAAATAAGATGCTTACTTGGATCAAAAGTTGATTACCAGAGAAATCTCAGAGGCAAGCTTAGATAGAACTTGGATCCACCAAGATACAAGGCATAGAGAGAGCACCGATAGGCTGGCACCTCCTCCAAACTATTCCCTCGCTCTCTATCTCACTATTATTTATAAGACTAGATCCTAAAGAAGACTAATCTTCTCTTGATAGCTGTCTCTGATCTTGATGAGGAGAATATGAATTAGGGTTTCAGGATGGCTCTAGGAAGGGGGCAGGAGCTAGTATATATAGGCCAGAGCATCAATTCTGGACCCTCGGATCAAACCGACTTGAAAGAACGGTGTAGATGCAATCTAGGAGGCGGTGGAGAACTGACATTCGAAGGAGGAGCTGATAGGTGGGCCTAGGGGGCCGAGTGGCCTGCAGGTGGGGCCAGCCGGCCCCACATGGCAGCCACCTACTATCCACTTTGGTGGTTTGTCTTCTAGAGTCTTCTAGAGTCTTCCCACGCCGGTTTTGCTGTGGATAAACATGATTTGCTTTGACGAATAGGTCCTCCTTGTGGGCGTTCTGGATAAACCCTGTTGAAAACAAAAATTCACCAAAACTCATGGAATTTGTCAGTTTAAACCCCTAAACCTATGTTGGCGATCATTTTTATGCATTTATACAAGTTATGTTGATGGATTATGATTGATGTTAATGACCGTCAACAAGCTCCCCCACACCTAACCTTTGCTAGCCCCTGAGCAAAGCCAAACTCAGTAATGGATCAAGAGTTGCTATAATGCTTTCACTCCTCAAAAGTACACATGCGTTCAATCAAGAATTCTCCTCCGGATTAGAATAGATCGATCTGATTTTCAAACTTACCCATATTACCTTCAACCATGGGGCTTCTTAGCCTTCACTTGGGTCTTGAGCAATTGAAAGACAGAATGATCAAGTCAAGCACTATGTCTCAAGTTCGTTGTTCCACCATTGTTCTAGAGTTTTTATAAGTTTTCAAAATAAAACTCAGAGATTCCATTATATGACACTCTCAAGTCTCTCAATATATGTGGTATTTGTGGATCCTCACCAAGGCAATAAAGATGTTATGCCCTTTTCTCTTCCTACCACTAAGGCTTATGTGGAGTTCATAGGTAGGGAGAAAGTTAGAGCATACTTGCAATGCATATATTGTAAAGTCAAACCTTGGATTCAAAGAGAGTTGAGTCATACAATCAAATCAAGATGTGCATGTGTGTGGATATACGGTGGCTATCCTAATTCTACTATACTCCTTGAAAACATATCTCTCTTTTGAAACTTGGAAACATTTGCTAGAAAGCAGGGGCTATCTTATTTATCTCTCTTTTTTTAGGCGGGCATCTAAGTACCCATTGTTTTAAATATCTAGGACACTTTTGCGTCTATTTTTCTCTTTTTCATGAATAACTTTTGCATAGCCCTAGGTCTCTTTTTTGCAACAAACTTTGAGAGATAGCAACAAGAACTTGGAGCATTTATTTGGTGGATGGAAAACCTAACAAACATGTTTTTGGTGTTCACTCCCAGTGTAGGAGTAGAACATTTTTGGGTGGATCTAGATGGAAGACATGTTTTTGCGTACTCCTGGTGTAGGAGCAGCATGTATATGTGGTGTGTACGTGATCTTGATATGAAGAGCATGACAACCCTCTCATAAGGATCAACAAAGCTTGACAAAACTCAATGCAAAAGCAAGTAGCATTTATGTGGAAGTTTTCCTACCCTAAATAACATGTATGGCTCTGGTGGGAATTTAAGCTTTGACATACAAGGAACTCATCATGTAGAATTTTTGTGTTTTTCAAAAGATAAATCTCTAGAACTTTAGTGTCACTTGGAACAGGATAAACAGCAGCTCAGACCTTCTCATATCATGTCCGTCAATTACCTAGACTTAGATCAAGCATATGCTACCCACGAGTTTCAAGTTTTAGAGTAAATCCTTATATCAAAACAATTTTATCCAAAACTTAGGAGAATTCAAGCCTAAAAACTAGGTACTTGAAAGGAATTAAAACAGAGCAACTACTCATCATTTCCATTTAAGAGATTATTCTGAGTCCTCTTTATTTGCTAACAATTGTTAAAAACAAATTAAAACAAACTAGACACACATTTTATTTTGTTTTCAATTTTACTAGATCACACATTATTACTATATATATTTATTATGAGGACAACTTTTTATTTTGTTTTCATTCATCATTTTTTAACTATTTAAAAGAAACTAAAAACTAAAACAAAAGGAGAAAAAATACTTACCTGGATACACGGGAGTGCTTCTCCCCCAAACTAGCTCTTTCGGTGAGGGTTCGGTGTCTTAAGTCCTTTGAACCAAACTTTTCCTTGTGAAGTTCATTGATCAAGTACCTTGGTTCGCACTAAAGATGAGGATTCTTGTGATGATGCTTTTAATGGTGATGTCACCTTCTTCCGCCAAACCTATCCTGGTTTTGAGTTTTGATTTTGGTTTGACAGGTTCAGGACCTTCACTTGTAGAAGTTTGGGGAATCGACTGTCTACGCCCACACTTTGCTTGAAGTGTGTCCTACTTATAAAACAAGGTAGAGATCAAGTGCATGGGCTCTGTTGGTGGGAAAACACCAACTGAACCAAAACTTTACTTATTCTTCTCTAACCTTAGGCACATTGAACAAGATGATTTTGATGTTGTGTGTTTTATTCAATTATGTCATGGGTGATAAGATCAAAAGATTGAGCATGAGTGTAGCATTTAAGTACATTTGGCAAAAAGGGTTGAGTTTCTTAACCTTGGAAGGATTGTCTATCTATAAATATTTATATGATTATGACTATCATCTTCTAGAGATAAGATGTGCAAAGTTTTAGATCATTTGGTTAAGGCTATGAGATCAAGAAAATGGTGCTAGGAACAATCTTGAAGAACAAAACATGTTGAGTTGGTCAAATTGGATCGAGTAAGTTGTGACTTAAACATGTTTGTTTGTTATTTATGTGCCTACCAGAATCAAGGGAAAACTTTTTTAAATAATGGCCATTTACCTTTGGATGTTATCTTTGTCATTGGGGCATGGTAGCACCATATGATGAAGGGTAGATGACTCGTGATGGTCCTTTCCTTTTTGCTTAAGGTTTTCCTTGTTCGGCAAGCCTCGCAGCTTGAGCTGTTCATGAGCTTCTTGTCTCCTAGATTGCACCCTTTCTTTCTCATCCTTTTGTCATGCCATCTTTCTGCTCTTTGATCTTTTGACACCTTGTTGGTCCTTTCGCTCCACTCATCATTTTATGGCACTCGTCTTCTTCCTCTTTGTTCCATAACTGGTGGTGGCAGGGTTTGTAGATTCATGCCAAACCATGAACAGACGTAGCTCATCCCTACAAAATGTTAGTGGAGACATACCCGAGGGAATATAGCAAATTTGAAGCATGGTTCATTGTCCATAAGTTTGGGGAATAACATAGTTCTTTCATCCATGTTGAATGAGCCATGTCTTCTTTACACAATGTTATTGGAGTTCGTCATGTGTCTTGCTTCATCTATGATTTAAATTCATCTCATGACTTACCCAAATTGAATTGAGAGTTTCCTACAGGGGTTAGTCCAACAAAACAGCCAGTGTCTACACAAGCAATTTTTAGTTCAATAACCAAACTAAACTCCATGTCTAGTTTTAATTAAGGAAGGCATTTTAACCAAAGCACCACGCTTAATTTAAAAGCCTTTAGAAGTATGGCGAGTACTTCTAAACCAAAGCATACTATGGCAAACAAAGGTAGCATGAAAGTATTATAGAGATTTATTCAAATAGAGATGAAAGAGCATGATTGTTATTTAGCAATTTGAGCATGGCTTGAAGGTAGAGACAACCAAAATTAGCAACATGGCATAAGATTTTTCAGAGAAGTTCACCCCACACTTGAATTTTGCAAGGCAAAATCAAGTTTGGATAGATGTGATTCAATGTTGAATGATAATTGGTTGGACATACCTTACGCCTTCATCCTTCATTCTTTTCGCTTCAAACCTGAAATGGTTAGTGACAAATACCCAAAGGAATATTTTCACAACTATATTTCTATGCTCACTGCACAAGGGTATTATAGCAAAAGGCGAAAGCTCATGTTATCTCCCGAAAGTGCTTGCTTTAGGACAAAAGCTCGTCCTTGGGAAACCTTCTAATTGCGCTTCTAATTGGTGAAGTGGTTTCCCCTCAAACACCAATCTTCATGTACCTGTCTTAAGATTCATGCCAACGAGATTTGCAATATTTATGATAAACATATGCATCTACAATCACTCTTTCAAAGTCTTTATGATCAGGAAGCACGAGGGGGCTGAAGATCTCGTGTGTGGCAATGTTGAAGAAATTAATTGATTTAGGAGATTTCTCATGTGAGCATGGATTTGATGAGGTGTTAATGAAATGACTTTCATGCTCGATAATGTAATCTTTCTTTTCAAGCTCCAAGGTTGATTCTTCATGAATGTCCAATATTTTCCTTAGATTGGTGACTCTCGTGTTGATCTTATCTAAGGCCTCCTTCAAACTTGGGTGAGTCATATTTATTAAGGAGATTGACTTAAGCTCATTGTTTGGATCTAAGCCAAGTTTGGATTCTACCCATAAGGCTTCGTCCATGTTCATCCATTCTTTAGCAACGGCATATGAATTCTTAATACATTCTAGCTGTAAGGTCGAGATGACGACTAGAGGGGGATGAATAGTCATTTCTAAATTCTAATCACGCTGGCTAACCAAAACAAATGTGGAATTAAAACAATCGGTCTAGCCAAGACTACACCCCTCTATCTATGTTCTCTAGCACCTTACAAAGATCCTAATTAAGTAACTAAGGTGCCGGGCTAGCTAGAGCTCACCTAATCAATTCTAGAAGCAAGGTCACACAAACCTATGCCACTAGTACTTTAAGCAACGGGGAGCTCCTACACATGCTAGTAAGCAAAAGCACAAAGCCAACAAAGCTTACTAGCAATGCTCAATAACAAGGCAACCAATGCTAATTTAGAGAGCGCAAATACTTAGCTACATAAACTAAGCAATGTGACTAACAAAGTTACACAAACCAAATTAGCCACGCAAGGGAGCTACTTATATGCTACACAAGCTAGAAGGTAACTAGCAAGCTACACAAGCTAACTAATTACAAAAGCAACTACACAAGCACAATGTATATGAAAGTAATTACAAGCTTGTGTAATGAGGACACAAACCAACAGGATTACAAGGATGACATGATGATTTTTCCCAAGGTTCACGTGCTTGCCAACACGCTAGTCCCCGTTGAGACAAGCTCCAAGGTTGCCGCCGGTCCTCTTGCTAGTGGTGACCCGCAAGTCACACTGTCCCATGTGGAGTGCTTACCACAAGCTCTAGAACTTGACCCGGCTAGACCACTTGTCGCCCTTCGCGTCTCGCTTTACTAGAGTTACTCATCGTGGCTCCCGCAGGGCGAGCACAATGCCCCTCACAAAGCTCTTCTCCGGAGCACCACACAAGCGTCTTGCGGGCTTCGACAGAGACCACCACCAAGCCATCTAGGAGGTGGCAACCTCCAAGAGTAACAAGAACCACTGGCTTGCAACTCGATCACCTAGTGCCACTCGATGCAACCTCATGATGCAATCGCACTAGAATCGCTCTCTCACACAATCGGATGATCACTATCAAGCATATGTGAGATGAAGGGCTCCCAAGCACTACCACACAAGCCACCAGGGCTCTAGTGTACTAAGCTCTCGGCCAAACACTGACCACCACTTCTATTTATAGCCCCATGGGCTAAAATAGCCGTTACCCCTTCACAGGACATTTTTTAGGACGACCAGACGCGCAGGTTGTGTGCACCGGATGCATCCGATGGGGACCGGACATGTCCGGTTGCCTACGTTCGGTCACTGCCTAACCGCCATGTGTCCCATTCAAACTAGCCATTGCTGTCAATGGCTCTCTCTGACATGTCAAATCGGACACGTCTGGTGTGCCAACCGAACATAGGACAGGCAGCATCCAGTCGAGTCCAGAGAGCACCCAGAGCTACTCCACTCTGATCGGACATGTCTGGTGTGGCCAACCGGATGCGCCCTTGCGTCTGGTCCACTCTAGACCAACACCAGCGTTCCACATCACCATGACCGGATGCAGCACAGTGATTGCTTAACGGACGCGTTCGGTCACTCTGTGACCAGTGCGACTAACTACTTTTCTTCACCAACTTCTTTACCTTTACAAATGTGCCAACACCACCATGTGTATGTGTGTTAGCTTTTCATAAACATTTTCCAAAGGATTTGCCACTCAACTTGCCACACCACTCGATCCTAGTGACGATGCAAAGTTAGATCACTCAAGTGGCACTAGATGACCGATATGCAAACAAGTTTGCCCCTCTTGATAGTACGGCCATCTATCCTAAACCCGGTCATCAACTTCTCTACACACCTATGACCGGTGAAATGAAATGCCCTAGGTTATATCTTTGCCTTGTGCATTCCATTTCATCTCCTCCAATGTTGATGCAACACATGCACCAACATGATCAACAATGATATGATCCACTTCATATCATCACATAATCATATTGGTTCATCGATCTTAACTTCACTTGTTTTCACCATTGCCTTCGTCCATCGGAGCCAAGTCTTGCTCAAGCTTCACTGCCACGCGGTCCATCGCTCTAAAGCCTCCAACTTGCCCTTCACGCTTGCAACCGGTCCATCAAGCCAAGTCATATTTTGATCTTCTCCACCTTGATCACATGACTCAATGTCATGTCTCATGTGCAATAAGCTCCTTCATCATCACATGTGTGAGCTTTGCAACATCTCCGCGCCATTTTTACCTTCATGGCATATGTTGCTCACACACATGTACCTATGGACTAATCACCTGTGCATCTCACATAAACACAATTAGTCCACCTAGGTTGTCACTCAATTACCAAAACCAAACAAGGACCTTTCAATCTCTCCCTTTTTGTAATTGATGACAACTCTACAAAGATATGGAAATTAAGCTCTTTTGGATTCATGTTGCTTGCCCAAGCAATTTTACCATGTGTAAATGATTTTGGACAAGTACCACAAACCCAAAATGGTAGTATTAGCTCCCCCTACATATGTGCTAGAGTGTTTGGTTTAAAGCTCGCACATATTCATAGATTGAATTTGTGGGAGAGTAATTACTACCAAATGATGCTAAGGTGTATAGAGTAAACCTTTGAAGTGTGATACCAATCGGAGTTGCACCTTTAAGTTCATCCTTAGCACCATGGTTAGCTAGATATCACATGGAAATAAAATCACTAGATACCTCGTGAGATCAACATTAAAAGCAAGGTACTAGCATTACTTGAAAAGCATACAAGTGTCTAGCTATCCTCCTATGCATGCTAGTTTTCATTTCATCAATCAAATTCTACAACTAGCATACACCACACAAGCATGCATATTGAACTTAAAGGCTTATGCAGTGCAAGCAAGCACATGACTATGCACATATCAAATGTAACCAATTAAAGTTCATGAGCTTGCTCCCCCTACTTGTGTGCTTGTCTTGTCCAAGAATTTGATCCATCTCTTTTCTTCAATGTTACTCCCTCTTTGTCCATGTCCATGTCCAACCTCTACTTTTGTTTCAATCTTTCCCAAAGCTTTCATACCTTTGTACAATCTCTCCCCCTTTGTCATCAATTTCCATAAAAGGTGTTGTTGATGCAAAAGTGGATCTGCAAACACAAAGGGCTAATACCCGAATCGATATCCAAAGCGTGCCAGTCGATTTGACCTGTTAATCGACAAGGATGAAGATACGAGCACTTTGGTCCTGACAACAGCGATACGCCCGGAAGTCACGGCCAAGAGGTACTCACGCGGAACTCGAGAATCGCCGAAGGTCGCACTGAAGCTATGCAACTCGCCGAATCAATGAGAACTCGTAAAAAGGAAAAATATGCAAATTGACGAAGTCGCCGAAAAGTAAGTAGATGCAAATAGGAGTAAAAATTGGTTTTGATATTGATTGATATATCTTTTTACATTGCCCCTCAATCTATATTTATACCCTGATCTAAAGAGACATAACCAAATACAACTAGGACACCAAGTCCATATCTAAGGAAACACGTGACTCTTACATGAATCATATTCTAACAAATATAGAAAAGGAAATCAACTCCTAACTATTTCCCTGTCCGCCTCAATTACGATGGAAATCTCACCGACCTCCTTTCCATCGGCACACCTCCTGTTTCATCGGTAGTAGTCTTCAAGCCTCCCTTCATCGACATCGACAATAACATCTCCAACCTTATCGGCAACGCCCGAGTCTAAATCAATCTTTCCATCGATCACCACCATTCATCAGCAATCATCTTTACAAGCTGATTTTCATCGGCTGTCAGCGTATACAGTAACTTTCCTCCTGCCGATTAGCCCACTCTGATCATTTTGACATGTGCAAAAAATGGTGTCAACACATGCCCCCCAATTTCGGAGTATAAAACCATTAATGCTCCGAAATTTACTCCAGATAACGTTTGCCTTCGCCCAATTACCGTAACTCATCCTTCAAACCAAAACTTGATCTGTTATCAAATCTAATCAAATCTAGTCCTGATTCACGCACCTCAGCAAATATCACACAATTTCCAACCACTCTTGCCCTGATTATGGTTAAGATACCGAAATAATAATCCATCGGCAAGATCCTAACATAATAATGCCGCCATTTTCAGAATTAAAATATCCTGTACCGAGATCTCTTTCAAGTCATGATTACTTGCCATCGAATCATCTGTACAATCCCTTGATTATCGTGCGAACAGTTACCATATCCACCTGAACCACCTCGACCCACATGCACGCGGCATAGAGATAAGTCCAAAATACCCCTACTCCGAGCGGCCTATAAATAGATTTCTCCGGAACGCCCGTCTTCTACCCTCAGATTCTAATCTTTGGCATTCTCTCTTTCCGGCGGCGACTCTGACGAACAACTGCGCGACCTCAACCAACAAGACCTTTTCTCCAGCGTCAACCTCGAGTCTCCGGCTCGTGCCCCCATCCACCTCAAGATAATGGCAATCAACTTCGACGTCCCTACGATTCGTTCCACTTCCATTACCTTTTACCTCGATTCCTCTGGTCTTTGCGAGTTCATACAGTTGGTAATTTTTCTCTTTTTCTTTGTTCTTCAGATCTTCTAAACTTAGGAACTTCGCAACAAATTAGTTATTCCAACCGATCAGCCACATGTCCAATGCCTAGGACCAATGGGCAACCCAGATCCAACTGATCTGATTAATGCCGATGTTAATAGAATCCCTTTTAGAGCCCAAAATTTCTCTCTGAATTTATGGAAAGATACATTCCGATCTTGGCCCAAAACCACCAAAGGGTGGAAAGATTGGTACTTGAGGGTCAACAGGTCAATGCAAGTACACTGGGCAGAACGGAAGCTAGACCAATGCATTAGGCTATCCATTGCCGATATGCAAAAGAACAAGTCAATGATGATTGCAGCTGCTTACTTCTGGTCAGACACAACAAACACTTTTATGTTTGGACATGGCCCAGCTACTCCCACACTTGCCGATGTCTACATGCTCACTGGCTTGGATATCTCAACTGCCGATGAAGGCTCCATCTATGGCAGAAAATCTGAATATAGGGTGAATACCCGCAACATCGGTGGTTGGACGGGATACATTCAAGAATGCCAGAAGACTGGGACAGTTAACCAGAGGGAACATGCCACATTCTTGAATATGTGGTTAGAAAAATTTATCTTCTATGGTCGATCAGTAGGACCAACCAACGCCTTCCTCCCCGCGGCTGAACTCTTGGCTAATGGTGTAAGGTTCCCTCTTGGCCGATACCTTCTGAGCTCCACCTATCATCTTCTTCATCAAGTGTCTCAGAAACTTTTGCTTGGCGAACCCATCGGCAACTTAGGAGGCCCGTGGTGGTTTATCAACATGTGGCTGAATGCCCATATGCACAAACGTTTGCAATGGGACTTCTTCGCCCAACAATTCCCACGAGAAATTGCTGAAGACCACGTGCTTGGGGATGAGGAATCGACAACACGCTCACCCCTCAATTTTGGTGAAGCCATAATTGTCCTCCCTAGAATAGAGGCCAATGAAGACCAGATCGGCAGATTCTTCCAAAGCTTCTACAATGGTCTTTCTCGTGATCATAGGGCCTGGGTACCTTATATTGACGAAGAAAACAGATTCCCCCTTCTTTTCAACTTTGCCGATGACACTCTGAATCAGGATAATGAACTCATGATGGCCATCATTACTCCCAGGGCAATCCCAGTAAACACATTCGGTAGCGGGAAAAACACCAATATCACGTATGAATTTTACAACCCATCGGCGGTATCCCGTCAATTGGCTTTTGGGCAACTGCCAATCAAACTTTGTTTTGCCGATGTGATCAAACCTAGAGAAACAATCACCTGCGGAACATATTGGAGCAAGGTAGTGCGACTCTCCCCCGATGCCGATACTACAGATGTCGATATATCCATCTAGACGCCAGTATCTTTCATCACCGAATCATATAAGCAATGGTGGCGAGAGTGGAAGGAACAACTGTTTGCAACATCTGCTCACACATATCGGCACATGATCGACCCTGAATATGCCATCCCTGATGACATAGTAAGTTTCTTTTAACTCCCTTCTACTTTTTCCTTTCATATATTGGTAACTGACTTTCTCATGATAGGTTAACAACCCAGCACCATCTATGAGCAAAAGTGGGAAACCCTTCGATCTTCAGCCTGTTTCCCCGATATCACCGATCGGCTACAACGCCCCCACCTTAGCTGCTTTGACTCACCAGAAGACCTGTGCCAAGACCATCACCTCCAAGTCCAAATTGGCTACAGCTAGGGCCACTCCATTGGCTGCTGCTACAACCCTGATCAAGGCATTCAAGGTAACAACCCTGTTTATTTCTACTCATGCCAATCACAAACTGTATTAACATTAATCATCAGGGTGTAAGAGCCGCTGCTGGATCATCATCGCCAATTCCTCCGACATCAAGCACCACTACCTCTGGCAAACCTTCAGAGGTATTCCTTTGATTTTACATTTTACCTATTAAATATCATACCTTACACTTGTTTTACAGCAACAAATGGGTATATCGGCAAGCGTACCAGATGTTCAAGCTCCACAACCAACAAGTGTCGATGCCCCCCAGCCAACCGTTGCTGAGGCCCAAGCAAAGCACAAAGCCTTAACAGATGCCGAGGCACAGCCAAAATGATAGAAGTCCATGCCGATCCCCACATCTGCCCCAATGTCTACAAGTCGGCCAGAATCAGTCGATGCAACTGAGCAAGCAGTTAATCCTCCTGTATAGGACATACCATCGGTCATCATACCCCAAGGGCCAACCACCGATGAGGCCATAGAAGATATCCCATCGGCAAGCTCAGCCGATCCTCCACACAACACGCTCCAGGCTGCTTCCTCCAGCCAAATACAGGAAATTGCCTTGAAACAGGTAAGCCGATTGACCTAACCGATTTACAATATTCATACTTATCCTTAACTGACCTCTTTTTCTTTTTCTCAGGAACAAGACTCCCCAAACAGCCTATTTTCCTTTGCCATTGACGTTTCTGACGATGATGGAGAGGAAACAAGTTCTTCCCTTGCACTGGGAACAATATCGGCAGAAATTAAGTCCAAGCTGGAAGCTCTCCTGAACTTGTTACAGCAGGATACCGCCCAACTGGTAGATGATTCGGACCCCGCAAAGGCAATTTTCAAAACAATCCGTGGCCAGGTCCCTACCGATGTTGAAGAAGTACTCTTCCCAGCAGCCCATTTAGAAAGCCGCCAACTGCAATATCAACGGGCTGCTCAACGCATTGCCGATAGAGCAGCTCAGGCTCAACTCAAAGAAGAGATGCTACAACTGAAACAGATTGCCAATGAGAAGCACAAGGGCATCGGCAACTTGCAAACTTCGGGCGCTGAACTTAAGCAGAAAATCTTAGATTTATCGGCAAAGAGGATGGCTCTATTGGCTGAATTGAAAGAAGTCGAGGCAGCCTTAACTCATGCCCAACAAGAAGAAAGCCAGCTACCCAATGCCATCAAGGCCCTTCAGCAAGAAAGAGACATCCAGGCTCGCAAAGCCTTGGCCATGAAGAAAAAACTCAAGCCTGTGGAGGGTGCTGCCGATGAAGACATCAAAGAAATGAAGGAAGCCGACCAGATTTGCCTGCGTGCGATATTGGCTATCCAATCCTTGTTAAACTTGTAAATCTTGTCTACTGCATTGGCACTTTATGAGACATCGACATCCTTGTATAATTCTAGCCGATAGGACTGTTATCGGCACTTATACTTTTATGCATCCATCCAGATACTAGGGTAATATTTCTTTAAATATTTTCCATTTAATGCTCTGGGAAACACAACCCCCTCGAGGGTTTCTAGAATATATGCGTTACCAGGAATAGACTGATTTATCCGATATGGACCTTCCCAATTAGGAGACCACTTTCCAAACTTTGAACTTTTAGTCCCAATCGGTAAAATCAATTTCCAGACCAGATCTCCATCGGCAAACTCCTTTACCTTCACCTTCTTGTCATACCATCTGGCTACTCTTTTCTTATTTTCTTCGATGCTAACTAAAGCCCTTAACCGATGACCCGCCACATCTTCCAACTCATCCTTCATAAGAGTATCATAATCATCGGCTGTCAGCTGATTTTGAGAACGTATTCGCCTAGAGCCAGTTTTAATTTCCCAAGTCAATACTGCGTCGTGTCCATATACTAACTGATAAGGCGTTACTTTGGTTGCACCATGATATGACATCCGATATGACCACAAGGCTTCATTTAATACTGTATGCCACCTCTTAGGATTTTCTTTAATTTTGCGCTTAATGAGTTTGATGATCCCTTTGTTAGAAGCCTCAGCCTGACCATTAGCTTGAGCATAATATGGAGAAGAATTTAAAACTTTAATTCCCATACCTACAGCAAACTCATCAAATTCTCCTGATGTAAACATAGTACCCTGATCGGTAGTGATAGTCTGAGGAATACCAAATCGGTAAACAATATACTCTTTCACAAAATTGATCATATTAGCCGATGTCACCTTTTTTAAAGGAATTGCCTCAACCCATTTTGTGAAATAATCGGTAGCAACCAGAATAAATTTATGTCCTTTGCTCGATGGCGGATAAATCTGACCGATGAGATCGATAGCCCATCCCCGGAACGGCCAAGGTTTGATTATAGGGTTCATAGCCGATGCAGGCTCTCTTTGAATATTACCAAACTTTTGACACCCCTGACATCCTTTAAAATATTTAAAACAATCTTCAAGAATAGTCGGCCAATAGTATCCATTCCTTCTGATCATCCACTTCATCTTGAAAGCCAATTGATGCGCCCCACACACTCCTTCATGAATTTCACCCATCAAGCTTTTTGATTCATCACTGCTAACACATCTGAGTAAAACTCCATCTATAGTTCGATAATATAATTCATCATCGAGGAGCACATACTTGGTAGCTTGGAACCTTATACGTCTTTCAACCTTTTTATATGGATCCTTTAAATAATTGACAATCTCCTTTCTCTAGTCATCGGTATCAACTGTCGATGTTAGCACTTCCTGAATAGGCTGATACCCTGAAGCATGCTGAGCTAGTCGATTAGCCTCCTCATTATGCAGTCGAGAAATATGTTCAAGACGAAAATCTCTAAATCCTTTCAATAATTGCAAACATATTTCATAATACGAAATCAAAACTTCACTTCGGCATTCATAAATCCCAGCCAATTGATTTATAACTAGCATAGAATCACCAAAGATTTCAACAACATCGGCATGTATCTCCTTCAGCAATTCTAACCCTTTTATCAAGGCTTGGTATTCAGTCTGATTGTTTGTCGATGTAGCAACAATCGGCAATGAAAACTCATACTTCCTTCCTTGAGGTGAAATCAACACAATGCCGATACCTGCTCCTTCACCACATGTGGACCCATCGAAGAAAAGTGTCCAAGGAGCAACCTCCAGAGAGTCCACTGTATTACAATGCTGAGTGACAAAATCAGCCATAACTTGCCCCTTAACTGCCTTAGTCGATTCGTAACGTAGTTCAAATTCTGATAATGCTAAAATCCACTTGCCGATTCTACCACTTAATATCGGCATCGACAGCATATACTTGACTACGTCGTCTTTGCATATGACCGTACATTCGGCAGATAACAAATAATGTCTTAATTTGACACAAGAAAAGTATAAACACAGACATAATTTTTCGATGGCCGAATACCTTGTTTCAGCATCCACTAATCTTCTGCTCAAATAATAAATAACACGTTCTTTCCCTTCAAATTCTTGAATAAGAGCTGAACCGATAACGGTATCATCAGTTGACAAATACAACCTGAAAGGTTTCCCGTGTTGAGGTGGAACTAGCACTGGAGGATTTGTTAAATATTTCTTAATTTCATCTAGGGCTAACTGCTGCTCAGCTCCCCATACAAATTCCTGATCGGCTTTCAATTTAAGTAATGGACTGAAAGCCTTGATCTTACCCGACAGATTAGATATGAATCTTCTAATGAAATTAATCTTACCGATCAAAGATTGCCTTTCAGTTTTATTGGCAGGAGCAACCACCTTGTTAATTGCATCAATAGACTTCCTACTGATTTCGATGCCCCGCTGATGCACCATAAAACCCAAGAACTGACCTGCCGATACACCAAACGCACATTTATTAGGATTCATCTTCAATCCATGCTTCCTTGTGCACTCTAGTATCTTTCGTAGATCGGCTAGATGTTTTGTGATATCTCCAGACTTAATCACTACATCATCAATGTAGATCTCCACTAATGTGCCGATGTATTCATGAAAAATAAAGTTCATAGCTCTTTGATAAGTAGCGCCGGCATTTTTCAAACCAAACGTCATGACTATCCACTCAAACAGCCCTACATGACCTGGACATCTAAAAGCAGTCTTAGGAATATCTTCTTTAGCCATGAATATTTGATTGTAACCTGCATTACCATCCATGAAGCTGATAATTTGATGTTCGGCTGCAGCATCAATCAACAAATCAGCAATCGGCATTGGATAGCCATCCATCGGTGTGGCTTTGTTAAGATTCCTGAAATCAATACAAACACGAAGTTTTCCATTTTTCTTATAAACAGGAACCACATTAGAGATCCACTCTGCATATCGACACTGCCGAATAAACTTTGCCTCAATTAATTTAGTTATTTCGGCCTTAATGTCGGGAAGTATATTAGGGTTGCATCGGCGCGCTGGCTGCTGATGTGGCCGAAATCCAGATTTGATAGGTAACTGATGTTCAACTACCGATCGGTCTAATCCAGGCATCTCAGTATAATCCCAAGCAAAACAATCTTTATACTCTTTTAACAAATCAATTATTTGCTGCTTACACTTGGAATCTAACTTAGCACTAATAAAAGTAGGTCTTGGCTTATCGCCACTCATAAGTATCTGATTCTGCCGATGCGATGATATAAGAAGAATCACCAGGGACAAACTCAATCTTATCCCCAATCCACTGTACGAGGCATTGATGCATTGTAGAAGGAACACAACAATTAGCATGAATCCAATCCCTCCCTAGAAGCAGATTATATGCACCCTTGCCATTAATAACAAAGAACGTCGTCGGCAAGGTTTTGCTGCCGATAGTCAATTCAACGCATACTGCCCCTTTAGCCGGTGACACATTGCCTTCAAAATCCTTCAGCATCATATCGGTTTTGGTCAAGTCTTGATCTCCCTTACCAAGTTTCCGATACATCACATAAGGCATAATATTAATCGCAGCCCCTCCATCGATAAGTATCTTAGATACAGGCTGCCCATCAACTCTGCCTTTCACAAACAAAGCCTTAAGATGCTGTCTCTCGTCATCGGTAGGTTTCTCAAAAACAGCCATCATTGGATCTAGTGTCAACTGAGCTACTTGATCAGAGAGAACAACTTCTTCCTCATTATCAGATAGTGCCAAAAACTCCATCGGCAACATGAATACCATATTAACATCTGCCAATGGACCCTTATTTTTGTGTTTTACCTGCCACTGCTGATGACCAGACCTCTCATTGGAGGAATTTTCCTCTCGGTATAAATCCTCCTGATGCTCACGTTGCATCCTCCTTTTCTGTGTCTTTGTCAGACCCTCCGGGCACCATCGAGGAAACTTGGTTTTCCAAACCGGCTGATAACAGGTCCTAGTTGATTCTACACGGCGTATATTAGGGTCCCTATAGAATATTTCTTCATCGGGAACTCTTGCGTTTGCCATCTCCTCAAGCTCCTCTTGATTCCTTGGAAAATATCCAGCGCGTTTACCAAGCCTCTCATGTACACTAAGTCTGCCCCCTAGCTGATCATGCACTGATGTTCTGCCTCTGATCGGCTCATTGATAAATAAACCCTGATTGCCAGGTTGAAACCTCCTTTCTGACCGATTGACCCCATAATAACCATTACACTCAGGGCAATTTTCAACAGTTGGCAATTTAATACCTTCTTCCCAGCAATGGATGAAAAACGGTCACCTCCAATGATCTTTATGCCGATACCATTCTTCCCGACGTCTCTCTTCTTGCTGTTGTCGATATCGGTCATTACGCTGACGCCAACCCTCCTGCTGCCTTCGATGGGTAATCACAATGCCAGGTCGAGGAGGATTTTTGGAACTACTGCTTCCTCCCAGCAAACCCTTACTTTTTGCATCATCGGTAGTTATCCGATGTTGGGGATCCACTGATGCATTTTTCTCAGCAGCCTCTGACGTCAATACCTTGGTCTTCCCTTTGGCCTCCAACATATTTGCTGGAAAAGGGTGTTGATCAATTTTCATCGGCTTCTGGGCCTTGGAAGTACCAAACTTAATTCTCCCAGATTCAATAGCCGATTGTAACTGTTGCCTGAACACCTTGCACTCATTTGTACTGTGTGAAGTTGCATTGTGCCATTTGCAGTACAAGATCTTCTTCAACTCTTCTGCCGATGGGATCACATGATTAGGTGACAGCTTAATTTGGCCCTCTTGAAGCAGAAGATCAAATATCTTGTCGGCCTTGGTGATATCAAAGGTAAACTTTTCTGGCTCTTTCTGACCAAAGGGACAAGATATCGGCTTTTTATTCTTAACCCACTCAACTAAGCCGATAACTGGTTCTTCATTAGAATCAGAACCTCCTACTTCTTCAACAAATGATACTTTTTTACTCCAATTCTTTTTAGGTTCAAAAACCCTAGTATCTTGATCAGAGATCCTTTGCACAAGATGACTGAGGCTTTCAAACTCCTGAGAAGCATATCTGTCTTTAAGATGTGGCAATAACCCTTGGAAAGCCAGATCGGCAAGCTGCCGATCATCCAGCACCAGGCTATAGCACTTATTTTTTACATCTCGTAGCCTTTGCACAAAGCTTTCTACCGATTCATCATTACGCTGTCTCAATTTTACTAAATCGGTAAGCTTCTTTTCATGGATTCCAGCAAAGAAATACTTATGGAATTGTTTTTCTAGATCAACCCAAGTAATAATAGAATTTGGTGGTAATGAAATGAACCATGTAAATGCCGATCTAGACAAAGATGATGAAAACAATTGAACTCTTAATTCATCTCTGCTAGCTGCCTCTCCACATTGAATAATGAAGCGATTGACGTGTTCCATTGTTGATGTATCATCTTGCCCAGAGAATTTAGTGAAATCTGGTACCTTGTACCGATTTGGGAGAGGAATTAAATCATATGCAGGAGGGTATGGAGTCCGATAAGAATAAGTATTGACCTTGGGCTTTATTCCAAACTGGTCCTTCATAATTTCTGCTATCTTATCGGCCCAAAAAGCATCAGCCTCCTACTGATGAACTGGCTGAATTTCTACGGGAGGTACCTGCTGATATCCCTCCACATATCTTTGTGGCCCACGATCTCCAGCAATCGGCATATTTGCCGTTACTTGTGGTCCATTAACCTGCTGGAAAGGATTCATCGACTGAGCTACCGATGCTTGATTCTGGAAACCAGCTTGCATATGACCTTGTTGAATCCCTGCAACCTGCTGATTTTGCTGAACTGTATGTTGAACAGGTAACTGTCCTGACCAACCATTATTAGAACTCATCGGTACAAAACTTACCGATGGCTGGTAATTTGCTGACATTGTTGGATAATTATAACCAGCTTGAGGCATGAACTGAACCCCAGTTTGACTCATAGCAGGGGCTTTCTGCTGCATCGGCAGTAAGCTTGCTAATGGACTTGAATTGGGTGTTTGAACCAAAGGCATCTGGAAACCTCCTGGAGTTGGCTGCACAGTAGTTGCTGTGGCATATTGAGGCACTTGAGCCATCGGCGAAACAGCCGAAGGTATAGGAGCTTTTCCTACTGCATCAAACACTTGAGGTAACCCAGGATTGAAAGTAGATGACTCCGGAGGCATACCATATCCCCACCAATTAGCATGAATCTGGCTATTCTGAGACACAGGGCCTGACATAGCTGATGCCGATAGATCTGTATTAAGCTGAACTCATCCTCCTGGTAGTACCAGATCTGATCGTATCGGTGTAGATTGAATATTAGGTAAGCCTGCCGATACTGGAGGGGAAGTAACTTCTGTACCCACAACGGCCGAGGGAGCCGATGGAGTATTGACAGATGCTGGCTCTGGTTGGTGATAGGCAGGCCCAACATAATGCGGTGACGCTTGTCCTTCTTTGAGAGTTTGAACCACAGCATTATGAACAGTATTGGACAGCACATTGGAATGATTAATCAAAGCATGATTTACTGCAGAATTAACCATCTCTTGAAGTTTACCAGGATTGGAGTCAAAGGTAACCTGCCGAGGCAACGGCAAATCTTGCTTTTGGATGACTTGTCCACTCTTGTTCAGGCTAAACGATTTCAGACAAAGCTGCCTGTATTCTTCTACAGCCTTTTCCATAGCCTGCCTCTGCTCTTCCTTAAGATCTTCTTCTGATACCGCGATAATGTTCTCTGAATTGATCTTAGAATTGAACATATTGATCAGATTGATTGGTCCCACCGAGCATGCCAAAAGATGTGTTGATGCAAAAGTGGATCTGCAAACACAAAGGGCTAATACCCGAATCGATATCTAAAGCGTGCCAGTCGATTTGACCTGTTAATCGACAAGGATGAAGATACGAGCACTTTGGTCCTGACAACAGCGATACGCTCGGAAGTCACGGCCAAGAGGTACTCACACGGAACTCGAGAATCGCCAAAGGTCGCACTGAAGCTATGCAACTCGCCGAATCAATGAGAACTCGTAAAAAGGAAAAATATGCAAATTGACGAAGTCGCCGAAAAGTAAGTAGATGCAAATAGGAGTAAAAATTGGTTTTGATATTGATTGATATATCTTTTTACATTGCCCCTCAATCTATATTTATACCCTGATCTAAAGAGACATAACCAAATACAACTAGGACACCAAGTCCATATCTAAGGAAACACGTGACTCTTACATGAATCATATTCTAACAAATATAGAAAAGGAAATCAACTCCTAACTATTTCCCTATCCGCCTCAATTACGATGGAAATCTCACCGACCTCCTTTCCATCGGCATACCTCCTGTTTCATCGGCAGTAGTCTTCAAGCCTCCCTTCATTGGCATCGACAATAACATCTCCAACCTTATCGGCAACGCCCGAGTCTAAATCAATCTTTCCATCGATCGCCACCATTCATCAGCAATCATCTTTACAAGCTGATTTTCATCGGCTGTTAGCGTATACAGTAACTTTCCTCCTGCCGATTAGCCCACTCTGATCATTTTGACATGTGCAAAAAACGGTGTCAACGCTCCACTCTGACTGGACATGTCTGTGGTGGCCGACCGGATGCGCCCTTGCATCTGGTCCACTCTAGACCAACACCAATGCTCCACATCACCATGACCGGATGCAGCACAGTGATTGCTTAGCGGACGCATTCGGTCACTCTGTGACCAGTGTGACTAACTACTTTTCTTCACCAACTTCTTTACCTTTATAAATGTGCCAACACCACCATGTGTATGTGTGTTAGCTTTTCATAAACATTTTTCAAAGGATTTGCCACTCAACTTGCCACACCACTCGATCCTAGCGACGATGCAAAGTTAGATCACTCAAGTGGCACTAGATGACTGATATGCAAACAAGTTTGCCCCTCTTGATAGTACGGCCATCTATCCTAAACCCGGTCATCAACTTCTCTACACACCTATGACCGGTGAAATGAAATGCCCTAGGTTATATCTTTGCCTTGTGCATTCCATTTCATCTCCTCCAATGTTGATGCAACACATGCACCAACATGATCAACAATGATATGATCCACTTCATATCATCACGAAATCATATTGGTTCATCGATCTTAACTTCACTTGTTTTCACCATTGCCTTCGTCCATCGGAGCCAAGTCTTGCTCAAGCTTCACTGCCACATGGTCCATCGCTCCAAAGCCTCCAACTTGCCCTTCATGCTTGCAACCGGTCCATCAAGCCAAGTCATGTTTTGATCTTCTCCACCTTGATCACATGACTCAATGTCATGTCTCATGTGCAATAAGCTCCTTCATCATCACATGTGTGAGCTTTGCAACATCTCCGCGCCATTTTTACCTTCATGGCATATGTTGCTCACACACATGTATCTGTGGACTAATCACCTGTGCATCTCACATAAACACAATTAGTCCACCTAGGTTGTCACTCAATTACCAAAACCAAACAAGGACCTTTCAATCTCTCCCTTTTTGTAATTGATGACAACTCTACAAAGATATGGAAATTAAGCTCTTTTGGATTCATGTTGCTTGCCCAAGCAATTTTACCATGTGTAAATGATTTTGGACAAGTACCACAAACCCAAAATGGTAGTATTAGCTCCCCCTACATATGTGCTAGAGTGTTTGGTTTTAAAGCTCGCACATATTCATAGATTGAATTTGTGGGAGAGTAATTACTACCAAATGATGCTAAGGTGTATAGAGTAAACCTTTGAAGTGTCATACCAATCGGAGTTGCACCTTTAAGTTCATCCTTAGCACCATGGTTAGGATAAAATCACTAGATACCTTGTGAGATCAACATTAAAAGCAAGGTACTAGCATTACTTGAAAAGCATACCAAGTGTCTAGCTATCCTCCTATGCATGCTAGTTTGCATTTCATCAATCAAATTCTACAACTAGCATACACCACACAAGCGTGCATATTGAATTTAAAGGCTTATGCAGTGCAAGCAAGCACATGACTATGCACATATCAAATGTAACCAATTAAAGTTCATGAGCTTGCTCCCCCTACTTGTGTGCTTGTCTTGTCCAAGAATTTGATCCATCTCTTTTCTTCAATGTTACTCCCTCTTTGTCCATGTCCATGTCCAACCTCTACTTTTGTTTCAATCTTTCCCAAAGCTTTCATACCTTTGTACAATCTCTCTCCCCTTTGTCATCAATTTCCATAAAAGGTGTGCTTCTCATTGATGCAAAGGTTTGCATTTGGGGTAGATGGTTGAAGCTTGAATCTTGCATTTTTTATGGACATCACTTGATTGTTGGAATGACACCACTTGAAGATACCACTTGTATGTTGTACCACTTGTATCTTGTAGGGCTTCTTGAGATACCACACATAGGATCTTTGATCTTGATACCAATTTGTGGGACACCTCCCCCTATGTGATAGCATGGGTCATCCATTTGATACACTTAAGCTCTTGTTGGTGAGGGATGCATTCTTCATTTGATGATCACTTAAAGTTGAGGATCACTTGTGGAACCATCAGTCTTGTATGATTGATACCACGTGTAGATGTGATACCACTTGAAAGAATTTTCTAGTATGGAACAACTTGTTGGATTTATCAATAAAAACATTTCTTGAACATTTGTTATCTTCATGAGTACCACTTATAGGATATCACTTATGAGTTGATCTAGACATCACTTGTCAATTCTTGATGAAACACTTGAGTCTAGATACCACTTGAAACAAACAAACTAGATATCCATTTGCATTGTTGTCTTGTGCTTGTACTCTTGTTATTTATCATGAGCTTCTAAGTTGACTTGAACTAAATTGATTTGCTTAAGATTCCAAGTCCGGTTTGAACCAATGACAAGCTTCTTCACACCTTTAACAAGGGTTATCTTGCCAATGTTGTACTTGTCACTTGTTAGCAATCCAAATTAAATCCAGTACTTGGGTTCACTAGCTCATGAACAAATTCATATACTAACCACTAGATCAATTAATTATTCAAGCAATAGTGGTAGGCTATGAATTTAAAACTTTCATTTGTTATGCATGATCCTATGAAGCATGTAATATGCACTAATCGCATACTAGTAAGTGATGAAATGATCATGCACATTACAATGATACCTTTGCTATGTTGGAGTAGAGGATAGTCATATAGATTCCAATTCATTTCTCAATAGCAATGTGAAGTCCAATTATAAGCTTGGTGAAGACCAATAGATACCATTTTGAATTCCATTCTTCACCCATATGAAATGAATACCACTTATGATCAAGTGCACTTTCTTGTTGTGGTTGGCTTGCTTTATCTTTTGATCAATGCTTGCATGAGAGCATCAAAGTGAGAATACCACTTGAGGTATCATGATTAGCTCTCTTTTGGGTGTTGCTTGCTTTTCTTGATCAACCATTTTGATTGCTTCAACTAAGCATCTCAAATGTCCCTCGGATCACCACTTCCATGTTAGCCTTTCAAGTACCACACTTGGTTTACCTACACATAGGCGGCAAGCCCCTATACTAGGGAGAAGTAACCTCTCTCCAAGAACCATTCTTGACACTCACTTAAAATAACTTGATTGATTGATCCAAGTGATGGACTTAACTTAATGACTAACATTGATTCCTTCTTTAATTCCTTTTCTTTCTACTTGTTTAAGTCCTTTTCTTTCTACCAAATGTTTTCCAATAGTCACTAGAACTTAAACTTCATCTTCATCTTAAGTTTGATCTTGATCTTTAATTTGAGTACCAAATATGTGCAAAGTACACTCCACAATAAAAAAAACTCATGTACTATTTGCTTGTCATGCTTTTAGATCATCTCAAAACCAAACTTAGGTGTCTCGATTACTTATAAATATGTTTCCAATTTGAGGACCTTTCAATCAAAGTGACTCTAGATCAATCCAACATTTGTCACTTTTCTGGCAGATTTTGTACCCTTCAAAGAAAAATCCATATCTCCCAAAGTATACATCCAAATACCACTAAATTTGATGGAGATGTGCTTCACTAAGTTATCTAGCATCTGTAAAAATATGAGCTTCATTTGACTTCTAGATTGCTATCAGATTTCAATTCTTGCCACCACTGCTACATGCTGAAAACTGCTCCACTATAGCTGACTAAGATCCACTCCAAAACCGAAACATCTCTTATCCAATTCTCATGTAATTTGTACAGCATCTTATACCATAAGTCTAGAGCATGTACACCAATTTTTATGCCAATCTAATAAGGTTTGATCGCTCATACATGGTAAAGATCACAGCTCCCTCAGATTTTATAATATAGGACAGATTTCAACTATTGAGCTATACTTCATCAAATATGAATCAAACTTGAAACCAACTTGTTTGAACACTTCCACAAGACATAAATCCATTCAATCCACTTACTAAATGTCATCTTATGAATTTATCCAACACAAATCAATTGAAACTTAATTACTAAGCAATTATCTATTCAATCATCTTATAGCAAGCAACATTGCATATTTATCCAATTCAATCAACTCATATGCACCCAAATGAAATGATCAACAAGAGATATATCCTTGGTTAGCTCATGATCATCCTATTAGCAAGCTTCAACTCAATTATTTTTGTAAGCCATCAAATAACCCAATAAATCACCATAACTTGAATGTGGCACTTGTATGTTGTATCACATTTGGACTTCACTCAATTTGTCATGGCATTGGGATTGGATATGCACTAGGCTTCATATCTTGACTCAACATATGATGATTACTATGAAATCAAATGAATCAAGTCTCCAATGCCGATGGTACCTACAATCAATCATCCACCTTTTGATGGTACCCAATCAATTTTGGGTCCTCTCAAGTTAGGAGCAACATACTTAGGCATAACCTTAGTATGAGTAGCGGGATGTTTTGTAATAAAAATCATAGAGGTACCATTACCATCCTTCCTAAGCACATCATGATCATCAATTGAAATGGGCTTAGAATTTTTACCTAGGGGGCATGAATGTGCCATGTATCCCCTTTCTCGGCATGAGTAGCACTTTCTCTTTAATTGAGCCTTCTCTTCCTTGTTCATGTTGTGCTTCTCATTGCCTTGCTTCGTCTTGTTTGCTTGAGCCTTCTTCTCAAGCTTGTTTGGACAACCCAAAGCTAGGTGGCCCAATGTGTCACAACTATAGCATCTCATGTGAGCAATCTTCTCCATTTTCTCTTCTTTGTTCTTGCTCATTTGCTTTGCATCTTGATTCATCCTTGGATGTATTGCTCTTTCTCTTGCTTTTCCACCCCTTCTAGTTTTCTTCTTCTTTATCATCAAATCACTACCATCATTGTTGATCTTGATTTGCTCTTGGGGGGTCTTTTCTTGCTCAACTTGTGGCTTTGGTTGAGGCTTCACTTGTTGCTTCACCAATTGCTTGGTTGGGCACATAGAGGTGAGATGACCCCATGTGCGGCACTTGAAGCACTTAACATGCCTTAGCCTCTCTTCTTCTTTCTTCAACTTGAGCTTTTCTTCATTGAGGCAACCATTTGCAAGATGTCCCACTTCATGGCACTTGAAGCACATGAAATGAGAGAGCTTCTCTTATTCTTGCTTCTTCATCTCTCTTTCATATCTTCTCTTGCCCCATCTCTTGCCCTTAATCTTGCTCTTGTTGAAGCCAATGCCACTCATGTCACCATTGCTTCTTTTGTTGTTCAACATATGCTCAAAGGTGACTTGAGAGTTGTAGCACCTCTCTAACTTGTTGCTCAAATTCTTCACTTCACTTTTGAGCTCAATGTTCTCCTTCAAAATGTTAGTCTCATAAGACATAGAAGTAGAACAAGCATCTATATGTAAAGAACATGGCATTTCTAATAAATCATCGCAAGAGGTGGATACATGCTTCTTGCCTACATCACAAGGGTTAGCAACAATATGTGATTGATCAATTGACCCATGTGATGAGCTCTCACTAGTTTTAGTTTTTCCATTGGAAAGCTCCTTAGTGAGAAAAGCATGGTCTTGTACCAAGTTATAATGAGCAACACTTAGTTCCTCATGAGCCAATTTTAGCTCCTCATGTGAACAAGTAGTAACATAAAGTAGATGCTTTTGTTGTTCACATATGTTCTTTAGAAAAGAGTTCATTTTTCAATTTCTCGGTTTTAGCCATCTCTTTTTCTAAAGCTTTGATCATGCAACCATATCTATCTAGAAGCACCTCATATGAATCAAGATCAATCATATTTGCATTAGATACCTTAGTGTCACCTTGTGACATGAAACAATGTGATGAAGTAGGAGAGCTTGTAGTAGCAATGTCATCCTGGGCATGATCCATCATCATAACCATCAAGTGTGCATGGGGTAGCATCATCATTTGCAACACTTGTGGCATCATCAATCTTGCCAAGTGAACTTGTAGTGGATTGATCATCATCATCACTTGACCATGAGGTGGAGCAATCTTCCACAATCATGGAGTTGTGGTCATGCTCAACATCCTCATGCGCCTCATTCTTGGGCTCCTCCTTCTTGAAATTGCCATCATCCCATGTGGAGGAATCACCAAAGGTGCGCTTGATGGACTCCCATATCTTACGAGCGGTTCCCGTGTAGTTTACTTGTTTCATCAAATCAAAACTCAATGCATCCATTAGAAAACAACAAGCATGTGCATCAAGTTTATAGAGAACTCTTTGAGCTTTGGTGAGATTTCTATGGTCCAATACATGAGTGAGACCACTAGTGACAATCCACCAAAACTTAGGTCCCTTTGCACGAAAATGATCAAGCATGTGATTTTTCCATTGTGCAAAGTTTGTGCCATCGAAAATGTGTGAGTCACACTCAACATCTAGCCCACTAGACACCATCCTCTCGGGTCGGTGAAGACCACAAATGAGAGACCTAGCTCCGATATCACTTGTAAGGTCGAGATGGCGACTAGAGGGGGGTGAATAGTCATTTCTAAATTCTAATCGCACTGGCTAACCGAAACAAATGCGGAATTAAAACAATCGGTCTAGCCAAGACTACACCCCTCTATCTATGTTCTCTAGCACCTTACAAAGATCCTAATTAAGTAACTAAGGTGCGGGCAAGCTAGAGCTCACCTAATCAATTCTAGAAGCAAGGTCACACAAACCTATGCCACTAGTACTTTAAGCAACGGGGAGCTCCTACACATGCTAGTAAGCAAAAGCGCAAAGTCAACTAAACTCACTAGCAATGCTCAATAACTAAGGCAACCAATGCCAATTTAGAGAGCCCAAATACTTAGCTACACAAACTAAGCAATGTGACTAACAAAGTTACACAAACCAAATTAGCCACGCAAGGGAGCTACTTCTATGCTACACAAGCTAGAAGGTAACTAGCAAGCTACACAAGCTAACTAATTACAAAAGCAACTACACAAGCATAATGTATATGAAAGTAATTACAAGCTTGTGTAACGAGGATGCAAACCAATGGGAATACAAGGATGACACAATGATTTTTTTCCCGAGGTTCACGTGCTTGCCAACACGCTAGTCCCCGTTGAGACAAGCTCCAAGGTTGCCGCCGGTCCTCTTGCTAGTGGTGACCCACAAGTCACACTCTCCCATGTGGAGTGCTTACCACAAGCTCTAGCACTTGACCTGACCAGACCACTTGTCGCCCTTTGCGTCTTGCTTTACTAGAGTTGCTCTTTGCAGCTCCCACGGGGCGAGCACAATGCCCCTCACAAAAACTCTTCTCCGGAGCACCGCACAAGCTTCTTGCGGGCTTCAACGAGACCACCACCAAGCATCTAGGAGGTGGCAACCTCTAAGAGTAACAAGCACCACCGGCTTGCAACAAAATCACCTAGTGCCACTCGATGCAACCTCATGATGCAATCGCACTAGAATCGCTCTCTCAGGTAATCAGATGATCACTATCAAGCATATGTGAGATGGAGGGCTCCCAAGCACTACCACACAAGCACCAAGGCTCTAGTGTGCTTAGCTCTCAGCCAAACGCCAATCACCACCTCTATTTATAGACCCACGGGCTAAAATAGCCATTACCCCTTCACTGGGTATTTTTTGGGACGACCAGACGCGTAGGTCGTGTGCACCGAACACGTCCGATGGGGACCAGACACGTCCAGTCGCTACTTGACCGCCATGTGTCCCATTTAAACTAGCTATTGCTACCAACGGCTCTCTTTGACATGTTCGGATCAGGATGCAACCGGTGTGCCGATCAGACATAGGAGGGCCAGAGTCATGTCGAGTCTAGAGAGCTCCTAGAGCTACTCAACCGTGACCGGATGCGTCCGGTGTGACCGACCGGACACTAGGACAGGCAGCGTTCGGTCGAGTCTAGAGAGCTCCCAGAGCTGCTCAACTCTGACCTAGACATGTCCGGTGTGACCGATCGGACACAGGTTGGGCAGCATCCGGTCGAGTCCAGAGAGCTCCCAGAGCTGCTCAACTTCGATCTGGACGCATCCGGTGTGGCCGACCGAACGCGTCCCTATGTCTGGTCCACTTTGGACCAACACCAACACTCCATGTCACCACTGATCGAACGCAGCACAGTGATTGTTCTTCGTCTGGTCACTGCTACGAGTTAGAGTCCGGTCATTAATACCGGACGTGTCTGGTCACCATACCGGACACATCAGGTCACTCTGTGACCAGCGTGGCTAACTCCTTTTCTTCACCAACTTCTTCACCTTTGCAAATGTGCCAACACCACCATGTGTATGTGTGTTAGCTTTTCATAAACATTTTCCAAAGGATTTGCCACTCAACTTGCCACGCCACTAGATCCTAGCGACGATGCAAAGTTAGATCACTCGAGTGGCACTAGATGACCGATATGTAAACAAGTTTGCCCCTCTTGATAGTATGACCATCTATCCTAAACCCGGTCATCAACTTCTCTACACACCTATGACTGGTGAAATGAAATGCCCTAGGTTATACCTTTGCCTTGCGCATTCCATTCCATCTCCTCCAATGTCGATGCAACACATGCACCAACACGATCAACAATGATATGATCCACTTCATATCATCACATAATCATATTGGTTCATCGATCTTAACTTCACTTGCTTTTCACCGTTGCCTTTGTCCATCGGTGCCAAGTCTTGTTCAAGCTTCACCGCCACGCGGTCCATCGCTCCAAAGCCTCCAACTTGCCCTTCATGCTTGCAACCGGTCCATCAAGCCAAGTCATGTTTTGATCTTCTCCACCTTGATCACATGACTCAATGTCATGTCTCATATGCAATAAGCTTCTTCATCATCACATGTGTGAGCTTTGCAACCTCTCCACGCCATTTTCACCTTCATGGCATATGTTGCTCATACACATGTACTTGTGGACTAATCACATGTGTATCTCATATAAACACAATTAGTCCACCTAGGTTATCACTCAATTACCAAAACCAAACAAGGACCTCTCATCAGCCAATTCTTAATACATTCCAGCCATTATCATTGCTCTTCTTGGTCATCCTTGTGGTCTTCATGACTCCTATGCTCCAGTTGTCTTAATGGATTTCTAAGGTCATCATGAGACTTAGGAGAAAGAGCATAAGAGGGATTATCGGGTTCAAGGATGGGTTGAGAGATAGGTTCAGATAAGATATCTAATGTGGTCATAGAAGGGGAGAAGATAGGCACTGGCTAAATGAGTTGGCTCTCCTTCTATGGGTTCACTAGACATGCCATCCTTGTAATTCTTTCTAATGAAAATAAGGACGCTTTCTAAGAGATCCCTTCTTGAGAGAATTTGAATTATATTCGCTCGAAGGTCTCTTGCGGAACTAGAAGTTTAAGCTTTTCCAAAATCAGCATAAAAAGATCATCCTCACAAGAAATTTCAACAGGTGGAATTTCTTCTTCTTTTGGAGGATTTAGATTCTAGGGTAGTGATGGTTCAGGGGTTGATAGCTAAACCTTGGGATTGGAGTGGTTGTGATTTGTCTATCAAAACTTCCCCTTCTTGTTCAGGAGATGATTTCTTCACTTTCTCAGGGAGTTTATTAGGAATGCTAGTGCAATGAGTCCTTCCACTAATTCTATCAAGCATAAACCTTGCTTCACTAGCAGACAGACTGAAGGAAAGCTCCTCTAGAGGCTGCATCAAGGAATTCCATGGAATCCTTGCTAAGACCCATGTAAAAATGTTGAAGGAGCATTGGGTCTAGAATAGCAAGGTCCTGAGCCAATGATGATGAGGTCATTAAAATGATCCCACGATGTGCCAAGAGATTCTTCTTCTAGTTCTCTAAAATTTAGAACCTCTTTTCAAAGGCTGACTACTTTAGAGATGGGAAAGAAACGTAAACAGAATTTAGAGCATAATGTTTACCAATTCTCCTTGCATACTTCCTACGGTTTGACTTATACCAATGTTTACCTCTTCCCATCAAAGAGAACGGAAATAACTTCCATCTTTAGGTATTAGTCTAACATGCCAGTGATACACAAGCATGCACAGATCTGTGCAAACTCCAATAGGTGAGAGTATGGGTTTTCATTCGCCTTCTCCCGAGAAGGATTGATCTCGAATCATTTTTATAAAACACGAGCGTAGCTCATAGTCCAGGTGTTATGATAGGCTCTGAAGATTTTGGTGGCTCTAGGTATGCGCTCGTGGGTGCAGCGTATTGATAGATAGGAGTGGAATCCATAGTGAAAAGGAAAAGAATAAATAAAAATATATAAGATAAAAGGTTAAGCTAGGTTCATAGTTAATTCAGCAACCATTTCCCCAGCAACGGCGCCAGAAAGCTTGTTGGTATATTTTAATGCACATAGATAAATTCGCAAGTGTACAGATACCGCTATAGCTTTCATCTAGAAGTATTCCAAGTATCGTATCCACAAGAAAGCATGCGAGACTAACTATGGTCTAACTTAACTAAGGGTAGCAACAAGGTTAGGATAAATAGGAGCATAGAGAGGAAAACTAAGGTTCTCTAATTTTGGATAAGCTATGTCTTCTACTATTCAACTAGGGACATTACTAGGGAAAGACACCAGTAGAGGATGCTTTCCTTTGCAGCCGTGTACTACGTGCCCTTACAAATGGGAGGTGGACTACAGAGGATTCAACGAGGCTATAAGAGTCACCCTTGCGAGCTACCACCGATCCGGAATGCAGGATGCATCTACGATTAACCTAAGTCTAAGCACCACGCTTACACTTATGATTAATACTTTACTCCCCCTAGGAAGAGAATAAAGCACTCAAAAGAGTCGCAAACCTGATGAACAATATAAACAAGAAGCTTACTTAGATCAAAAGTTGATTACAAGAGAAATCTCAAAGGCAAGTTTAGATAGAACTTGGATCTGCCAAGGTACAAGCCATAGAGAGAGCACCGATAGGTCAGACACCTCCTCCAAACTCTTCCCTCACTCTCTATCTCACTATTATTTATAAGACTAGATCCTAAAGAGGACTAATCTTCTCTTGATAGCTGGCTCTGATCCTGACAAGAAGAATATGATTTAGGGTTTTAGGATGGCTCTAGGGAGGGGGGCAGGGGCTGGTATATATAGGCCGGAGCGTCAATTCTAGACCCTCGGATCAAACCGACTTGAAAGAACGGTGTAGATGCAATCTAGGAGGCGGTGGAGAACCGACATTCGAAGGAGGGGCTGATAGGTGGGCCCAGGGACCAGGCGGCCTATAGGTGGGGCCGGCCGGCCCCACATGGCAGCCGCCTGCCGTCTGTTTTGGTGGTTTGCCTTCTAGAGTCTTCCTACGCCAGTTTTGCTGTGGATAAACGTGATTTGCTTTGACGAATAGGTCCTCCTTGTCGGTTTTCTTGATAAACCCTGCTGAAAACACAGATTCACCAAAACTCGTGGAATTTGTCAGTTTAAACCCCTAAACCTATGTTGGCGATCATTTTTATGCATTTATACAAGTTATGTTGATGGTTTATGATTGATGTTAACGACCGTCAACAAACCCCTAGACCTATGTTCGGTGATGGAATTAAGTATATATGCAGGTCATATTGATGGTTTATAATTGATGTTAATGACCGTCAACAACGATGGAGTGCCCCAGCCGCGCCTCCACCGGCATCCACGACGGCGGCCACGCCTCCACCGGCCCCTCCCCTACTCCCCTCCTCCGTTGACGACTTCATCTATGGAGAAGAAGATAGAAGAGAGAATGACACTGTGGGACCCTGCCTATCATTCTCTAGGATGATTGGTTTGGGTAGCCTATTTTAGGTAGTACTGCTAGGAATTGGAAGCAAAATTTGGGTTGTAGAAAAATAGGTGGCTACCTAAATAGACATTTAGGTAGTCTGATTTAGGTAGTACTGTTGGAGATGCTCTGACTGACTAAGACTACACCGACTACTCTATAGTATATGATTCTTATTACTACGCTTGTATGATCAGTTATACCTGGTGATTGATTTGCTTCCTCTAGCTATATGATTTTAATATTTTTTATCACAAGCAAATTATCTAGACTTGGTCCCATCTTGTGGAGGTGGTGCTCCTCAAGGTGGTTTAGATGATGCACTGCTAGAATTTCTGATATTGGTGGTGAACTACATACTACTAGGTGTTATGAGGTTCAGATAGTAAAAGCATTTGATGCAGTATTAATCAATTCAAGGAATAACTATTTTACGCTTCTGAAGGAAAGAATCAAGTAAATAATAAAGTCTTAATTAAACCATAAGGACATGCTTTTTTGTTCTTTGTGTCGATTAATTTACATCTTGGATTCATTGTATAGTATGCTACCTAATACATGTGGAAGTTTCAGTCATATACTAAAGGAGGTGAATGGCCGTCTGCTAAAGGAGGCCACGGACTTTGTAGGATTCCTGGTGCCTGGAGAATAAGAGGGACTTTGTAAGGAGGTGGCTAAAGATTCCTCAAAAGCATAAGGATGCTTTCGACTGCCATCCATCTTCGGCCCTATTTGGTTTCTACAGACGCTCCTAAAATTTCTATCGCATCGAAAGTTTAGATACATACATGGAGTATTAAATATAGACTAATTACGAAACTAATTACACAACTCGTGACTAATTTACGAGATGAATCTTTTAAGCCTAATTAGTTCATGATTTGACATCGTGGTGCTACAGTAAACATGTGCTAATGACAGATTACTTAGGCTTAAAAAATCGTCTCGCAAATTAGCCTCCATCTATGTAATTGGTTTTGTAATTAATCTATATTTAATACTCTTTATTAATATTAAAAATTTGATGTGACATAAATTTTAGGAACGACTAAAGAACCAAACACCCCTCTTCCTATCGGCAACCACGGTCGCCCCAGTACACCTAATAATCTAGGGGATTTCCATGAGAGTCAAGGAGGTGGAGGGAGCAGTGCAGCAAGGGAAAAGAGGTGAGACTGTAAGAGGAGGACGATGAGCAGTGCTGGTGGTTACTTCTTCCTCGGCAGGAAATCCCAGCCTAGCACCGCCTCCCATGTACAGTTGGTTGACGCCAACGTTTAGCCAATCCCCAACTATGACTGTTTGTCGCTTTCTCCCCTCAATATGCTTTGCTTGCTTCTGCTCCTGCTTGACCCAATCTATCGATGAGTGTGATGCGTGTGCAGCTTGGTGGTTGTAATGAAATGCTTGGGATATTTTTAGTTTGGTTACTTCATAAGATTTGGGTAAATTACTCAAGACCCAAGTAATTAGATTTGCATTGTGCCTGTGCAGTGAAGAATGTCCCGAACAAGCATGTTGTTGTGTCCTTTTGAAGATGTCATAAAAACAGCAGAGTGCAGCTAACGTTCTGTTTTTCCAAAAACAAATTCTGTTTTCCTTTTTGTTTAAAATTTTCCCATGTTCCATTGGTTTTTTTCGTTCATGCTTTTTGGTTCATTTTAATTTTTCTACGTGTCTTTTTTCATCTTTCTTTTTCTTCAAACCGCCAGGTTATCATATAATAGGTTATGTGTGTAAAGTTTATAAGCAGTACATCCATTTGCAACGCAAGGGTATATTTGCTAGTAAAAATTATAAAGCTACACTAGTTCTATTTTTTTTTGTTGTTGTGAAATGTGGGTGTGGGGGGGGGGGGCGAGATGGCCCTGGCAGCACCCCTTAGCTCCGCTAGGGATGGCAACGAATCGAATTCGGGCGGATATCCGTGGGTTTCGGGTCTACGGGTTTCAGTTTTGGTTCTTGGTTTTTGCCAACGACTTTTCGTGTTTGGATACCTGAAATACTACGGGTTTGGAGCGGATCCTTAATTTCACCCATGGAGCTCCATCGAGCTCCGAAAGTTTAGCCCACTAGAAGCCCAACTAGCAACCCTAAGTATATAAGCCTGGAATCCTCACTCAATCTCTCAGCACAGACCCATCCCACCTAAGACCCGACGAGCGACGGCGGCTGGCGCTTATCCGCTTCCCCGCACCCCGGTCAAGGCTCAAGGCGCCGACGCCTCAGGCCCTCGCGTTTGTGACCTCGCCAACTCCTCGGCACGCCAGTCAGCAGTCGCCCACCCTCTCTCTTGGCCCTCGACGGCGGGTCCCTCACGGCGCTCGGCCCTCGACGGCGGGCGGCCTCCTCGTCCTCGGCGCTGCTCCCGTGTCCGCCAGCTGCCGGCAGCCGGCACCGCCGAGCACGCAGCGTGCGCCCAGTAGGGGTGGCCCGCCGTTGCACGCAGCCTGTGGGGAGGCGTCGAGGCGAGCACGCAATCAGATGGACTATGTATCTATTTTTCTGTAATCTGTACATGTTCTACATATTATGTGCATGGCTAGCTACTGCTTGCTAGTATTTTCATGGCTACATCTTGTTGAAATAATTTATATATATGTATCTGCAATCAGCTTTGTTAATTTATCATGGTCTGGAGTGCTGTTCTTTGCTGTTCTTTGTTAATTTGCTATAATATTTTTAGGTTTTGGATAATTCATTGGGTTTCAGATAATTCGTCGGGTTTTAGATATCTACGAGTTTTTAGTATCGGAGATGGATTTCCAACCCTTTGAGGCGACACCACCGATCCAAATCCGCCATCCTTTTGCTCCGCTGCAACCACCAACCATCCGACTTTGACCCGGTCGACGCGTGACAGTCGTGGCCGGCCTCAACCCCCGATGAACAGGCAGTCTGACCCCTCGTTCATTGAACTCACGCCTCCATGGCCCCCTAGCACCCAAACCTGTCCAGATCCATTGCACCTGCAGGTCGTTTGAATCCAGCGGCACGCCAGTATGTTAAACCCTTGCTCTCCTAGCCGCTATAAGCCCGTACCGTGTCCTATGCCCGGTCTGTTCGTTTGATCGTAAACGATTCTAAATTTTTAGGTAGAACAGTATTTTTCTCTCATACCAAATCAGCCAGCAGTAATAATTCATGATCGTAGACCCTGTTTGGGAGAGCGTTTCTGAGTCTCGCTTACAAGCTGAGCAGGCTTATCTGATAAGTCACGATCTGGAGGATCTACTGTATGAATAAGCTGGGTGTTTGACTGTCCTGATTATTTCTAATAGATTATCTGTCCTGGATGTAAATTGACCTATGTATCCCTGAGGCTAATGATACCTCTTTTTTTTATCAAATCAGAAGGGCAGTTACTAAATATGGAAAACACTAAAACCACACATAACTCATCCAGTCATCCAGATAACAGCTAAACACAGACAGTTACTGTCCCAATGTTTTGATGATCACCTGCGCATCGAGGAAGGAGCATGCGGCCTCGAGGGCGAGCTCAAGTGCCCAGAATTCGAAGGGCAGCTCGTCGCCCTCAGCGCGCTGGAGGAGGCGGCGCTGGAGCTCGGCGGCGTACTGGAGGACGTAGCTATCAAGGGAGTTGAGCAGGAGCACCTCGTCTGCGGTGATGACGCAGCGGATCTGCTCGAGGTTGACGACGATGGCGCGCTCGCAGCCCAGGACCATGGACGGGTACACGAAGAGCGGGTCGAGCAGGTGGAGGTCCCGGGCCGAGAGCTCGCAGCGCCACTTCATGGTGGCCTTGTCGATCTCCAGCGTCTGCACGGAGGCCGTGGCGGCCTCGACGCGGATCCAGCTGCGCGTGCCGCCGCCGCGCTTCTTCAGGTTGGGGACGTCCAGCCCCGCCGCGGGGTGATTGGCCGGTGGAGTGGGCGGTGGGGTCTTTTTCGTGGATGGGCCCGGGCGCTCGTGTGTCGCCAGATCCGGCACCGGCGGCGGTGGATCTGCCCTAGGGGAGGCCGCGGCCGGGCTGGAGAGGCGGCGGCGGGGATGAAGGGAGGCGGCGGCGGTGGAGAAGAGCGAGCGTCGAGAGAGAGAGCGTGCTCGGGAGGATTGTCATCGGGCACGGGCACTGGGATGACGGGACCGCTCGGGGTCGGGAGGGAGGAGGGGCATGGAGAGAAACTGCGGATCGTGATTTCGGAAAAGCGAGGTCGAGCTCGCGATTTCAGTAACGTTGCGGGCGACCAGGAGACCGCGGAAGCACGTTCACGATCAGGCACAGATCGCAGCGCGTTTATGTGGGATTATTTGCTTATTGGACTTAGAAGCTGAGCAAACACGGTCCCAAACAAGGATCGTATACGATTGTTTCAGCCCTAGCCAATTAGGCGGTCCCACTTGCGTGCCCCGCCACGAGAAAAAAAAAACAAGGGCCTCGTTTTCCTGCGAGATCCCGTGGAAAACGACCGGGCGCGGCAGGAGAGGAGTGGCCGCCACGCACGCCGGAGGCATCACGTGCCGGTGACCACCAGCCACAGGCCACACCGTCCTGATCCTCATCCGGGTCATCCCCTCGCTCGCTGCGCCGGGACCGGGACAGGCCGCGTGCCGTGTCCGTGTGCGTATGCTGGCGCCTGGCGGGATATAAAGGCGGCCCCGCGCCCACCGCTTCTTCCTCCCTCTTTCTCTTCGCCGAATCCCCAGGCGGGCAGGTCGGCGAAGAGGGCTGGTGAGGCAGCAGGGCTCGGGACGGGACAGGCAGAGGAGAACACAAAAATCCCAGATCCTTCCTGCCCGCCCGCCTGCCCGTGCCCGTCGGCGCGTCGTTGTTACCGGCCGCGCCATACCTCCGGCTTCTCATCATCCAGGTGATTGCTGCAATGGGGATTCTTTTGGTGGGGTCGGATAGGGATGCCGCCACTGCGTAATGCGGTGTGACGGTCGGATTTGGAGGGTGCTCTGCAAGCATTGGGTCGTTTTGGTGTTTGGGATTCATTTTCGGAAGGTTCTCGTCTTGCGGGTAGCACCATGGTTCGGATTGGGACTGTGAATTTGACTCTGTCTCTGCTTCTGTTTCTGCAGGGGAATCGGATACACAACAAGCTGCAGGATGGTGCTGTGGGTCTTCGGCTACGGGTCCCTCATCTGGAACCCCGGCTTCGACTTCGACGACAAAATCCTTGGCTTTATCAAGGGCTACAAGCGGACCTTTAATCTCGGTATGGATGTTTGTTTGCAGGCGCTTGCTTGGGTACACCCTCGTTGACCCGTACCTCAACCTCAACTTCCTCCGTTGTTTTGTTTTTTGTTCCCCTGCAGCTTGCATTGACCACAGAGGCACACCGGAGCATCCGGCGAGGACCTGCACGCTTGAAACTGACGACGAGGCCATATGCGTAAGAGACCACTTCATGTTTATCTTTATTTCCCCTGTTTTCAGTGTTCTTGTTGCAAAGATGAATTATCATAGCTTACTGCAGGTGATTCTGTACGCTTAAAATGGTATTGTACAACACTCTTCCCATCTTTAGGAGGCGAATTTATAGCATGATAAATAGTTACCCTGAGTGTCATTTCCATGACCATCTGAGTGATGAAACGGCCTAGGGAAGTTCTCACTTATTCCACAGCCAGTAGATATATGGACTTGTATATCTGACTTTAACACAACATGTAGAGTACTATACATTGCCTGAAACTCATGCGAGAATGCAAGATCAATGGCTGGCATCTGGAATCCACCCACAATTTCTCATCTTTCAAAAGCTCTAACCTATTTAGAGAGCATGCTTGGCCTGTTTGTATTCTACTCTTTTGTGTCAAACGCTTGCTGGGCACTTTTAGTTCTGACTTTTTGTTTCTGATGAATGTTGATATGTCCATTCCAAGTTCTTTCCATCAGATGCTACTCACATTTAACATTCCCATACTAGTTTCCTTGTATTGATCCTATTTACAGTTCAAACCTCTTTTTTTTGGCAGTGGGGAATTGCATATTGTGTCAAGGGTGGTCCAGAAAAAGAGCGAAAAGCAATGCAGGTGCACTGCTTTTCTCCCCTGTGTTTTGCAGTTCAAAAGAAATAACAACTATATTTGTGACACTAGAATTACACTGAAAGTTTACCTTGCCATTTCAGTACTTGGAGAGAAGGGAGTGTGAGTATGACCAGAAGATATCCATTGATTTCTACAAGGTATTATTTATTTGTGTGAACAACTAGCTTTGAACTAGTTTTTCTTTTTCTTTCAGAACTCTCATGATCCCTTGATGTATTGTTTAGGAAGGAGATCCCCTGAAACCAGCTGTGACGGGCGTCTTAGTGTAAGGATCTGAAGTTCCAAAACCAAAAATACCAATTCCATGCTATCCGTTGTTGTTTCTCTGTGGAACTCATAACTTGTTGTTCATGCAGTTTTGTGTCCACTCCAGATCCAATTGGCAACAAGTACTACCTTGGCCCTGCTCCTTTGCAGGATATGTCAAGGTGAGACATTGCACTCCTTTATTGTTCTTTTGGACATTCTATTTGATCAAGCATCTTATTCTGACTTTTTCTACAATCTTGTTTGCAATGGCAGGCAAATTGCTACAGCCAATGGCCCTACTGGCTATAATAGGGATTACCTGTTCTCAATGGAGAAGGCATTAGCCAGCATAAGTAAGAGAACCTCTTTTTATACTTTTTAAGTGTTTAACACTTGAATATCTGTCTGTTTATACCCATGTGTTACCTAAAATATGGTATTACCTAGGAGTAGTTCATGTATGCGCTTTCTGCTAAGTCAGGATTTACATACTATCAAATTGTGCTTATGCTGCCCTCTTCAGGCCACGAAGATGATTCAATCATAGAGCTTGCAGACGAGGTGAGGAAGGTGCTCAACAGAACAAAGGAGACCAAAATCACTGGTGCCAATGCTTCCCTGAAATCTCATGTGCCTCTTGTGCACCTGTCTGCGCTTCCAGAAGGCACCGTTGTGGACTCGAGATAGCAAGAGCCTTGGACGTTCGACCTTCTACTACCCGGAATTTACTTTCAGCTCTTGCATGTTTGTTTGTGGCCATCGTGTACTGATTTTTCCCTTTCAACGGTTGTTGTGAGGCTGTATCTTCCTGAGTGAAAAATGCTAAAGCCGGCACTAATAATGATATTAATTTTAACATCGAGGCCATATTGTCACTTAAAGTTCTCTGCATTTGAATTTCCTAATTTTAACCTTTTATTTGGTCTAAACCATGTGGCCTAAGTGCATGTTTGGTTTGTTTGGTTTCCAACCAAACCTTACCACATTTGCCACATCTAAGCTTATGCAAGTTTGATCGAGGTGGACAGGCATTTGGTTGTAGCTGCAGCTACAGCAAGAGTTCTTTTATGCCAACTTGGTCCCATGCGGCAATGATCCCAAAATATGTGGCAAGATTTTCGCTGTGAAGAATTTGGTAACGGTAATCCTAGCGCCCGGACGTTCGGCGCGTGAGACGAACAGAACGCTGCTCTCTTCCCAAACCCGCCCGCTCCGCCTTGGGAATAGAACGGAACCCGCCTATCCCCCGCGTCACCCTGTTCCCCAAACGCGCTCCTGTCCCAAGAGCGCGAAAATATTTCAAGTGCAACATCGCAAATGTATGGAAAAACTATATAGTGCAACATCGAAATATGAATACTGCAACATCAAAAATTATGGGCTGCAACATCGCAAAACATGTACTGCAACATCGAAAAAAATATATACCGGAACATTGAAAAATTATGTGCTGCAACATCGAAAATTATGTACTGCAACATCGAAAATTATGTGCTGCACAGTCAGAAAATATATACTGCAACATCGCAAAATCAACCATGAAACATGGAAAATGGGACCGTTCGGAAAACATCTATTGCAACAACCCAAAAATCCCATTGCAACATTTGAAAATCATCTGTTGTAACATAAAAAAATCCATTGCAACACGAAGGAAAAAACAAAGGGCGTACGAATAGCAAATGAGATGGGTTCGAGGTGCAGCATGCTCTAGCCCTGACCCATCGCCTCCGAGCTTGCCGGAGGGAGGAGGGAAGGACCACAGAGCTCGTCGAAACTGATGAGGACATCACTCCTTCGGATGTACCCGCTGATCCTCCAACCATCATGTAAGGTCCAATGACCCAGACTCGAATGCGTCAACTCAATTTAGAGGTGAGCTCGTTCTTAAGCGATTATTTTTATACTTTTGAGAATAGACTACTATCTAATGATGTTATCTTGCTTAGGAACATTGGAGAGGGTCATGAAGGACTTTGAGGACGTGGTGGAGGCGAAGATGACTAGCAAGGACGTCCAACAGGAACCGGAGGCCCGGTCCAACATCATTTCAAGTCTGCCTCAGCCTCCAGGACTAGTCTGCCTTAAATTGGTCACCTAGGGCGCATACGGACTCCGTTTTCGATGATCCACATATGGATGGAAAGCTAATTTGATAAGGAAGCCAATCCAAGTGGTCTCACGTTAAAAGCTCTTCGGAATCAACGGGAATCGTCAAAACAAGTTAGCGTCCAAAATCTGCTAGGGTGCTGTGACACCGTCTTTTGGTCCGTTGGACCATGTATCGTGTTTTGCCCTATTAGGGACGCGTCCAGGGGTCTTGCACGACCTAGAGTCTTTATAAACAGCCGCCCATCTGCAATTTGGTTGTGTTCTTTCTTGTTCTTGCTTGTGTTCTTCGTTGCACAGGCAGAGATTTGCCTTCTTGGCGAGGTCAACCTGGTCCGTGACTCGGTTGATAATCAGAGGAGCTGTGGTGCTAAGATTGCAGGGTTCGATCTTTCGATCTAAAGCCGGATCAGTGTGTCATTCTCCACCACAACGATAGTTACCTCTACCTGACGGAAGATCGGGATCCCCGTTCCCATTAAGTGGTATCAGAGCTAAGGTATATCGTTAGGTTCACATTTATTCCCTAGTTTGAGTGTTTCGCATTCGTCCCATAGTCCAGTGCCATACTCGTTTTTTCTATCCTAGAACCTTCCGCGCCATAGCCTTTGCATATTTCAGTTTCAGAGTCCGTCGTGTTGAGTTTGTGTCCTAGTCAAGGTCTTGTTGCTGGTTAGGTCGTGTTAGAGTCTAGTTCGTGTATTTTCCCCCATCGTTTCCATCAAATCTTTACTGTTGTGACCAGTTTTGTGCACATTATTCCTGTTTTGTCCTCTAATTCGGAGCCAATTCTTAAAACTGGTCTAGTTTTCGCATACGAACTCCGATTTTGACGTTCCATATATCAAAATCGATCAGAAAAAAATTTCGGATCCGTCCATCCTCGGCTCTGCCGGGGTCGAAGATTTTAAATTGGTCAAAAAGTGGTTACAAGATCCTCTTTTCGTGGTCACAAGGTTTGTGTCGATTTTGAGCAAGTTTTCTGAATTTTCCACAGGCCACGTCTTTCACTTGTTTAAGCTCATATTTTTTGTGGTTACTTCTTTTGTGCTCCTAAGTAAAAGAAAAATATAAAAAAAATAAAATAAAAAAGTCAAAATTTCCCAAAAAACAACGACAGCCCAAAAAATAAAAAAAGAGAGGGGCAAAAGACGAACAATATCTAGAGGAGCACATAGAGAAGACCAAAGTGAGCTGTGTTTGCGTGTGCTGTCTGGTTCCTTGTTTGTGTTACTGTTTTCATCCATCATACTTGTTTTCACACACCTGTCATCTTGCTATCCACCATACTTTTGTCACACACCTGGTACTTGGAATATTTTAGACCAGCAACAAGAACAAGTACTTTGGACTATAATTCAGTATTACTTTCTGTTACTGACTTATATGCCAGATATACATATTACTTTTTGTGTGCCTTCTAAGTTCCACAAACTCTTCAGATCAGTACAGAAAAAGGGCATTGCAATCTCGGTACCACTACCTCACAGGTAGCACGAACCAGCCACCGGTTGTACCACCCATTGCTTGCGTTGGTAAGAACTTTGTAAGAGTTTGGTAAGACGCTTCCACTTGCTGTGAAAAGTGACACCACTGCAACCACATAGTCATTTGGTAGGGATAACTTTCACCGTTTGTTCCTGTTTTTGTGTTTACAATGGCAGGAGGTGATCAGACTGGAGATAACAATCCTAAGGGTTTTAACAAGTGTGTCAGCCAAGAGCAACTACAAGCTATTGTAGAGGATGCCCAAAAAAGGATGAATGAGGCCATCACTGGCGCACTCATTGAACTCAACATTGGCAACAGTATAGAGAGATTGGACAAATGAATTTCTACGCTAACCGACAAGGTTACTGAGTTGGAAACCTTGGTGGCGGTCAACAACAATGACGTCTCCGGCAGCAACACCGATGGTCTCTTGGTAGAAGACACGGTGCATGATGCCGTTGGGAACATAGATCGAGCAGCCTTCCGACAAGCAAGATTACGACGACGTCTTCGCCACAACACGACAGGTATGGGTGGTGTCCACCACCATCAAGGTAATAATCACCATGTACCCGATGACCCTTATGCTAAGATTAAGTTCACAATACCATCTTTTTCAGGTCATTATGATGCTGAGGGATATCTTGATTGGGAGATGATGGTAGAACAAAAGTTTAGTACCCACCTTGTGCCTGAGCATCATAGAGTTTGACAAGCTACTAGTGAGTTTAAGGATTTTGCCATTATTTGGTGGAATGGGTTAGCTGCACAGGATGCTTTACCTGGTACATGGGAAGAACTTAAGGTAGCTATGCATGATCGCTTTGTTCCTCCTTCTTATCATAGAGACTTGCATAAGAAATTGATGCGTTTAGACCAAGGAGATAAATCTATACAGGATTACTATGGTGAGCTCCAAAAGAGATTGATGCGCTGTAGTGTTGTAGAGGGGAACGAAGATGCCATTTGTCATTTTTATTTGGGTTTGAGGCATGAGATTCAGGACATTGTTGATTATAAAGAATTTAACACTATCAACCAGTTGTTTCAGTTTGCTATGCTTACAGAAAAGGAATTGCAGGGGCGTGAACAGCAGAGCAAGAGCAAGGTCAGCACCACCACATACATGCCATGCTCGGCACCATCTTTGGGGCTGGCTAAGCCAACCACTTTTCGAGCGCCTCCACTAGCGAGCAAGCGACCAACAGCCTCTAGAGTTTCTGCTACACCTAAGGCAGCTCCCACACGACCTTCAGATTCTGGTAAAAATTCTTTGCAGGTGCCTACCAAGAGTTCCTCATGCGTTGCATCGACGGGACACACTTCGGGCATTCAGTGCCACCGCTGCCATGGCATTGGCCATGTGCAGAAGGACTACCCAAGTCATCGGGCATATATTGCTACAGAAGATGGTTACATCAGCACCTCTGACATTGAGGATGAAGAAGACCGAGATGCAAATGAGGAGGACGGCGAAGTCCTTGGTGACAAGGCCACGACGGCCTATAGGAGCATCATTGTACAGCGGGTGCTCAGCTCACAAGTCCAGCAACCTAAGAAGCTACAACGCCATAACTTGTTCTAGATTTTCTTCGTCATCAACGACCGTCACGCACGTGTCATTATTGATGGAGGTAGCTGCACCAATTTGGTAAGTTCTAATTTGGTCAAGAAGCTTGGCTTGACCACACGTCCACACCCACATCCATACCATATTCAGTGGCTAAATGATTCAGGTAAAGCAAAGGTAACACAAACTTGTAGAGTATCATTTTCTATTGGTTCTTATGTTGATTCTATTGATTGTGATGTGGTACCTATGCAAGCTTGTTCACTCTTATTGGGTCATCCTTGGGAACATGACAATGATGCTACACACCATGGTAGAAGTAATAAATACACTTTTGTGCATAAAGGAAAGAAAATTACTTTGGTACCTTTGACCCCTGCTCAAATTGTACAAGCTGATAGAGAATGCGCTGCTAGTTTGAATAATGTCTAATCTGAAAATCAGCAAGTTGCTAATTCTATTTTCCCACCTAAAAAGGATAAGTCTACATCTATTTCTAAGGCTGAGGGGATTAAATTGAAGGATGGTGTTATGCTTGCAACAAAATGTGACTTTGCTGAAATTTCTGATGATGATATTTGCTATGCTTTGGTATGTAAACGAGCTATGTTTTCGCTTGATGATATTGTTAACTCGGTGCCTCCTGCTGTCACTAACCTTTTGCAGGAGTATGAGGACATTTTTCCAGCTGAGATACCTCGGGGGCTGCCACCTATGAGAGGAATAGAGCATCAAATTGATTTGATTCCAGGAGCAACCTTGCCCAACCGTGCTGCCTATCGAACTAATCCCGAGGAGACTAAGGAAATTTAGTGGCAAGTCCAAGACCTTTTGGACCATAGGTATGTACATGAAAGCCTTAGTCCTTGTGCCGTTCCTGTACTTTTGGTTCCAAAGAAAGATGGAACTTGACGTATGTGTGTTGATTGTAGAGTCATCAATAATATTACTATTTGGTATCCTCATCCTATTCCTAGGGTAGACGACATGCTTGATGAGTTGTGTGGTTCTATAATTTTCACTAAGATTGACTTGCGAAGTGGCTACCACCAGATTAGAATGAAACTTGGAGATGAATGGAAAATTGCGTTTAAAACCAAATTCGGGTTGTATGAATGGTTAGTTATGCCTTTTGGTTTGACAAATGCACCAAGCACTTTCATGCGCTTAATGAATGAGGTTTTAAGAGTTTTTATTGGTCATTTTGTGGTAGTTTACTTTGATAATATATTGATTTACAGCAAGTCTCTTGATGAACATATGGATCACTTACGTGCTGTTTTTAATGCTTTACGTGATGCACGTTTATTTGGTAACCTTGAGAAGTGCATCTTTTGCACGGACCAGGTTTCTTTTCTTGGCTATGTTGTAAATCCACAGGGAATTGAGGTGGACGAGATGAAAATTGAAGCCATAAAGAGCTGGCCGGTTCCCCAAACCATCACACAGGTGAGGAGTTTTCTTGGTCTTGCAGGATTCTACCGCCGTTTCATCAAAGATTTTAGCACCATTGCTGCCCTGTTGCATGAGTTGACGAAGAAAGGAGTGGTGTTCCATTGGGGAAAGGCACATGAGGAGTCCTTTGACACTTTGAAGGACAAGCTTACACACGCACCATTGCTGCAACTTCCAAACTTTGGTAAGACTTTTGAGCTAGAATGTGATGCTAGTGGAGTTGGCATTGGAGGTGTTTTGATGCAAGATGGTAAACCCATTGCTTACTTTAGTGAAAAATTGCATGGCCCTGTTCTTAATTATTCCACGTATGATAAGGAATTGTATGCACTTGTTCATTCTTTAGAGACATGGCGTCATTATTTGTGGCCTAAAGAATTTGTTATTCATTCTAATCATGAATCGCTTAAGTATTTTCGCTCTCAAAATAATCTGAATCGTAGGCATGCTAAATGGGTTGAATTTATTAAATCTTTTCCTTATATTATCAAACACAAGAAAGGGAAGGATAATGTGATTGCTGATGCTTTGTCTAGAAGATATACATTGCTATCCCAACTTGATTGTCAGATTTTTGGTCTTCAATCAATAAAAGAACAATATGCGCTTGATCCTGATTTTAAGGATGTGTTGCTTAATTGTATAGAGGGACGTACATGGAATAAGTTTATGATCAATGATGGGTTTTTGTTTAGAGCTAACCGCCTATGCATTCCAGTTGGTTCCGTTCGTCTTTTGTTGTTGTAGGAGGCACATGGAGGCAGATTGATAGGACATTTTGGTGCCAAGAAGACAGAGGAGGTGCTGTCCACACACTTCTTTTGGCCAAGGATGAGGCGAGATGTAGAGCGGTACGTGGCTCGGTGTGCCACATGTCAAAAAGCTAAGTCACGGTTGAACCCACATGGTTTGTATATGCCTCTTCCTGTTCCTTCTACTCCTTGGGCTGATATATCTATAGATTTTGTGTTGGGTTTACCAAGGACTAAGAGGGGGAGGGATAGCATTTTTGTGGTGGTTGATTGTTTTTCTAAGATGGCATATTTTATTCCTTGTCATAAGAGCGACGATGCTGTTCATATTGCTGACCTTTTCTTTCAAGAAATCGTTCGCTTGCATGGTATGCCTTCTACTATTATTTCAGATCGCGACGCAAAATTCTTAAGTCATTTTTGGCGCACGTTGTGGAATAAATTGGGGACCAAGCTACTGTTTTCTACAACATGTCATCCCCAAACTGATGGGCAAACTAAGGTTGTGAATCAAACATTGTCCACCATGTTGAGAGCAATTTTGAAGCATAATTTGAAGATGTGGGAAGAGTGTTTGCCGCATGTGGAGTTTGCATATAATAGGATGGAACATTCCACTACCAAGGTAAGTCCTTTTCAGGTAGTGTATGGTTTTAACCCCCATGCTCCTATTGATCTTTTGCCTTTACCTACCATAGAGAGAATACATAGTGATGCTAGAGAGCGTGCTGATTTTATTCGTAAGTTGCACAAAACAACTAAAGCAAATATTGAAAGAATGAATGAAAAGTATAGAATTGCTAGTAGTAAAGGTATAAAAGAGATTAAACTTGAACCGGGTGATTTGGTGTGGTTACATTTGAGAAAAGATAGATTTCCTAAGATGCGTAAGTCTAAATTAATGCCAAGAGCAGCTAGTCCTTATAAGATCATTGAGAAAATAAATGATAATGCTTACAAACTTGAGTTGCCACCTGAGTTCGGGGTTAGTCCCACCTTTAACATTGCAGATTTGAAACCTTATTTGGGAGAAGAAGATGAGCTTGAGTCGAGGACGACTCCATTTCAAGATGGGGAGGATGATGAGGACATCACTCCTTCGGATGTACCCGCTGATCCTCCAACCGTCATGCAAGGTCCAATGACCCAGGCTCGAATGCGTCAACTCAATTTAAAGGTGAGCTCGTTCTTAAGCGATCCTTTTTATACTTTTGAGAATAGACTACTACCTAATGATGTTATCTTGCTTAGGAATATTGGAGAGGGTCATGAAGGACTTAGAGGACGTGGTGGAGGCGAAGATGACCAGCAAGGACGTCCAACAGGAACCAGAGGCCCGGTCCAACATGATTTCAAGTCTGCCTCGGCCTCCAGGACCAGTCTGCCTTAAACTAGTCACCCAGGACGCATACGGACTCCGTTTTTAGCAATGTCGTCATGGAGGCACCAGGGTCAGAGCCCCCCGAGCGCCAGGTTGGCATCAGGGTGCATCTGGATCAGACCTTCTAGGATGCGAGTGGATGGCTCATGAAGGTCATTGATGAAGACCCCATCTAGAGATAGAACCCGCCTGGTGGCCAATTTTGCAAGAAAATCGGTGGCATCGTTGTCCTTTCGGGGGACATGATGTAGTTCGATCCCTTGGAATTTATCCTTGAGCTTGCACACCTCCTGGCAGTATGCTGCCATGAGGGGGCTTTTGCAAGAGGACTCCTTCATGACTTGGTCGACGACCAACTCTGAGTCGCCATGGACATAGAGCCGCGTAGCACCGAGCTCGATGGCGATGCTAGCCCATTGATGAGGGCCTCATATTCTATGGTGTTGTTTGAGGCTGAAAAGTGGAGGCGGATCACGTAGCGGAGCCTGCTTCTATCTAGGGAGATCAGAACCACTCCAGCCCCTGAGCCGGGTGCCATTACGGACCCATCAAAGTACATCGTCTAGTACTCGTGGATGGCGTCTGGGGTTGGGAGCTGGACCTCCATCCATTCAGCGACAAAATCTGTGAGAGCCTGAGACTTAATAGCGGTGTAGGGATGTTCCTCATGTCGTGGCCCATTAGTTCGAGTGCCCACTTGGAGGACCGTCCCGCTGCGTCGTGATTGCAGACGATGTCTCCTAGCGGGTGTGAAGTGACGACCAAGACTTTATGGTCGGTGAAGTAGTGGAGGAGCTTCTAGGTCACCATTAGCATGATGTATAGAAGTTTCTACACCTAGGGGTACCGAACCTTGGCATCGGTGAGTACCTCCTCGACGAAGTATATGGGTCGCTAGACCTTAAGGTGGTGTCTCGGCTCCTCTCTTTCGATGACTAGGGCAGCACTTACCACATGGTTGCTTGCCGCGGCATAGAGGAGGACGGGTTCTCCCCATTTGGGAGCGACGAGAAATGGTGCCAACGTCAGTGACGCTTTGAGGCTCTCCAAAGCATGCTGTGCTTTCTCAGTCCTGACGAAAGCGCCCGTCTTTTTGAGAAGCTTATAGAGAGGCATCCCCCGCTCGCCTAGCCAGGAGATGAACCGGTTTAGGGCGGCCAAGCAGTCGGTGAGCCTTTGTACGCCCTTGACGTTATGTATAGGGCCCATATTGGAGATGGCCATGATTTTTTTGGGGTTGACCTTGATGCCGTGTTCGAACATGATGTATCCAAGCAGCTTCCCCTTTAGAACCTCGAAAACACACTTTTTGGGATTCAATTTGATGTTGAACCTTTGGAGGTTCGCAAACATTGCGGCCAAGTTTGCGATCAGGTTGCAAGCTTGACCCATTTTGACCACTATGTCATCAACATATATGGTGATTGTTGGTTTTGGCCACTCGACTTGGTTAGGCTAGTTGAGCGGGTCGATTTGATCAGCGAAGCATTGCTGCATGCACCATTGATAGGTGGCGCCAGTGTTTTTCAGACCGAAAGGCATGGTTATGTAACAGTACAAAACATATGATGTGATGAACGAGGTTGCGAGCTGGTCAGACTCTTTCATCGTGATCTGGTGATAGCCTGAGTAGGCATCCAGAAAGGAGAGGATTTTGCATCTTGAGGTGGAGTCGACTATCTAGTCCATGCATGGCAAAGGAAAATGGTCCTTTGGGCATGCCTTGTTGAGGCCAGTATAATCAATGCACATTCTCCATTTCCCGGTCTTCTTTTTAACAAGAACAGGATTGGCAAGCCAGTCGGAGTGGTATACCTCCTTGATGAATCCGGCTGCCATGAGTTTGGCGTCCTCCTCGCCTATGGCCCTACGCCTCTCATCGTCAAAGTGATGTAGGCATTGCTTGGTGGGCTTGGAGCCTAGGACAAGGCGTAATGCATGCTTGGTGACCTCCCGTGGTATGCCTGGCATGTCAGAAGGTTTCCATGCGAAGACATCATGATTAGCGCATAGGAAGTCAGCGAGCTCGCATTCCTATTTGGCTGGGAGCTGGGTCCTGATCCGCACCATCTTGGTTGTCTCGGTGGGGTCGATCCCCACTGCCTTAGTTTCCTCGAGTGGGTGGAAGGCAGTCAAGGAGGTTGGCTTGTTGTAGTCTAGGACTGCCGGGGTCAACAACTCCCTAAGCCAAGGGAGCTCAGATGAGTTGATGATGGTAGTGGCGAGCTCATAATGATCGTAGTCGCATGTGTAGGTGTGCGAAAAGGTGCTACCCATAGTGATGACACCATTTGGTCCTAGCATCTTCAACTTGAGGTAGGTGTAGTTAGGGATCGCCATGAACTTGGCGTAGCATGGCCGCCCCAAGATGGCATGGTAGGACCTTGGGAAGTCCACCACCTCGAAGGTAAGGACCTCCGAGAAGAAGTTGGCTCGGTCACCAAACGTGACGGGTAGGTCGATCTGCCCGAGCGGGTATGCCTACGTTCCTGGGATCACACCATGGAAGGGAGAGCTCACTGGGCAGAGCTCCAACCGGGGGATGCGCATGGCATCGAGGGTGTCGACATAGAGGATGTTGAGGTCGCTACCTCCGTCCATCAGCACCTTGGTAAGGCGCTTCTTGCAGACAATGGGGTCAACGATGAGCGAGTAGTGACCCGGTCTGGCGATGTGGGAGGGATGGCCCCTCAGATCAAAAGTGATTCGGAGATTCTGACCAGCTAAGGAAGGAGGGGGTGGCCATTTCGGCGACGCATGCTTCTTTGTAACACACTTTGTGCCGGCGCTTGGAGTAGATGGCATCAGATCCCCTAAAGATCATGAGGCATTCCTTAGGATTGGGAAAGCCATCCCCATCCTTGCCTACCGTGCCTCCTTTCTTGGCTGCCGCCTCTTTGCCCTTTCCCTCTTTTGGCCTGCTAGACTATCGCAGAAAGTGCTTGAGGAGTTTGCAGTCCTTGTAGAGGTACTTGACGGGGTAGGCATGGTTGGTGCATGGGCTCTCCATGAGCTTGTCAAAGTGATTAGGCAGGCCCTGCTGGGGCTGCTTGCCCGTGCGATCAGCCACGGCGAAAACTAGCATGCATAGGTTATCTAGTGATTTTATTTCCAAGTGGTATCGAGCTAACCATGGTGCTAAGGATGGTATATTGGTGCACTCCGATTGGTATCATACTTCAAAGGTCCATCTTTTATACCTTAGCATCATTTGGTAGACATTACCTCCTATATTTCCTATCTAAGCATATGTGCAAGCTACAATCCAAACTCTTAGCACATATGTAGGGGGAGCAATTGCTACAATATGGGGTTCATGAAACTTGTCTGTATCCTTTTACACATGGTAAAAATGCTTGGGCAAGCAACATGGATTCAACTGAATTTCAATACATATCTTTGTGTAAGGGTTGTCATCAATTACCAAAAAGGGAGAGATTGAAAGCTCTAGTTTGGTTTTGGTGAATTGATGAAACCCTAAGTGCCAACCTAGTTTATAAAGTGATCATGAGATAGGTAGCACATTCCAAGTGGTGAAGCAAATGAATATCATGACATAATGATGGTGATGCCATGGTGATGATCAAGTGCTTGGACTTGAAAAGAAGAAAGAGAAAAACAAAAGGCTCAAGGCAAAGGTATAAGTGATAGGAGCCATTTTGTTTCGGTGATCAAGACACTTAGCGAGTGTGATCACATTTAGGTTCAATAGCCATACTATTAAGAGGGGTGAAACTCGTATCGAAATGCGGTTATCAAAGTGCCACTAGATGCTCTAACTCAATGCATATGAAATTAGGATCTAGTGGAGTGCTAACACCCTTGAAATGTTTATGAAAATATGCTAATACATGTGTACAAGGTGATACACTTGATGGTTGGTACATTTGAGCGAGGGTTAGAAATTTCACCGATGGAGTGTCCGCCTGTAGACTGCAGACAGTCCAACGGTGCCACCGGTGCCCTGTATAGAAAAGACAGGGTTTCACAGAGTGCACTGAACACTGGTCTCAACTGGACCAGAGCATCCAGTCAATAGAAGCTATGAAGATGCTGGCGTTGGTCTTCAACCAGACGCTGGCGGGATGCATCCGGTCCTATTGACATGGCAACGCACAGAGGAGATAGAGTGTGACTGGACGCTGGGTTAGTCTGGTCGAGCGTGACCAGATGCGTCCAGTCACAAGTGGAGGCTTACTAGAAATGACCGGATGCTAGGGTCCTATGTCCAGCCATGATCAAACTGACATGTCCGGTCACAAGTGGAGGCTTACTGGAAATGACCAGACGCTGGGGTCCTATGTCCGATCATGATCAAACTGACGTGTCTGGTCATAGTTGGAACCTTACTAGAAGTGACCAGACACTAGGGTCCTACGTCCGATCGTGGCACTGTGCTACGTCCAGTCATCACTTGACCATTGGGATCAGGCGCTCAGTATTTGAAGAGAGGGATGACATGGCAACCATCTATTGACCGGACACTGGCAGGGTGCGTCCAGTCGATCTGACCAGAGCGTCTAGTCACCCCGAGTTGTGCCCAATGAAGGGGTACAATGGCTCTATTTTATGGGGGCTTCTATTTAAGCCCCATTGCTGGCACTAGCTCACTCTCTTGGCTATTTTGTATTGACATAGCAACCTTGTGAGCTTAGCCAAAGCCCTCCCACTCATCTCCATCATAGATTCAACATCTTTGTGGGATTGGGAGTGAATCCAAGTGCATTGCTTGAGTGTTTGAATCTAGAGGCACTTGGTGTTCGTGTTTTGTTGTGGGATTCACTTGTTACTCTTGGTGGTTGCTGCCACCTAGATGGCTTGGAGCAGCGAGGATCGTCGAGCAGAGGTTGATGATTGTCTCTGGCTCCGATCATGGTGATTGTGAGGGGTTCTTGACCTTTCCCCGGTGGAGAGCCAAAAGGTACTCTAGTGAATAGCTCATGGCTTGTGTGATCCTCATCTTGTATTGGTTGTGTGGCACCCTAATGAGGGTTTGGCGTGGATGCCAATTAGCACGTGAACCTCCAAGTGAGTGAATCGCCACAACGAGGACTAGCTTGTCGTTAAGCAAGTGAACCTTGGTAAAAAATCATTGTGTCATCATTTGATTCTGAGGTGATTGGTCTTCATCCTTGTGATTGATTGATTCACTCCTCAACACGGTGGTATAACTATCTTGCTCTCTCTCTCTCTACAATACCGCAAACTAGTTGTCAAGCTCTTTAGTGTAGCTAATTATGAGAGCTTGTTAGTTTGGTTAGTGTGGCTCTTTAGATAGCATTTGAGAGAGCTCTAACTTAGTGTAGTGATATAGCTATTGTGTGGATAGAAACTATATATAAATTAGAATTGTGGTAGGTGGCTTGCAATTTTAGTAGGCTAGCACAACACTTGCTTTGCCTCATAATTGTCTAACCGGTTTGCTAAGTGTTGTTGTAGAAATTTTTAATAGGCTATTCACCCCCCTCTATCCATTAGGACCTTTCACTCGTACTTGACCTTGCCCTTGTCCTGGCCTCCACTAAAGATCGCTCTGACCACCTCCTCGCCGGAGGCATGGTTTGTGGTGACGCCGAGCAGGTCACGGGTGGTATGGGGCTTCAGACAACCAAGTTTGTGGATCAAAGACTCGTAGGTTGTCCTAGAGAGGAACACGCTGATGACATTTGCGTCGATGACATCAGAAAGAGAGTTGCATTGTTTTGAGAACCTACAGATGTAATCTCGTAGGGACTCGTTGGGCTCCTACTGGCAGCTCTTGAGGTCCTAGGAATTCCTAGGGAGGACATACGTCCCCTAGAAATTCCTGATGAAGATCCTCTTGAGATCCACCCAATCGCGGATGCTGTCATGCGGGAGGAATTCGAGCCATGCTCGAACATGCTCCCCCACGCAGATGGGGAGGTATTGAATGATGAAGTGGTCATCATCCACTCCTCTGGCTTGGCAGGTGAGCCAAAAGTCTTCAAGCCATATACCGGGATTCATCTCCCTGGTATATTTGGTGACGTTGGTAGAAGGTCGGAAGCGCTGTGGGAACAACGCTCTATGGATGCGATGTCCAAAGGCCCATGGTCCCAGGCCGTCTGGGCTAGGACTAGTCATCTGATCGGTGACCATGCATGGGGTGCGATTCACCGCTACCCTCGATGGTTCGGGCGAGGCCCGTGCCACCTGCTCTCACCGCCCCATGATAGACGTCATCATCACGCTGTGGAGCCAGTGTCAGGTCAGGCTGTGGTGTAGCTATGGCGTCCTGTTCTATGCCCAACGACTGTGGTGGTGAGCGGATGGAACGGTTTGATTGGCGCCCCCCCCATTCCACTGGTGGGGAGAGAGGCCATGAGTCAGTGTCGCGACACAGAGCTCTCTGCCTGTTGAACGGCGGTGGTTTCCACCAGCGCCCAGAGGTTCCCATGAACCGCCTGCTCCTAGGGGTCGACGGGCTCTAGAAGACTGCGTAGAAGCATCATCGCAGCGGGGATGTTCTAGCCAACCCGAGCAAACTATGGGGGATCGTTCCCCCATCGATGATGTTGCGCTGGATTTGGCGGGCGCGACCCCCGGCGCCACTCGCCGGGTTTCGCACGCGGGGCACAACGTGCTGTGCTGAGCGCGCTAGCGTAGGTGGTGGCTAGTTCTACCACCTTTGTCGTAGCTCCTCACCGTGCTCCTATGCACACATGAGGGCCTTCGCATGAGGGTCTGGAGGGGTGTGGGTCTATAGAGACTCTGCTACCATCGGCGGCTGTCCTAGAGCGTCCGCCATAGCGTACTCCTGGGACAGAGGGTGGCTAGGTGCCACGACATTGTCGATGCTGGAGCCGTCGCTCTCAACCTCGTCATCCATGATGTCGTGGAAAGAGGTGGGAGCATAGCCCGCCATCCCCACGAATTCGGATGTGAGAGGGTGTGGCATCAACATCTTTTGGAGCCCCCCGTGCATACGCGTCCACAGGGGACGCGAGGCCATAGGGGAACCAGTCGCATGGCGGTCATGGCGGAGACAATGGGGTCCCTCCGGAGAGTCGGCGGAAGATATTAAAAAGCGAGTAAAGAACAAAATGTACATTACTCACAGTTGGGTTTGAGCCTAGTGTGGGCTCGGAGCGAAGCGCAGGTGTCTCGTCGTTGAGGTCGCCGGGTGTCCCGATGTTGATGGAGGGTGCTTCTCCTCCGACAGGCACCAGGACAAGTGCCTCCTTGCGAAGGCGAAGCACGCTGAGCTAGTCAGTGATGAAGTCTAGGCTTTCGAAGAGGAAGGTCTAGGACGGCTTGAAGATGGGAGAAACCCACATCCCAACAGGTGGGAGCATGGGAAACTCCAACGAGTCGAAGCGAGTCGTATCGCTTGAGCCCTCCATGACAAAGATGGCTAAAAGATGGGCCATCCGATGACCAAAAGCGTGAACATACAGTGTCCTCCCCACGGATGGTGCCAACTGTCTGTGCGAAAAGTGACCAACTAGTAAATATTTGTTGTTTTGCTATACGTTATGATCGGATGTGGCCTAGCACTCAATGACATAGGGTTTATACTGGTTTAGGCAACATGCCCTACATCCAGTTTGAGTCGGTTAGTGACTTTATTCCTGAGCCCAGGTGCTCGAAGTTTGTTGTGGGGTTATAAATGAGTAGGAGTAAGATGGGGGTGTTAGAGGTCCGATCGGACTCTGGACTGAATGGCCAAGAGTGACAGGAGCTCCTACGAGCGCTAGGTATCGAAATGTATGCTCTGTGTAGCTTTAGAATGTCTAAAGCTAGCAGAGAGTGAGTTAGAATTATCTGTCTGTTGTCTGTGATCGATCGTTCTATCGTTGTTGTTTGTTGTTGTTGGAATTGATCCTCCTGTTTAGGAGAGAGCGCATTCCCTTTTATAGATGAAGGGGATGGCCTTACAAGTGAGAGAGAGAGAGAGTGTGTGCTACCTAGTCTTGTTGCCCACGTCATCGGGTACGAGACGGTTTGTCGACGGCCACAATAATGTTGACGCCCTGATGCATGTGGTTGGTTCCATCGTGTTCTTCTAGTATGACAAATGTCGGCGCCTACCATACTGCAGGACAAATGTTGGCGCCCACAACACTGTTGTAACACCTCTGGTGTTTTGACCTAGAACTAAAACTTGACATGTCATCATATGCATTGCAAAGCATTCATAAAGTATAAAATTTTGAATGCATTCACTAAATAAGCTTTATTTCATAAGTTGTTATTTTATGTAATGTAATGTGATCCAAAACTCTAAATAAAGATCATGACCACAAGGGTCAATTTTCATATGATCATGTGAGACCATGTGTCAATTGACTCAAATAATCCTAATGGGCCATGTAAATGGTCAAAAATCATAGTTAAGTAAAAAGGTAAACAAATTAAATTTGAATTCAAATTCAAATTATAAAAGTCCCTTTTTGCCCCTTCTGTCTATTTCAAAATCCATTTGAAATTTGGGGGTGTGACAAAAAGCAAAGTTGAAGCTTATTTTATAAGGATCAACTTTGGTATTCAAAGTTTTTAAAGTTTACATATAAAATTTGAAGTAATTTGAAAAGGCATAATTCGTTAAAAAATCCCCTATTTGAATTCAAAAGTTCATTTCAAAATGTATACCGAATTAGGGGGTGGTTATAAAAGAAAAGTTGTAGAACTTTGGATTTTGAGCAACTTTTATTTTTGGAGATTTTTGAGTTGTTATACAAATTTGGGAGTAATTTGAATTTTAAAATGGATGGCAATTCTGTAATTTGGAGGAACAGTACCACGACCACCGCCCCACTGCTGGCGTTGTTTCTCCGGTCTTCCAAACGCACCTGTGGCCGCCCTTGGCTTCGCGCTGGCGTGGTGAAGGTCACTACGTGTCGTCTCCTCGCTCTCTTGGTCGCGCTATAAAGCTCCGACGCCGTCATCGACTTTCCTTTCTCTGCTCTGTTTTCCCGTCGCCTTGCTCATCTTTGGCGAGCCCTCGTCGTCGAACCAGCACCTCCTCCGTCATAGCAAAGCGCCCAGTAGTTTCACCTACTCCTTGCGCATCCATCCAGCTAGCTTGGGTCGTCTGATTTTGCCGGGAAACCGCGGTGCGAACTCTTCTTCCTCGCGGCCGGCAACTTCTCTGTCGTAGGCGCCTCTCCGTGGCCAGCGTCCTCCGGTGAGCCATTGCCCTTGATTAGTGTACCTACGGTTCCGTCTCGATGCCATGGTGCTTAATCCATTGTTACTTGCTCGTTTTGCCCACTGCAGTCGCCGGAACACCGCCGTCAACAAAGTCTGCTCCGCCGTGACCGCTGTCAACGTCGACCCGCGTCACCGTAGCTTCTCCGGTCTCGTTCTTTGCTCCAACGTGATCATGGTGAGCTGCTGAACCTTCCCGTGCCTTTTGTTTGATCTCTATCGGCCTTGTTTCGCTGGCGTAGCGCTGCCGTGTCACCGCGTCCGCCATGGCCGGCGTCAGCCTCGAATCGTGCCGTGATTGAGTTAGCTAGTGTCTCCAATCGATGCGCCATGTTGTTGTGAGTGTTTTGGTACTTTGGTCGTCGCCGTTGGACTCACCGTCGGCGAGTTAGCGTCGGTCAGCGCCGTCGTCGTCGCGGTCAAAGCTAGAGGTTAGGGATGACAAGTGGGTCCCGTATGTCAGCGACTGTGTAGTTCAAAATGAATTTCTGTTTTACAGATTTGAATGAATAGTGTCTGTTTTTGTTATTTTTGTGTACATTTATTTAGAGCTCCAAAAATTATGAAAATTTTTGTGTGACCTCTTTGTGATGAATATTATTTAGGAAAAATATTAAATATTGATTTACAGTACTTTTTGAATGTGATGAAAATTGTTCAATTAATTAATAAATGGATTTCCATGATTTTTCTAGGCTCAATTAATTATCCAAAAATTATGAGATTTGTTTTGCCACTTACTTATCATGTGATGAATCTTTACTAAAATTTTGAGCTCAATTGGAATAAGTTGATTTATTTCATAATTTTGAATTAAATAATTAATTCATAAAAGCAAATAGTAACCTTTAATGATTTAGGTTTTGTTTGAAATTTTGGATTGAGTGATGACCTTGGGTCATTAGTTGATAATGATCCTTGGCAAGTGATGTATGTGTTATGAAAAAGATTTAGTTAAGCTTGACTTGCAACTGTACCGCGAAGGAAAGTTGTATCCGAATTGTTAATTTTGCATCCATCATCGAGCATCATGTTTCGTATCCCGCATCATGTTAAACATGGCATTGTTACTACGTGTAGTGAACGAAGGTGAACACGTGGTAGTTAATCAAGTTGCGGAGGAGGTTAATCCGCCTATTGAGGTCGGATCGGATACTTGTGGAACGTCGTAGGAACCTAACTTTTCCGTCAACGAAGGCAAGCCCTGAATGCATTTAACCCTACCTTGTGTTTTACAAATTTTATCGCTTTTGCTTTTATATATACTGCATTAAGTGATTAGGAGTCAAGTGGAAACCTAATTGGTGCATTACCAACCTTGTTTTTCCATATCTACCTTGATTACCTATTTATCCGTAAATATCTAGATATGCTTAGTCATGCTTAGTCGGGTGATAACCTGTCACCTGAGAATTTTAAATGGATCTTTGGTTACTTATGTTATCTTGAGATATGAACATGGAAGTAATAAATCTAGACCGGGCGGACTCGGTGTGTGAGAGCCACAAGACATGGAGGTCTTGTGAGCGGCTTCTTTCTGCCTGTGTCGATTAAGGTCCGTCCGTTGTTGAATTGCATGAGATGAGACTTTGTAGTACTAACCACATACTCTGGTAAGCCTTAACTTGGCGATTCTATTACGAGAATGGCTAATCGCGCACTGGGAGTGGAGAGATGATGAGAATAACATGTACCCACGTGGCAATGGGCCGGATTGGTGGAGTACTGTATTCTCGGGTGGCGCGAACCCATTCTTATTTTAGGAGACCCGAGGGTAGGTTGATATATGTAAGTCGGGGACCTGCATATGTCGTGTGGTCTGGAATCCCCAGCTGGGTTTATAATTGGTTCGAATCGTCGTTGCTCCTCGGTTATGGAGACTCAACTCACTGTTCATCATCGTAGTTAATAACTGAAACTTGAGCTGGATTTGAGAAGGAGTTTGATATGAAGTTCATGATCTCATTACGGATCATGGCGGATTCATATATGGTTCTGATGAAGTTTAAATGTTGAAATACTAAAATTTTGTTAAAGAGCTTTTACGCAAAAGAACTTGATTATTGCTAAAGCCATACCTTGAATCCCTGAACCTGCATTCCTGAGTCTTCTCAGTTTTTATTTTGGTTAAGTCTTGTTGAGTACTTTTGTACTCAGGGTTCGTTGACCCTTGTTGTAGGTGAGCCTCATGAGCAGGTCTGTTTTGGACCTTGCTGCATGACCGTTGTTCAGGTCGATGACGATAAGTAAATGTGTGATCCTTGGACATGATGTTTATTTTGTGTGTTATGTTTATATTAATTATGCCACTCCACTACTACTATGGTTTGTAATAATTATCAAACTTAGTTTGTAAGGTTTGAAACAACTGGTTTGTAAACTATGTTATCGTAAGACTTCCGCTAATTTACTCTGATGTATATATTTGAATAAATATTGTAATACTGCAATGACTCTGTAATGTGATCCTGCTCGGAAATCGTGGATGATTCGGGGTTCCCCAAGGACACCCGACAGACTTTTTAAGTTACTAGGAACATATGCATAGTTGTCAATGGTCGTTGGACAGTGACAGGTGCATGTGGGTCCTATAACTTAGGATGTTCTGCCACACTGTTCATGTCCTGACATGTCTGGAAGGTTGCAAAGTACCCTTCTAACATGGCCTGAGTAGTGTCCTGCAGGTGTGCAGGGTACGGTCCTCGGTATTGCGGTTGACTTGTATGCCTTACCTTATCTGCTCCTCCTAATTTCTCGGGTCCTCACCGAGCGGGCGTCCCCGTTTGGTCGTTCCCAGTCGGCTCCGACCGCGCCGATCGGAGGAGAGCTGCAGGTAGAGGTTTGGTGTGTTCCCGGTCGGAAATGCAGGTCGGAGTCGGAAGCGAGCGTCGTCCCTCCTTGGCCAAGCTTTCCGGTCGGAGAAGCGGGTCGGAGTCGGAAGCGAGCGTCGCCCCTCCCTGGCCAGGCCTGCCGGCTGGAGAAGCCGGTCGGAGTCGGAGGTCTTCCGGTCGGAGACTAGATCACTCTTTTGGCCTGTCGTTAGGTATCTAGGCCGGCCTAGGAGTTACGCGTCATCCGCAACGTCGTTTGTTGGGCCGAGCTTTATCCTAGGAAGCAGGCCCATTAGGGACCCCGGGTTTATGAACCCGACAAGAGGGGTGGTGCCCAAAGGTAAGACCCCCAATAGCGGCCCCTCTGGGGCTCGGTGTCAACTCCAGTGGGATGAAATGCTGATTCTGGAAGGGGAGAGAGGTGTAGCACCTTTGTTGTGTCTTGTCTGCCAGAGTTGCCTTTTTGTGTAGTGGATTAGATGTTTTGTTTGCTTCGATTTTTGGGAAGGTGAGTTGTTGAAAGGAAAGTGTAACGCGTGTGTTTCAGGCTATTTGTTTGCTTCACACTGTTTTCTCGGGATACGGGTGGGATACGTGTGCGGATGGGGGCACGAGTGTGGATTCTTCAGGATTCATGTTGGATGCCCATCGACTTCCACCCCCTATATTACACAAGATGAAATAGAGAGGTCACTGAACTCGAGAAGAGCTGAGATTGTACACCCCAATAGCAGAAAGTCAGAGAACATTACAAGAGTAGAGCAAAAGCCCTCAGTCATCACATAGCAAGGCAAGACCATGATCATTTCGCAGAAAGGCAGCCAAACTGATTTTCGATAGAAGCTGTCCCCTTGCCAAGGAACTACAGGAGCACCTGTTGTCAAACAACTACAAGCTCAAAATACCAAATTTTGATGTGCAAACCAAGCCTCGAGAGTTCATAGTAATATTTGAAATATCCATCATCTTAGTAGGCAGCGACACAACAGCTCTAGCTTCGTCATGGTAGTCGATGGCATCACTCATGACCGGTACATCTCTCTCTAGCTGCAATCTATGATATCTATCCACTCTTAGGATCAAATCTAGGGAGAATTGTTGGCAACTTTCTAGGGCTTACAAGTGGAGAACAAGATGTCTCGAGACCTCATGACTGCATGCAACTAGATGAGCCCCTTAAGAAATATCTTCGAAGATTTATCCAAGTAAAATCCTAAACTCCCAACATACCAGACACAACAGTCATGGTAACAACAATCAAAGGGCTTGGAATGGGACAGTTTGCATCACATTTCGCATGAAATCTGCCGCTTTTCTGTGAATAAGTTATTCGTAGTCATGAATGAGTATGAAAAGTCAAATGTTGATTATCGCAAAAGATGCAAAGCACTTGTCAAGAAAACAAACAATAGCGCCCACAACCACCACAACAGCAACACAAGCAAAGAAATACCCGATCAAGTTTTGCTTGTGTTGTTGTTGATCGGCCACAATGAAATGAAACATTATCGGCAAAAACAAAAACACCAAGCACCCAATAATGTTCCATTTCATGGTGGCCGAGAGGGCCTCAACATCTGAGGCGGAAGCAGGCAAGATCGAGGACCTCCATGCTGCTACATATGCAGCGAAAACACAGGTTATTTCTCACAAGAATGCAAGTTCTAAAAAATGGCCAAAAAGCTTAAGGAGAGTGAAGAAGCCTCAAATACAGAAGAAACATCGAAGAATGTTTAGCACCTTTCCACCCAAAAGCAAGAGCCCACTTTACTCTAGCTTAGTGCTCCGTTTTCTCTCTTGGATCAATAGTAAGGCACCCAGCTACATGGCAATGAATTATGCAAACATAAAAGTCAGTGGCTGCCCAACTTTCAGTCTGCACCCTGCAGTACCTCGCACCACCTCTCTACAACACTACACAAGCCGCATCTATCTTCGGCCCCACACCAGAGCAGCAATTCTTAAGTCAACCCCAACAACAGTTGATTCCAAAAGTAGAAAACCAACATGAAGCAGCTCAAGTGAATGGTATCCTTATGACCTTATCTAGGTCACTAAACAAAAGGGAAAAAACGCCCACAAAGTTCATGACCGAAGAGTATTCACGATTTCATCTAGACTCCGGTTGAATAGACCAACTTCGTCAATGGTTCCAGTAACTTTCACCGAGGAGGACAATTTCAAAGCCCGAGATAACCTTCATATTGATGCTTTCATCACTCAAGCAAACATAGATGGATACACCTCGCATAACATACTCGCCAACACCGGTAGTTAGCCCCAATATAATGTTCATCAAGCCAATTAATAGCATGAACAAAAGGACGCTAGAACAGTAATAAAAGGATATCCATGTTTCCTTTTTGAACAGTAATAAAGTCTGAACAGAGATCATCACCTTTGATAATCGTTAATATTGAATACACATACAACTATATTTGATAGAGGGTTCACAAACAAATTTGACACTAAAATCAAGCAAAGCTTCTATGGATGAAAGTCCCCTCCCCTTACGGATTGATTACAATATTTGGCAATCAGCTAGAAGCCCAAAAGATAGAAGGTAAACCAATTCCATTTGAGCCTTATCAACCAAGTTAAAAGCAACGAAAACCTTCCAAAGACAAGGAAGAGGAATGCGAATAAAGAGCAGAATCACAAGAGTAGATGACACAATGCACGCTAGACAAAATGATACCAGATCACGCCGTGTAACCCTCACAGCCAAGATAGCTCATGAAACAAAGAGTAAACTGATGTATTTTCTTAGTAGCAAACAAGGATGTTTTTTGCTTGATCGACAAAAGATCTATATGGGGTTAGTAGAGACATTATACAACACGAGATCAATATCAAACCAAACACCAAGCCTAGAAAGTAGCGTTTGAGAAACATTTCAGAAGAAAGAGCCCAAGCAGTAAAATCCGAAGTGTAATTCCTTTTGCACGTGAAGGTCATCAGACCTGTACTTCGACTGGATGCCAATTTAGTCATGGTCAAGAAAAAAGAAAGAAATTGAATAATGTATATGAATTTCACTAATCTGAACAAATATTACCCAAAGGATGATTTATCGTTACATAGAATGGACACTCTGATTGAATTAACGGCCAGGTGCAAGATGCTAAGCTTATTCAATTTTTTTCTCGGACACCATCCAACTTGGATGGCACCCAAGGATGAAAAAAACTAGCTTTACCACCCCATGGTCACCTAATGTTTCATCCAAATGGCAGAGGGTCTCCGACTTGTATGGACAATTTTTTTTAAGATTGACTAGGGAAAATCTTCAAATCCTGGCTACTTTGATGGTATTATCGTCAAAATTAGAAAAGAAGATCTATCAAACGCCTATAGGATTAAGGTCATCTTCACTGGATCTCTTATATTAAGTTGAGAGGCGCAGTATTTCGATGTGAAATATCGAAATTTGTCGCTTGTAAGTTGTACGCTGCACCCCTACCCTGCCTTGTCTTCTTCCATCAGACCATCACTCTGTTACCCGACTACACGATATCAACTACGAAGTATATTGATAGAGTATGTGGATCAAGGTCTCGAGCTCCGGCTACTTGCCGCGCTCGCCGGCGCCGGCGCCGCCGATAGGCACGGTTCAGAGAGTAACCAAGTTCGAGCTCTCCTCACCTTCTCTCAACGGTACAAGAAGGAGCTGTTTGGGCTGCCTTCCGTTCTGGGCCATGCAGGGTCCATGATTCAGTTAGGAAACCCACTCCGGCCCAACTAGCCTAGCATTCGTCCTTGAGTGCCTGGAAAGCCCTCTGCGCCTGACTGTCGAAGCTCCATCTCCTTCAGGTGTCTCGGTGTCGTTTTCAGGCTCAGGAACTGCTTCACCTTCGTCAGGAGCAGTCGCCGTGGGTCTTCTGCGGTGACACACCCCAACTCCCCAAGCGTGCGCCGCTGCGAGCAACCCCCACCCACCGACGACTGGGCCGGCCGTTGCTGCCGCCCTACTTTGCCACCTTCGCTGGCGACGAGCACCACCAGGTATGCCCTCCCCTTGGTCTTCCCTTCCTGCTGTGCGAAACCGTGCGCCCAAACCCTAAATACTATTCGTATTCGCATCGAATCTAATTACAAGTGTATGTGCATGTATTATGCCTGCTTTGCAAAAATTATCGGCTGTACATGTGTACACCCATGTCCTTTACTGGGTCCGCCCCTGGATTGCAGGATCCAACTGTATCAGCTCAAGATCAGTATTTCTTAGATGAGTAAGCTTACAAACATGTTCTCGGCTCTGTGTCTGGATGCTGAAGATGACCGAGTTGAAGTACCACAGGCGTCTTCCAGCACAGACGAAACTGTTGCAAGCAAACCTGGTTGGTGCTCCTTTAGCCCTTCCCTCTTGAATGGAACTTGTGGATAACATGAATCATGATATTAAGTCTCCTTTCTTTGTTCTCCATGGGGAATTGCATTTCTAGTTCATGTATATCCCTGCAAGTCTAAGTGGCTACACCCTATTTGGTGGTTTAGATGAGTCTACAAGGACAATTAAATTGATGAGAAAATAGTACCCACCAGATGTTTGCCAATGGCATGATGATTGTTTACTCAATGTCTTGGTAATATACAGCAATTTGCCAAGGTTCTTGAGCCCTTCTTGTCTTTCACCTGTTTTTTATCAGAAACAGAAAGGACTGGTCACTAGCAGGTCTGTACTCAGGAATTTAGTGGTCCAGTGCTAAAAGCAAATTGGGCCCTGCATTTGAGGAATGCTGATACCAAATTTTTTGTGCTACCATTATTGGCAAACCTGTTTTTACCTAAAGTTTTGAATTAGATTGTTGTTGTAACAGAGCAGCAATAATATATTTTTGGTAGGGGAACCTCATTTTGTATTTTTGACTGCACGTATTATGTGTCATTGTTTATGACCACATGCTGACTGTAGTTGTTCCAATTTGGTTGAAAATTTCATTCCGTTTCCAGATAAAAATGAGCAGAATGACACTACTGCAGTAAACTATGAGGCAGCACTTGTATCATCATCTGGTGATTACAGGATGCCTTTGGTATGGATAGACTTGGAAATGACCGGTGAGTCGAGTTCAGTTTCGGTGGTGCATTGCCATTTACTTGTTTGTTCAGTTTTCGTAATATAATTTTAAATTACATCATGAGTCATGTGTATAATGTTTGAATTTTGAAGACACCATTTATGTTCTGGAATAACTTTTAACAGCTCATGTATAGCATAGCATGGGGTTTTCTAGATTTTTTTTTCAAAGAATTTGCCAATACTTTTCAGAACATATAAATTGTGGTGTCGTTCATAGTTTCGTATGATGTACTTTTGCATAGTGGATATGACCTGACATAGATTTCTATTGCACAACTGGACACATTGCAGACCATGAGGGATCCAATCTTACATTTCTTGAGAAAACTTTTTGTGTTGTCCTGACACAAGAAAATGTACTTCAAGTGCAAGAAAAATTGGAATATTTCATAATGACTTACTTCCGTCAATATGTTGATGCAGAAAAGAGGTGTTGCAGCTTGAAAATAATTATTTTGTTATATTTTCCCAGATTGTTCTGTGGATAGATCGTCAACTAAAAATTAGTTTTTTTGCCATCTTTTGTATTCAGCCAGCCTTTATTGTTTAATGTAAGCATGCACTTCCTCGACTTTGTAGGTTTGGATATTACAAAAGATCGGATTTTGGAGATTGCTTGTGTCATAACGGATGGTAAACTTACAAAACAAATTGAGGTTGTCGTTGAAACAAAATACTTTTGTTGGTTTGTTCTATATAGCTTTTATACAATGTGATGATGTTGCTCAATCACTTCAACTTTTTCTATAAAACATCCAGATCACAGTCTTTGGGGTACTGAGATTTTTGTTTGACTATTAAATAGAAAGATAATGGCATGTTACTCTCTCTTCCCCTAATTAGCTCATCTTGTTAAAACTATGTTGTCGTGGCATGCATATAATGGGAGAGAAAGTCCATCCCTCAATCAGAGGACAATCCTCCTGAAATCCATTACATGACTTCCTTTGTAAGTGGCCTTAGAGAGGACATTAAACACTTGGTGCTGGCCGAACATCCAACTGATCTCCTGGATGCTTTTGAGCAAGTATATTTATTCAAAAATGAGGGAGCAGTGATTTCAACTATAATATGTTTATGGATTTGACCCCAGCTTGCACACCGCATTATGGTATAGGTTTCATTTTGGTTAGTTCCATCATCATTTTCGTGGTAAATATGGCTAAATTCGAATGCCAGGTGACTGCTAACTAGATTATGTTTATTGACACATTATCCCATTGTTAACTGGCGATGACCCATGTGGGGTATGATACTTCAAATGCTTTAATACAGTGTCCATGCCAATGCTCCCTTAGTGATGATATCATTAAGGAAAGAAATTGTTCATTATTTGTAGTTCGCTAGTCATGTCAATGCCTCATTCATGTTGTCAGCACCATGTATAAATTGAATTATTTAACATGATTGGCTTGCTATTTTGCAGGGTCCTGACTTGGTTATAAGCCAGAGCAAAGATTGTTTAGATAATATGGGTGAATGGTGCAAAACTCATCATGCAGCTAGTGGTAAATACTACTCTTTTCTAAAAAAAAAAGAAATTTTCTGTTATATTTTAATGTCTGAACATAATTCCAAGAGCCCTGATTTCTAATTTAGGTTTGACAGAAAGAGTACTGCAGAGTGAACTTTCTGAACATGATGCAGAGGCAAAAGTATGTTTTTCTGTTTGTGGTGAACATGTTTTCCCCCCTGGTAATTTTGTTTGTAGACATAACTGAAGCTACAGCACTCGAGTATGTTGCCACGGATATTTTTAAGAATGTCTCCACTAATTTCATAGGACTATTTTTTTTTTCTGTTTTGCTGTCTCGACTCTCGAGTAACCCATCCACAATACTCTAGTAATCTAGTTTAATTTGGCACCTTTGTTTGAAACCTATGCCATTTGAATATTCTGAAAGGTTTCAGACATGTCACACATTTTACAATGACTATGTTCAGTGGTTAACTCAATCCACACCACCTTACTGTCTAAGCATCTTTTAACTGTTCACCTGAATCGCTATAGTTCTTGAATTTGGTTGTGTTACGTATGGTTTTCAAAACCTCGATTCAGTCATATGACTTAGCAGCTTCACCATCTGGATAAGGGGTTTGATTCTCCAATTCTAGTCAGTGGAATCTATATTTTTTTCTATGATATTCATATTTAAGATTCTCTATGATAGCAATCTTATGAAGAGCTCCCATCCAATTTAGAATCGCGATTTTGAGAACCTTAGTGTTACGTGCCAATATCATTGCTTGCTTACTCAAATAAACAGCTTTAGGTACTGACTAGGCACCACGCTTCTTGGTAGCACCTAATTGCCTCTGAGCTCACCATATGTTTAGAACTCTGAATGGAGAACTGGCCACATAGTGATGGAAACATGGTAAGATATTTATGGTCCTGTTTGGCAGAGCTCCCAGATATGATTCTCTGACAAACATTTTTTCAAAGAGAAGTGATTCTCTGAAATTAACTAAGAGGCTGGGAGCTGAAAAAAGTAGCTTCTCCTAATTTTGTGAAGTGATTCTCCATCGTGATTTTGAGAGTGAATCAAAGAGAATCACTTTCAGTCACAGAATCACTTCTCTCAGAGAACCAGCTTCCATAGAGAATCAGAATCAGATGGAGCTCTACCAAACAGGCCCTATGAAAAGTTGACCCCGAAATCTGCTCAAAAAAATAATTTATTTTTCAGTTTGAAGTGAAGAAAATTGATTTGAGGCTAATTTGAATTTTGAAGAAACACTATAGTAATATGTGCACATGAAAAGACTAATTTCTAGAATAGCAGTGTAACATGATCAAATTGTATAGTGCACGAAGTCCATCTAAAGTCTTTCTTTTAGCTTATTGCATTTTAGTGCAACAATTACATGAAACCTTTAATTATTTTTTGTCTCCATTTACATGTAATTAACTATCTATCACACTGAAGATAGTGGATCTCAAAAAACCTCTTGCTTGAATTGTCATAACCAATGTATTGCTTTTGTTTTTCTAACAGAGAATCTTCTATTGGCCCATTGGCAGGTTTTAGACTTTGTTAGGAAGCACATAAATTCAGGTACTCCATTATTAGCTGGGAATTCTGTTTATGTGGATTTACTATTTCTGAAGGTTAGTATGAATAATTGGTAATCTTCTTTTATTTTTACTCAGCACTTTTTTAAGTATAGTGTACCCCCAAGAACTGTGGAAGTATTGCACTTGACTATCAAAACATCTGAGTTCAGTTCCTCTTCTTTTAAAACCTAGATACTTTGCCTGATGCTTTACTTTGTAAATTTTGCTGATATGGAGGTGGTTTTTTTTTTTGCCACTAATCAACTTATGGCTCAAATTCACCCAACCAGACTATCCAGGGATTTAAAATGACCTGTGTTATAGAATATGAGGTGGTTAAATGACTGTCCAAGGATGTGCAAAAAATGCTAATTACTACCTTCGGTCATAAATGATCTGTACTTTCTGTTGGAATGTTGTTCGTAGGATTGGATAAAATTACGATATTACAAAATAATTTTTTTGAGAAAAAAAATCATACATCTATATTTCGATTATCATTATTTTAAAAGATCATTATAGTCAAGGCGCTAAGACTTTGGAAGCTTGACGAAAAGTGTCATGTAATCTACTTATCATGACTGAAGGGGGTATGGATCACATTCGCATTATATTTCTCAATAAATAGGATGGATGTTTCCCACTTTTGTGAAAGCATTTTCCATTTGAAATTCGAGAATTCAACCCTTGGTGGCTGACATTTTTGTTTGCTATTTTCCTGCCAGAAGTACATGCCACAGCTTGCAGCCGTCTTCTCTCATGTAATTGTCGATGTGAGCAGTATAATGGCTTTATGCATACGATGGTACCCCAAAGGTAAATTAATAAATCTGGTGGCCATGGATACAAGTACTTTCAGCATCTGTAGTCAGTACTTGAAATGCCAAGCAGTGGCAACAGTTTATATATTTTAGCATCATTGTCATTTCATTTGTAGCTATTTTGGTTTAATACCAAATCAGAATCCGCAGCTTTGCTTCCAATGTGGGGTGATGAGTAATACTAGCAGAATTCCAGTTTCTGCTAGTATCTAAAATAATCTTACTGGACTTGTGATGAGACTGAACTTATTCGTTTGCTGTTGAACTCTTTATACAGAAAGGAAACGAACTCCAAGAAAGCAGAAAACCCACAGGGCAATGGATGATATTAAAGAAAGCATCGCCGAACTGAAGTACTATAAGGACAACATTTTCAAACCACAGAAATCAAAGCGGTAGCTGCATGTGGAATAGTTGAATCAACTAATAGCTAACCAGAATTGGAGAGGGTTACGTTCTGTGCATCAATTAGTGTTTGGGTTTATGGCACTATTACTTCGTGGTATTCTGAAGCCTTCCTGGATGCGTCTCATAGTTGCTGCCTCACATGCATACATACTATCGATTACTTTGGAGGGACTGAGAAACCATCCCACCCAAATGATGAACTGGTCCGTCAAGCATCCCATTAGTTTAAGGAGAACGGAGAAGTCTATTTTTGACCATTCAACTATTTTTCCGAGTTTGTTTTTGGCAATGTAACTCAATAGCCATAAATCTTTAACTACTAAATTATCAATACCGGACAAATTTGATCATTTCAAATGTGGTTTTGTAATTTTTTAAAAAAAGAATAAAAGCTGGTTTATTTTTGAAAAAAACTCATAAATAGTTCATTTAAAATCTGAAAAATATAAACTAGTACCCAAAATATTTCTAAATGTATAATATATTGGTTGGTGCTCTATTCGGAGTTAGTGTTTTATTGTTTGAAGTCATGTTCATAATTTATTTAGTTCATTATTTTTTACACTACTCCCTCCGACCCTTTATGTCCATCGCCCAAGCATTTAGAGACCAATGTTCGTGAGATGAGACCTGAACAACCCTATAAAATAGCCTTTCACCAGCAGCAGAGCAATGCCATTAATGCGAAGCTGTGAGAGGGGGAAGGGATAAAGGCTACTACACGGGTGATATGCAAGTGCTGTGGTAGTATGACACGCCTATTCGATTAGAACGCCAATGACAAACATTCAGGGACAACCTTTCAGAACCAGAACGACCAACATTAAGGGAACATTAAGGGACGGAGGGAGTATATTGTATCTAAGATTGACCTTGAGAATCCATAGTAGGCTATGAATAAACAAAAGATCTAGAAAAGGACATCAATCTCCCATGTGCCTTGCTACACATATAAGATCATAGTTGACATTACAGCTAGTATAGCATCCTCCAAAACGACAAGTGACTCGTTACTCAAGATACCGGTTTGCTTCTTCTTCATCGCGTTTTCTCCTTCCTCTGTCATGACTCGTGACCGTGGCCGCGCTTGCCTGCCCTTGCGAACTTTGGCCCATCGCTGCCCTGGCCACGTGCGCCCACGCCTTGCCGCCCCACCATGCTCATCTTGTGGCCGCCGCCGCCACCCTGGCCCTGACCTAGCGGGCGCCTGCGAGCTCCGGCCCCCATGGCCGGCCACACCCCCACACCCACACCCGAGCAGGAGGATGAAGATGATGAAATCATGTCATTCCAATCAAAATGCCCTTATATAGATCTAGAGCTGTTGTCTAGCTAAACAGTTCCTGATGGATCTTATATCCACCAGCGGAATTGCTCCGTGGTAAATTCTAGGTCCAGAGGTTACTCTTTTTTTTAACTTTTTCGGTGGTGGAGCTGTCACGTCCTAAATCAGGCCCCGCCGTAGCCAGATCCAACTGTCCATCGTTGCTCACTAGACACCACATCAGCCCTTCCTCTTCACTCAGAACCTTAGCGCCGACCAGAACTCCGAGAGAAACCACCACCTGCGCCATTGTAGAGACCTCCGCGTAGCAGCACGCGGCCATGGCATGGATGGGTCACGTACTCACGTGAAGGTGGGCGAGGCGATCATGGAGATTAGAGAAGGGTCACCTGAAGTCACAGATACGCACTCCAAAAAATAAGCCAAACAAGATCATAGAAGATAGAAGATAGGGTGGGGTGGGGGGGGGGGGGGGGGGGGGGGGGGGGGGGGGGGGGCGGGGGGAATCCAAATTAATCCTCCAAGTTTGACATATCTCTATATGTCCTCATAAGCTAACATTTAATTCGGTTTACTCAATTATTTCAGTTGGCCTTATTTAACCCACGACAAACTTTGTTTTTTTTTATTTCTCGAAGTACAAGTTGGGGTTTAAATTTAAATTTTGTGAGTGATAAAGAACATCAAATTTATGTTAAAAGATACACCACACTTTTTATCATTATTTTAATAATAGAACATATATAATACTCAATTCGTTCTATATACAAAATCATCGACTCAATTTGAAGCGGAGGGAGTAATAAATTAACACTAGAGATACAAATTATATGAAAATAATGATAAAAATTCATAATTTATTAGGGAGTAAAACTCAACCTGTATGCGAAGAAAATAGAAACAAATCTTGTTGAGGGGTGAACTGAACAGACTGAAAATAATTCGAGGGAGTTAATCAAACCCAGACGTTTGTTTACATGGCTATCTGGACACAGGACAAAATTAGGAGTAATTTGGACATTTTCTTGAAACATATTATAGAACCTAATGAAAAATATTACTATACAAAAAAAGGTTTTTGGCTTAAAAAGAAAGGCAACTGGAGCAACTTTAGTTATTATCCGTCGAACAAATACAGCACACAAATATTATTCAAATCGCTACAGGATGTCACCAGTCCCTACTCATTGTTGTGTCACCCTGTCGACTGAATGAAAAAAGAAGAAACTATTACATTGCACCCCTGAGAAGGCAAGACTACCCCCTACTGTCTAACAACAAAAGGAGCAAGCCCCATCCCTGGATACAGGACACATACAAGGTAGATGCCAAGTTGCCTACACCTAATACTGCGTACAACGCGAACCTACCAGCGAAATTACACAAGCAGTAGCAGATCGGTTTGAAGACTGGATTGAGAATCGTAGCATCTGCTGAGCTTAATATCAAGAGTCGTCCAGAACCCAAGATGCTCAGTAAATGCCAGGAATGACCCTGTATGGTACTTTGTTGCAGTACATCTTCCAGTACTTCCCGTATCTGCATTTACATACGTAGCTCAAATCAGATTATGCATTAGGGACATCGAAGTGCCGAGTTTTGTAGCTAAGTACTATCTCCAATCAAAAATAAATTAAATTGTTGATCTTTTTATGGTCGTTGAGTCCAACTTTGATCACTATTTCCTATTATAATGTAGATGTAGCTAATAATTATATGAAAGCATTTTTCAAGACAAACATGAAAATATGATGTGTGTTTCCACATATATAACCTATTGAAGGTTGGAAGTTCCAAAAGTTTGGCTGGATATTGGTCACAGTGTCTAGTATCTATGACTAGAGGTGGTACCGCAAGAATTATCTCCTTTTTTGATAGAATGTACAAGGATACTTCAAAAATGAGCATTTAGCAGTTTTAACAGCAGGATCTTGTGCCAATGCTAACTACAAAGAGTATAAATATTCAACTGATTCATTTACTAGTTGTAATACTTACTTCGATGAGCACCGGTCATCATCCCTTTTTGCTCGGTCAAACAATAATATAGTCAGAAAGATCACATAGAAGTATGGTAGGAACTGCAAACACAGAAGGACCAAGTTACGACAATGCTCACTAAACTTGTCATGTATCACAATCAGAATATGGGCAAGCTTACGTGACTGAAAAGAGCTGGAACAGTCCAGAAAAATGCAGATAGAATCTCTGGGACATAGTGGAAGTGACGTGACAAGCCCCACCTGTTAAAACGGAAAATGAAGTTCATGTCAACAGCTCATAAATTTTCTTGAGATAAAAGTGGTTGCACAATTTTCTATGAACCATATAACAATTCTCTAACTCACCATCCAGAAGTCAAGAGAAGACTGGTTTTAGTTTCTCCCTTTGTAGTCTGATAAGAGGCAACAATCTGAAATTTTTCATCAGAACAGTCCAGGTGTGAGAATACAGCCAGTTAATTTGGAATCGATTGTATCTTAAATGTTCCAACCTTAGATGGAGCCTTGCCCCAGACTGAGCATTTCCCATTTGTCCGTCGAAATTCTTGGCGCTGACGGTCACAATCATAGTTTATGTATATGCACAACATTCCAGCTAGAAGAATTGAGAGTGCTAACTGCAGACGGATTTGCAGAGAACAAATTTTAATCCATTGGGACTAAGCTAGTAAATACGCAGTGGATAGAAAGCAAACAGCAATCAAGGTACTACAGTATACAGACCGAAATACCAAATCATATCAAAAGCAAGGCATTTGGAAAGAACCTGGGGACCCAAATTCACAGGGTGGTTTACAAGGTACATTCCAGGCGAAGTATATATGGATGGAACCCATACCAAGCATCCCCAGCAGATATAGAAACCAGCTGGTGAAAGATCATGTCAGACAAATAATGGCAATAGAACATATAGATATAAAATACGGAGGAAAATAAAGAGCACTTTGTAAATCAAAAGCTATGTATTTACAAAAACCTATGACGATATTATCATCAAGCTATTTATGAGGGTTTCTTATGACCTACCTGTCTTTTCCTAGAACAATTATGCTATAGAGAAAAGAAATATTTTCATCATAGTAGGGCCTTCGTCTTTGAGTTTGGTTCACACTCCAATGAAATAAGATTCAGGCCCCACAGGCTATTCAAAGGCGACAAGGCAAGCTGGGTGCACCTTATCGCTTGCCTACGCGACAAGGCGTAACTAGACCATAGTGTTTTTGTAAATGGCAAACAATTGGTCACCTACAGTTTAACCATCATTCAGACGAAATGGCCAATTGAAGGGGCAAAACAGCCATTTAAAGGGGATAGACAGCCAATTAAACAGAAACAGGGTACCACTGTAGCGTTCAAACGGGCTAAACGACCATTTAGGGGAACAGTGCTAGACCCCCAAGGCAAGTTGGGTCAGCCCGGACGCCTAGGCAACACCATTGAAATAGAGTAGGCTACAGGAATATCTAAACTCCTTTCATCACTGTTTTTTTTTTCATTCACCATTTAATGTTTACAATCTGAAGGAGATCAAAATCTTTCTCTGGTAAGGTCAGTTTTGCATCTGCAACTCCTGGTAATTGCAGTAGTTCATAAATATTATGTGCAGTGCTCACACGTTCAATGAAAGTGGACTGGTAATAAAAATTCTGATGAAAAATATGCTCTATTTTATGTGTTATGCAAAGCTTCTATGTTTTATTACGTAGCCTAGTTCAGTTGGATGTGGAAAACCAATGTTAGAATTCTTGTTGAGGCAATTTCAGATACCTATTTCTCTTAACAAAAAAGCTACCTAGTTCCTCCTAGGTTATTTTTTAGTTAACTTTGATCTTTTTTTTTCTGTTTGTCCTAGACCTAGAGTATATTAAATTGTTGTTTCAATGCAAATGGTGATAGAAGAGCAACATATCTTGCCGTTTTGTGACAACAGTGAAGCAATTACATCATGTGAGCACTTCCACACATGACGATAGCACTTTTCAAATGAAATATTTATTTCACTTGATTTAAAAAAACCAAAACTTCTCAAAGTGAAACAAATTGAACATTACATAAAAAGCAAAGCTAGTGGAGAAAATAATCATCTTAATTCCATAGTACTGTAATAGAGCTGTAATACCTCTATCATGAGCAATGTCCATAGTACACCAATATCCAGATTCCCACCAAAAGAACTTAGTGATATAGATCAACATAAGTGCAGTATTCACAAGCATAGAATCAGCAACTCTGCCATTCATTTCATACTGCACAGCAAGTGTCCAAGGAATCAACTGTAAGTCCAAGGGATAACTGCCTCATATGATGGACTTTCCATCTTTAAATTGGCATGGTAATACACCACCACCACATCAATGAGTAACAATACCAAAAATTGTGAAACTAACATAAGAGAAGATATTATAATATTCTGACCTGCTTTATGCAGTACGTTACAGCAAGAACAGCCCAGGACATCATACCGAAACGACAGTTTGTGAAGACTTTGATATCAAAGTACTTGCCAATCCGAGGGTACAGCTCCATACCCTGGAAAATTGAGTGTTATAAGAATGGACCAACAAAGAAGCACGTACTTTGTTATCAATGTCAAATACAGTGTATATTTAACAACGCTTACCCAGTAGAAGTCAATTATCACATTCCCTGAGGATCCAGAGTCAGATGAAGATGGAGCTACATGACCCTAGAAAGGAAAAGAAAATGTTGATGAGATGAAACATAGTAGCTAATGAAAAAAGGAAGCAACGCTGTTTTTTAACATAGCTCACCTTTATGTAGAGAAAAATACAGAACACAAAGCTTCCAAAAACAAGAGCAGAGTATATCTCCCCCAAGTGATCATACACTATTGCAGGGTTAAATATACCGAACCTGACACAGAACTTTCTTTGTGTTAGCCGGTTTACTTGTGGACAAATGACACATCGGCAGACACAATTTAAGAGGGTCAACACCCCAATTTGGAAAGGAAATTGGAGGGATAAAGCAAACTCGATTAGCTCCTATGCTTATAATAACAAAAAGATACATAGAAATGCGGAGAATATCAAAAGATAGAAAAACTACAGGCACACATACAAGGATTATCAGTTTGATGACCGCAAGGTCAAAGGTTCCAGAACCTTATTTTGCTCTATTTACAAGATGGATGAATAGTGAAGATGTGTGATGGAGTGCTGATAGCAGGTAAATCATATGATGCCAACATTTATTCATTTCATGCATGCCCTTCAACATCTCTTGAAAGGGGAGCAATGGAACCAAGTTAAAATTACACGAACAGAAGGTTGACCAAAGAAAAAGGATAGCCTTACCACCACAAACCGAGGTAAGTTATCAAGGTCACTGCATATGCTTGTAAGCCATTTGCCTGACAACAAAGAAGAGGACAAAATTTAAACAAAATGCAGGCTATAAGGCAAAAGGTAGTAGTACTAAACGCTTGCCCTAATTTGAACAGCAAAACCAATGAACCACACAATAACATTGAGCATAACAATAAATAACAATATCAGTTAAACATGCTAGGGCACTCGGACAGCAGGTAATCAGGTAATAGTTGCCTAATGTTGTTGCATTTAGTAGTAATTAAGATAACAAAGCAAGAATATAAGGTACAACAGACACGAATTGGACAATATTGAACAGTACGATTTCAGAGAAGGGACGAGGTTCACACAAGTTGGACACCAGGAGTGACAGCACGGACCTTGTAGACCGGCACGTTCCCGGCAGGCGAGATGGGCCCTTCGAAGCGCTTCCCAGGGAGCAGCAGCTGCAGGACGGCCTCGAAGAGTCCGAAGCCGAAGATGATCTTCCATGCGACGAGGGTGGGCATGGGCCAGATGGCCTTGAGCCCCTCGAGCACGCCGTGCTCCCTGAGGTGCTCGTAAGTCCGCACCACCGATCCGTCCGCGTGCACCATCGTGTACCACCTGCGCGGCGCCGAGAAAATCAATCACAACAGTAACAAACAGCGAACAGCCGTCCTCCCCCTCTAGAGAAATTGCTAGGGAGCGACGAGACGAGACGAGGCTCGGGGGTTGATCCAAGCGGCGGGTCAGGAATGCGGGTGCGATTGGAAGGAGCAGGGAGGGGCGGGGGGGGGGGGGGGGGGGGGTAGTGGAGGGAGGCGCCACTCACAGGAGGATGACGAAGGGCGGCCAGAGGGAGAGGAGCGCGAGCATGGAGGTGTAGGTGACCAGCGCCGAGTGCACTGTGGCCGGCGGCGCAGGCGCGGCGGCAGCCGCGGTCGACTTGGCGCCGGCGGAGGAAGGCTTGAGCTTCGCCATGGCCGCCGCCTCGCGATCTCGCTGGGGCCGCAGTGTGTGACTGTGTAAGATGGAAGGAGAGAGGGGAGGCGACTTGACTGGGAAAAAATCTTTGGAAGGGAGTGGCGGGGTGGGTGCTCTGCTCCCGATCCCGATCTGTGGCGGCATGCCGCTCACGTGCGCCAGCGGGGAGCGGCTCGGGCCGGGGCTGCGCCACGCGAAACGGCGAGAGCGTTGGCAGACATGGTTTTTGTGCGAGAACCATGCACACGTGGCACGTAGGGATCATAGTCAGCGACGAAGCGAGAAAAAAATTTAGATGGGACTGAACAAAATAATAGAGGTTTTTTTATTTTTTCTTAACCTTAGCTCATCTTATCTAATACATATATGTATAAAATTTTAAGAGAGGGCTTAGGGGGCTCCACATGCCCAGAATCAGTAGGGGGCTAGAGCCCCCCAGCCCCACCGCTGGCTCCGTCGCTGATAGTAGTCTGCCCAACTGTACAAGCTTATCCAATGTCTTATTTGTCTCTCATCTTAATTTCGACAATAATACAGTTAAGACATCTGGACGATGGACGCCCTGTCCACTCATTTTCGCACCTGTTCATTCCTCCCGCCCCCTTCCCCCACCGCGGCATCTCTGCACCTGCCGCACCCATGCCGCAACGCTCCTCTACCAAGCCGCGCCCCCGCCCCACGCATGTCGCACGAGGCGCGCCCCGCTGCCTCCCTCTCCGTCCTCCTGCTCCGGTGCGGTGACAGGGCGCGACCCCGGTGGCGGCCCCGGCGGGCGCGCGGCCCTGCTCTAGCACGGGTCGACGCATAGCTCCGGCACGTGCGCGCGGCGTTGCCCCGGTCCACGCCTTCCACCCCGCTCCCCATCCCAGACCCGCCCTTCGATCCGGCCGCGACCATGGTGGGTTCGACTCTCCTCCTATCAGGGGCAGCAGCTATGGATCAGAGCCGGCGGGCGGTGGAGTTGTACCCGCCATTCGTCTGAGCAGATGTTACGCTTGAAAGTGCATGTTGCAAGCGTTTGTTTCAAGTGTTTCAGATGTTTCACATGTATGTTGCGATTGTTTCATGCGGATGTTTCAAAAGTAGATCGAGATGTTGCATATGTTGCAATGGTTGCACACGTACGTTGCAAGCTTTTGTTCCCAATGTTTAATCTGTGTTTTCCGGACGCATTTTGTAATTGTGTTTATCTGGATGTTGCATATGTTGCATGTATTTTATTCGGATGTTGCGTATTGTTGCAATGGTTTTTAAGTGTGTTTCAGATGTGTTTTTCAAGTGTTTCAAAAGCATGTTTCAAGTGTTTCAACTGCCTTTAGACGTATGTTGCAGCCGTTGTATTTGGATGTTTCAAAAGTAGATCGGGTGTTACATCTCTCCTCCTCCCACCTTCTACTGCATCATCTCTCCTGGAGCCGACAGGGCATCCACACGAACGACGAATGGGCGATGGGCGCGGGACAATGGAGCTGCGTGTGTCGGGCGCAAGCGAGGGAGCTCCATACGGACGGACGCTACCTCCAGAGCGGGATGGGCGTGCGCTGGGCGGAGGGGGCCGCGTAGGTCGTAGTTTGGGAACAGGGGCGTAGACGCGTGGTGACGTGGGTGCGGCAGGCGCGCTCTCCTGTTGCGCGGGCGCAACGGACGTAATTCTATTTTGATTTACATGAGAGGGCGCAACGGGTGCGTTAAACGGGAGTCACGTCTGGACACAGGCCTAGGGCCAGACATCTGGGTGCTAGGCTTGTCGTCTTAATTTTGATGACCGAATATCATCTTTGTCTAGCACGATTTCTTCGATTTCATAGAGGGTTAGGCTCAGAGATCAATGTCCTAGATTTTGAAGAGACAAATATCTTCATTGCTCTGAGTTGAACTATCTTGAGCTATAACTTTGGATTTTTCAAACCATTTGATCAAAACTACACCTTTTCATCCAAATGTCATTTTTTATATAGTCCAATAAGATTTTTTATTCTCCTCATAATATGACTTCGCATAGCTTGACTTGTGCAAGACTCAATGCAAGTACTCTCCTTTTCACCTTAGCCGTGGTCCATTGGCGCCTAAGTCATCACTTGCCCTTAATATTTGCTTAAACCTCGAAGGCTTTTACTTGTTATCTTCACTTTTTAGGCCATCCCAAGCCACATAGTGATTTGAACCAACAATGAGCATAAATTGAAATCCATTTCATTTGCATTGTTGCCTTTTGCTTGAACTAGATTGTTTTCATGAGTTTCCTTGTTAGTAATATTCATATTGAGATCTTTCAAGGGTGTGTTTGGATGGGTGCATGCGTATAAATGTGCAGAGCAAGGCGTTTGGTTTGGCTGCTGCATTCGCAGATGCAAAGATAAGGTGTCATGCAGGCTCCGGTGATGCAGCTGAATTGGCCTTCGCTGTGGAGCCTGGCTGGGCAGATGCATTGACAGTAGGAGTACGTCTACATGTCAGACTCTGCTAAGTTGCATCCACTCATGCAGCTAACAAAACAAGATCTCAATATGTTTTGCATGGTTCATGCAGTTTCACCAAACGCTTTCTTTCTTAGAATTTGCACCAACTGAGCCTGCTTCCCCTCATGTAGGATATACGATGCGGGTCTACAAAACTCCATTCGAGCAACCAAACACACCTTAAGCTTCAACAACCTTTCAACATTATGAGAGACCATTTTCAACTTTGCACCATATGACCAAGCTTCATATAAAGACTATTTGATTTCCATCAAACCATGTCCCTAATGCTATATTCATCATATACTTATCATTTATGCATTTTGTCAATAAACCTGGGACTCATTTCTCATTTATGTCATTTGCTTGACAATATGGTCCCAAACCATATCAACTATACCTGGGACTAAATATATGTCATTATCATGAAATTTGTTAGTCCCTTAATCGTGTTGTAATTCAATTCATCAAAACCCACTTAGAGCTTAGATGCACTTTCAATTGGCTTCCTAAAACTTAGAAGCGTGTGGGAGAAGGAAAAATCGGATGAAACAGGGAAACCATGTGAAAATCACAGTGGAGGGTGCGTCTGGACAAATAACAAGCACAAAACACCTGTGCATATTTGTGGGTTGAGGAGGAGATTTACCAAATGGTTATCTATATGCAGTTTAGATACAAAGTAGTTAGAGTGTTGTTTTCTTTTCTTTTTGCCAAAATCAGAATTTGAGAGTTTTTTAAGATACTCCTAAACTTTTTAATGATAAGCATGTAGTAAATATCCCACTATTAACTCATAAAAATATACGAGTGCGCTCCACGCGTACTATCCATCCGGACACTCCCACTCATGGTTTTCGCACATTTTTTTCACCCTCTCAACTAGTTTTCCTTCTTTCTACCCAATTTTTAAGTTTTAGGAAGATAATTGTTAGAAACTATTAGAGAAGGTAAAAACAGATATGCCTATTCATCCCATTCATTGGCATAATCATTAGTTTGCCAAGTAATTTTAAACACTACCACAAAAACTATTTTGAAAAGCGGTTGAAGTCGATCATTGCCATTCACGTGTCCCTAGAAATCAAGTATATATGCTATTTTGAATTTTGTTTTGTAAAAATAATTCCCATGTACTTTGCAAGAATGAAGAAGCATCATGTCATCCTACTATATCTCATTCGTCAATTACTTAGATAAAATGGGGTCCTTGTGATAAGTGTTCACAAGTTTTTAGGAATATTAGCAAGGAATAAAAAGTATGCAAACTTTTTAATCATGGGAAGACATGGAGATGGAGCATCACTTTTTTTTAAAAAATGTGTTCAATTTAAAAATCTTTTATTATTTATTGTGTGTGAGAGAGAGAGTTGCAACAAATATTTCTACTAATAATAAATATAAAAAAGATAGGCGCATTACATTAAAATACAAAATGATTGGAATGGAAAAACTTAAAATGATAAAAATGTGCCTAATTATTTAGCGAGAGTGGTCTAGAAAGGTTGATCTAGGGCATCCACCACTCCCGCTGCCCTTGCTACCCTAGCGATCTTATCCCCTAAGCCGCGGCGAAGTTCATTGATCTTGTCACCGAGGTCTTTGATCTTTACTAGACTCTCGGCAAGACGATCGTTGATCTTTCTAATGCTTTCGCGCATGGCTTTATTCTTAGCACTAAGTGAGGCGATTATAGGGCCTTTGGGCAGCGGCTGCTCGTCATCGCTATCGCTGAGAAAACCAGCAGGCTGCCCTCTAATTGGGGGTTTTGCGACCCTCTTGATCCTAAGGGGTGCACCCGGGGATTCCGCCGACTCTTTTCCTGACAGAGCCGGCTTGCGCACCGGTTCTTTAGCTGGTTTGTGCATGAGCGCTTTCCCATACCCTCCATCGTGTTTGCGCACACCTACAACAGTGTATGAAAGACTAGGGCAGGCAGTGGGTAGGGACAAGCTAGCGTGAGAGACCAAATTGCCCGAACGCGTTACAACAGAACGTTTCTTCGGTCCGCTATCTTTGGGTGCCTTCCTCTTGAGCCCTATGGCATCAGTGGTTGGCCTCGTCGAGGGCGCCTTCTTCTCCTTGGTGCCACCAAGGGGCGCCTTGGAACGCGCCCAAGACCTCAAGCTAGTGCCACCGCTCATGGTATAGCTTGGTGGTGGCATGATAGCTAGCGGTGCCTCGGTGATCATCCTTGCCTCTTCCCTCACGAAAGTACTCTTGGGCACAAGGTCTATGGAAGCCGGTACTCCTTCAAGGTCATAGGTGGAGCAGGAGGCCTTGTACAAGGTGAGAGCATGGCTATCCATCTTGAGATTAGAATGCTTTGGAGAGGAAGAAAGGAAGTTTGTGCTTGGTGTGAGGAGAGGGATAGGCCATGGGGTGGTTTATATAGGTGTTTTGGCCTCTACAAAGAAGGAAAGTATCATAGCACCGCCTTACCCACGATACACTGGGTGCGGCCGCACCTCCCGCTCCTTGTAACAACCCAAGTTTTCAGATAACCAAAAATCACAACTTAAAAATTTTTCTAAAGCAAACCCATGCATGGTGAGTGTGCATACTAGGAAACCACCCTTGTAGTTGCACAAGAAGACCCCAAGTAGCATGATTGGGCATTTGCATCATAATCAACTTGTGAGTTGCTTCTTCATGATTTTATGTGATGCAATAAAATCAATTAAGCTTTATAATAAACTTGATGTGTGTGTGTTGCCAACCCCTTTTGGTTTGGATCCTAATACCCTAGTTGACCTCTAGTGGACCCCACAAGGGTGTATGCATGATGGCAACACATGTATACATACATAGGAGCCTAAGAAGTAGAATAGAAAATAGAAAAGGGATTGGAAATAGGGAAGAAATAGGAAAAGGCTGAAAGCAGCCCAGTAGCCGCACCAGCCCAGGCCACGGCCCAGCGCCTACCTGCGCCTGCGCTTACGCGTGTCGAGTGGCCCAGCAATGGCCCACGCCCGTGCCCTCTTTTGCCTCTCACCATGAGACCGACAAGCGAGCCCCATGGGACCCACTTGTCATCCCCCTCGCTACGCCCCTCCTTTGCTTTTCTCTCTATGAAGCAGAGCATCTTGCCGGAAGGGGGATCCAAGGCCACGCCTTCCCATCCCCACCGTCCACCCTTGAGCCACGACCCGCATTTACATGGATGCACGCCACGTTGGCGATCCACGCCACCTGACCTGCGCCCACTTATGCCCCTGCCTGTTGTGACACGAGCACCTTGGCCCACGCTGCTTGCAGTGCCCCTACACCCACCGTACTGCCCTTGACCCACCACCGCTCCAAATTGGAGGTGCCAGGGCCACCGCACTCACCTCGCGCCACTCTTCATCATCGTCGCGGTTCTGCTTGCACTGCCTTAACTCATCATGGCCACAACTCACCTCTGCATCGCTAGCCTACCACCTTGAGCCCCACGGTGAGCCGCTACTTCCTCCGCTCGCCGTTTCTCACTGTCGCCATGTCTGTCGACGTGGTCTCCCCACTTGGGAGGCCCAAAGGCCACGCCCTTGGCCACCTTGGAGCACAACGCATCCACGCACACCTTCACGAGCACTCATGCGGCCATGCCGAGCCTTAGAGGCTCGAGAACACTAGTGTCCCTCACGCGTACCGAGCGACCTCACCATGGCCAGAGCATGGCGAAGGCGGAGCCGTTCCTCCTGCATCTGGATGGTAGAGGTAGAAAAACCACCTCGACAAGCTTCGCCTCGCCGAGGGACACACCCCATGCTAGTTGGTTGTCGGAGAAGAGCCCATGAGCCACTAGTCATGTTCCGCCTCGCACGGAGCCACGTGCCTCCCATGCCGCCGTAGTGTCGGAGACGAACCCGTTGATGCCGACCGCCTCGAGGAACGAGGAGGAGCCGATGATGTTTGCCATATCACCATGCACCTAGCCACCTAGCTGGTTGACTTGTTAGCCACCCCGAGCCCCTAGGTTGCTGTCACCGAAGCCTCGCGGGAGTTCCTCTACACGTCCCGTCGCCGAGCGGACTCCGCCATGAAGAAAGGTCACCGACGCCACCCACGTTAGATCCCTAGCGACTAGAATCATGGGAAAAAGGAACGCCTTGAGTCCTAAACACCCGCTTCACCAGAGCCACCGCCGTCGTCCTGGCTGACGCTGCTGAGCTGTGAGCCATAGTTTCAATGATGCCCGCCTCGCCGGAGCACTAGGTGTGCTCAAGGAGGCTAGAGCAACCTTGACAAACGCCTGACCATGCGCATGACGTGCCACCGTGAGACTGCTAGAGCTGCCGTAGAGCCGCTGCCGCCCCGCCGGAAGCCAAGAAGCCACCTTAGTGCCCCCATCATGCCTGCACAAGTTGTAGAGGGACCGGAGGAGGGCAAAGGAGCACTACCGAGCCATCACCGAGTGCCACTGGCTGGCCTCACTATCGGTGAGCCGCGAGGTGCATGCGCCCCGCCTGTGCACCACGGGTGCACTCGGAGCACCGTGAGTCGAAGGTGGAGGAAGAAGGGTGGACACGGTCCACCATGGACCATGCCTGTAGTCCATGGACCCCTACAACGCAGTCCACCGTGAACCGTGCTTGTAGACCAAGCCTAGTAAGAGCCTAGATGCATGACTTGGGAGACGACCTGACTACAAGTGCCACGTCCCACCCAACATCATAAAATCCTATTAGACATGCAATAATGTAGTTGCTAGTGCTTTATTTAATGCAATGATCTGTGATAGGTTGCATGGTAGATTTGCTTGAAAGCCCTTGCCTTGACGCAACCTTTACCCCTGCACACCTTTTGTCATGATAGACGCTCACATACTACTTGCTTCTACTATGCATTATATCTATGATGTGATGCTTGGTGGAGGATTGTTTGTGAGTGGCTAAGGCACATGGCGCTGCTAAAACTGGTACCAACTTGGGGAGATCTTGGCATGCATCTTGGGTGTGTGGTGAGGGTTGAGTCAACCTAGCAAGATTCTACGATGAGTCTTGGGATGATTCTTGCCAGGGGATGCGACCTGAGCATTCCCTATGAGAGGTACCTATGGTGGTACATGTGAGATAAGGAGGTCCTGGGGTGGAGTGTCTTCATGGGATGAAGCCTCGTGATGGAGGTACCATCGAGGCACGAGGTGTTAGTTGGCCCCTTCAAGAAGATGTCTTGTTCGATCACCCTAAGGACCTATACATTTTGGGAACCGATTCATAGGAATCCTTGCACCCCACTCGCTTCCATCAGAGGAAGACGGATGATTGACTAGCTAGGGTGATGCCACTACTACTAGGTTGTTAGCGGATAGTGTAGGGAGGTATGAGCATGGACCCACACCCTCCTAAGACAGCGTAGTGACCTCTCGAGACCCGGTACTACATCTCACAGTCTCAGCGTGCCAGTGGACTTCGGGGTGGCCTAGGGCTGAGTGGTACGGTGGCATCGTATTAGTTGGAAGGCAGCCCAGAATCAGCCTAGATGAGCCGGATCATCGATGATGGTGATCTTGTGGATAGTGTAAACCTCTGTAGAGTGTCTGGTTGATCGATCGATACATATGCCACCTTTTTGGCTATGGACCTTTCCTATGTTACCGCTTCACTTGACTAGAGAAAGGTGTCCTTTCTTTTTCTCCCCCCTAGGTTTGTTGGATTTCGGTGGTTAGCCGCTAAGGCAAGTTGCGAGAGGGGGTCGTGCTTGCCTCTAGAGAGTGAGAGTGTGGTGAGATGTGTGTGATGGGTGGGAAAACATATGTGGATGATATGTGTTAAAACTTGATGAATTATTGTTAAAACTTGACATACTCGCTTAGGGAACTACAACCATAAATAGGTCTTTTGCTCTACCCTTGCATTCCACTTACCACAAAGCAACGCAAAGCATAGGGTGGGAGCCAGTGCCCAGTACAAATCATACTGATAATTGTTTGGTAGGTTCCGAGTCTAAATATGACTACCAGGGAGATGGTTGGGAGGATTAAAGGTCTTGTTCCTGCGCTCAAGTTTGGTTCGTGAAGATGGAGTCGACGCCCACTGCTGTTCTTCTTGATGTTGTTCTAGTTGATGCATGCTCTGAGTGATTCTGCCAAGTGGCGATGTAATAATGAGTAAACCTTGCTATTTGTACTCTCCTTAAGATAGGTATTCAATGTATGACTGTGATATTGACTGTTATTGGATAATGTGATGGAATGATCGCCTAGGACTTTCACGTTATACTTCGTATCTGTGGATTTCCCTTCATGAAAATCAGGATCATTTCCATTGGTATCAGAGCCATATTTGACCCTAGGACGAGACACTTAGGTTTGGACGATAGAATTAGGAGTGGAACTTGTCTTTTTTGGTTATAGGTACCGACCTTGCATCTTTTTATGCATGGCTTACCTCTTTTCTAATCTGCTGATCCCATTTTATGGAATGATTTGCAGATGGTACCCGCAGTTGAGCTTCCCGTCGATGGTCTGAGCTACGAAAGTTTCACTTGGATGCTCCACGATGTCCTTGAGGAGCTTGGTGTCCCCACCTAGCAGATCGAGTACATCTGTCGTGGTAAACCAAGACCCAACGGACTTTAGGGCCACATCGTCATTCACCTCAGGGTTTGTTGGTATTTTTAAACGCACACAGATAAATCCGCAAGCGTATGGATACTGTTGTAGCTTTCACTCGAGAGTATTCTAGAGTATCATATTTATCCACAGGGAAACAATGGTTAAAGAAGTTGATAGTTCACTATCATGTATCTACTAACTAGTATACTAACTAAACTAAAGTGGAGGGAAGTGTTGTTTATGATAAGAGTTATGAATAATAATACACATAAGAGAATTCTATGGTATATAAATGAGTAGTCTAGCTAAATTAAGAGGACAACGGTTGAGTTCAAGGTTCCTAAATACTTCTCTATTACTTCGGTTCTATTCTAGTTTAGACTAGAGGGTATGACTAAAGCATGGGTTGATATAGCAATCACACACAATAGCACTTTGGGACATCAGAACACTAGCCACAGAAAGGGATGAGAAAGGGACTAGGAAGCTCTAACTATGGTCCTACAAAAACCAACCCAAACATGGTGGACTACATTGGCCATCAGGGCTATCACCACCTGGGGCTACAATAACTATTCATAGGGTTGGGTGCAATCTCAGGTAACTCATAGTCTAGACACCACATCTACACTACTAATTACTACTCTAATCACATATAATAACTAGAGCACTTGATGCGAGCGGAGATCCCATGGTAAGGTATGATAACTATATTAACCATACACATGAAAGGCATCAAAGTGAATAGAGAAGATAACTATATTAAAGCATAGGTCTTGCAAAAGTAAGATACAAAGATATACCTAACCTCCGAAGATTTCTCCAGAACCTAAGCATGGCTCAACTCTCCCTAACTCTCAACTAGAGCTATTCTACTTCTACATCTTAAAAACTAGCTCTGATCCTGACGAGGAGGATATGAATTAGGGTTTCAGGATCTCCTAAGGGAGGGGGGGTAGGGGTTGCTATATATAGGCCAGAGGTAGAGTAGCGGCCAAGGAATCGAGGTGGAGTAATGGGCAAGGACTCTAGGAGGAGTAGGGGGCAAGGAATTGCCACATCATCGATCCGCGTCAACTCTCCCGACCACCGTTGGATGAACCAACCTAAAACCACCTTAGAATCAATGGTGTAGATTGTAGGAAGGAGTACGTGGCGGCAGAGGGCGATGGGCCACCCCCATGGGCTAGGCAGCTTCCCTAGTGGGCCGGCCAGCCCACTATGGTGCTAGGTGGGCTCCTCCTTCTGGTGGCGAGGCTTAGGCTTCATCTTGAGTTGACTTTCATAGGTGTCACGGGTAGAATCACTTGTTGATGTCGGTTTGCTTGTTTGGAGTATATGACAGTGGTCCCGGGAGTTGTTTTCTGGATAAATCCTCCTACAGTCATGAAATCACCAAAGCTCATGGAATTCATTAGTTTAAACCCCTAAACCTTCATTGATGATTACATTTATGCCCTTATACATGTTTAATTGACGGTTTATAATGGTTGTTAACTACCGTCAATAGGGTTCCTACGAGTGAGACTGTGTCAGAGCTGCACGCCTTTCAGGAGCTCAAGGTGGAGACCTCCATCGAGGCTTGTGTTCAGTCTATTTCATGTTCGTCTCTTCGCCGCGTGATGCGTGACACACATGAGCGCCTCAAGAATGGACCATACTGCTTGCTTTCCCAAGCCTTGGACCTCGCCCAGAGCACTAGGAAGCAGGTGGTAACTGCTAATCTGATTGCCTACAGTGAGGAGGACCTCTGCCTCCAAGTGTTTTGGTAGTACATCCTCGACCAGGACCGGTACATCATGGAGGTGAAGGCACAGAACCACCACTACCAGGACATGCTGCTTCGAGCTGATGAGGCCTTCTTGGTTGAAGAGCGGGAGAAGAATGTAACACCCTAGGTGTTAGTCTTACACTTTTGCACTTGCATTGCATGAGTCTAAGCAACATTCATTTCATATATGAGCATAAGCATATGAAGTTCATCTCAATCACCTTACTTTTGTACATGTGATGATAGCTATATGCATGTATATGCTTGCCATTATGTGTAACCAATGTATGAAATACTTGTGGGACCTTAGGGGTACTTTAAACATGTTTAGAGTGTCACATGGAATAAGTTTTGTATTCATGACTTGGACCAATTTGGCCTCTAAGTCATGGTTATAGTGTAAGTTACCAATTTCATGATGTATGTTTGACCTAAGTTGAACTATAGCATAGATTGTTTGCATGGCAGTGCACCCTTAAGCAAAGTTGTAGTACTTGACTAGAGTAACAACTTTTATTTTTGGGTCAAGAGCTAATTCAGTGCCTAACATGGTCAAATAGGGCTCACAAGAATCAACAAAGTACTATTTTCACACTTAGAATTTTCTGTCATAAACCGGTTTTCAGTTTTCAAGTGACCTACTTTCAAGCTTTGCAATTTGAAAACCATGATGAATTAGATGTTACTCCCTAAAGCAAAGTTCGAGTTTACATGTAGCTCTACAACTTTTATTAATGGAGTTTTTGCTAACTCGCCATGGATTAGGAGATATATGAGGATGAACTTGCGCTGTCAGATGGCTTGATATCGGACTTGCACCAGGCCGCAGCCGCCATGTGGTGGCCATACGCCAGCGACGGCTGAGTTGGTCAGACAGCTGCATAGTTAAGGGTGAGGCGACGTCGCTGCTCCATTCAGTTTCCACCCTCTCGCTCGCCAAGTAGCAGCGCCGCCGTCGCCATCGCCGCCGTGAGTTCAACGGGCTCGTGCGTAGCCGTCACCGCTCCATTTCCAAATTGCTTGTGCTAGTAGCTTTGCATTGCTCCACTCTACCACCTCGAACCACCAATTTGACTGCTCGAGTCAAGGTGAGGCCATAATCTGAGTCACTATGCCCGCCATGGCCGCGGTGCGCCGCCGAGCGCGAGCTCGCCGTGGCCAGCCACAACACATGCACCTCCACTCCTACTCTCACTCATATGGTCTTCACCATAGGTCCTAGGATCTAAATCCACCATCCCTTTTAGATGCTACTGCCGGGTTGTGCCAGAACGCACCACCGCTCCTGCTGCGGCCGCCATGGCCGTCGTGACACTCAAGCTCACCGCTGCCGAGCTGGCCTATCACCTCCCTCCTCTCTCACATGCCTTAGGATGAGGAACCATAGATGTAGCAGGTGGCATGATGGAGACCCGCCTCTCACCGCCATCTAGCCGGAACGACGAGAGCACCACTGTGCTATGTGCGCCGCTGCAGCGGCATGCATGCGGTCGGAGCTCACCGTCGCCTTGCCGGAACCCTAACCAGCCTAGATAGCTTCATTAGGTTACCGTGAAGCCGTGACATGCCTCGTTCGAGTACACCACGGCCAAAGAATGCCAGCGTACCGCCACGCCGCCTCCGCCGTCCACCATTGCCACCGACGAGGGTGCTCACAGACATCGTCGGTCCAATGAGGGGTACCACTAGGTGCGGGGGAGTGCGTGGAGTGCAACCGTGATGACGCTACCACCAGAGACCTCACCGTTGGTGAGCTATCGCTGGTCAAATGCTGCCTCTGTTCTAGATCGCTGATGGGTGGGTCCCATTGACCGCGGGCCCCATCTTTTAGTCTGAGTGTTGCTTTGAATTTCTTATTTATTTTCACAGATTTAAATACCAACTTCAAAAATTCATATCTAGAGCTAGAAATGTCCAAATTGAGTGAATTTTTTTTGGATTCCTCATGAAGTGTAGTATTTGATAAAAATATGAAATGCACTGTTTCTAGTAGTTTTTTAGGAGAATAAAATAGAGCTAGATAAATGCTTTTTAAATGTTTTAAATCTTGTAAAATGCATAACTTGAGCTAGGAAAGTGATAAAAATGTGATTCCAATTTTGCTGATCTTATATTGACATGATCTAGCTAATAAAAATACTTAAACTACATTAAGCATGCTTGAAATATGGTCTTCCTATTTAATCCTAAATAATTGCTAGTTTCCAGTGAAAATGAATGAGGTAAAAATACATAACTAATGATCATGCAAATTTTTACATAGTGTTGTGGTACTAGTATGCATGTAACAAAATTATGAAATCTGTTGTTTGGCACTTTTCACTAGGCTAAACTATTTTTACTAAAATGAGCCTATGCAACTTGTCATTTTTGTAGAGATGGCTATATTTATCCAAATGGCATGAAATTTGTACATTAGACTTCTGGGAGCATAAGTGGGCTACTGTAATTTTATCAGAATTTATGGTGTAACTTTGATATATTTTCCTTATTTCACCTTAGTGTCCAAATAAATTAATAAATGCATTTAAATAATTTACTTAGGCTTGACCATCATGTTTTCTAGAGTGTATTTGATGCCTATGAACTGTTGGTCCTATTATGTTTCCTGTGAATATTGTCAATAACAAAGTTGTAGATAACTTACTTATCTTGCTCGTATCAAATTTTCATAGCAATAGGCTAAATGGTTTGAGAGTTATAGCTGTTAGAAGTTGGTCTCCAGAAATGCTCATTCTCTAGAAATTTCTAGACAGACCTGAGAAATTTACCTATTTTGACTAGGATAATGGTTGAATCACCTTTTGGTGATTAAATGAAAGTTGTAGGAAGTTTTATAAGCTTTCCATAAAGTCAAAGATTAGAGTATTTGATTGAGTAGAACTTCGGATATAACCAAATTAAGTAGTTGTTGTTTACAGCAGGAAATGAGTAAGTCAATTGTAGTTGTTTGTCTTATGTGATGCTTGTGTAGATGCTTAGGCTAATTGAGATTAGTTGTTAGCTGCAAGTTCTAGGCCTCTTACTTATGATGAACAACTTTACCTTAGATTGCTAGGACTTGGTCAGTGTATGTTTCTTGTATTATAGGAGAGATATGCACCTACTTAGTAAAAATCAACTATAAGAAAGTTATACATCTACTTGGTCAACAAGTGTTGAACTTATCATACACCTTGCAGATAACCATGCTCATGCATACATAATTTATCATATCATCTCATCTCTTATGCATTCATGGTACTCATTTGTGCATATGCATGCAATAGGTTCCCTAAAAGGAGTGACGCTTCTCGAGTTCAAACCCGAGCATCAGGAGGAGTAGTAGGCAGCCTAGGAGCAGGAAGTTCAGGCAGAAGGAGGAGTCAATGTAGAAGATCTCCCTGAGTGTCCTGACCACCAACCTTCCTCATTCTTGAAAGGCAAGCCCCAGAGCATTATAAGCCTCCTATATTTTTACAAATATCACTTGCATCCTTTATGTTTGATGCATTAGGTTATAAGAGTTGATTGGAACCACTTGCTGCATATACTATCCTTGTCCAGATAAATATATCTTGAATCCTTGGTAGGTCTAAGATCGAATTGATACTTAGCCTTGTTTAGTCCGGTAGAACTCAGGTGATTTCCTATCACCTAAAACATATAGGTATATAACCGATCACGATTGGCTATAATTGCTATCGTGGAAATAACCATGTGTTGATGAATAAAAAGGAGACCAGGCAGGATTGTGATAGAGAAGCACAAGGCATGGAGGTCTTGGTGCCTATTTATCCTTATCTGTGTCAGTTAAGGACCGATTCGCTATACGTCCTCATGTCATGTGTGAACGCATGCCTAGCACTTAGTTGGCTGGATAAGTCGTTTCGATCTTGAAGCCGAGTAGCTCATTTCAGGCCAGGCCTCGGTAAGTGAAAGTGCACACACTAGAGGCAGTAAGGATGTACAGAGAGCCAATGGCGTAAGTCCAAGGGTGGGTTCGAGTCCCGGTCTTCCTGGTAGATTGGTAGAATCTCTGAGGGTGTGACGCTGATTGGACCCGCAAAGTTGGTTCCTGAGTTATACCAAAAGTGACCCGATGTGACCCCAATGGGGGAAGTATGGGTTTGTGTTAGGAATAATTCCCCAGCTGGGTAGGAATCGATTCGAATCGCTGTCTCTCCCGGATAGTGAGAACTTGACTGAGAAGCGGCAACGTAGAGTAACTTAATGGAAACTTGTTGGTTATGATGATGCTCAAATTATTCTTATAACCGGATATGGTTACTAATGCTTGTTAGCTTAATCAAGTGATTGCTCTAGTACAAGTGCTAATCTAGAGATGCTTAATTGAATAGGTATCCAAATTGATGCTAGAGATATTAAATCTCCAAGTTATGTTACTTAAGCTTTTATGCAAAATGTTGTCAAGCTAACTCCACTGATAAAGCCTTGCATACTCCTTGGTGTCATATTATTTCTGGTTTATGACAGGTAAGTCTAGCTGAGTACATTCTCGTACTCAGGGTTTATTCCCTCTTGTTGCAGATGATATGATGTACCATGGGTACTGTAAGAACTGCCTTCATCCTACCATGGATGAGGACTAAACCATGGGGAGTGGCACTCCTGAGTTATCCCCTCTATTCTGCTTTTGCTGGAATGACTGTAGCACTGGCATGTATTTAAACTATGTGTGATGTTGATGTTAAACTACTTTGCTTCCGCTATTTAAACTTGGTTTGTAATAACTATGTGAACTCCGATGTATGTGAGAAAATTGTGAACTATTTATGAACTGTGATGTAACATGTGACTAGTTATGTTGAATTATGTACGATCTTGGTTTGTATATTGGTTTATTTGAGATCCCTCATGATCTCACCGGACTACCGGGTTTATATGGGCTCAAGTATGTCTGTTTGATCACTTTGACGATTGCTATTGTACTTGTGCACTTATAAATTGGACGATTCTATTACAAAGAACATGCTGTGGGTGGCCATGTGTGTAGACCTCCACTCCTATAGGTGCGGCGAGACCATTCACAAGGATCGTGAGGAGAGGCTACGAAGAGAGATTGTAGATCTAAAGGCCCAAGTAGATAGAGATCGGAAGTTTGAGCACATAAAAGTGAGGCTAGGAAGGCGCTGTTGAGCACAAGAGATGGAGCTGAAGGAGATGAGAGCCAGAAATGTATCCAACAAGGTTCATCTTATCAAGTTCATGAGAGAAGCACACTATCTATAGGACACGGTAAAGAGAGTATGGAAGGCCTGGAGGGGGTCAGATGCCCGTCGTATCGAGGAGTATCAGGAAATACAGGCTAAGCTTCCCTGTGTCACTCAGAAGGAGCCTCAAGAGGAGGAATTCCTGCTAGCACCTAGCAAACTCAACCTATCTACGTGCTCATTAGATGCACTTCCCACACCTAAGAAGACCTAGGAGTAAGAGGAGGCCTTGGAGTATGTTGCTAGGATGCATTGCTCCGACACCGAGCTTCAGAAGATGGACCATAGCACAGCGCCACCACCTAGTCAGGGTTATACTTCTAGTGATGCTCTAATAATGTAGTGGTTGTAGTGATGATGATGTGCCCTACATGGCTATGAGACATGACTCACTTTTAGGAGTAGAGTAGAATGTCCCTCTGTCGGAGCCTACCTGCGTGTAGTGCGATTCTCACGAGTCTTCTAGTGTAGCTGCTGGAGACGTCGCCATGTAATAAACTCATGTAATGAATGCTTGGATCTTGATGCTTATTATGGTTGTTCTTGCTTCTTTGCTTGAGTGTATGGCTAGATTTAAAAATTGTTAATAAATCACCTAACCACTTAATAATAACTGGTGACCTAATGTTTGTAGCAAAGATGTCGTGCCGCCGCTCTGAACGTCTGAACCGCCACTCCCCTTCCCCTGTGCCCGCTGGCCATGGTTGTGGTCATGGCCTTGGTCATGGAGGAGGACACGCTGCCACCCATGCCGCCCTCCACCTTGAGGAGGAGTCACCACCCACTAGGGAGCAGCACGTGGAGGAGCCCATCCTAGAGGAGCTAGGCGCAGCCTAGCCTAGGGGCGACAATGCTCCACCACCACTCCTCCTGTCAGAGGTGATGGACCGCCAGACTTATCTCATGGAGACATTGGCTGAGGGGCTACTACATCGCAATGGAGGTCCGCCCAATGACTTCTAGAGGAAGTTGGAGGGTTTCCTCAAGCTGAGGCCCCCTACCTTTCGACAGCTCTGATGACAACCCCATCATCACCAAGGACTGGCTACGTGAGATGGAGAAGAAGTCGGACCTAACCACTTGCTCTGATGAGGAGTGTGTTGGGGTCACAGCCCACCAATTCACTAGCGCTGCACGTGCATGGTGGGATAGCTACTGTGACACCCACGCTAACCCCACGCACATCTCATGGGAGGAGTTCACCGAAGCCTTTCGTGAGCATCACATGCCTGAGGGCATGATGGATGCCAAGGTGGAAGAATTCCACAACATTTCCTAGGGATCCCAGAAGATTCAGGAGTATGCCAACTACTTCACTCTCATGATGAGGTATGCTCCTAGTGAGACAGACTCCGAGAAGAAGAAAATGTACTTCTTCAAGAAGGGTCTCAACACATGCCTCAAGGTGGCCCTCTTGGGTCATACCTGCTACACCCTCTGAGAAATGATCAACAAGGTTCTAGAGATGGAGAGGGATCATCTAGAGGCCAATGCCCTCTACAAGGAGAAGAAGCACCAGTCCGAGAGCTCGTCTCGCGCCCCAACACCTCAGAGGCCATGTGCTCATGTGCCCTCGCTGCCTTGCCCTCGTGCCATCTAGGGATCCACACCTGCTCCGAGCCATGGAGGTGGTACCTACACCGCCAACTACCACTGCCCTGCTTAGAGCCTTGGCACATGGAAGACCACTATGCCCACCGCTACAGGCATTGTGCCTTTCACTTGCTTTGGCTATGGTCAGCCAGGCCACAAGGTCATCGACTGCCCCATGAAGAACGCTACACCACCTGCTCCGACCCTAGCGAGACAGGCCCCTATTTAGGGTATGCCACACAAGCCTACCATGGGACCCACCCATAGTCGTCTCACCCACCTAACCGCAGAGGATGCCTAGGATGCCCCCAGCATGGTGTATGGTATGTTTTTAGTGCATGGGTCTAAGGCTTCAGTGTTATTTGATTCTGGTGATACATGTTCATACATATCCACCAAATTTGCACGAGAGCATAACCTACCTGTGACCCCATGGAAAGTGCCCAAAGACACTAGTTCACCCTTGGGCAACATCAAATGCACCAAGAGATGCCAGGGAGTGAGAATCACCATTGAGGGTCACCCTTTTCTATCCAATCTTACCATGCTTCCCTCTGATGGACTGGATGTCATACTGGGGATGGACTGGTTGACTCAACACAAGGGAGTAATATCTTGCTCACTAAGAATGTGGAGATAACACATCCAAGTGGGCACATAATCCGATGTGAGCCTAATCACGAGAAGATAGTTTCCATGTTGTGTGCCTTGGAAGCCAAGTCAGTTGAGGAGGTACTCATAGTGTGTGAGTATCCTGATGTGTTTCTCGAAGAATTGCTAGGTATGCCACCTAATCGGGATGTGGAGTTCATGATTGACCTTTTGCCTGGTACGGGACCTATTGTAAAGAGGCCCTACTGCATGTTAGTTGATGAGTTGGAGGAACTCAAGAAACAACTCAAGGAATTGTCTGACAAGGGGTACATTAGGCCTAGTGCTTCACCCTAGGGTTCCCCTATTCTGTTTGTGAAGAAGAAGGATGGATCCATGAGGATGTGCATTGACTACCGGAACTTGAATGCCGTGACTATCAAGAACAAGTACCCACTACAAAGAATAGATGACCTGCTAGACCAGCTTAGGAATGCTAAGTTCTTCTCCAAGATTGATCTCCGATCCAAATACCATTAGATGAAGATCATAACCGAGGACATTCCCAAGACAGCCTTCATCACTAGGTGTGGGCAATATGAGTTCACCGTTGTGTCCTTTGGACTCACCAATGCCCCGACCTACTTCATGAACATGATGAACATGTATTCATGGAAGAGCTAGATAAGTTCGTAGTGGTATTCATTGATGACATCCTTGTCTATTCGGCCACTACAGAAGAGCATGAGCAGCATTTGAGGGTAGTGAGGCAAAATCAGCTATATGCCAAGTTCAACAAGTGCAAGTTCTGGCTTGAAGAAGTCGCCTTCCTAGGTCACATTCTCACTACTGAGGGAGTGGCTGTTGATCCAGCCAAGATTGAGGCTATGAAAGAGTGGGAGCAACTCCGCAATGTGACTAATATTCGTAGTTTCCTTGGGTTAGCAGGATACTATCACTGCTTCATTGAGAACTTCTCCAAGATAGGAAAGCTGATGACCAACCTTCTGAAGAAGACCAATGAGTTCGAGTGGACACCAGAGTGCGAGCAGAGCTTCTAGACCTTGAAAAAGAAGCTTACCACCACTCCCATGCTAGCATTGCCTGATATTCAGCAAGACTTCATGGTCTATTATGATGCATCCAGACAGAGACTTGGCTGTGTTCTGATGCAGAATGGGAGAGTAATAGCTTATGCATCTCAACAGTTGAAGGACCATGAGCAACGCTACCCTACCCATGACCTTGAACTTGTAGCTATTGTGCATGCACTGAAGATCTGGAGAAACTATCTGATTGGGAACAAATGTGACATCTACACTGATCACAAGAGCTTGAAGTACTTCTTCACTCAGGAAGATCAGAACATGAGACAACACCGATGGCTAGAGCTGATTAAGGACTACAACCTAGAGATACACTACCACCTAGGGAAGGCTAATGTAGTTGCTAATGCCCTGAGCCACAAGAGCTATTGTCATAACCTATTAGCTGATGTCATATCACTAGAGCTCTATCTAGAAATGGAGAAATTTTAGCTGGAGATGATGCCTCGAAGCCAGTTCAATGAGCTTCGAGCATAGTACAACCTTAGAGAGTGAATTTGCAATGCACAAAAAGGTTGCCCTAAGATCAGAATGATACGTGACCTTATGAAGATGGATAGATGTCCAGAGTTTAATGAGGATGAACTAGGTACAGTCTGATATAAGGATAGAATCTATGTACCCTGAGATGAGGCCTTGCGAGAGGAGATCCTATCAGAAGGGCATGATTCCAAGTGTTGCATCCACCCAGGTAGCACGAAGATGTATGCTAACATGAAGAAACTATTCTGGTGGAAGAACATGACGAAGGATATTGTAGGGCATGTTGCATGATGTGACACTTGCAATAGGATCAAGGCCAAACACCAAAGGCCCACAGGATTGTTGAAGCCACTGGATGTGCCGATGTGGAAGTGGGAGAGCATATCCATGGACTTCATAGTAGGTTTGCCTCGAACCTCGAAGGGTCATGACTCCATATGGGTAATTGTTGATAGATTGACCAAGGTAGCTCACTTTATACGAGTTAGGATCGATTATCGATGTGATAAGTTGGCAGATCTGTATGTGGACAACATTCTCAGACTCCATGGAGCGCTGGTTAGCATAATATCTAACCAAGGAATGCAATGGGTATCCAGGTTTTGGAAGAGTTTGGATAAGACAATTGGTACCCATCTAGACTATAGCACCACTTACCACCCTCAGACAGATGGGCAAACTGAGAGAGTGAACCAGATCCTGGAGGACATGCTCAGAGCCTGTGTACTGAGATATGGGTCGAATTGGGAGAAGAGTTTGACTCATGCCGAATTCTCCTACAACAATAGCTTCCAGGATAGCCTCAAGATGTCACCATTCAAGACATTGTATGGAAGGAAGTGTATGATGAGGACATCACTTGCCCGGATACAACCACATTAGCAACTTTTGATTCATAGAAACACATATATGGATCAAAAAGATTGTTAAAGACACATGGAAGGCGTGGAGGAAAAAAGAAATTGATTGGGGGCCAAGTAGAAGTATTCCCAATGTCCTCCACTAGGACCCCACGTCACTTTTGGCCCAAGGAAAGAAAGAGATCAAATCCAACATGTTTTGGGGCTGGATTCGGACTACAACACTGCTTCAACTTGCGATGGCCGCCATGACCTCATCCGAACTCTGTTTTGGGCATTCAAGTACTCCATGGAATCCTTATGAAGTCTATTTTCATATGGAATTAGACTCATGTATATATCTTGCCTGAGGCGGCCGTAATGATCAAATTACTACCAAGAGGTTTTTCTCTCAAAGGTGCTGCGTCGCCTTATTTTGGCCGATGGGCCTTGTATCAAGTCGGGTCCAATAAGGACATGTCCTAGGGTTGGAGCACGACACCAGGACCCCCTAGTCATCATCCTAGGTATTAATAAGCATTAGAGCCACCACAAACAGATTGGGTTTTGTTTTGTTAAAAGTTTAGCCATTGCTACTTCCTTATAGACGTGTGTGTTGACTAGACCATCCGTTCTACTTGATTCAGAACCCCAACTTTGTGAGTTTAGATTAGTTTTTTATCTCCATATTTGCAATTGAGTTGCTTGTTCTACTTGTTCTTGCTTGTTTCTCGATTGCTTGCAAGAATTACCCTAGTGGTTTGGTTGATCGTGCTCCACAAGATCGCGACGACCATTGGAGGTGGTGTATCGGTTGCCAAGGCGCAGCATCCTTGGATGATTGTAGTCAGGCCGTGAATGTCATCTCCATCCCCAAATTGAGTTATCCACCTTCTCTCATCAAAAGATCGAGATTCACCTTAGTGGGTTCATACCAATTGGTATCGGAGCATGGTTTATCGGTGAGAGACTTCGAATCCTTCGCTGTTTTTAATTTTTCCTATAATCCAGAAAAGCCAAAAAAAATAGTAGATTAGTTTACCCACAATCCTATAAACCCTTTGAGCCTTTGCTAGTACTGCTTAGTTAGGGCTTGTTGAGTTTTTTGTTGCATCGGGTGTGTCGAGTTGCTGGTCTTAGTGTCTATTCCTTTAGAGTTTTGAGTTCTATCACGTTTTGGTCACCACGAGATCCACCATCACCATATACATCTTTGCTTCGTTTTTACCACCATGGGTCCATATGATGTGCGATTTGAGAGTTTAAATACAATCTGAAAAGATAAAGTTGTCTTCTTTCCAATGCATCTGACCTTTAAGAAAAATTTGTTCTGAGTGCTCCATAATCTTCCTAGAGATTTCTGCATCTGCTGTAATAACAAGAGTTGTTAAATCTAAATTCGAAGGGGCTATGTGCAATAGCCTTAGTGTTTGGGTTGTCATAGTACCAAACAAAATATTTAGGGCCTTGCAAAAAAAAAGAAAGAAAAAAGAAAAGAAAGAAAAAAAGGAAGAAAAGGGGCTGTTCGTTGTGCTTCTCCATTGTTTCCGGTGGTGTGTTATGACTTCCTTTGTGTCCAGGCTCGCGCCTCTAGCACGGTCTAGGCTAGGACCAGCATAGTACCACCATTGAACGATTATTCAGCTTGCTTTTGTGACTAACGTGGTGCTAGTACTTCCTTGTTTTAGCCCACCTACAGCTCCACATATTTGACTATAGCTTGACAGTTTTTTTGTTGCTACGACACTGATACACTTCGCTCCATGGTTGTAGACTTGTTGGTTGCCGTCACCTCCTATTTGGCTTGGTAAGAACTTGTAAGGGCTTGTTTTAACAAGTTGAGTTTGAGAGAATTACAACCGACACATCCTAGTAGTTGATAGGAGGATACATATTATTTTTGTGTTTCTTGTTTTCTACTAATCATGGCAGGTGATACGGAGATTTTTGAGCTATTAAACTAGACCCTCATATTCAGGATGTCATTCAACACTTGCCATTATATGATGGTAAGTTTGATCCTCAAGCTTACATTGATTGGGAGCTAAAAGTTGATAATGAAATTGATGAGCATGACCTGTTCGAGAAACAAAAGATTTGTATTGCCTCTAATATTTTGATTGAATATGCTTTCCTAGAATAGAAACACATTTGTAGGCACAACAAAGTTCTAGAATCTTGGGAAGACTTCAAATTTCTTTTTAGAGATGCATTCATTCCTGCATATTATACTGATTATTTGCTTGCAAAATTAGATAACTTGCAGCAAGATAGTAGGACTGTAAAAGAGTACTACCATGATTTTAAGATTTGTATCATGTTTGGTGGATTAGATAAATGCATGGAAGATGTTATGAGTAGGTTCATGAGAGGGCTCAATTATGAAATTTGAACCTTGTTAATTAGTAAATCATACATACATATTGGTCAATTGTTTTGTCTTGTTCTCAATGCTAAAAAGGAGAGTCTAATATCTGTGAATACTTGCAAGAATGATGTGACCCATAATGTCCAAAATTTGTCCACTCTTCATGCTAATGAAGAGCAACAAATAGTGGAACCCACTGCTGATTTTCCTTTGTCACAAAATGAATTACTTGCTGTTTCTTGTGATAAAGAGGACTTGTGCGCTGATGATTCTTTTACTCCTATTCCACAAGTAGCGAATAAGTGTGATACTTTTGGCTTGGAACCATACAAATGTGCTGAAGAAAAGATTTTTCATCCTATTACTTGTGCACAAAATGAACTGAATTTGCTATCCTCCTTAAATACTTTGGGTTATATTGAATTTAATATTCTATGTAATCTAAATTGTCCAAAAGAGAAACTTAAATTTCATTCTGGTTTGCCAAGTTTTAATTATTGTTCGCTTCATGCAATTAGCAAATACAACAGCAAATGAGAATATTTGGTGCATAAAGTTTATATTTGCTCTAATCTAAAATATCCTTATGGGCTAGAATACCATGAATGAATAGGGGGCTGCACTAACACTAATATTGTCTTGCAAAGTTTTCCTAGTTTTTCCCATATGAAATACGGTAATCCTGAAGAAAGGGAGCATTGCTGGTTGCGGCCGTGCAGCATAGCCATTACTCTATGTTCCAACATCAAAGCAAGCACTTTTGAATGCCATTGGAGCAAGTCGAGGACGACTTGCAGCCAAGATGGGGAGAATGATGAGGACATCACCTACCCGGATACAACCACATTAGCAACTTTTGATTCCCAGAAATACATACATGGATCAAAAAGAGTGTTAAAGACACATGGAAGGCATGGAGGACCAAGGAAGTTGATTGGGGGCCAAGTACAAGTATTCCCAACGTCCTCCACTAGGACACAACATCACTTTTGGCCCAAGGAAAGAAAGAGATCAAATCCAACTTGTTTTGGGGCTGGATTCAGACTGCAACACCACGCCAACTTGTGATAGCCTCCACGACCTCATTTGGACTCCGTTTTGAGCTTTCAAGGACTCCATGGAATCCTTATGAAGTCTATTTTCATATGGATTTGGACTCATGTCTATATCTTGCATGAGGCGGCCGCAATGATCAAATTACTACTGAGAGGTTTTTCTGTCAAAGGTGCTATGTCGCCTTATTTTGGCCGATGGGCCTTGTATCAAGTCGGATCCAATAAGGACGTGTCCTAGGGTTGGAGCACGACACTAGGACCCCATGGTCGTCCTCCTAGGTATTAATAAGGATTAGAGCCACCACAAACAGATTGGGTTTTGTTTTGTTGAAAGTTTAGCTATTGTTGCTTCCTTGTAGACGCGTGTGTTGACTAGACCATCTGTTTTACTTGATTCAGAACCTCAACTTTGTGAGTTTAAATTGGTTTTTCATCTCTATATTTGTAATTGAGTTGCTTGTTCTACTTGTTCTTGTTTGTTCCTCGATTGCTTGCAGGAATTACCCTAGTGGTTTGGTTGATCATGCTCCACAAGATCGCGACGGCCATTGGAGGTGGTGTATCAGTTGCTAAGGTGCAGCATCCTTGGATGGTTGTAGTTGGGCCATGAACGTCATCTCCATCCCCAAATTGAGTTATCCACCTTCTCTCATTGAAAGATCAGGATTCACCCTAGCGGGTTCATAAAATCTTTGGATTAGAAACAATTAAAGACCAATATGTTAATGATGCTGATTTTAAAGATGTGTTGCTGCATTGTAAAGATGGAAAAGGTTGGAACAAATTCATCTTTAGTGATGGGTTTGTGTTTAGAGCTAACAAGCTATGCATTCTAGCTAGCTCAATTCATTTGTTGTTGCTGCAGGAAGCGCATGGAGGTGGCTTGATGGGGCATTTTGGAGCTAAGAAAACAGAGGACATACTTGCTGGTCATTTCTTTTGGCCAAAGATGAGAAGAGATGTGGAGAGGTTTGTTGCTCATTGCACGACATATCAAAAGGCTAAATCACGGTTAAATCCACATGGTTTGTATTTGCCTCTACTTGTTCCTAGTGCTCCTTGGGAAGATATTTCTATGGATTTTGTGTTGGGTTTGCCAAGGACTGGGAAGGGTCGTGATAGTGTGTTTGTGGTTGTTGATAGATTTTCTTAGATGGCACATTTCATACCCTGTCATAAAATGGATGATGCTACTCATATTGCGGATTTGTTCATTTGAGAAATTATTCGTTTGCATGGTGTGCCTAACACAATTGTTTCTAATCGTGATGCTAAATTTCTTAGTCGTTTTTGGAAGACTTTATGGGAAAAACTGGGGACTAAGCTTTTGTTTTCTACTACATGTCATCACCAAACCGATGGTCAAACTGAAGTTGTCAATAGAACTTTGTCTACTATGTTAAGGGCTGTTTTAAAGAAGAACATTAAGATGTGAGAAGATTGTTTGCCTCATATTGAATTTGCTTATAATCGTTCGCTGTATTCTACTACAAAGATGTGCCCATTTTAGATTGTATATGATTTCTTGTCTCATGCTCCTATTGATTTGATGCCTTTGCCATCTTCTAAAAAACTAAATTTTGATGCTACTAAGTGTGCTGAATTGATGTTAAAGCTGCATGAAACAACTAAAGAAAACATAGAGCATATGAATGCTAAATATAAGTTTGCTGGTGATAAAGGTAGAAATGAACTAATATTTGAACTTGGAGATTTAGTTTGGTTGCACTTGAGAAAGGATAGGTTTCCTGAATTGAGAAAGTCTAAATTGATGCCTAGGGCTGCTGGACCATTTAAAGTGTTAGAGAAAATTAATGATAATGCATATAAGCTCGATCTGCCAACAGATTTTGGGGTTAGTCCCACATTTAACATTGCAGATTTGAAGCCATATTTGGGAGAAGAAGAGCTTGAGTCGAGGATGACTCAAATGCAAGAAGGGGAGGATGATGAGGACATCAACACCAACGATACATCCACGCCGACACAAGTACCGGTTTTTGGTCCTATTACTCGCGCCCATGCTCGTCAACTTAATCATCAAGTAAGTTCACTCTTGAGTTCCTGTCCATCATATTTAGACTATGGAGACGCATGCACTCTTGTTTTGGTTAGGAACTAGGGAGAGGACTGAAAGGGAAAAGGATTTACGCAGGCTAGATTCGAACTCCAAGACAGCTCCAACTTGTGATGGTCACCACGGTCGCATACGGATTTGGATTGGGGCGTTCAAGTACTTCATGGAATCCTTATGAAGTCTATTTTCACATGGATCTAGAATCAAGTCAATCTCTGAGAGGTTTTCTGTCCAAAGGTGCTATGTCGCCTTAGTTTGGCCCAATGGGCTGTGTATCAAGTCGGGTCCATTAGGGACGCGTCCTAGGGTTAGAGCACAACCCCAACACCCTGGTGGTCGTCCCTCCACCTTCATATACCCCTTAGCTATCACAAAGAATATGGGTGGTTTTGTTTAGATCAAGTTTAGCTCTCGCTACTTGCTTGTAAGCGTGTGTGCTGGATCAACTGCCCGTCTTCTTGTCTCCGGAACCCCACCTTATTTGAGATTGAGTTTGAAACCTTCATCTTCATCTAGTAAATTCAATACTTGTTATACTTGTTCTTGCTAGTTCTTCGATTGATTGTAAGACAAGTGCCCTAGTGGTCGGGTGACGCGCTCCACAAGATCATGACAGCCATTAGAGGTGGTGTATCGGTTGCTAAGGCGTAGCTTGGAAGGCTATAGTCCGGTCATGAACGTCATCTCCATCCACCAATCGAGTTATCCCACGCCCTCTCATCGAAAGTTCGGGATTCAACCCTAGCGGGTTCATATCAGTTGGTAATCAGAGCAAGTTTTATCAGTGAGAGACTTCGAATCCTTCGCTGTTTTTAATTTTTCCTATAGTCCGGAAAAGCCAAAAAAATAGTAGGTTAGTTTACCCGCAATCCTATAAACCCTTTGACCTTTGCTTGCACTGCTTAGTTAGGGTTTGTTGAGTTGTCGGTTTGCATCGGTTGTGTTGAGTTGCTGGTCTTAGTTTTAGTCCTTTAGAGTTTCGAGTTCTTGTCATGTTCTAGTCACAGCTATGTGCTACCATATAAACCTTTTGTTGGCTGAATTCGAATACATCCTTGTGTTCAAGTCTGAGTAGGAATCAGAGTTGGTTTTGAGTCCAAATTGATAGCTGCCTTGTTGCTGTTTTGAGTCCACATCTGAGTACATCTTTGTGCAGTAGTAGTTCATATCTATACTCAACTTCTCCATGTCCAACATATCCATATTAGCTCAGCTTACTCCAGAGTCCTAATCTTGTTAAAGACCGAGTTGGAATCGGTGTGGAGTCCGAATTGGTTGCTGCGCCATGTTACCAAATCTTGTTGCTATTTGCACTTGTGCTACATATATTGAAGTGTTCTAGAAAAGCAGCAGAAGTCCATACCTATACTCGACTCCTCCACATTGTGCATACATATTGGCTCGGTTTTACTCCAGAGAGAGAGAGAGAGTATCTATTTTTTTACCAGAATACCCCTGTCCTTTCAGAAAAAGTTTGTGTGGTGTGTGACTCTTGTGAAGTCTTTTTGTTTATATAATTAGTTTTGAGGATCCCCTGAAAAATGAAAGAAAAAAGAAAAGAAAGAAAAAAAATAGGAAGAAAAGGGGTTGTTCGTTGTGCTTCTCCATTGTTTTCGGTGGTGTGTTGTGACTTCCTTTGTGTCCAGGCTCGCACCTCTAGCACGGTCTAGGCTAGGACCAGCACAGTACCACCGTTGAACAATTATTCAGGTTGCTTTTGTGACTAACGTGTTGCTAGTACTTCCTTGCTTTAGCCCACCTACAACTCCACATATTTCTACTACAGCTTGATAGGTGTTGTTGTTGCGGCATCGATACAGTTCATTCCATGGTTGTAGACTTGTTGGTTGTCGTCCCCTCCTGTTGAGCAAGGTAAGAATTGGTAAGAGCTTGTGTAACGGGTTGAGAGTGAGCGTCTTGCTATAGCTGCATCCTAATAGCTATAGGGCTTTTATTTCTTCACCTGTTTTCTTGTTGTCCTTGTCTTTTAAACCATGTCAGGGTCAGAGGATGTTAACAAGATGCCACAATCTCCTCGCACCAAGGGCATCATTCAACATTTTACAAGGCAAGTGTAGCTGCATATAGAAGGACTTGATCAAGATTTGCAGGTGACCAATGACAAGATTGGGCAATTGGAGGCCACCGAACTTGCCACCACCACCAAGCTTATAGGATTGGAGGCATCTGTTGCCCATATGGACAGAAGCCTTGCTGCTCTTCTGAAGCATTTTGATGACTTCCACACGAAAGACAAAGAGCAGCATAATGAAGACAACAAGGGCAAAGAGCAACTCAAAGATAATTATGATGATGATTATACTGCTGATACTGAACATGATGCTCATGACACTCATGACCGGTGTCGCCTACGCCATAATCATAGAGGTATGGGTGGTCATCGCTGACGCGAGGTACCCAATAATAATGATGCTTTTAGTAAAATTAAATTTAAAATACCTCCTTTTGATGGTAAGTATGATCCTGATGCATACATTTCTTGGGAAATTGCTGTTGACCAAAAGTTTGCATGTCATGAATTTCCTAAGAATACACGTGTTAGAGCTGCTACTAGTGAGTTTACTGACTTTGCTACGGTTTGGTGGATAGAACATGGCAAGAAAAATCCTAATAACATACCATGAACTTGGAATGCTTTGAAACGAATCATGAGGGCCAGATTTGTTCCTTCTTACTCTGCACGTGATTTGTTAAATAAATTGCAACAACTGAGACAGGTTGCTAAAAGTGTAGAAGAATATTATCAAGAATTGCAAATGGGTATGTTGCATTGTAATTTAGATGAGGATGAGGAACCTGCTATGGCAAGATTTTTGGGTGGGTTAAATCATGAAATTTAGGACATCCTTGCGTATAAAGAATACACTAGTGTAACCCGTTTGTTTCATCTTGCTTGTAAAGCAGAAAGGGAAGTGCAGGGGCGACGTGCCAGTGCCAAGAATAATATTTCTATAGGGAAGACTAATTCATGGCAGCCCCGCACGACTACTACTCCGACTACACGTACTCCTATGCCATCATCTAGCGACAAGCATCGTGCTACTCCTGCAAATTTAGTGGCGAAGATGATCCAGAAGCCTACTGCGAGTGCTTCATACATGGCATCTACAGGTAGAACAAGAGACGTTCAGTGTCACTGGTGCAAGGGATATGGACATTTGATGCGTGACTGTCCAAGCAAGCATGTTATGGTCGTCAAAGATGATGGTGAGTATTCCTCTGCTAGTGATTTTGATGAAGATACACTTGCTTTGCTTGCTGCTGACCATGCAAGTAGTGAGGAACAACCAGAAGAGCAGATTGGTGCAGAGGATGCAGATCATTATGTGAACCTCATTGTGTAGCATGTGCTTAGCGCACAAATGGAGAAGGAAGAGCAAAATCAACGACATACACTGTTCCAAACAAAGTGTGTCATTAAAGAGTGTTCGTGCCGTTTGATAATTGATGGAGGTAGCTACAACAACTTGGCTAGCAGCGATATGGTAGAGAAGCTTGCATTTACAACCAAACCGCACCCACATCCATATCACATTCGATGGCTCAATAATAGTGATAAGATTAAGGTGACGAGACTGGTACGAATTAATTTTGCTATTGGATCATATCATGATGTTGTTGAGTGTGATGTTGTGCCTATGGAAGCTTGTCATATTCTACTAGGTAGACCATGGCAATTTGATACGGATTGTATGCATCATGGTAGATCAAATATGTATTCTCTCATACACCATGATAAGAAAATTGTTTTGCTTCCTATGTCTCCTGAAGCTATTGTGCGTGATGATGTTGCCAAAGCTAAGAAAACTCAAACTGAGATCGATAAAAATGTCAAATCTATTAGTAGTAAGAAAGATGAGATAAGATTGAAAGGACATTGCTTGCTTACTACTAAATTTGATATTAATGAATTGGTTGCTTCCACTTCTGTTGCCTATGCTTTGGTATGCAAGGATGCTTTGATTTCAGTTCATGATATGCAACATTCTTTGCCCCCTGCTGTTGCTAACATTTTGTAGGAGTATTCGAATGTTTTCCAAGTGAGACACCAGCGGGGCTGCCACCAATACAAGGGATTGAGCACCAAATTGATCTTATTTCTGGTGCATCTTTGCCAAACCATGCGCCATACAGGACAAATCCAGAAGAAACAAAGGAAATTCAGTGACAAGTGCAAGAACTACTCAACAAAGGTTATGTGCGTGAGTCCCTTAGTCCTTGTGCTGTTCTTGTTATTTTAGTGCCTAAGAAATTTGGAACATGGCATATGATTGTAGAGCTATTAATAATATCAACATTTGATATCGACACCCTATTCCACGTTTGGATGATATGCTTGATGAACTGAGTGGTGCTGTTGTGTTTTCCCTCATATGAAATTGGGAGATGAATTGAAAACTGCTTTCAAAACTAAATTTGGTTTATATGAGTCGTTATTCATGCCTTATAGGATTGTGGGTAAACTAATCTACTATTTTTTTGGCTTTTTTGGACTATAGGAAAAATTTAAAACAGCGAAGGATTCGAAGTCTCTCACTGATAAACCTTGCTTTGATACCAACTGGTATGAACCCGCTAGGGTGAATCTCGATCTTTCGATGAGAGGAGTTGGATAACTCAATTTGGGGATGGAGATGACATTCATGGCCCGACTACAACCATCCAAGGATGCTGTGCCTTAGCAACCAATACACCACCTTCAATGGCTGTCGCAATCTTGTGGAGCACGATCAACCAAACCACTAGGGTAATTCCTGCAAGCAATGGAGGAACAAGCATGAACAAGTAGAACAAGCAACTTAATTGAAAATATGGAGATGAAAATCCAATCTGAACTCACAAAGTTGGGGTTCAGAATTAAGTAGAACGGATAGTCTAGTCAACACACGCGTCTACACGGAAGTAGGAATGGCTAAACTTTCAACAAAACAAAACCTAATTTGTTTGTGGCAGATCTAATCCTTATTAATACCTAGGAGGACGACTAGGGGGTCATGGTGTCATGCTCCAACCCTAGGACACGTCCTTATTGGACTCGACTTGATACAAGGCCCATCGGCCAAAATAAGGCAATGCAGCACCTTTGATAGAAAAACCTCTTGGTAGTAATTTGATCATTGCAGCCGCCTCAGGCAAGATATAGATATGAATCTAAATCCATATGAAAATAGACTTCATAAGGATTCCATGGAGTACTTGAACGCCCAAAACAGAGTCCGGATGAGGTCGTGGTGGCCGTCGCAAGTTGGCGCAGTGTTGCAGTCCGAATCCAGCCCCAAAACGTGTTGGATTTAATCTCTTTTTTTCCTTGGGCCAAAAGTGACGTGATGTCCTAGTGTAGGACGTTGGGAATACTTGTACTTGGCCCCCAATCAACTTCTTTGGTCCTCCATGCCTTCCATGTGTCTTTAACACTCTTTTTGATCCATGTATGTATTTCTATGAATCAAAAGTTGCTAATGTGATTGTATTCGGGTAGGTGATGTCCTCATCAGTGTAGGACCCCTCTGATGTGGTCAGAGGTGGGAGAGAGGTCATTCTTTGGCCCTGCAAAAATCAAGGAGGCCGAAGAAGGAGTCGCCCAAGTGCAAGAGAATCTGAGGATTGCACAGAGCCGACAGAAGAGTTACACGGATAATAGGCGGAGAGACCTCGAGTTCAAAGTTGGAGACTATGTCTACCTCAAAGTCTCCCCACTCCATGGCACCATCAGATTTCATGTGAAAGGGAAACTAGCACCAAGGTTTGTGGGACCCTACCGGATATGTCAGAGGATTGGCAAGTTGGCATACAAGTTAGAGTTGCCCGAAGAATTGACAGGAGTGCACCCAGTGTTCCACGTGTCACAGTTACGTACGTGCTTGAAGCTACCAGAGGAATAGGTACCCATAGAGGTACTGGACCCTCAGGACACTCTAGAGTATAAGGATCACCCTATCCAGATACTTGACCAAGCCAACAAGGAGACAAGGAGCACTACCATACCAATGTGCAAGGTTTTGTGGAGCAACCACACTGAGCAAGAAGCCACCTAGGAGAAAGAGTCAGAGCTATGGATGCTCTACCCCTACCTCTTTGAAACATACGTGAGTCCTTAAATCTCGAGACAAGATTCCTATGAGGGGGGAGGACTATAACAACACTAGTTTTCAGATAACCAAAAATCACAACTTAAAATTTTTTCTAAAGCAAACCCATGCATGGTGAGTGTGCATACTAGGAAACCACCCTTGTAGTTGCACAAGAAGACCCCAAGTAGCATGATTGGGCATTTGCATCATAATCAACTTGTGAGTTGCTTCTTCAAGATTTTATGTGATCCAATAAAATCAATTAAGCTTTTACAATAAACTTGAAGTGTGTGTTGCCAACCCCCTTTGGTTTGGATCCTAATACCTAGTTGACCTCTAGTGGACCCCACAAGGGTGTATGCATGATGGCAACACATGTATACATACATAGGATCCTAAGAAGTAGAATAGAAAATAGAAAAGGGATTGAAAATAGGGAAGAAATAGGAAAAGGCTAAAAGCAGCCCAGCAGCCGGACTAGCCCAGGCCGCGGCCCAGCGGCTGCCTGCGCCCATGCTCGTACATGTCTTGCAGCCCACCACGACTTCGACAAGCGGCCCCCACGGGACTCATTTGTCATCCCCCTCGCTGTGCCCCTCCTCTGCTTTTCTCCCCATGAAGCAGAGCATCTCATTGGAAGGGGAATCCAAGGTAGCGCCTTCCCATCCCCACCATCCGCCCTTGAGCCACGGCCCGTGTTTGCATGGATGCATGCCACGTTGGTGATCCATGCCACCTGACTTGCCCTAGCTGGCGCCGCTACCTGCTGTGACGTGAGCACCATGGCCCACGCCACTTGTAGCGCCCCTACGTCCACTGTACTACCCTTGACCAGCCACCACTCCAAATTGAAGGCGCTAGGGCCACCGCACTCACCTCACGCCTCTAAAACCCAAGCCTAGGGGGCTCGATCACCCTACACATGCCCCTCCACCTTCATCCACCGTCCGCCATGCTCGCCATAGCCGAGCGTTGCTATATAAGCCACCTCGGTGCCCAAGTGCCCTTCCCATCACACTGCTGCCACTTTGTGGCTATCCACCTACCATGCCTGAGCCAAGAGAAGGGAGGAGAAGGAGAAGGGAGGAGCAAGAAGGAGCACCGGAGCCAATGACACCGCCGCTCGTCTTCGTTGCCGTCACGGTTCTGCCTGCACAACCTTAACTTGTCATGGCCACAACTCGCCTTTGCACCACTAGCCTACCACCTCGTGCCCCATGGTAAGCCGCTGCTTCCTCCACTCACCGTTTCTCACCATCGCCATGTCTGTCGACGTGGTCTCCCCACTTGGGAGGCCCAAAGGCCACGCCTTTGGCCACCTTGGAGTACGACGCATCCATGTGCACCTTCACGAGCACTAACGTGGCCATGCCAAGCCTTGGAGGCTCAAGAACGATGATGTCCCACATGTGCACCGAGCGCTCTTGCCATGGCCAGAGCATGGCCAAGGCAGAGCCGTTCCACCCGCACCAGGACGGGAGAGGTAGAAAGGCCACCTCGGAGAGCTTTGCCTCGTTGAGGGACACATCCCGTGCTAGTTGGCTATCGGAGAAGAGCCCAGGAGCCACTGGTCGCGTTCTGCCTTGTCGAAGCCATGTGCCTCCCATGCCGCCACCATGTCTGAGATGAACCTGTTGACCCCGGCCACCTCAAGGAACGAGGAGGAGCCAATGATATTTTCCATATCACCATGCACCTAGCCGCCTAGCTAGTTGACCTATTAGCCACCCTGAGCCCCTAGGTTGCCATCACTGAAGCCTCATAGGAGTTCCTCTACACATCCCACCATCGAGCAGACTCCGCCGTGAAGAAAGGTCACCAGTGCCACCCTCATTAGATCCATGGCGACTAGAATCATAGGAAAAAGGACCGCCTTGAGTCCTAAATGCCCGCTTCACCGAAGCCACCACGGCCTCCACCACCGTCGCCGTCCTGGCCAGTGCTGCTGAGCCGTGGGCCATAGTTTCAATGATGCCCGCCTCACCGGAGCACTAGGGGTGCTCAAGGAGGCTAGATCAACCTTGACAAACACTTGACCATGCGCATGCCATGCCACCGTGAGACCGCTAGAGCTGCCGTGCCACTGCAGAGCCGCTCCTGCCTCGCCGGAAGCCAAGAAGCCACCTTAGTGACCCCATCATGCCTGCACAAGTTGTAGAGGGACCGGCGGAGGGCGAAGGAGCGCTGCTGAGCCATCACCAAGTGCCACTAGCTAGCCTCACTGCTAGTGAGCCGCAAGGTGCACGCGCCCCGCCTATGCACCATGGGTGCACTCATAGCACCGAGAGTCGAAGGAGGAAGAAGGGTGGACGTGGTCCACCATGGAGCATGCCTGCGGTCCATGGACCCTTGCAGCGTAGTCCACCATGAGCCACATGCATAGACCAAGCCCAGTAAGAGCCCAGATGTGTCATGTGGCCGCCTGCCTGCGCGACACGTGTCCGAGCCGGGCCGACCCATCTTGGCCCAAAACCTGACCCACTAGGCCTAGTCTGATCCCAGTCAATGTTGATCATTGATCGGTCAACGATGACTATTGACTGACCCACTTGTCAGTGACTGCAGTTGCCTCGCCCAACCACTGTGCGCCATGTGTCGGCCTCAATTTTTTCGTATCCTTTTTCTTTTTCAAAATATGATTTAAAATTAGAAAATTCATACGACCTCAGAAAAATATGAAACCAACGTCCAAATTTTTCTGAAATCAAGCTCTACGTCATAGGCTTGTGTTTGAGTGCATTTTGATCTTTTGGTTTTCCATTGCATCTTTGTGATCATCTATAGGAGTCGCTTATCATGGCTTTATGTCTCGTTTGGCAGACCCGGAGGAGGAGCAGCATGAAGAGGACTATGATGTAACACCCAAAAAATTTGCCTCTTTTAAAATAGAGCTAAAATGATTATTTATGAATTTTTGTGCTCATACAATATAGGAAAAATAAAAATTTTCATTAATTTAAAATTCATCATAAGGTAGTAACATGTGTGAGCATACATGCTGTTGCATTTTATTTATTGTGATGAATGGTGTGATCCAAACTCCAAAGTAATTTGGAATGTTTTTGAAATGGGTTTGAAAATGGCTTTGAAATAAAAGAAAAGAAAGAAAAGAAAATTAGAAAAATAAAAGTATTTTTAAAGTTGTAAAGTTTATCATGGAAAGCCTAACAAAATTGTCCATTTTTATAGGGAAGTATATTTGAAACTATACTTGAATTTTATTTGAATTTGGCTTAGTTTTAAAAATTAGAAATAGAAAAGGATTTGGAAAAAGGAAAAGAAGAAAACTCTCCTCCCATTCTCATTTTGGCCCGAAGGCCCATGCTTCCTCTCTCCTCTGGCCCGGACCACTCTTTTCCCTTCCCGGCCTGACTTGCTTGCGGCCTGCCGCCCCTCCCTTCCTATCTTTCCCGCTTTCCCGGCTTTGGCCCGCTCGGCAGCCTAGCTCACGTGTCGCCTGCGTGCCCTTCTTCCCTCTCCCGCGCACCGACCTGCTCCGCATCGGCCTGTTGCTCGTGCCCACCTCCGCTTCACATTGCCCGCGCGACCCAGCTTCCTCGTGGCCCGCCTTGGCTTCACCTCAGTGCACACCCGCACACGCTTCCCTTCTCTCTCTTGCTGCGCAGCTGGCCCCGCACGTCAGCACCGCCTTCCTTTCCCTTCTTTCCTTTTCTTCCCCGAGCATTTCTTTCCTTCCTCCGTTCCACCGATGGCGCAGTTGTGCATGGCAAGCCGCCATGCCCGCGCCCGTATGGCAGGTAATCAATCCTGCCCACGCGCCCCGCTCGCCTTCCAACCACCGCACCTTGTCTCGCCTATAAAGCTCCGAGCCGCACCCCTCCTTCTCCCCTTTCCTTTGCTCGTGTCCAAGCACTCCCCGTCGCCAGCAATCCACCCCTCCCGAGCGCAATCCCCATCACCGATGTGTCCCGGAGCTCCACCGTGTTCCCCCAAAGCCATAGGTATCACCAATTTCGCATTTTGGTCTCGATTTGATCGGATTCATCTCACCCATGCCCTCCGTCTCTCTCTAGCCATTACCGCCGTCATCGACCCGCCCCCTCGAGGCCTCCCCGGACGCCGCGCTCCCCTCCTAACGACTCACGGTGAGCTGCTGTACCTCCTTGACCCTTTCACGTCGCGTTTAGTCCCCTAGAATGCTGTATCGGCAAGCATCCAAGCCGTCGTTCATGGCGTTGCCGTAGGATCGTCGCCTCGATGTGCTCTCTGTCTTCCATTTGTACCTAGTTGAATCCGCAAGATCCCGTAGTATGTTCCTATGTTATCAGTTGAACACGAGATGGATGGAATCACCCGTACCGACGTTCGCCACCGAGCTCGGCTCGCCACCAGCCATGGCGCCCTCGCCGGAGGCGCTGTGCAGCGGCGGGTAATCACCCGATCTCACCGGCGCCGTCGGATCTGTGTTGAACGGCCACGATTAGATCTTACCGCTTGGATACGTAATTGGTCCACCACGGTCCCGTGGACGTGGTCCACGGCGCCAGCGCACCGCGTCCACCACACGCGTGGCACACCGCGCCAACCAGCGGCTGCCGTGTGGCGCCCGGTCAGCAGCCGCAGTCAACATCCAGTCAAGCCATGCATATTTTGCAGAAAAACCCCTATGTTTTCGGTAAATCAACCCGCAATCCAAATCAGTTCAAAGTAATTTCTTTTAGATCCTGTTTTCTTCTGTTTTAGCCCCTATAGTTTTGTGTATTGGTGCCCCCAATCCAGTTAGTTTTTAAAACTCAAAATTAATTAGTTTAAATTCAAAAATGAGTTCAAGTTATTTACAGAAATGCCACCGAACCTTATTTCATGCGTAACTTTTGCATTTTAAGTCCGATTTGACCTGTTCGAATTGCGTTAGGACCGTATTTACATTTCCTACGTGTTTATACAACTGTTAGGCATGTTTTCAACACTTGAAATTCATGGGTAGATTTAATCTATTATTTAACTATAGGAAAACTAGTTTAAATCATAACTTATTCATTTTAACTCCGAAATAGTCCGTTCAAGTTGCGTTAGATTCATAACGACGAGATCTACCCATTAGTAATAGTGTTTACTATATTACTATTTTAGAAAAATCATGGTTTAAATCATATCTTGATTAATGATTATGCAACTGGATTTCATAAATAAAATATGATTTGTTTTACTTTAAGTTTATAATTCAAATATAAAATTGACTTAATTTAATCTATATTATTTATAAAATATCTTATATGGATTTATATAGTTAAAATAAATGAAGCCTATAGTTTTCTTTTCCACGTATAAAGCAAATCTCTCGGTAGTTGTAACTTTTCAATAGTAGCTCCGATTAGCGTGCTTCTCGCGACTGTGTGTTCGTAGCAACGCGTAGAATCGTATTTCAAACTCTTTTACTTATTTTTTTATGATTGGTGTACTGTTCTGATATAAATGCAATTGTATGCTATGCATGTATGTGTATGGATGTTTGTGTGGTGTTCTATGATTACGTCCAGTCGGTGAGATACACATGGTGATCCAGAAGGAGAAGAAGGACGTTGAAGAATAAACTTACCGAAGGATCAGTGTGTAAGGCAAGTATAGCATGGGACCATCCTTGTTACCTATTCACCATTAATCACTTAATTCATATTGCATGTGTCTACCTTGTTGCCAATATGGACATCCTAGATATTTGATATCTTGTACCTTGAAACCTTTGGGTTATTGCATTGGGTAGTTTTTGCTAGTGCTTAACTAAACCATGATCTTGTAACTTGACTAATGATATATGCAATAAACATTAAAATATGACTTTTTAGCAACATGGAAACAGGGGGCTGGAGTATTTAGCTACTTTCTAAATGCTTCAGATTCCTCTCTCTAAGGACTTATCTGTAAACGATCATCTGGGACTTATAGTACAGCTGTGAGGGCTATATGGCTCTAGCTTTAGCTTAGTATGAGGACCTTTTCTAGCTTGTTAGTGGTTACCTTTATGGCGCAAGAGGGTATGTTTCCTTTCCTGCTAGGATGTGTGTACCATACTACGTGCCCATGCATGCCACTCCTAGAGAAGGGCCACATACACCTAGCGGCCCTAACTTGTTAGACGAACCTTTGAAAGGCTTTATAGTGAACCCTGTCGACCTTCCTTGGAAGTGGGTCAATAGATTAGCTACCTTGGGCGAAAGGGTAAATCACGACTCATAGTGAAAGTGTACAACCTCTGTAGAGTGTAAAACTGTTATAACAGCCGTGCTCATGGTCACGAGCGGCCTTGGACCCTTACGGAATAGATGATTCATTAATGGCTAATGATGATGCTAATAATTAATTGTTTATGCTATTCATTAATCATGTTTACCTGATCATGTGTTTATGGGCTTATGGATAAACTTGTTGCTACCCAATTGCTAAAATTATGATAATCAAAAGCTAATTGCAGTTAAACCAGTGTCAGCCTTTTGAGCCTCATGAACCCCATGTTATGTTGCTGAGTACGACATGTACTTACGCTTGCTTTACTTTTCTATACTTGGATAAAAATCCTAGATGGGTACCAGATTGCTAGTCTAGAGGAGTTAGGCTTGTGGTCAATGAGTCAGTCGTCCCTGTGGATTTGGAGTCTTTGCCTGAAGATTGGAGTCGACTTTCCGCTGTCTATACTCTGAGGTTATATTCCTTTTACTAATACGCTATGTAATAAGTATTGTCTCTTGATATTACCCTTATTTGTGGCTATATATGAGATTTGACTTCCTGGGCTCACATATAGTGTGTATCTAGTTTTGTCTTTAAAATCGGGTGCTACATATGACTACACCGACGACTTGGGAGACGACCTAACTACAGGTACCACATCCCAGCTAACCTTGTAGAATCCTATTAGACATGCAATAATGTAGTTGCTAGTGCTTTATTTAATGCAATGATCTGTGATAGGTTGCATGGTAGATTTGCTTGAAAGCTCTTGCCTTGATGCAACCTTTACCCCTGCACACCCACTGTCAGGATAGACGCTCGCATACTACTTGCTTCTACTATGCATTATATCTGTGATGTGATGCTTGGTGGAGGATTGTTTGTGAGTGGCTAAGGCATATGGTGCTGCTAAAACTTGTAACAACTTTGGGAGATCTTGGCGTGCCTCTTGGGTGTGTGGTGAGGGTTGAGTCGACCTAGCAGGATTCTACAATGAGTCTTGGGATGAGTCTTGCTAGGGGGATGCGACCTAGGCATTCCCTACGAGAGGTACCTATGGTGGGTACATGTGAGATATGGAGGTCCTAGGGTGGAGTGTCTTCATGGGATGAAGGCCCGGGATGGAGGTGCCATCGAGGCATGGGGTGTTGGTTGGCCCCTTTGAGAAGATGTCTTGTTCGGTCACCCTAAGGACTTATACGTTCTAGGAACCAGTTCATAGGAATCCTTGCACCCCACTCGCTTCCATCAGAGGAAGATGGAGGACTGACTAGCTAGGGCGATGCTACTACTATTAGGTTGTTAGCGGATAGTGTAGGGAGGTACAGTCATGGACCCACACCCTCCTAAGACAGTGTAGTGACCTCTCAAGGCCTAGTACTCTGTCTCACAGTCTCAGCGTGCCAGTGGACTTCGTGGTGGCCTCGGGCTGAGTGGTAGGGTGGCATCGTGTTAGTTGGAAGGCAGCATAGAATCAGCCTAGATGAGTCGGATTGTCGATGATGGTGATCTTATGGATAGTGTAAACCTCTACAGAGTGTCTGGTTGATCGATCGATACATATGTCACCTTTTCGGCTATGGACCTTTCCTGTGTTACCGCTTCACTTGACTAGAGAGAGGTGTCCTTTCTTTTTCTCCCCCTGGGTTTGTTGGGTTTCGATGGTTAGCCGCTAAGGCAAGGTGCGAGAGGGAGTCTATGATAGAACCGCCCAATTTATACAAGATCAAGTACGGCTGTTCGCGTTTAACACGTTGACGCGCACATACTTTCACTTATATAAACCCGGTAGTCCGTCGAGTGTCACAAAGGACCTCGGTAAATCCACATCACAACCAAGATCACACGATTAAGCAAATACACATCATATACATAGAGTTGCAGCGGAAATAATGTTTATAATGAGTTCACAAATAATAATACAAGTTTGGGTTTCAAAACCGATTAGTGAAAACAACATAGCTTTCAAATGATTACAATAATATAAGTTCCAAATACATTGCTAGCATATGTGACATCCTTTGACAAAAGCATATAGATAAGAACACTATATAGAGTTTTTGAGCCCACCGGCGGTTAGCCACCATCTTCAGCAGGCTGAGAACTTCACCTGCAACATGGTGGGATAAACCCTGAGTACTCGAATGTACTCAGCTAGACTTACCCATCATAAATAAAAAAAAGTGACACCAAGGATCATGCAAGGCTATATAAGTGGAGCTAGCTTGACACCATTTTGCATAAAAAGCTACTAATTAAGCTATACATTTTATAATTCGGTCATCAAGTTAATTATAGCTATTCATCTCTAGATTAGCAACTAACATGTGCCAAACATGTGGTATATCATTTAGTAGCATAACAATAGTAACCATAGCCATTTATTATATCATCCTCAGAACCATTCCACTTGCCATTAACACTACGATAGAAGGAAGCTCTGTCAAGTTTCTCACTATTCAGGAGAGACGGTGATTCAAATCGATTTCAACCAGCTAGGAATTTATTCTTAACATAAACCCAGACATACCTGCGCCAAGGTAGTCTTAGGTCACCTTTGGTACAACTTAGGTCCACATTTTGTGGGTTTGATCAGCTCCACACAACCAGGGACAACCAGCTGCCAGGACATTCAGGCCTAGCCTACCCTTAGGCTCACGTCTGGCTCCCCACACATCCTTACTACCATCCAGAATGCGCACTTTGACAGAATGAGGCCTGGCCTGAGTTGAGCTACTTGGCTTCATAGTCGGAACAAGTTATCCGGCCAGCTAAGTGAGAGGCATGTGTTCAAAATGACCAAGGACCAACAACAATGCAGTCCTTACTTAGCGCAGATGGAATCACATGAGTCAACCTACAACATAGACTTCGTCCGGCCTAGATTTACAACAACCCATGGTTCTTTTACATGATAGCAAATATAACCAACCATGGTTCAGTGTCCACCTATCTCTCGCAGGTGATAGGAAATCACCCGACTTCTACCGAGCTAAGCATGGCTAAGCATATATTCGATCCTAGACCTATACAAGGTTCAAGGTATATGTCTAGACAAGGAAATTATATGCATCAAGAGTTTCCAAATCAACTCCTATAACCTAATGAATCAAACATAAAAGGACGCAAGTGATATTTGTAAAAACATAGGAGGCTTAAAATGCTCCGGGGCTTGCCTGGGATCCAACACAAGTCAGTTTAGTTAGCTCGCACCATCTTGGTGATATCTCCGGTCCTAGCACTTGCTTAGTCCTTCCATCTTTGGGATAGGTCCACCATACACCATCTTCGAGTTAGGCTCCAACATCATGTCCTTCACGTGGTTCATCTAGCGCACCTAGATGAGATGCAAGATACAAGTGCATGAATATGAAGAATGGTAATAAGAGATGCATCACATAAGAGTGTTCAAGAGAAGTATAAGGTTACACCTCAAGACATATGCACTTAGAGAGCAAGTCACTTAACTAATTATTGCACAAACCTATCATGGTAAGTTAGAAGAAAATAACACCAAGCATTCACCAATGAGGCACTCAAGTTAAGCTACTTTAAGCAACCATCTAGCACTAGCTACTCCTAGCAATCACAAAATCAAGATCAAGCATAAGCAATCAACTTCAAGTATATGCACAAAAATTGGACAACAACATAGCAGCCATTCAATTTAACCATAACTGGAGTTATAAGCATCCAATAAAGGTGATCCTAGACTTTCTGGAAATCTTAGGAAATTGTATACAACTTTGTTATTTACACCTAGATTTGATTTATAGGTTCACAAGGTTGAAAGACACTAACAAGCAGATCTGCACAAACTAGGATAGAAAACTGACATGAACTTCAGAAATGCATAATTGGAGTTCTAATCATCCAACAAACATGATTCTTAACTTTATGGAAATATTATTAAGTTATATATAAGTTTCTTATTATCATCTTAAGATGATTCTACAGCTAACAAGGTTAAACAATACCAAGAATGCATCTCTATCTAGATTTGGACAGAAATTTCTCATTCCACTTTGAACAGCTATAACTGGAGTTCTAGACCACCAAAAAGGGTGTTCTCTAACATTTTGAAAAGCATAGGAAAATCACTACAACTCTCCTATTATCACCAAGACATAATTCCATTCTTAAATAAGTCAAACAATACAATCATTTAGATCTGGTCAGAGGACATGCAAAAGCTGACAACAAACTTGTAAAATCTATAACTCCTACACCAGCAGGCCTAAAATCATGAAATTTTAGGACAAGAAATATAAGTAAATTATGTACAACTTTGGTATTCACCAAATTTATAGAAAACATCATTTGTTCAACGAAGTTATCATCACAACAAAAAATGCACATACAGCCATTTCTGAATATAACAATTTGACATTTCACTTGTTTTGCTAACAAAGAGCATATACACATGAGCCATTCAAGAACTTCAACCACCACTAACATACTTAGCAACATATTATCAAACACCAAGCACTCAAAGCATCACCAAATATAATTACAAGCTTTATCTACTATCATGCTTTTATTAATCCTTTCTAATAATAAACATATATATTATTTTAGTGATATATGAGAACAACTAGTTTGGGGCTGAGACTTTTATGAGTGGTATATGTTATCAAAATATGGCTACGGCACAAATTTCACATGCTCAAGTTTTATAATTTAATTATTACAAAAAAGTCAAATTGCTAATGCAAGAAAACATGTGAGAGCAAGATAAATCTGAAGATCAACATTTTCCATAAACATAGAGAAATGTTAGGGTTTCTCAGGCCACAATATCACCATGCAAAGGCAAAGGAACCACATTTCACATTTTTGCAAATATAAATTATTTATAAACCATTTAAAACCATTTATCAAGCATTAATCAAGTTAAATCAATAACTCAACCATACTTTGTCTAATGAATATAAAATTTTTATCACAACACACATATAGCATCAGTAGCCTACCATAAAAATGTCAAATCATTTAGAGCACCACAACTTTAGATATGAATTTATTCCTAGAAAACCCTAATTTACAAAGATAAATGTGCAGTAAAAACATTCTACTAAAACATATGATATTATGACTCTACTGCATATATATAGTCTCAAGGATTCCTAAAGTCTTCATTTGCTTTTTTATGATTTTTCTACGATTTATTATGATTTTCCAAATTTTTAGCTAAAGTAAAAGCAATAAAGGAGAAACACATTTGCATCGGAGCATCCCCATCACCAGGCGCACCCACCGGTGCTCGCGGCTTGGCCCGAGACAGCTCGAGGTGGCCCGGCCACATGCGTCAGCGGCCATGCCCGTAGCACCTTTGGTGGTGGGGCGCTCCGACGACCACGGTGACCAAGAAAGATACGCAGGAGGGGCGCCCTGAGCTGGAGATGGCGATGACACGCTTGGTTGGGATGGAGAGAGAGCACAACAGTGGCGCCACAAGCTCGTGCTTGGCCACCCATGGCGAGCGCGCACTTCGGCGCTAAGCAGGGCGAGGGAGAATGGGAGAGAGGGAGAGCGAGGCAGCGACGGGTCCTCCAAATAGGCGAGCAGGGTCGAGCTAGCGAGCATGCGAGGCGAGCTGGCGAGCGGCGCATGCATGGGAGGCCACGTGGCGCCCGGCTTCTGAGGTCGGTCAGCCACGACCTATTTTAGCTAGTTCAAAATTGCCATGAAACTGACTGAAACTCACATCTTCAACCTTCCTTAACTTCTAATTCGTTTAGTTTTGGCACAAGCTGTAGTAACCAAAGTTGTAGAGCTATGCAAGATTAACAACTTTTCTTAAAGGATCTTGGACTGGTTTGGCCTGGTTAGGAATATATAGAGCTCCAAAGTGGAGTACCCGAAACTGAAATTCAGGGTTCAGAGATTCAGTCCAATCAGGGACAAAACAGTGCGAGGTTATGTTTTTGAAATTCAATTTAAACATCCAAACAAGCTCCGAAAGTGATGAGACTTGTTTAGTTGTTTCCTCCACACAGTGTACTCCAACTCATTTTAAGGAATCCAGTTGAGTTACCATATGAATTTGAAAGATAAAAATGTCACAACATGTCAACTCGCTATTGCCGATCAGGGCTTGGAAAGATTTCTGAGAACCCAAAGGAGCACTTCATTCAAACTTGAGGCCACTATTTGAGCCACTTAGAAGTTGAATTAGGGCTTGGTCCAAAAATAAAGTTTGTTGTACTCTACTCAAACTTCAACTTTTATTAAAGGTCAAACTTCATATCTAGTCCTAAAATCATTGTTTCAACTTGGTCAAAGCAGCATCATGATAAAGCTTAAATTAGAGTTTAGACCGATTGAGGCAATTTCTTGGCACTTGATTAACTTGAACCCTTCATGACTTTTGTTGTAGAGTTCAATTAAAGTCATTTGGGCAAGGTAGCAAGGTTTGGTCAACTTCCTATGTTCCCATTCACCTGATGAAGCAATTCAAGAAAGGTTATAACTTATCATTTCATGTGACTTCTTAGCTCCAAACTTCATGAAATTTTTTCCAATGGTGGAGATAGATAGATGTTAAGGTGATGCTCATGAAAGAGCCATGTTTAACACTACTCAAGCATACATTTGAAAAGGGTCAACATGTAAGCAATGGTGTGCTGTCCAAATTTAAGTTGGGCTCATTTTCATACATTTGACCTTAACACCTTCATCACCATTTCAGAGATAAGGAACTAAAGCTCTTGATTACCTCTTGATCTATCATGTTTGAGCTCAAACCCACTGCCTAGCAAGTGGCTAACACCTTGGGTGTTACAGAGTCATTCTTGCCGCTAGAGAGTGAGAGTGTGGTGAGATGTGTGTGATGGGTGGGAAAATGTATGTGGATGATATGGGTTAAAACTTGATGAATTATTGTTAAAACTTGGCATACTCGCATAGGGAACTACAGCCATAAATAGGTCTTTTGCTCTACCCTTGCATTCCACTTACCACAAAGCAACGCAAAGCATAGGGTGGGAACTAGTGGCCAGTACAAATCATACTAATAATTGTTTGGCAGGTTCCGAGTCTGAATACGACTACCAGGGAGATGGTTGGGAGGATTAGAGGTCTTGTTCCTGCGCTCAAGTTTGGTTCATGAAAATGGAGATGATGCCCACTGCCATTCTTCTTGATGCTATTCTAGTTGCTGCATTCTCTAAGTGATTCCACCAAGTGGCGATGTAATAATGAGTAAACCTTGCTATTTGTACTCTCCTTAAGACATGTATTCGATGTATGACTATGATATCGAATGTTATTGGATAATGTGATGGAATGATCACCTGGGACTATCACGTTATACTTCGTATCTGTGGATTTCCCTTCGTGGAAATTAGGATTGTTTTAGTTGGTATCAGAGCCATACTTTACCCTAGGATGAGACCCTTAGGTTTGGGTGATAGAATTAGCAGTGGAACTTGTCTTGTTTAGTTATATGTACTGACCTTGCATCTTTTTATGCATGGCTTACCTCTTTTCTAATCTGCTGATCCCATTTTATGGAATGATTTGTAGATGGCACCCACATTTGAGCTTCCCGTCGACGGTCTGAGCTATGGAGGTTTTGCTCGGATGCTCCACGATGTCCTTTTATGCATGGCTTACCTCTTTTCTAATCAAGTCAAATAAGCAAGAATCATGAGTTGTCTAGTGAGGGCATAATAATCAATTGGCCATGATAGCTTGCTTAGTAAGATAAAGCAATATTTTTTTTGCAATTTTGAGTAAATGAAAGAATATGTTAGTGTCGGGTTCATAATCCTGGGGTCCCTCGGGGACCAGCTTCCACGCCAAGGCTCAGCCCAAGCAGACAGCATGAAACTCATGCGCTAGCCCAAGAGTCTAAAACAATAGGTCGGAAGGGCGGTCCAGTCACCGACCGGAAGGTCTGGCCAAAGAGGAACAATGCCCGCTTGTCGACTACTTCGGCCCACCTCTCCGATCGGAGCGCTCGCTTTGGACTCCAGCCGCCTCCGGATGGCCTCTCCGATCAGAAGGCCTGGCCCAAGAACTACTTCTAACTCTAACCCCGCGTCTCCGACCGGGGTTCACAGGAACCCTGCTCACCGTTCTTCTTTGACTGGTGCGAACAGAGCCGACTGGGGCCATCCGACCGGGGACGCCCGCTCGGAAAGGACCAGGGGATGAACGGAGAAAGCAAGCCAGGGCGCGCAAGTCAAACCGCGATACCAGGGGCCATACCTTGTATGCCTATAGGAATAGTACTCTGCAACCGCCCTAACACAAACAGTATTGTAGGCGCCGACATTTCCCTCTACAGTATTGTGGGCACCGTTAACTCCCATATGGTAAGGCCCCCCACTTGCCTCTGGGCATCGATAGTATTGTGGGCGCTGAGATTTACCATACCCGGTGAACGTGGTGAGACCCCTCACATGCCTCTAGGCATCAAACAATATTTGCAGGTACCGACATCTACCATTCCTAAAGAAGGCAACGCAACCTCCCACATGCATTTGACATTCTATAGTGACATCAACAGTGTTGTAGGCGCCTACCATTATCTTGTACCCGCCGGCTTGGGCAACAAAGCTCAGTGGCATACGTACCCTCACCCTCTCACTTGTAAAGCCATCCCCTTTATCTATAAAAGGGGATGCGCTCCCTCCAACAAAGGAGAGCCCTTTTTAGTTAACAAACACCGATCAAGTTCACTAGCTCACAACCATAGAACTGCCGGGTTCGGACCTCAAGCACACGCTTGAACACTTAGCTCATAGTGTAGCTCCTGTCGCTCTCGACCCTTCCGACCGGAGCCGACCAGACCTCTTGTACACCCCATCTTTCTCCTCGTTTGTAACCCCACTGCAAACTTCGAGCACCTGGGCTCAGGAATAAAGTCACTAACCGACCCAAACTAGATGTAGGGCATGTTGCCTAAACCAGTATAAACCCTGTGTCATTGAGTGCTAGGCCACCTCCGATCACAATGTACAGCAAAACTACAAATATTCACTAGTTGGTCACTTTCTGCACCGACAGTTGGCGCCGTCCGTGGGGAGCATGCTGTATGTTCAACACTTTTTGGTCATCGGATGGCCCACTTTTCCACCACCCTCGCCGTGGTGGGCTCAGGCGATATGATTCGCTTTGGCTCGCTAGAGTTTCCCGCACTCTCATCAGCTGGGATGTGGGTTCCACCCGTCTTTGAGCCATCCCAGGCCTTCCTCTTCAGAAGCCTGGACTTCGTCGCCGACCGGCTCGGCGTACTACACCTCCATGAGGAGGCTCATGTCCCGGCACCCATCAAAGGGGCGCCCTCCATCGACTCTGGGACGCATGACTTCGACGACACGGCATCTACGCTTTATTCCGAGCAAACTATCTACTCAAACCCCACTTTAAGTAATATGCGTACTGTTATTTCCTCTTTATCCACTATCTCCCACCGATCATCCGGAGGGACCGTACCACACATGCCACAAACACCGTATGACCGGTTCCCCTACGGTCTCGTGTCCTCCATGGATGTGTACGCTCGGGGGCTCCAAAGCATGCTGGCGCCATCCCCCCTCACACCTGAATTCATAGGAATGGCGAGCTACGCTCTCGCCGCTCTCTGTGAACTCCCATATAATGAGGGTGAGAGCGATGACTCTAGCATCGGCTATGTGGCACATCGCCACCATCCATCCCGGGAGTGCGCTATGGCAGACGCTCTGAGATAGCCACTGGTGGTTGTGGAATCCGCGTAGACTCACACCCCTCTGGACCCGTGTGCGGGGGCCCTTGCGTCTGCACGAGCACACGCCAAGGAATTACGACAACGGTGGCAGAACCAGCCGCCGCCTGCGCCGGCGCATTCGGTACAACACGTTGCACCCCATGTGCATGACCCGGCGTGTGGCGCCTGGGGTCGCGCCCGCCAGGTCCAACATGACATCGTGAATGAGGGGAATGATCCCCCATAGTTTGCTTGGGCCACCTAGAACATTGCTGCTGCGGCAATGCTTCTGCGCGGTGTTCCTGAGCCCGTTGACCCCCGGGAGCGATAGGTCTACCGGAACCTCTGGGTTTTGGTAGAAGCCACCGCCGTTCAATAGGCGAAAAGCTCCACATCACGACTCCAACACACACCCTCTCTCCCCACCAGGGGAACGGGGACATGCCAGATGGATCGCTCCATCCACTTGTTGCTACAGCCGCTAGGTGTGGCCCAGGGGACGACAGCCGCGCCACAGTCCGACATGGCGCATGCTCCACACCGACCATTGGTACATGAGCAGCCCGACCCGCACCAGGATGCTCGCAGCATCATCAGCAACTGGCATCGGGCCCGGCACAATGATGATGTCCACCGGGCGGCGGCAAGAGCAGGCACCACAGATCCTAGCCGAACCATCGAGGGGAGCGGTGAAATGCGCCCCAGGTATGGTCGCCGACCGAACGACCGGAGTCTCACCCTGAGGGTCTAGGGCCATGGGCCTTTGACCGGTGTATCCAAAGAGTGCCATTCCCATAGCACTTCTGACCGCCCACCAGCATCACCAAGTACACCGGGGAGACAAACCTCCGCATTTGGCTCAAAGATTTCTGGCTCGCCTGCCGAGCCGGAGGGGTGGATGATGACTTTTTCATCATTTAGTATCTCCCCATCTATGTGGGGGAACATGTTTGGGCATGGCTTGAATTCCTCCCACACGACAGCATCCACGACTGGGCGGACCTCAAGAGGATCTTCGTCGGAAATTTCTAGGGGATGTATGTCCACCCTGAGAACTCCTGGGACCTCAAGAGTTGCCAGCAGGAGCCCAGTGAGTCCCTGCAGGACTACATCCGTAAGTTCTCCCAACGATGCAACTCCCTCCCTGATGTCGTCGATGCTGACATCATCAGTGCATTCCTCTCTGGGACGACCTACAAGTCCCTAGTCCACAAGCTTGGATGTCTGAAGCCCCGTTCCACCCATGACCTGCTCGACGTCGCCACTAACCATGGCTTTGGCGAGGAGGCATTCAGAGCGGTCTTTAGTGGAGGTCGGGACAAAGGCAAGGCCAAGCACGCGGGCCACGATGAGGGCCCCTCCATGTAGAGGGGCAAGAAGAACAAAAAGGATCAGCGCCGATCGGACAACACCACGATGGTCGCCGCGACTGATCACACGGGCAAGCAGCCCCAACAGGGCTGCCCGACCACTTCAACAAACTCATGGATAGTCCATGCACCAACCATGCCTACCCTGTCAAAGACCTCTACAAGGACTACGAGCTCCTCAAACATTTCCTCTGATAGGCTGGCGCGCCAAAGGAGGGAGACGGCAAAGAGGCGGCAACCAAGAAAGGAGGCACGGTAGGCAAGGATGAAGATGGCTTTCTCAAACCTGAGGAGTGCATCATGATCTTCGGCGGGTCCGATGCCATCTAGACGAAATGCCAGCACAAGGTGCGCTATAAGGAGGCATGCACCACCGAGACAGCCATCCCCTCCTTCCTTAGTTGGTCGAAATCTCCGATCACCTTCTATCAGAGGGACCATCCCTCCCACGTCGTGAGACCAGGACGCTACCTACTCATCGTCGACCCCATTGTCCACAAGAAGTGCCTCACCAAGGTGCTGATGAATTGAGGTAGCGGCCTCAACATCCTATACATCGACACCCTCGATGCCATGCACATGCCTCGATCAGACCTCCGCCTGGCGGGCTCCCCCTTCCATGGGGTAATCCCGGGAGCGCAGGCATACCCGCTCGGATAGATCAATCTGCCCGTCATGTTTAGCAGCTGGGCCAACTTCCGCTCGGAGGTCCTCACCTTTGAGGTGGTGGACTTTATAGGGTCCTACCACACCATCTTGGGGCGGCCATGCTATCAAGATTCATTGCAATCCCTAACTACACCTACCTCAAGCTAAAGATGCTGGTTCCGAACAACATCATCACCATGAGTAGCGCCTTTTCGCATGCCTTCATGTGCGACCGTGAACACTACGAGCTCGCCACTGTGGTCGTCAACTCATCCGAGCTCTCGTGGCTCGGGGAATCATTGGCCCCAGTAGTCCTAGACTGCAACAATCCAACCTCCTCGGCGGCCTTCCATCCGCTCGAGGAAACCAAGGCGGTGGGAATTGACCCCACCAACCCAACCAAGATGGTTTGAATCAGGACCCAGCTGCCGGCCAAATAGGAATGCGAGCTCATCGACTTCCTGCGTGACAATCACGATGTCTTCGCATGGTAGCCTTCTAACATGCTGAGCATACCGTGGGAGGTCACCGAGCATGCACTGTGCCTTATCCTGGGCTCAATGCCCACCAAGCAGCGCCTGCATCATTTTGACGACGAGAGGCGTAGGGCCATAGGCAAAGAGATCGCCAAACTCCTGGTAGCCGGACTCATCAGAGAGGTATTCCACTCTAACTGGCTTGCCAATCCCATTCTTGTTAAAAAGAAGACCGGGAAGTGGAGAATGTGCATTGATTACACTGGCCTCAACAAAGCGTGTCCAAAGGATCACTTTCCTTTGCCTCGCATAGACCAGATAGTCGACTCCACTTCGAGTTGCGAGATCCTCTTCTTTCTAGATGCCTACTCAGGCTATCACCAGATCACGATGAAAGAATCCGATCAGCTCGCAACCTCATTCATCCCCCCGTATGGTTCGTACTGCTACATGACAATGCCTTTTGGCCTGAAGAACGTTGGCGCCACCTACCAAAGGTGCATGCAGCAATGCTTCGCCGACCAAATCGACCCGCCCGATCAGCCTGATTAAGCCGAATGGCTGAAACCAACAATCGCCGTCTATGTTGATGACATAGTGGTCAAAATAGCTCAAGCTTGTGACCTGATCGCAAACTTGGCCACGACATTTGTGAACCTCCGAAGGTTCAACATCAAATTGAATCCCAAAAAATGTGTTTTTGGGGTTTTGAAGGGGAAGCTGCTTGGATACATCATGTCCGAGTACGGCATCGAGGCCAACCCTGAAAAGATCATGGCCATCTCCAACATGGGCCCCATACACAGTGTCAAGGGCGTACAAAGGCTCACCAGCTGTCTGGCTGCCCTGAGTCGCTTCATCTCCTGGCTCGGTGAACGGGGGATGCCACTCTATAAGCTCCTCAAAAAGACGGACGCCTTTGTTTGGACCGAGGAAGCCCAATAGGCTCTGGAAAGCCTCAAAGCGTCACTAATGTCGGCCCCAATCCTCATCGCTCCCAAATGGGGAGAACCCCTCCTCCTTTACATCGTGGCAAGCAACCATTTGGTTAGTGCCGCCCTGGTTGTCGAAAGGGAGGAGCTAGTACACCAGCTCAAGGTACAGCGACCCATATACTTCATCGAGGAGGTACTTACTGATCCCAAGGTCTGATACCCCAGGTGCAAAAACTCCTTTACGCCGTTCTAAAGGCGACCAGGAAGCTCCTGCACTACTTCACCGACCACGAAGTTGTGGTCGTCACTTCATACCCGCTTGGAGGCATCATCAGTAACCGTGACACCGCGGGGCGAATCTCCAAGTGGGCACTCAAACTCATGGGCCATGACATCAGGTATACCCCTCGTACCTCTATTAAGTCTCAGGCTCTCATAGATTTTGTCGCTGAATGGATGGAGGTCTAGCTACCGACTCTGGACGTCACCCACGAGTACTAGACAATGTACTTCGATGGGTCCGTAATGGCGCCCGGCTTGGGGGCTAGAGTGGTTCGGATCTCCCTAGATGGAAGTAGGCTCCGCTACGCCATCCGCCTCCATTTTTAGCTTCAAACAATGTCATGGAATACGAGGCCCTTATCAATGGACTACGCATCGCCGTCGAGCTCGGTGCTACGCGACTCTACGTTCGTGATGACTCAGAACTGGTCGTTGATCAGGTCATGAAGGAGTCTTCCTACAAAAGCCCCCTCATGACAGCGTACTACCAAGAGGTGTGCAAGCTTGAGGACAAATTCTAGGGGATCAAACTGCATCACGTCCCTCGAAGGGACAACGCCGCTGCCGATTTCCTTGCAAAATTGGCCGCCAGGCGGGATCCATCCCCGAGCGGGGTCTTCATCAACGACGTTCATGAGCCATCCGCCCACATCCTAGAAAGTCTAATCCAGACACACCCCAACGCCCAGCCAGCACTTGGGGGCTCTGACCCCGACGCCCAGCTGGTGCTCAGGGGCTCTGACCCCAATGCCAAGATAGCACTCGGGGGCTCCAATCCTAGTACCTCTATGATGATGTCACCTACGAACATCGCTGTATTGGTACTCGATCAAACCGACTAGCGAGTACTGCTACTCGCCTACCTCCTCAAGGAGGTTCTCCTGCCCGAAAGGACTGAAGCCCGATGGATCACCCGACGTGCCAAGACCTCGGTGATGAGCTCTACAAACAGAGTCCATCAGGGGTACTCATGAAGTGCATCCCCACCAACTAGGGGAGGCAGCTCCTCCTCGAGGTCCATGCTAGGATTTATGGACATCATGCGGCCCTAAGGTCGTTGGTCGAAAAAGCCTTTCGCTAAGGTTTTTACAGGCCCACCGTGCTATGAGATGCAGAGGAAGTCATCCGCAAGTGTGAAGGATGCCAGTTCTACGCTCGACAGACCCATTTGCTGGCATAGGAGCTTTAAACCATCCCCATCACCTGGCCATTCGTGGTCTGGGGCCTCAACATGGTAGGACCCCTCAAAAAGGGCCCAGGCGGTTTCACTCACCTACTCATAGCAGTCGACAAGTTCACCAAGTGGATAGAGGCCAAGCCCATCACCAACATCCGCTCGGAGGAGGCAGTCAAATTCTTCCTCGACATCATCTACTAGTTCATCGTTCCTAACTATATCATCACTGACCATGGGACTAACTTCACCGGGAAGAAGTTCCTAGACTTCAGCGGTGGATACGGCATTAGGATTGACTGGGCTTTGGTCGAACATCCATGAACTAACGGTCAGGTCAAACGTGCCAATGGCATGGTCCTCCAAGGACTTAAGTCATGCATCTTCGACTGACTCAACAAGTACGTCGGGCGATGGGTTGTAGAGGTCCCAGCGATCCTCTAGAGCCTAAGAATGACCCCAAACCGATCCACAGGGTTCACACCCTTCTTCCTGGCCTACGGAGCTGAGGTAGTATTACCCTCTGACCTCGACCACAGCGCCCCAAGAGTGAAGGCTTTCGACCGTGACTGAGCCATAGAGGCTCAATAAGACGCAGTCGACCTGCTCAAAGAGGCCTGTGAGATGACTGTCATCCACTCCACTCGCTACCAACAAACCCTCCACAGATACCACGAAAGGAAGATCAGAGGGAGGATACTCGAAGTCGGCGATCTCATACTCCGAAGGACCCAATCGATGAAGGAAAAACACAAGCTCTCTCCACCATGGGAAGGGCCCTATACGGTGACCGAAGTAGTCCAACCGGGCACCTACTGACTGGAGGACAACAACGGCAATGTTCTCACCAACACTTGGAACATTGAACAACTACATCGTTTTCCCCTAAATTTGGTCTAACCGCTTTTTAGTTAACACATACTCCTGTAAAAGCACCCCAGCCCGAACATTTAGTCTGGGGCGCTCGGGGGCTTCATATGGGGACAATATTGAATATTACCTCTCTTTTTCTTTCTATCACATGATAAACAACTTTGTCCCCAAACGGAAACACATTCCATTCCTTTGATTGCCCTATGTAACTCTATTCTTACTCCCAACCAAATGCACCCCACCACGACCTACGGTTACAAGCAACTGACCCCCGCGGGCCGTGCCCAGGCTCTTAACAGCTGCAACCCACGGAACTAACGAGCAGGTGAGAGGGAGAAAAGGATAAAAATGAAAGTCATGCTAGGATAAAAACAAGGAACGTATATCGTGGTTCTATCACAAAGGCAGTACTGATGTATTCATTGATACAAAAAACAGTTCACACGGGGACTCACCCACAAACTCAACTATTACATTTTTAACTACTACAAATACTATTGCGGCCGCTCGACGACATCACCTGAACGCCAAAGGAGAAATCGCGGCACACGATGCCAGACATAACCACAACCGCTAGGGACCCGCTCGGTTCCGCTCCCTCGACTTCGGCAAGCATAATGGGTACCTCAGGGGCATCGCACCCATAGATGCTCAGTAGAAGAGCATGGAGCTCCTGACCTTCTCATGTAGTCGAGGCAGCCCCTAGGTTGGGGCATTGCTACTGAGGCATGGCCGCCGTGGCTGGAAGAGATCTCATCAAACTTTATGAATTGGCCAACCTGAGCAGTTGCGGGCATGGGACCCTCCACCGGCATGATCCTGAGCAACTTCCCCTCCGATAAAACTCGCCCAGTGAAGATCCGTAGGAGAAAATCCATACACGGCTCCACCCCAAAGAAGGCCTCATAGATTAATCCAGCACTGCCCACGGCAGTCTCCAGTTCGACATCACGCTCTGGATTCACGAAAGGATCTATAAGTCCTCCCCCTCGCTCACCCCCTCTCTCACTTAGGAACCACCACAGCATACAGGCACTCTCAGTGAGAAAGAAGAAGGAGGAGAGACAATAGTTGGAGAGCAGGCAAAGGACTGTGATGGAGAGCCCTCTCCCTCCCCCTATTTAAGTCAAAAATGCGGTAGCCAAAGAAGGGCAAAAGATCAGAGCACAAAACTCTCCCCCTTCCCCCATTCAATATGAATGGGAAACGATGGGGCACGCCCTGACCGAAGGGACATGCACTAACCAACGGAACGACACCGGGTCAGACGGAATGCCGCCTTGCAAGACAAAATGTGGCCTAGGTATGGCCCACCACTATTGCATGACCAGGTGCGAAAATCGAAGCGTCACTACATGCAGGCAGCTCTCTGCATCCCTAGGCGGGACTTGGAAAAACCCAAAATGGGATCTCCACCGGGAGAGACCATCGGGCTTCCCAAGCCGATCGAACGGCTCAGAAAGACACACCGAGACACAGGTAGGAAGTGAAGGGATGCCCCACGTAGGCCATGCCAGCTCTGTCATGAACGACAAGCACAGGTCCTAGTCGGACATTTCCGACTGAAGCTCTCTGAACCCTGTCACTCAAGTCATCAAGGTGAACACTACCAACCCCCTCTATTTCCTTATAATCATTCCATACATCCATATGCGCATTCATTCCATATGCCCGTGTCTCCCGGATGATTCAGGCCCTGAACCGCCTGGGGGCTCGGGAACTAAGCATCACACATGCAGCGAAATACATCACAACGCTCCATGTTGTGTCACGAAACGGCGGTTGCCTCATTCAACATGAGCAACCAACAGAGCCAGGGGAGAAAAACGTAGATGGGCCCGTGCGGCCCTCGCCCAGTCTGGCAGACCGGGTCATCTCAACCTTCTTGTTTGATCCTGAACCTCTCGCCAAGCCCACATAATCTCCATCGAGGGGAGGCCGTTAGGCCACCTGGGTCGGTCTCCGGAACGACCCAGGCATCTACCGGGTTGCAGGTAAAGGAGCAGTGGAATGTCATAAGAGGGCTATGCCGACCCCATCATGAATGACGAACCTGGATTCTGCTTGATCACACCCGTTAGAGAACTCACCAAGCACGTCACTCGACCTCGAGTGATCAGGACAAGCGACAAAACTCAGCCCCTCCGGTTGTGAGGAACCGAGGATGGGGTAACACACACAACTCACACCAACCCCTACTATGGCCCAACGAGGCTCGGGGGCTCAAGACACAAAAAGCCTGGGTCTGTGACCCCAAACTCGCCCCTTCCGACTGCACTCCAAACTACCTGGGTCTGCGACCCCGATCTCGCCCCATCCGGCTACACTCCGACTATGCTCCAAACTACCTAGGTCTGTGACCCTGATCTTGCCCCATCCGGCTACGCTCTAACTACGCTCCAAACTACCTGGTCTATGACCTCGATCTTGCCCCATCTGGCTATGCTCCGACTGCGCTCCAAACTACCTGGGTCTATGACCCCAATCTCGCCCCATCTGGCTACGCTCTGACTCCGCTCCAAAGCACCTAGGTCCGTGATCCCAATCTTGCCCCATGACTTCGACTCACCCAATCCCACGATGCGCATCAACGCCAAGATAAGTGAGCTCTGTCGTGTCTAAACAAACTTCCTCGCCCGATCCCACGGCGCGCATCGACGCTAGGATCAGTGAACTCTATCGCGTCCAAACTAACTTCCTCGCTTGATCCCACGGCGCGCATCGATGCTAGGATCATTGAACTCTGTCGTGTCCAAACTAACTCCCTCGCCCGATCCCACGACGCGCATCGACGTAGGATCAGTGAGTTCTGTCTCAATCCAATCCCTGTGCCTAACCGCCTCGGCTGCACAACGACGCCTTGGTTGACAAAACTCCATCTCAAACTAAGAACACGCACACACAAATGCTAAACGAACATCCCCCAGATGGTTCTGCCCAAACCGCCTAGGGGCTCGAGGGCTACACCCGCAGGTGCGCTCACGCGTACCCATCAACGAAATGAAAATCCTCCCCCGCTGACAACATAGAAAACCCCTAGACGGTTCTGCCCGAACTGCTCGGGGGCTCAAGGGCTACACCCGCGGATGAACTCGCGCGCACCCGTCGGGAAGACAAAAATCCCCCGGATGATTCTGCTCGAATCGCCCGAGGGCTTGGGGGCTCCTGTTGGGTTCATAAACCCGGGGTCCCTCAGGGACTGGCTTCCACGCTAAGGCTCGGCCCAAGCAGATAGCATGAAACTCATGGGCTAGCCCAAGAGTCTAAAACAATAGGCCGGAAGGGCGGTCCAGTCACCGACCAGAAGGTCTAGCCGAAGAGGAACAACGCCCGCTCGTCGACTACTTCGGCCCACCTCTCCGACTGAAGCACTCGCTTTGGACTCTAGCCACCTCCGGACGGCCTCTCTGACTAGAGGGCCTGGCCCAAGCACTACTTTTGACTCTGACCCTACGTCTTCGACTAGGGTTCGTAGGAACCTTGCTCACCGCTCTTATCCGATTGGTGCGACTAGAGCCAACTGGGGCCATCCGACCGGGGACGCCCGCTCGAAAAGGACCAGGGGACAAACGGAGAAAGCAAGCCAGGGTGCACAAGTCAAACCACGATACTAGGGACCATACCCTATATGCCTACAGGGATAGTACTCTATGACCGCCCTGACACAAATAGTATTGTAGGCACCGACATTTCCCTCTATAGTATTGTGGGCTCCGTTAACTCCCATATGGTAAGGCCCCCCACATGCCTCTGGGTAGAGATAGTGTTGTGGGTGCCGGGATTTACCATACCAAGTGAACGTGGTGAGACCCCTCACATGCCTCTAGGCATTAAATAGTATTTGTAGGTACCGACATCTACCATTCCTAAAGAAGGCAATGCAACCTCCCACATGCATCTGACATTCTATAGTGACATCAATAGTGTTGTGGGCACCTACCATTATCTTGTACCTGCCGACATGGGCAACAAAGCTCAGTGGCATATGTACCCTCACCCTCTCACTTGTAAAGCCATCCCCTTTATCTATAAAAGGGGATGCGCTCCCTCCAACAAAGGAGAGCCCTTTTTAGTTAACAAACACCGATCAAGTTCACTAGCTCACAACCAAGAACCGCCAGGCTCAGACCTCAAGCACATGCTTCAACACTTAGCTCATAGCGTAGCTCCTGTCGCTCTCGGCCCTTCCGACTGGAGCCGACCGGACCTCTTGTACACCCCATCTTTCTCCTTCTCGTTTGTAACCCCACTGTAAACTTTGAGCACCTAGGCTCAGGAATAAAGTCACTAACTGACCCAAACTGGACATAGGGCACGTTGCCGGAACCAGTATAAACCATGTGTCATTGAGTGTTAGGCCACCTCCGATCACAGCGTACGGCGAAACTACAAATATTCACTAGTTGGTCACTTTCTGCACCGACAGTTAGTATTATATATTTTTTTCATAAATTCTGAATGAATTTATTGAAAGCAATTAAATCTATTTTATCTATTTCTTGATCAAAGTTAATATTATGAGAAGGGTCTAGGAAAATTTTCAAACGTTGATCGTTTACTTTGAAAATGTTACCGTCATCATCCTAGATGGTGATCGCGCCATGTGGTGATGTGTTGATGACGGTGTATGGTCCTTTCCATTTGCTACGCAATTTTCCATCACCGAATAGCTTGACTTTTGAATTGAAGAGTAAGACCTTGTCTCCTTGCTTGAATTCTTTTAGCTTGATTTGGTGATCATGCCATCTTTTGGTTCTTTCTTGATAAAGTTTGGCACTATGGTAGGCCTTCTCTCTCCATTCTTCTAGCTCGGCTATTTGCTTTTGTCTATTTTTGCCGGCTAGCTTGAAATCCATGTTCCAGCTCTTGATTGCCTAGTGAGCTCGATGCTCCAGCTCAACTAGTAAGTGGCAGCTCTTTCCATAAACTAGCTGGAATGGTGACATACCGATGGGGGTTTTGTAAGCCGTCTTGTATGCCCATAGTGCATTAGGAAGCTTGTTCTTCCAACCTTTCCCCATCTCATTGGCCATTTTCCGTAGGATATTTTTGATCTATTTGTTTGAAGTCTCAGCTTGTCTGCTGGTTTGAGGATGATATGGGGTGGCGATGTTGTGCTTAGCCCTAAGCTCTTTCAGGAAGGCTCTGAATGTCTTATCGATGAAGTGGGATCCCCCATCACTGATCACCATCCTTGGTGTTCCAATGCGAGGGAAGATCACTTCATGGAACATCTTTCGTGCATGCTTGGCGTAAGCGGCTCTGCATGGCAATGCTTCCACCATTTCGACATGTAGTCAACGGCAACGAGGATATACTCATAGTCCTGTGACTTTTGGAATGGTCCCATGAAGTCAATGCCCCACACATCAAATATTTCTATTTGAAGGTTGTAGTGTAGGGGCATTGCATTGCGAGCGTTGATGCTTCCATGGAATTAGCACTTCAGACACCTCCGAATGAACTCCTTGGTGTCCTCGTACATCGTTGGCCAGAAGAACCCGCATTGCCAGATTTTGGCTTGTTTGCGGAAGACTCCATAATGGCCTCCGTATGGTGCTACATGGCATCTTTCAATGATCTACATCCCCACCACTGTCGGCACACATATCCTCAATAGACCATCCAAGCATACCCAGTACACATACGGATCATCCCTAAGGTGACGTCGGCTTTCGACTTGCAACTTTCTCCTGTTTTCTCTTGGTGGTACATAACCTGCAACCATGAAGTTCATAATGTTTGAATACCATGGGTTGGAGTCTGTCACCTTGAGTTGCATGTCATCGCATAGGAAGTCATTAATTGGTAGTTCCTGCATGTTAGTGACTTGCATACGCAATAAGCGATCTACAACAATATTCTCTACTCCCTTTTTATCTTTTATTTCAAGATCAAATTCTTGGACTAAGAGAATCCATCTTATTAAACATGGTTTTGTATCTTTCTTAGTGAGCAAATATTTTAATGCAGCATGATTAGTGTAAATAATAACTTTTGCTCCAACTAAGTAAGATATGAATTTATCAATAGTAAAAACGACTACAAGAAGTTCTTTTTTAGTAGTTGCATATTTAAGCTATGCTCTTGTCAGTGTTTTGGTAGCATACACGATTGCATGATGCTTCTTATCTTTGGTTTGGCCAAGGACCGCACCAACAGCATAGTCACTAGCATCACACATGATCTCAAACGGTAGCGACCAATCGGGTGGTTGGATGATTGGTGCTGAGATGAGTGCTTTATTAAGAGTGTGGAAAGCATTTAAGCACTCATCTGTGAACTCAAAGGGTGCATCCTTAGCTAGTGGGTTCATGAGGGGTCTAGAGATTTGTGAAAAGTCACTGATGAATCATCTATAGAACCCCGCATGACCTAGGAAGCTACAGATTCCCTTTACGCTCACTAGGGGTGGTAGCTATTCAATCACCTCGATCTTTGCCTTGTCTACCTCAATCCCCCTCTCGAACACAAGGTGCCCAAGAACGATGCCCTCTCAGACCATGAAAAGGCACTTTTCCTAGTTGAGTACCAGGTCCTTTTCTTGGCTTCGTTGCAAGACTTTGTCTAGATTCTCTAGACAATGGTCAAAGGTTTTGCCATAGACTGAAAAGTCATCCATGAAAACCTCCATGATTTCTTCTATCATGTCTGAGAAAATAGACATCATGCATCGTTGGAATGAAGCGGTTGCATTAACAACCCGAACGACATTCTGCGATAAGCATACATTCCGTACGGGCATGTGAAGGTTGTCTTGCTTTGATCATCGGGGTGGATAGGAATCTGATGATACTCTAAATACCCATCGAGGAAACAAAAGAAAGAATGCTTTGCCAACCTCTCTAACATTTCATTAATGAAAGGTAGTGGGAAGTGGTCTTTCTTTGTTGCCGCATTGAGTTTTTTGTAGTCTATACACATTCTCCACCCGTGACGGTGCATTGTGGGATCAACTCATTTTTATTATTCTCAAAGGCTATCATGCCTCCTTTCTTTGGGACCACTTGGACAGGAATAACCCAGTCACTATGTGGTATGGGATAGATTATCCCAATGTGAAGAAGTTTGAGGACTTCCTTCTTCATGACTTCCCGCATCGCATTGTTGAGCCTACGCTGAGGCTCTCGAGATGGTGTACTTGAAGGATCCATTGGAATGTGATGGGTACATAGAGTTGGGCTAATCCCCTTGAGATTTTGCAAGGAATACCCAAAGACTGTCCTATGTTTTTCTAAGATAGCGATGAGTTTGGATGTCTCCTCTTCAGCAAGCTTGATGCTTATGATTACATGAGTCTCTTTGTCGCCATTCTAGAAAGCGTAACGTAGGCTAGTGGGTAGGGGTTTTAGCTCAACCAGAGGTCATGTCAGTGCTTCCTCTTGAGGAAGATCTATGGTTTCTCCTAAGTTGTCCTCTTCTTCTATGAAGAGTTTGGTATCTTTTTCTAAGAATGACTTAGGGGAATCAAAGGGTAAAACCGACATAACTTCCTTGGGCAGCTTTGGATCAGGGAGAGATTCTGCCACCGAGTTTTTGGCTAGAGTGATCAGAATGGAAAATGTGTCTCTACCCAACTTTACATTTAGATCCCTTGATGATGGTGGTTCCATAAAGAGCTTTTCTAAGGGGTGCCCTATTAAGATGTCAAAATCCTGAATGTCAAAGACATGGAAATCGAGAGCCATTTCGGCATTATCGTGATGAATTGTGGTGTTATGTAGAATTCCATGTCCTTTCAGGATTGATCATGGATTATCTCTAAGAGATTTGTTTATTGGAGCAAGTGGTTCATTGCCAAAGTAGGCAGATGCAAAAGATGCAGACATTAGATATGCTCTAATAGTGGGTGAGCTAGTAAAGAACATCCACCATTGTTCTAAGGACTTTGCATCGGATGGAGGGACATGAATCTAAATTTCTTTAGAAGAACGCTCTGCCTCTTCCACCCATTCACTGCTCATGATAGCAGTCAACTCCTTGATGGATTCCCTAAGGAATTCGTCATCTAAAGGTTATAGAGGAGTGATAGGAATTGGTGGCCTCTTTTGGTATGAGTGCTTCGAGGTGTTTCTGAAATCTTCGAAAAAGTCATCCTCAAAATTCAGAAGGTACGAAGGTTGGAAACCTTCCTCCGAATCTTCTGGTCTGGGCAAGGGTCCCTCTAAAGGTGTTATGGGCTCAGCCTCAGCCGAAGAGACTTCCTTGTGGCTAGGCTCAGGCTCTACACGGAGGGGTTCTCACTACTACACTCGCACCTTTCATAGCCGCGTCATAACCCACATCATAGTCTAATTTTAGCCTCAGCAGTATGCTATCGATAGTGATACTCATAGCCATCATGGTCAATATCTAAGACTAACTGGGGTGTATACTACACCACCATATTGGCTTATCATCCATCCATGATAAGGTCCTTACTTCCATTGCATTGAAACATGACCCGCGTGTGTGGGTATGCACTAACACAGCCACATGGCTTATGATCCATCCATGATCAGATCCTTATTCCGTCACATTGGAGCGTGACATGCTTGTGTCGAGGTGAACATCACCATTGCTTTAGCATATGAACCATCTGGTCATAGGGCATGGTCACCGTTGCATTGCAGTATGATCTGCCCGTGATGATCCTTTAGTACGTGTCAGGTTACTAAATGATTCGGTGGTGATGCACTATTGACCCCTGCCACATCAGACGAATAGCGGTGGTGATGGTCATCTGCTTCACCAAAGGCGAGTAGTACGGCGGTGATGACAAAACAACCAACGGCCCTTACATCCGACGGTGACAGAATTGCATCTAGTTTTCACAATGTATTTATTAATTTAGCTGGGCCTTAATAACCTATTGAACACACACCATACAGATATAATCATTACACATCATTGATCATGTACACAATGAAGAGTACTTGTTATAATAACAATGCTCAACACTAACATAACAATTGTGTCAACTGATGAATTAACATAAATAGTACATAGATAGCATAATAAAGGTTCTGCTCCCTACAGACTTACATAAGGTAGATGTGCTCCTTGATTAGCTTGGTAGCCAATGCAGCATGGAACCCTTCTACCTCCCATAGCCATTGTAGCAAAATCGTTCAAAAGCACTGAGACTAAAAAACCTGCACAATACAAAGCAATAGAATTAATAATATTCAACATACCATTGGTTTAGTTGCCAAGCCAAAATTGGACTATATATAGACTCAAAACAACTCTCTACCTAAACAAAGACATGTCCTAACAACAAAATACAACATATGCACCTTTACTGCTCCTGCTAATGACTCCATGAACAAGGGAACATAAGGCAAATAGTGAGCTCCATTCAAATAAATACTCTAGGTACTTTTAGGATAGCAGACGACCCAAGCAGGGTGGACATGAACTTTTCTACGGCTCATGTCATATGCCATCAGTGTTCTGTCCTCCCCAACAAGGAGAATCAAATTCCATTCTAGGTGAACTGCAATCACTCTGTAGTCTGCATTGGTAGCCTCGGAACCGAGTCCAATATTGTTCAATCCAAATAGCTGCAGCGTGTTCACCATATGCTTCAATGTCCATTTACTAGTACCATAGTCTTCAAGGATACAGATTGAAAGGTCAGACGTATTGAAAATATCAACAATACATAGACACAACTGACCATGATCTCCATGGATGGACATTGCAGGACCTAGTGGCCTAAGAATTTTCCTCCATGTCTTTCCCTCCATATCAACAGCAACTATGTGGGACACCTCTAGCATGTGCATAAAACCATTAAGAAACATAGTTCCTAAAAATTTGCATACTAGAATATCCTCTCCTCATTCAGATTCTTTACACATCCATGCTCCAGCTTTGAATGAGTAGATGCTGACAACTAACACCCCAGGTGACCTTACCCACAGTTCTACCATATGGAAGTGCAAGGAGATTGTGGGATCAAACCCCAAGCGAGCGGAACCATAATAAAGGGTGCTATGCAGCAGTACCACTAATTTGCTAGTCACTAGATTGTAGACAACATAGTGAAGCCCAACGCACCAATAGAGGAAGAGGCCTCTGTAGCAATCTGAGATGACTAAATCCATATGGGGAAGGGCAAGAAGGAAAAGGAGGGGTATTTACCAGTGAAACTGGAGAATCGACATTTGCTTTTCTAGTTGCTAGACATGAATCCGATGACAAACTAGGGCAGCTCCTTACGATGCTCGAATTCAGAGATGAGGTGGTACTAGGAGCGACACACACACTTGTAGCTGCACAAGGTGCGGGCGGTGAGGCAGCAGAGGATAAGGACTAAGACATCGTCTATGAGGATGTCTACTTCATTCCTCTTGTTGGTGGCCTCCTCCATCTTGACTAGAATGTGGTGGAGCAGGGCTGACGATGGAAGCAGCAGCACTATCGCCTGAATCAGAGTAGGAGCACCTACGGGGATGTGCTCGTGAGCTACTTAATGATCAGATGGAAGCTTGATTCATACTCAGATGAGATAAGAGGGTAATAAAAAGCCAAGAAACATGGATAAGAGAAGTGCAAGAAAGCATTATCCTTGCTTTTGGATCTTGCGGTAGTGAGCTCGAGCGGCCACGGTGGTGATGAGTACTAGCCTAGTCACCGGTGCATCTATACGAGCATGACGGTGAGGCATACTGGAGTGGAGCACTAGCTTGTCGGTGGTGAGTGGTGGCTTGCACACCGATGAGTAGGTGAGGAATAGCAGCACTTGAGGAGGAGACAGACAAGGTGGCATCTAGGTGGGTAGCGTTCTTTGTAAGCTAACTAGAAACAAGCCAAAAATTCGAAAAACACACTGGAGTATAGCCCTAGCCTGCAAATTTTGACGATATCGGTGGTGAAGGCTACCGACGGTGGTGATTGGGTCTTAAAGAAGATGGTACACAGCACCTAACAACAAGCGTGTCATATGGAAATTGAACATTGGAAAGGAATAAAATATTATGAACTATAGGTTACAACAAGAAGATGTTAACACCTAACAGCGAATAGCGGCGGTGATATAATTTTTTAACGACGCTTATATCTAACGGTGACATAATTGTACAATGTTGATACTAATTCAGGTGGGCCTTAGTAGCTTACCGAACACACAGCGTACTTTTTACAATAACAATGGACGCTAACATGACAAAGTTCATCAGCTGATGTTGCATAATAAAGGTACTGATCTCTACAATAACAATGGACACGATTATAAAGCTATACCATACGGCAGTTTGCACATACAAAGCAACACCCCACCAGCATTATAGTGAGGTAACAGTGTTCAAAATCAACAAAATACATTCATTTTTTATTAACTCTGTTACACTTTTCATTCACCAGGTGTACAATAACAAGGATCTATCAGCAACTATAGTTATGGTGACAAAAACCTTGGCCATGTTCTTCAAGACTACTTCAGCAGTACTTTTTAGCGAACAAACAGTGTTTTTCTATCACAACAAATCATCATAAGCATCGGCATAAGCCAAATTTTAGCGATGACCGTAGGTTTATCCCCGCACTGAGTGATGGACATCTCATGAAGCATAGAAGCCAAACAAAGGCATAACTAACCTTCACTGCACCTTCGAATCTTCGCCACAAGTAGGGACGATGCCTAGAAGAAGCATAGGGAAGAACCTCCTAGCAGAACTCCCTCTAACATATGAGAGGATGAGGAGCCCCATGAGGAGCCTTGCCCACGCCATCTTCGTCAACATCGGAGAGGAACGCATGCCACGGCGTTGAGAGATCCTAGGTCGAGATCTGTGGGCTTAAAAGGTTTCCTGACAACAACAAGGCACCCTCCTTCGCCCTCTAGGATTTTCAACAAATATTCTGACCTAGAAGTCTCCCGCACGTCAACCATCAACTAGCCTAGCCGTAGTGTCATTGGCGACCCGGGACACCGAAGATGATATTGTTCTTCCCCATCTCTTCGTGGAACTTCCTCTAACACCCAAGATGAATGGCCAACAGCAAGCCGCTATAGAACCCAATCTTGAAAGCCTTCTCCCAGCAACAGTGGAGCCGCCGAAGTACGCCATGAACCATGGTGGATGAAAGGAGTTGCCGCTCTCTTAGTCTAATGCTAATGGATTTGGAGGGAGGGGAGGGGCGAGAGACTCAGTCCACCCCGACCTGGCTTAAATAGGTTAGCCTTGAAGATGCTCCTAGACTCAGTGCAGTTAAGATGCGTGATCTAGGGAGCACGCATCAGGGAAGATGAGGTATATGACGGTTCCCGACATAATAAGTGGTGGGGACGGTATTGGAATCAAAGTTGGGACATTCAACACTCATGCACTTAAATATGCTAGCCTTGAAGATGCACTCAGACTTAGTGCAGTTAAGATGCATGATATAGGGAGCATGTGTCACGGAACCGACCAATTTATAAGAGCACAAGTACAAAAACAATCGCCGAAATGATCAAACTCTCGAACTTGAGCCCATATAAACCCGGTAGTCAACCAAAATCCCAAAGGATTTCAAACCAACTTGCATACAACCAAGATCACAGTAATTCAACATAACATATTGTACGTTACAACATTTTGCAGACGTTCGCAAATAGATTACATCATCACAGAGTCATCGCTATTACAAAACAAGTCTTGTAAACATGCAGAAGCAAATAGTTTAACTCGCACACCAAGTTCAAATACACATACTGGTTTGCTGATCACGGCCCGCAAAAGCATTCAGATAAGAGAACGGAGATCATGCCCATGATCTAGTCTTCGTCACTCACCGGGTGGAGACAATACTTACAGAATCCCTGATATAGAAGGTCATCTGCAACAAGAGGGAATAAACCCTGAGTACGGGAATGTACTCAGCTAGACTTACCCATCGAAAACCAAACAAATGACACCAAGGATTATGCAAAGCTTAAGGTAGTGGAGCTGGCTGACACTTTCTTTTTGCAGAAAAGCATAAGTAGTATGATCAACTCTTATCCTGACTAGCAGTGACTTTTTAGCCATTAACCTGTCATCTATATTAGCACCTGTACTAAGCAATCATTTTATTAGGGTGCAGACATTAATAACCATATCAGGTATTCATTGTGGCAACCTTATCATCATCATCCATTTAACCATATCGTTAAATTAATTGAATCTACGTTGCCGCTGCTCAGTCAAGTTCTCACTATCCGGGAGAGACGGCGATTCGAATCGATTCCTATCCAGCTGGAGGGGTATTCCTAAACATAAACCCTGCTTCCCCCATCAGGGTCGCAAGCAAGTCACCTTTGGTACGATTCAGGAGTCGCGAGTTTGAACAGATCGACATTCTTAGAGAACCACTCTGCCAAGGTTGTTCGGGACTCTAACCCGCCTTGGACTTATGCCAATGGCTCTCCGCACATCCTTACTACCTCCAGAATGTCGCCACTACTCGCGTCCCCGGCATGAGTCGAGCTACTAGGCTTCGCGGTCAGAACGACTTATCCAGCCAGCTAAGTGTTAGGCTGCGTTCAACATGACATGAGGACATACAGCGTATCGGTCCTTAAACGACTCAGACGGAGTCACTATGTTCAAACCTACACAAGATGCCGCCCGGTCTTAATTCATTATTCACATGGTTCTTTTCCACGATAGCAAATATAGCCAACCGTGATCCACTTCATCCTAAAGCTCGCAGGTGACAGGAAATCACCTGACTTCTACCGCACTAAGCATGGCTAAGCATTTAACCCGTTCCTGAACTTAAATAGGATTCCAGTGCGATATTTGGACAAGGAAGGATATATAATGCAGCAATTGGTTCCAACCAATTCCTATACTTAATGCATCATCAACAATAAAAGATACTCAATGTATTTGTAAAAACATGGGAGGCTTAATATGCTCCGGGGCTTGCCTTTCAGGAACGAGGAAGGCTGGTGGTCAGGGCACTCGGGCAACTCCTCCGCGGTGGCTGCTTCGTCGGCTTCCTGCACCTCGGGTTCCTCCTCCTGGTTGGCTCCCTCGAACTCCAGCAACGTCACTCCCTCTGGCACACCTATTGCATGAATGCACAAGATAAATATCATGGATGCACATGAACAAATGTCGGGGATGCTCGGGGAATGCACATGTTCGCTGTAGTTTGCATATTCCAACTTAAGCCCTATTCAAATCACTTTCACTTACCACGTTTATACAACCTAATGTATAATTGCTCATCTTCAGTTAATGACCTAGCACCTGCACCTAAGCATATTCTCAAGTTAGGCTAACCCCTAAACAATTAACGAGAACATTGCGCAAACATACACTCAAGCATTTGTATTTCAACCAAATGGAGACTATGTAGCGGTACAGTAAACTAGCCATAACTAGAGATTTATAAATCCAAATGATATGCAACAAGACAATCTGGAAAAGCTTATAAAATTGTCTACAATACATTTTCAGACCTCAAAGCATGATTCACACCTTTACCAGGTCGAAATCATCAATCAATAGAACTCTGTCCTCACAAGGCAGAGAATAAGCAAAAACTAGAACCTAACTTTAAACAGCTGTAGTTTCTAAACTACTGGGCCAAATGCCCTCAAATTTTGACAGGAGCTAGATACATAAATTATCTACAACTCTTGTATTCATTACAATCACAGAAAACCAAAATATCATGGGGAGCTTTCTAAAGTCCCTAGATCTGTCCAGAGGGACATAATGCAAACGAAATAATTAGTAACTCATGATGTAAACATATAATTGGACAAAACTAAATCTACTCACATGTCACACATATCACAAGAACACCAGAAAGTAGGGTGTTCATTCCCAAAACATTTCCTCTAATACCTTTCTTAATTTATTTATTTAATTAGAGGAAATAGTAAACATATATGAAAACTACACCATTAAATCTACAAAAATTACAGTAGACACTACATGCCCTAAGTAGACTACCATAAAAATTTCACACCATTTTAGTAAGTACAACAGCCTACACAAAATTGGTAAGGCAGAATGGCTTAAAATGGCATAATTAGGAAACCTTAGTGAAAAGTGTCAAGCAACAGATTTCATATTTTTCTAGCATCTATAAGGTACCAAGATACTACCTACCAAGTTTTATGGCCATAGGATTCATAGATAATTTACAAAAATTCACACAAGTATCTACCAATGATAAAAGGAAAATCTATAACTCCAAAACTACACATGCAATGTCTCTCAAATTTTACCCAGAGCTTCTACTAAGCAATACTAGCTTACCCAGAAAATTTCATAATTTTTGGATCAAAGAAGCTCAAGATATGATTAAAACAAGTTTGCGTGCATTCAAAAACACATTTAAAGTTTTAATTTAATTCTTCCATAAACTCTACTACAAGTGCTCATATTATATTTTTCTTAAATACTACACTTCACTATGAGTCTAACAAAATTGGAATCACAGTATTTGGATCTACACATTTGAAGATACAAAAATCTCAAATCAGCATTCAAAACTGCATTTTTGAACTAGCCCTATGAATGCACAGCCACTGCCGTGTGGGACCCGGGTGTCAGCCGACCCCACCCGTCAGCGAGACGAAAACAGAGGAGGCGGCTTCGACGGCGCGGCGACGGTGGAACTCGCCGATGGTGACTCCTCCGGTGAATTGGACAGCACCAGCGTGCTCCCCAAGTTCCCACGCATCGATTGACCTACAAATCCGAAGCTCTAGCGGTCCTTAAGTGCTCCGGCCACGGAGCTCGGCGGCTCGGCCATGGCACATGGCGGCGCTCGGCCGTGCCCCGGCGCAGCTGGACCGGCATTGGTGGTAGCCATTACATCCAAGCATCTACACGTGATGGAGAAGACTAAACGCGAGCTAAGAAAGGAGGAGGGGAACGGTGCCGTGCTGGCCACGGTGAGGTCACCGGCGCGGCCATGGCATGGCGGTGCGCGGAATGGTCACAGCGACCTTACCCAAGCTCTAATGGCCCGACTAAGTGGTGGAGAAGGTCGCGAGGAACACAGCGGAGCTACGGTGAAGACGTAGCGCGTGTTTTAGCAGCGGCGCGCGAGCTCGGCGACGGCGAAGCAGGAGCGGCAATGGCGGAGCGGCTGCTTGCAGGCTGCACTTGCTATGGCGAGCGGAGAAATGAAAATGGGATGGCGAGTAGGTCAGGCAGGCGTGCGGCTTCAAGTGGAGGACACCGGCAGCGGCGTCAGGCCAGCCATGGCATGTGGCCTGCGCGGTCAGGCGACCGGCGACGCGCGTCCCCCATGTGGCGGGCGTTTTCTGAAACAGAGATCACTGTAGCTTGACTGAAACGCTGATTCAGTTAACCGTATCGAGCCTGACAGCGAAGATTGATTGCGTTTGATTTATCAATTCGTGGCGAATCAGTGGAAACAATGTACATGAAAGTTGTAGAGTTATAGTAGGGCTACAACTTTGGTTTAGCAATCAACAGCCAGTTCTCCATGGATCAAGAGTTATATCAAGCCAAAGTCGGCCCATTCAAACTGAAATTGCATTTAGGACTTAGCAAAACTTTCAAGTGTTGCATCAACTTTCAATTTTGACTTGTGGGTCCTTTTTGAACATGTTGTGCACATTTTCATGAGATGGCCATAAAACAACTTTTGTTCCTTATATAATTTGCTACAACTTTGTTTTAGGTTGCTCAAACATGCAAATATCCTAAGCTACACTTTTTAAATAGTCAAACACAGGAGCTCTAGGGGTCCAAATTGGTCAAACCATGACTTGGAAACCTAATTAGGCAAAATGATCAACATGAACAATGTTCCAAATGACATCTTAGGTGTAACTAAGTTACTTACAAGCATTTTTAGCCACACCATGCATTGGTCACACAAGAATCAAGCAAGGTATGTACTGAAACAATGAAAAACATAAGAAATGTTGCAAATGTTTCATAGTCATGTTTCACACGTTTCATGATCTTGTTGCATAGTATTAACTAACTTTGCTTCACTAAAGTGAGTGGCACATGTTACACTTAAGTGTTGCACACTTTACATTTCATAAAAGAAACATCACACATGAAATATACAACATGTTGCAATGTTTCGAAATCATGTTTCATGTGATATAAGTTCATGAAGGGATGCATGATGCTCATGTTCATGAAATGCAGTGCAAATGTGGAAGCTAAACACCTAGGGTGTTACAGCCCTCCCCCCTTATAAAAATCTCGTCCCGAGATTTGAAAAGCGTACCATTGTTGATAGAATTCCTTATAACCATCCCTCAAATAATCTTCCCTTTCCCACATTGCATCGCGTTCACTACCCTGATTGCTCCACATGACTTTGTAGAACTTGACTACCCGACTCCGAGTCACTCGCTCCCGAGTGTCAATCACTCGAACCGGCTTTTCTTCAAAGGTCAAATCAGATTTTAACTCGATATCCCCCAATGGAACTCTCTCTTCAGGGACGCGAAGACATTTCTTCAATTGGGATACATGAAAGACATTGAAGATAGCACTCATCTCAGGAGGTAATTGAACCTTGTACGCCACTTTACCACTTTGTCCAATGATTTCAAACGGACCAACATATCACGGCGCAAGCTTTCGCTTCACACCAAAGCGTTGGACACTCTTCATAGGTGAGACTTTCAGATAAATGAAGTCTCCAACCTCAAATTCAATAGGTTTTCTACGTCGATCAGCATAACTTTTCTGCCTAGCTTGAGCTACGGCCATGTGGGTTTGGATAGTACGGACTTGTTCTTTGGCTTCTTGAACAAAATCAATTCCATAATATCTCCTTTCACCGGCTTCTACCCAGTTCAACGGGGTTCTACACTTCCAGCCATACAAAGCTTCAAACGGTGCCATCTTTATGCTCTCTTGATAACTATTATTGTACGAGAATTCAGCTAGGGGTAACCATTTTTCCCATGAGCCCTTAGCCGAGATGACACATGCTCTCAACATATCTTCTAAGATTTGATTCACTCGTTTAGTTTGCCCATTGGTTTGCGGATGATAGGCATAACTTCTTACTAGCTTAGTCCCTAAAAATCCGTGTAAGTGCTCCCAAAAGCGAGCAGTGAACTATGGTCCTCTATCTGAGACAATAGTACGAGGGATCCCATGAAGTCGGACTATCTGGTTGAAGTACAACTCCGCATAGTCGGTTGGACGAAAGTCTATGCGGACCGGAATAAAGTGTGCCGACTTAGTCAGTCGGTCCACAATTACCCAAATTGAGTTAAAATTCCTCTGAGTGGTAGGGAGTCCAACTATAAAATCCATACTTATCTCTTCCCATTTCCAACCTAGAATAGAGAGTGGCTGAAGTAATCCAGCTTTCATGTGTACAGCCTTGACCCGACAACAAGTGTCACACCTAGCCACATAAGCGGCTATCTCTTTCTTCATTTTGGTCCACCAAAATCGAGGCTTTAAATCATGATACATTTTACTACTACTAGGATGAATAGATAGTTTAGAGGAATGAGCTTCGGATATGATTTGATTTCTAAGCTCTCTATCCTTCGGAACTACCAACCTATCCTTGAACCATAACATGCCTTCCTCATCTACTCGAAAATGTTTGGTTTCTTGCTCTTTCATCTTGCACTTGATGTGAAACACACCTACATCTGTCTTCTGTAGCTCGATAATTCGACTCTGTAGAGTACAACTGACAGTGATGTTGTGAAGGACTATAGGATGAAGGAGCTTTGACAAATGGACATCACTCTCAATCAATGAGTGGCAATGAGACTTTCTGCTTAAGGCATCCGCGACGACGTTTGCCTTGCCAGGGTGATAGTGCACTTGGAGGTTATAATCCTTGATCAACTCGAGCCATCTTCTTTGACGCATATTCAACTCTGGTTGAGTGAAGATGTACTTAAGACTTTTATGATCAGTGTAGATGTTGCACACATTACCAAGTAGATAATGTCTCTAGGCCTTCAAAGCATGAACAACTGCAGCGAGTTCCAAGTCATGCGTGGGATAATTCACTTCATGCTTCCGAAGTTGGCGAGAGGTATAAGCAATGACTCTACCCTCTTGCATAAGAACACCTCCTAACCCAATACCTGATGCATCACAGAACAAATCAAAAGGTTTCTCAATATCCGGTTGTGCCAAAACCGGAGCTGACATTAGAAGAGTTCATAGGGTATGGAAAGCCATATCACACTCGGAAGTCCAGACAAACTTCATGTCTTTTTGCAGCAATCGAGTCATAGGCTTGGCTATTTTAGAGAAATCCGAGATGAAGCGACGATAATAGCCAGCCAACCCCAGAAAACTCCAAACCTCGTGCACCGAGATTGGAGCCTTCCAGTTCAACACTTCTTGCACCTTAGTGGGATCCACCATAATTCCACCATCAGACAACACGTGTCCAAGAAAAGGTACCTCATGAAGCCAGAATTCATATTTGCTAAACTTTGCATATAGCTGGTGTTCCCGCAATCTGGTGAGAATCACCCGTAAATGTTCAACATGATCTTCTTCATTCTCAGAATAGACCAGGATATCATCTATAAATACCACCACAATTTTGTCCAACTCGGGCATAAACACTGAATTCATCAGATACATAAAATGTGCGGGGGCATTGGTCAATCCAAAAGACATAACAAGGTACTCATACAGACCATATCTTGTAGAGAATGCAGTTTTTGGGACATCCTCAGGCCGAATTTTGATTTGATGATACCCAGATCTCAAATCAATCTTGGAAAAGACTTTTGCTTTAGACAACTGATCAAACAAGATATCGATGCGTGGCAGAGGGTACTTATTCTTGATTGTAACTGCATTCAAGGGTCTATAATCTACACACATGCGTAGAGATTGATCCTTCTTCTTCACAAAGATGGCTGGGCACCCCCACGGAGATGAACTAGGGCAAATAAGGCCTTTCTTTAGCAGTTCATTCAACTGGGTCTTAAGTTCAGCTAGTTCATTAGGAGGCATTCTATATGGCCTTCTAGAGATGGGAGCTGTACCAGGAAGCAACTCTATCTTGAATTCTACTTCTCGATCTGGGGGCAATCTAGGTAAATCATCGGGGAAAACATCCGGAAAGTCACACACGATAGGGATATCTGCCAGAGACTTTGCTTGCACCGCATTGGTTGTGCAAGAAAGATTGATGTCTCGGGGTAACTGTACTAGAAAACCCTCCTAATTACCAGGATCTCTGAGCACGACTACCCTAGTCGATGTATCAATAAGCACTCCATGACGGCTCATCCAATTCATTCCCAATATCACATTGATACCTAGCCCCGGTAAAACTACCAGATCAACCTGATAACTTCACCCCTCGATCTCAAATTGTACGTCCCCAACTACCAGCTTGGTTGGGATAATACCACTGGCAGCCCTAATACAATAACCCTCACCCTCAACAGTATATGTTTTCTGCATAAACTTGGATGCAAATGCTGGACTAATAAAGGAATGCGAAGCACCTGAATCAAATAGTACAACTGCGGGGTGTTGGTCAATCAGAAACTTACCGATAGTCACTACCTCTCCTGTAGGAATCTCAGTAATATTAGTGTGGTTCACTTGTCCCTAACGGCCACCCTGGTAATTATTCTTCTTAGGGTAAGGGCACTCCCTTGCCCAGTGGCCTGTCTTATTGCAGTTCCAGCATGGCATGTTGCTTGGTGGATCCCTGGAACTACCCTGACTGGTCGTGCCCTTGGGAAGAGCAACTATAAATGCCTTGTGAAACCCAGTCTTGGCGGGGTTCTTCTTCTGTGGTGGGCGAAACTTGGCGGCTGACGCTGGAGGACGGAATGGAGCCCTCTGTGTGATGGGAGCCTTAGATTGTGAGGCACCTACCTCATAGGCCCTCTTACGACTTTTTGAAGCAGCATACACAGCATTGTTGTTCTCTTGCGATAAAGCATCACTCACAAACTCATTAAAATGAGCGCACTTGCAATTTCCCATGGTCTTCATCAGTTTGGGGCTAAGTCCCTGCTTGAAGCTTGCAATCTTCTTGGCATTGGTATCCACAAACTCGGTAGCATACCTTGCAAGGTTGTTGAAAGCTTGCAGGTATTCATTCAGGCTCTTGTTCCCCTGAGTCAGCTTCATGAACTTTGTATGTTTGATCGCCATAAGACCAGGAGGAATGTAATTTCCCCTGAAAGTAGACTTGAACTGATCCTAGGTGATTTGGGCATTAGCAGGCACAGTGGACCGATGATGACTCCACCAAATGCCAGCTGGCCCATGCAATTGGTGTGATGCGTACTCAGTTTTTAGCACTTCCATCAAGCGGAGCAGATGGAACTTCTGCTCGAGAGTATTCAACCACTCATCAGCTTGTAGAGGCTCCTCAGCCTCCTTGAAGATTGGGGGTTTCGTGTCAAGGAAATCCTTGAAATTACTGTATTGATTTGGATCTGGTCCTTGGCATGGACCACGGCCATCATGATTCGCAATCGTACGGAGGGCCTCGGCCATTGTGCGCTGTCCTTCCGCAAGCATTGCTATTAGTTCCGTTGGTGTGGGTGGTGGCGGCAGAAGATCATCATCATCACTCGCACCGGTGGAACGAGTACGAGGCATCTGCACAATGCGCAACCAGTAATTATTGATGATGTCAGCACATTGGAGAGGAACAATATAATCATGCCAAACTGTATTTACTAACGAGAATGAAAACTTCATACAATAAATAGAGGCAATAATTCATTCTCCAATCACCACATCATCAAGTAGATTACTAGCACCATACGCAGTGCATTCCAACATGACAAGTTTTAAACTTCACCATTACGATACGCATCCCGAAGGGAGCGAATTAAAGTACATTACAAGTATGACTGCAAAAGCTTAACTAGTGAGACTTGCTAGCAAACTACTCGTCGAAGTGATCACTGTCCACATCGGAGACACCTTGGACTTCTTCTGGGTATTCCTCTTCTTCTAACTCTAAAGAAGCATCTCTGTGATGGGTCACACAATCCAATTCTTGTGCAGCCTCATCTCTCGCAATAGTGAGGTTCATCAGCTGGTTATGAAGCTCGTCTCTCTCACGTGCGGTTTGACCCCACTGTTGCAGACAATAATTTGCAATACCGCGAATCTCCACAACTTCATGCTAAGAGATTGCACTTTATACTTGGGATAAGCAATTATAAGGGAGGGAGTAATGCAATATGAATGTCATGAGTGAATATGATGCATGCTCGTTCTGTACATCCTCACAAACCTAAGAAAATTTAAGCTTTAGCGGAATATACGGTGGCATACATACATTCTCTCAATTAGCGGTGACTAGTCGATCTACACGGTGCATTGTTAGCGTACCTACAGAAAAACTTCATTGCAGCCCAACCCAACAAGATATAATGCTAATTACACAAGTAGTACTAAGATACTCTCCATATATACATCCCCCGATATATATACTTCAGTATCCAAACTACCCGACAAATGTACCCACAATTAAGTACCTTCATATATACATGTATGCAACATGTAAATACTCCAGTAACCACAACTAGCTCTCCCCTAGACCGACGGTTGGACGGTCATGCTCTCGCAACTCACACTTACCTTAGCGTAGAGGCAATTGATCCATACATTACCATTCTAACGAATGGCACCCATGCAATATCACGCCGCATGGACGATGAAATAGAAACAATCAATTCCCCCAAGTTAGTAATTATATATAAGCCACCTAGAAGTCCTTAAGTGGGCTATAAGGGATGTGATCACCAGTATACCATAAAAATTTTGATTTTTGAACACTTATATATAACTATAAGTTTGAAAACCATTTTTACAATAAAAGCTTTTGTTTTAAATAGCCGTAAGACATGTTTAATGTTGAATCTAGCTTTGAAACCAGCTGTCACAGAACCGACCAATTTATAAGAGCACAAGTACAAAAACAATCGCCAAAACGATCAAATTCTCGAACTTGAGCCCATATAAACCCGGTAGTCAACCGAAATCTCGAAGGATTTCAAACCAACTTGCATACAACCAAGATCACAGTAATTCAACATAACATATCATACGTTACAACATTTTGCAGATGTTCGCAAATAGATTACATCATCATAGAGTCATCGCTATTACAAAACAAGTCTTGTAAACATGCGGAAGCAAATAGTTTAACTCGCACATCGAGTTCAAATACACATACTGGTTTGCTGATCACGGCCAGTAAAAGCATTCAGATAAGAGAACGGAGATCATGCCCATGATCTAGTCTTCGTCACCCGCCGGGTGGAGACAATACTTACAGAATCCCTGATATAGAAGGTCATCTACAACAAGAGGGAATAAACCCTGAGTATGGGAATGTACTCAGCTAGACTTACCCATCAAAAACCAAACAAATGACACCAAGGATTATGCAAAGCTTAAGGTAGTGGAGCTGGCTGACACTTTCTTTTTGCAGAAAAGCATAAGTAGTATGATCAACTCTTATCCTGACTAGCAGTGACTTTTTAGCCATTAACCTGTCATCTATATTAGCACCTGTACTAAGCAATCATTTTATTAGGGTGCAGACATTAATAACCATATCAGGTATTCATTGTAGCAACCTTATCATCATCATCCATTTAACCATATCGTTAAATTAATTGAATCTACGTTGTCGCTGCTCAGTTAAGTTCTCACTATCCGGGAGAGACAGCGATTTGAATCGATTCCTATCCAGCTGGAGGGGTATTCCTAAACACAAACCCTGCTTCCCCCGTCAGGGTCGCAAGCAAGTCACCTTTGGTACGATTCAGGAGTCGCGAGTCTGAACAGATCGACATTCTCAGAGAACCACTCTGCCAAGGTTGTTCGGGACTCTAACCCGTCTTGGACTTATGCCAATGGCTCTCCGCACATCCTTACTACCTCTAGAATGTCGCCACTGCTCGCGTCCCCGGCCTGAGTCGAGCTACTGGGCTTCGCGGTCGGAATGACTTATCCGGCCAGCTAAGTGTTAGGCTGCGTTCAACATGACATGAGGACGTACAGCGTATCGGTCCTTAAACGACTCAGACGGAGTCACTATGTTCAAACCTACACAAGACGCCGCCCGGTCTTAATTCATTATTCACATGGTTCTTTTCCACAATAGCAAATATAGCCAACCGTGATCCACTTCATCCTAAAGCTCACAGGTGATAGGAAATCACCTAACTTCTATCACACTAAGCATGGCTAAGCATTTAACCCATTCCTGAACTTAAATAGGATTCCAGTGCGATATCTGGACAAGGAAGGATATATAATGCAGCAATTGGTTCCAACCAATTCCTATACTTAATGCATCATCAACAATAAAAGATACTCAATGTATTTGTAAAAACATGGGAGGCTTAATATGCTCCGGGGCTTGCCTTTCAGGAACGAGGAAGGCTAGTGGTCAGGGCACTCAGGCAACTCCTCCGCGGCGGCTGCTTCGTCGGCTTCCTGCACCTCGGGTTCCTCCTCCTGGTTGGCTCCCTCGAACTCCAGCAACGTCACTCCCTCCGGCACACCTATTGCATGAATGCGCAAGATAAATATCATGGATGCACATGAATGAATGTCGGGGATGCTCGGGGAATGCACATGTTCGCTGTAGTTTGCATATTCCAACTTAAGCCCTATTCAAATCACTTTCACTTACCACGTTTATACAACCTAATGTATAATTGCTCATCTTCAGTTAATGACCTAGCACCTGCACCTAAGCATATTCTCAAGTTAGGCTAACCCCTGAACAATTAATGAGAACATTGCGCAAACATACACTCAAGCATTTGTATTTCAACCAAATGGAGACTATGTAGCGGTACAGTAAACTAGCCATAACTAGAGATTTATAAATCCAAATGATATGCAACAAGACAATCTGGAAAAGCTTATAAAATTGTCTACAATACATTTTCAGACCTCAAAGCATGATTCACACCTTTACCAGGTCGAAATCATCAATCAACAGAACTCTGTCCTCACAAGGCAGAGAATAAGCAAAAACTGGAACCTAACTTTAAACAGCTGTAGTTTCTAAACTACTGGGCCAAATGCCCTCAAATTTTGACAGGAGCTAGATACATAAATTATCTACAACTCTTGTATTCATTACAATCACAGAAAACCAAAATATCATGGGGAGCTTTCTAAAGTCCCTAGATTTGTCCAGAGGGACATAATGCAAACGAAATAATTAGTAACTCATGATGTAAACATATAATTGGACAAAACTAAATCTACTCACATGTCACACATATCACAAGAACACCAGAAAGTAGGGTGTTCATTCCCAAAACATTTCCTCTAATACCTTTCTTAATTTATTTATTTAATTAGAGGAAATAGTAAACATATATGAAAACTACACCATTAAATCTACAAAAATTACAGTAGACACTACATGCCCTAAGTAGACTACCATAAAAATTTCACACCATTTTAGTAAGTACAACAGCCTACACAAAATTGGTAAGGCAGAATGGCTTAAAATGGCATAATTAGGAAACCTTAGTGAAAAGTGTCAAGCAACAGATTTCATATTTTTCTAGCATCTATAAGGTACCAAGATACTACCTACCAAGTTTTATGGCCATAGGATTCATAGATAATTTACAAAAATTCACACAAGTATCTACCAATGATAAAAGGAAAATCTATAACTCCAAAACTACACATGCAATGTCTCTCAAATTTTACCCAGAGCTTCTACTAAGCAATACTAGCTTACCCAGAAAATTTCATAATTTTTGGATCAAAGAAGCTCAAGATATGATTAAAACAAGTTTGCGTGCATTCAAAAACACATTTAAAGTTTTAATTTAATTCTTCCATAAACTCTACTACAAGTGCTCATATTATATTTTTCTTAAATACTACACTTCACTATGAGTCTAACAAAATTGGAATCACAGTATTTGGATCTACACATTTGAAGATACAAAAATCTCAAATCAGCATTCAAAACTGCATTTTTGAACTAGCCCTATGAATGCACAGCCATTGCCGTGTGGGACCCGGGTGTCAGCCAACCCCACCCGTCAGCGAGACGAAAACAGAGGAGGCGGCTTCGATGGCGCAGCGACGGTGGAACTCGCCGACGACGACTCCTCCGGTGAATTGGACAGCACCGGCGTGCTCCCCAAGTTCCCACGCGTCGATTGACCTACAAATCCGAAGCTCTAGCGGTCCTTAAGTGCTCCGGCCACGGAGCTCAGCGGCTCAGCCATGGCACATGGCAGCGCTCGGTCGTGCCCCAGCGCAGCTGGACCGGCATTGGTGGTAGCCGTTACATCCAAGCATCTACACGTGATGGAGAAGACTAAACGCGAGCTAAGAAAGGAGGAGGGGAACGGTGCCGTGCTGGCCACGGTGAGGTCACCGGCGCGGCCATGGCATGGCGGTGCGTGGAATGGTCACAGCGACCTTACCCAAGCTCCAATGGCCTGGCTAAGTGGTGGAGAAGGTCGCGAGGAACACAACGGAGCTACGGTGAAGACGTAGCGCGCGTTTTCGTAGCGGCGCGCGAGCTCGGCGATGGCGAAGCAGGAGCGGCAATGGTGGAGCGGCTGCTTGCGGGCTGCGCTTGCTGTGGCGAGCAGAGAAATGAAAATGGGATGGCGAGCAGGTCAGGCAGGCGTGCGGCTTCAAGTGGAGGACACCGGCAGCGGCGTCAGGCCAGCCACGGTGCGTGGCCTGTGCGGTCAGGCGACCGGCGACGCGCATCCCCCATGCGGCGGGCGTTTTCTGAAACGGAGATCACTGTAGCTTGACTGAAACGCTGATTCAGTTAACCGTATCGAGCCTGACAGCGAAGATTGATTGCGTTTGATTTCTCAATTCGTGGCGAATCAGTGGAAACAATGTACATGAAAGTTGTAGAGTTATAGTAGGGCTACAACTTTGGTTTAGCAATCAATAGCCAGTTCTCCATGGATCAAGAGTTATATCAAGCCAAAGTTGGCCCATTCAAACTGAAATTGCATTTAGGACTTAGCAAAACTTTCAAGGGTTGCATCAACTTTCAATTCTGACTTGTGGGTCCTTTTTGAACATGTTGTGCACATTTTCATGAGATGGCCATAAAACAACTTTTGTTCCTTATATAATTTGCTACAACTTTGTTTTAGGTTGCTCAGACATGCAAACATCCTAAGCTACACTTTTTAAACAGTCAAACACAGGAGCTCTAGGGGTCCAAATTGGTCAAACCATGACTTGGAAACCTAATTAGGCAAAATGATCAACATGAACAATGTTCCAAATGACATCTTAGGTGTAACTAAGTTACTTACAAGCATTTTTAGCCACACCATGCATTGGTCACACAAGAATCAAGCAAGGTATGTACTAAAACAATGAAAAACATAAGAAATGTTGCAAATGTTTCATAGTCATGTTTCACATGTTTCATGATCTTGTTGCATAGTATTAACTAACTTTGCTTCACTAAAGTGAGTGGCACATGTTACACTTAAGTGTTGCACACTTTACATTTCATAAAAGAAACATCACACATGAAATATACAACATGTTGTAATGTTTTGAAATCATGTTTCATGTGATATAAGTTCACGAAGGGATGCATGATGCTCATGTTCATGAAATGCAGTGCAAATGTGGAAGCTAAACACCTGGGGTGTTACAGCATGCATCAGGGAAGATGAGGTATACGATGGTTCCCGGCGTAATAAGTGGTGGGGACGGTGTTGGAAGTTGGGACAACATTCAACACTCAACACGCTTCCCTGAGATTTGGGCTTCCTATGCATCTTCCTAGATTTTGGTGTGAACACATGCCCCCAAATTTTTGATGAACCCATAGTCCCCTGGTACTATAAAAATTTGGAGGCAAGGCAGAGTAGAAGGAATACTGCTTGTGTTCATTTGTTGTGCCGTGACATATCTTTTCTTCTTTGTTTTCTCCTTCCAGTCTTCTTCTCAACAATGGCTCATGGCAAGCGTCCAAGGGAGGAAACTCTAGAAGCCATGGATCCACCTCCGTGCCTTCGTGTCCCTCTTCATCGCCAAGGGTGAGAGGGAATGATTTGTTATCTCTATGGCTGCCTTGCATTAATCCTTTCAATATGCAGGGCTACCTCTCATGCTATGGTACATTGGCCAACTCCAGCAGAGGTTGGACAACAATGGATTGTAAATCTTACTGGGTCCATGGTATCTTCATCTTCATCCTTTGAGTTGGATCAGGATATCTAGAATCTTATCTGTGAAAGGAGGGAGGCCAAAAATCTGTATTCTGAAGCCACGCTTGAGGTAGGTCGGCTCGAGCAATGTCTCGATGCCGTTAAAATAGTCCTCTTTGCATATGAAGAAGAGACCAATCTTGCTCAAATGAGGGCTGATGAAGCTCATGCTAGGGTAGTAGGTAAATTTTCTTTGAAGATTCTTTGCATTTATATTCGCAACTTTATCCGGTAATCCTTCATTTTCATTAGATCTGGAGGAACAATTGGCTACTTATCATCACGATATAGAGGAGGCTCATCGCCGGGAGATTGACCTAGAAAATCACCACGAGACCCTCCAACGTGCAGCACTTGGCGTAGTTGCAGCACTCAATGCCAGGGGTGTTTCTCTTGAAGATTGCCTATAGGATATCCTGGTTTGTGCCAGAGAAGTGGCAACTCATGGCGTCTGCTATGGTGCCAGTGCCGCTCTTGCTGCAACACAACTACATTCAAGGCACGAGCTCCGTCACCTGGAACCTGGTTTTCCAGACACTGATCGGCTGAAAGATCAAGAGGACCTGATTGGAGACTTCACTGATGCTACCTAGGCTATCACAGTGACCATCCATGCACAAGATGTTGTAAACAATATTTTCTTAGGATCATATGTTATATCTAGGGTCTTATAAGTTATAAGTAAACAATCTACTGTTTGAATGTCACTTTTTATCCTATGTCTTTTATTTTTATTTTTTGTTCTAAAGGCAATACTCTAGGTGTCAGCTATTTTGAGCCGATGCGACTCAGCTATCAAGCATCGACCCAAATTAAATACTTCGGTAGTACTTTACATATTTTCCATTGAGGTCTATGCGATAACAGATCTGTATCATACGGTGGTTTGCACATACAAAGCAACAGATCCTCTGAGGTATAAAGATTATAGAATCTAAAGAACAATGCAACACATCACAAAACTTCACCCTCAGTGAGGTTCTCTACCTTCCATCTTGCAACCCTCACAGTCAAGGGATGTGATATGCTTCTTGACCGTGAGAGCTACAAGATGGAATATAAAGCACCCAATCTTAAAGAACGAGCACCTCACAAACTTGAAACACCCCCAATCGAGTATGGAGCCCCTGAACAGGAGAGAACCAGATGATTGCAGATCTTCTATTAACAAGATCTGCAAGAAGATCTATAATCATCAAGGTCAAGCTCCTGTTCAACGGCAGCACCTCACAAAGGATGGAGAAGGAGCACCTTGCAAAACTTGCACCAGCATCTCAGTGAGGTGCTTTATATTCCATAATCTTGCTACCTTTGAGGATAAAGGGATGCAAATCTACATCTCGATCCTAAAAGGCAACAAGATTATGGAATCTAAAGCACCTAATCTTGAAGGCCTTCCCCAAACACTAGCATCCCTATGAGGTGCTTTATCTCCATCTTGCACCTCTCATGGCCAGATATGAGAGGTGCAAGGATGAAGACAAAGCACTTCTTTATGATGAGGAAAGATACAGTAGCTCACGAGTGGGTGGATTCAAGAGTGGGTGGATTGAGCCCAAGAGGTGCATCCAGACCCTAGTTAAATAGGCCAACCTTGAAGATGGAGAAGTGCAGGTAATGGTGATGCAACTATGTTGTGGGTAGTTGGGAAATAACTCACACTGACTTTATCACCGAAAGACCAAACAGTCATGGAGGGCCAACGGCCATAACACGTATCCCAGTTGGCTTGGCTTTTCATACGACTAAGAAAATACCACTACCACATCTATTATTAACCCATTAGTGGTAGAAGTTTCAACTGCCGGTTTCCTTCCCTAGGAGGCCTCGCTATCGGTCCAACCGGTGGTGGAAGTAAAACACAGTCGCTTCTATTGCTACGACAGTTAAAGTGGTGATAATGATAAGTCAATCTATAGCAGTGTCTAGCGGGGGAGTGTTCTCTAGAATACGATCTAGGAGAGCTTCTCCTTCCGCCGTGGTTTTATGAGTAAAAGAACCTTCGGTAGCTATATCGAGCTGTAGGGTAGACTCCTTGCTAAGAACTAACCAAAAATGATGTAATAGCACATGGTTTGGTATAGACAAGTCTAGGCAAGACCTTGATAGGATTGAAAAAAGGTCCCAGGCTGCACCTATGGTTTCCTTCTCTTTTTGTTGGAAGTTGAGGATCTCTTGTCGTAGGGCAGCGATTTGGGATATAGGGAAGAACGCGAGACAGAATCTGTTCCTCAATTCTTCCCAATCTCCAGCTACTTTCTCTATGTTGTGGGCGTACCATTGTTTTGCCCTCTCATCAAGAGAGAAAGGAAACAACTTCCACCATAGAGTTTCTTGTGACATGCCTGAAATGGTTAGGCAAGCACAGAGCTGCTCAAACTCCCTTTAGTGGTGATAAGTTTTCATAATCTAACCCCGAGAATGTCGCAAAACCGACCAATTTATAAGAGCACAAGTACAATGGCAGCCCGCAAGCGGTCGCACTGTCATACTTGAGCCCATATAAACTCGATAGTCCATCGAGTACCACGATGGGTCTCGATAAATGATCCACGTACAACCAAGATCGTACATGATTCAACATACATGTCACATGTTACATAAAGTTCACAGATACAGTTCATTCATCAAAGTACAAAATAAAGTTATTACAAACCAAGTTCGACAGATAGTAGCGGAAGCAAATTAAAGTTCGAAAGTAGCATTTGCCAACATAGTTCAAATACAGTGCCAACACATGATCACCATCCACAAAAGCATATAGAAGGATTATTAAAGATGCCTGCCCAAGGCTCACTCCTCATCCATGGCAGGATAGAAGCAATTCATGCAATAGCCGTGATAGACGGTACCATCTACAATAATGGGAATAAAACCCTGAGTACGAGAAGGTACTCAACTAGACTTACCTATCATAAACCAGAAATAAATTGACTCCAAGGATTATGCAAGGCTTTATAAGTGGAGGTAGCTTGACAACATTTTGCATAAAAAGCGATTAACTCAGTTATACAGTTGTACTTAGGTCATCAAGTTAATCATAGCTATTCATCTCTTGATTAGCAACTATCATGTGCCAAACATGTGGTATATCATTTTAAGAGCATACAATAGTAACCATAGCCGGTGTAGTAATTCCATCTTTATCTGAACCATCACATTCCATAATACAATTACTACGATGTTGGAGCTAGCCAAGTTTCTCACTATCCGAGAGAGACGGCGATTCAAATCGATTTCAACCAACTGGGAATTTATTCCTAACACAAACCCAAGCAAACTAGATCAATGGTCACCTTAGGTCACCTTTGGTACAACTCAAGTCCACATTTCGTGGGTTTGCCCAGCACCGCACAATCAGGGACAACCAGCTGTCAGGACGTTTAGGCCCGGCCTGCCCTTGGGCTCACATCTGGCTCCACGCACATCCTTACTACCATCTAGATTGTGCACTCTAACAAAGCGAGGCCTGGCTTGAGTTGAGCTACTCGGCTTCGTGGTTGGAACAAGTTATCCAGCCAGCTAAGTGATAGGCATGCATTCAATCTTGTCAGAAGTTCCAACAATGGTACGGTCCTTGATCGACATAGACGGGATCACATGAGTCAGCCTACACATAGACTTCACCCGGCCTCCAATTACATTACCCTATGGTTCTTTTCCACGATAGCAAATACAGCCAACTGTGCTTCGGTATCCACCTATATCTCCCAGGTGACAGGAAATCACCTGACTTCTACCGGTCTAAGCATGGCTAAGCATATATTCGATCCTGGACCTACATAGGGTTAAGGGTGTATGTAACTTGACAAGGTAGTTCTATGCATAAATTGTTTCCAATCAACTCTTATAACCTAATGCATTAAACATAAAGGACTCAAGTAGTATTTTGTAAAACACTAGGAGACTTAGAATGCTCTGGGGCTTGCCTTTGAGAAAAGAGGTGGGGCGGTGATCTGGGCACTTAGGAAGCTCTTCAGGAGTCTGCTCCTCTTCTCTTGGAGCTATGGCTTGAGGAGTCTCCTGCTGACCCCCTTCCTCTTCTTCGTTGAATTCCAGCACCGTTATCTCCTCAGTCGATCCTATATGCATGATCATGGAATAAGATATTGCGAATGCATGTATGACGACAAGTATAATATGATAAAACATGATGAATGCATCCTTGTAGGTATTTTCAACAGCATGGTGTCAAAGTAATAACAAGTGCGTCCTATTCTACTGAGTAGGTGCATATCTCTTCTCTATTATCTAAGCAAACACTTCTGCAATTCATTTACCGAACTACAAAATAACAACTACTTGTTTTAACGATAACTATAGTTATATACATTGAAATCATATGGTTGTGGACATTCTGGAAAGCTTATGAAATTTTCTACAACTTCCTTTTAATACTCTTAAGGTGATTCAATAGTTATCTGGGTCAAACAATTCAGTTAATCAAATCTATCCAGAAAGTAGACATTTTGGACAGCAAACTTCTAACAACTAAATATCTTAAACCCTAAGGCATATGACAATGAAAATTTAACACAAGGTAGATTAGTAAGTTCTCTACAACTTTGTTATTAATAAGTTTTACAGAAAAGGCCATTATCAACATGAAATCATTCACACAACCGAAACTATACATGCAGCCACTTATTTGAATTATAAAGCAACAATTAATCAGTTGCATACCACTAATTGCTTCTAAGCCTTACTATTGACATAAATAGTTCATATGCATCACAAGTATGATCTATTTATTTAAATGCCTTTATTAATTTAATTAGATAATTAGGGAAAATAACAAACATATACCAACTGTGCACAATAAATTCTCATAAAAGTATAGCAGATTCCTAGTGCTCACAATAGATTACTGTGAAAATTTCAAACCATTTGCACATGTATAACATCCTCTACAAAAAATGACAAGCTAGCAAGGTCTATTTTAGTGAAAAGAGTTAACCCTATAGAAAAGTGTCAAACAACAGATTATATATTTTTCCTAGCTTCATATTAGTGCCATACTACTGTACAAAAATTTGCATAGCAATATGTTACATATTTTTATCCCTATAATTTTCCTCAAAAATTGCCATTTATTAATAGATAAATAGAAAGATCATATTTCAATCAAGTTTACTGCAAGCTTAATATTTTTCCTAGCTAGATCATGTCAACACAAGACTAGCAAAATTGGAATCACAATTTTATCACTTTTCTAGCTCAAGATATATAATTTACAAGATTGAAAACATTCAAAAACATTTATATAAATACATTTTAATCACCATGAAAAATACTAGAAACTGTACATCTCATATTTTTATAAAATACTACACTTCAAGTGGAACCCAACAAAATTTGGATCACCAAAATTGGACATCTAAAACTCCACTTATGATTTTTCAAAGTTTGCATACAAATCTGAAATAAATGAACTAGCCCTCAACCCTACAGCCGCTGACAGCTAGGACCCCTGAGTCAGTCGGGCCCGCGCGTCAGTGAGCCAAAAGCAGAGGACCAGCATGGACCGACCGGAGTTCGCCGATAGTGAGCTCTCCGGCAACGGCACCGACACCTCAATGATCCTTGTGACCTTGCGCACACGATAGGGTAGCTAGTTGGACAGATTAGCGAGGCTAAGGATGACGGCGACGCTCATGGTGGTGCGGCGGACGCGGTCGATGGCGAGCCACTGGAGGTGACTGAGATTGCGCCATCTAGGGTTCGGCCTAGCTTCTATGCACTATGGAGAATCTATCGCACACTCAATCATGGCACCCGGTGGTCAGAGGTGGCCCGGCCACGATGACGTGGCACGGCGGTGAAACGTCGGCGAGGCCGTGCGCTGCACAGAGGCCTTACCGAGCGAGGCTAGCAAGCAAGGCGGGTGTGGTGATGCGGTGGAACATGTTGGAGCTATGGCAGTGGCGAAGGAGCACGTAGGCGCATGGCGAGTCCGACTGGCCGGTGATGGCATCGGCGGTGCGGAGCTGCGGACAGTGCGAAGGCGGAGGAAGGTAGTGGAGAGTGAGGGAGCGCGAAGGAGTGACTGAGCCAAGTCGTGTGTGGTCTCCTTATGCGTGCGCCAGCACACCATGGTAGGGCCCAACGACGGCCAGCGGCAGCCATGCGGCGCGACGCGTGACGACCATTAGAGATGCGTGATCCAGTCTGACAGCTCTATTTGATGACGTTCAAACTCCTAATCCACAGCACATTAGCGAAAATTATCTTAACAAAAATTGTAGCCCTATATACCATCTCCAATTTCTCTTAAAGGATCAAGACCTAATTCTCAATGAATAGGGAGTAAAATCATCACAAAGTTGGGTACATAAGCACTGTCAGCACAAAAGACTTAAAAACAGTGAAATGCTGGTTCTTGTGAGCTAAATTCAAACATGTTAGGTGCTAAACTAGCCTATGACCCAAAAATAAAAGTTGTTGCTCTCATCAAATACTTCAACTTTGCTTTAGTGCACACATCCATGCAAAGGTTCTATGACATGGTTCAAACTAGGTCAAACATGCCACTTTCAAATGATGACTTACACTAGAATTATGACTTAGAGACCAAACTAGCCCTAGTCATGAATACCAAAGTTGTTCATAGTGACATTCTAAATATATTTAGGGTATTCCTAAGGTCATACAAGCATTTCATACATTGGTTACATAAATTACTTCCTAGGTTAACCAGCATATCATCACTCAGGAGTTTAATTAGACAAAGTGATCTACATGAACATTGTTTCATTAGTCATCCTAAGTGTAGCTAAGGTGCTTTAGTGACCAACATCAACCATTTATACTTATTCACACATGATCATAAGTATACACATGGAAACATAAAATAACAAGGCATGTTTCACATGTTTCAGTTGTATGTTTCATATGTAAAAGCTTATATGTGAATGCTTGATGATTATGCTCATACAATGCAAGTGAAATTATGCAAGGCTAACACCTAGGGTGTTACAGCCCCTCCCCCTTACAAAAATCTCATCCCGAGATTTGCAAGACATGCCATTCTTTGAAAAAGGCGGGATAAACCTCACGTAAGTAATCCTCCCGTTCCCACGTGGCATCTTGTTTGCTGTGATTATTCCACACCACCTTGTAGAACTTAATGATCTTACTCCATGTTACTCTCTCCATCTCTTCTAACACTCGGATTGGTTTCTCTTCATAGGTCAAATCTGATTGGAGCTCGATGTTGGTGGGTGCAATGGCTTCCTCAGGTATACGAAGACATCTCTTCAACTGAGAAACATGGAAGACATCTAATATGGCACTCATCTCTGGGGGAAGTTGTAACTTGTAAGCGACCTTCCCATTCCATTCAGTAATCTTGTATGGCCCTACATACCTAGGCGCAAGCTTTCTATTCACTCCAAATCTCTATACTCCTTTCATGGGTGACACTTTTAAGTCTACATAGTCTCCCACTTCAAAAGTCAGTGGTCTTCTTCTTTTATCAGCATAACTCTTTTGTCTTGACTAAGCTACTTTCATATGCTATTGGATAATGCACACATGCTCTTCAGCTTCAGTGACAAAGTCAATGCCAAAGTATCTTCTTTCGCCGGGCTCAATCCAATTCAAAGGAGTTCTACATTTTCTACCGTACAAGGCTTCAAAAGGAGCCATCTTGATGCTTGCTTGATAGCTATTGTTGTAGGAGAACTCGGCTAAAGGTAGCCATTTTTCCCATGAACCCTTGGAAGATATAACACAAGCTCTCAGCAAATCTTCTAAGATCTAGTTCACTCGCTCAGTCTATCTGGAAGTTTGTGGATGGTATGCTAAACTTTTGATTAGTTTAGTCCCCAAGGCCTGGTGCAAGTGTTCCTAGAAATGAGCTATAAACTGTGGTCCTTGATCTGAGATTATAGTCCTGGGTATTCCATGTAACACCTCGGATGTTAGCCTTGCATAACTTGACTTGCATAGCATGAGCATGATCATAAAGCATTCATATATAAGCTTTGACACTTGAAACATTGGATTGAAACATCTGCAACGTTTGCTTATTATCGCATGTTTCTTAAACATATGCAACTTTTCTCGTTATTTCATGTCTCCATGTGTCTATGCATATGATCATGAGTGGACACATGTACTTGGTGGATGTGAGTCACACAAACATGTAGCAACACCTAGGGTAGCAAATAGGACCTTGTTCATGGTTACATTTCATGAACCAACACTTAAGCTTTCTTGTGATTACACTAACTAGCCCTATGAGTGACTACTACATGAAATGGTTGAATGACCTTGCAAATTGCTTAAACATGTTTAGAGTATCTTTATGAACAACTTTGATATTCATGGTTAGGGGTAAAAAGGTCATTAAGCCATGCTTTGATGTGTATCATCATGTAAATGTGACATGTTTGACCAAGTTTGAACTAGGTGTTAGAGACCTTGCATGGAGGAGATCACTAAAGCAAAGTTGTAGTATTTGACATAAGGAATAACTTTTATTTTTGGGTCATTGACTGATTTAGCTTCTAACATGCTTGAATTGGTCCCACAAAAATCAGAAGAATCAACAATTCAACACTTAAGAAATTTTGCTAAGTCCTGGTTCACTGACAGTCTGACAGCCCGACTTTGGAACGAAATAACTTGAGTTTGGTTGAGTGTTGGAGCATGATCCTTTAATAACAATTGGAGATGGTACTTAGGGCTACAATTTTTGTTTAAAAATCATTCACTGGATCACCCTGTGTCGACGGCAAATTCAACTCAAAATCTCGTCGTCAGTCTCGGCTTTGCTAGACTGAATGAACTGAATCGATGGATTCAGTGGCCGACCGGTTCAGGCCTTGGCCGCCGCGTGGACGCGGGGTTGGCCGCGCGTCGCCGGCGCCCTGCCCAGCGCGGCAGAGCCTGGCCAGAGGGCGCGTTTAAGTCGCCTGCGCTCGCCCGCACCCACCCGCACTCAGCCCAGCTCTCCAGTCGCCTCACCTCGGCCTCATTTCCTCGCCGCGGCAGCAGCCGAGCACCTCCTCGCCTCCGCCGTCGCCATAGCCGCGCCAAGCCTCGCTGAGCCGTCCATTCATCACCGCAGTAGCACCACTAGCTCCCCAGCAACCCACTGCCTCCTCCCGTGTCCACTGGTAGCACTTGGTAAGCAACAGCGCCGTGCGCTAGCTCGCCGAAGCTCCGCCGCTAGCCCCGTCTCTGTGGCCACGTCGCCACCGTCCACCCCAGGCCACAATAGGGCGCTAGCTAGCTCTGCCGCAGCTCGGTGATGCTCGGCATAGCGTTCGATCGAGCCACCGTAGCCCCCACCAGCGTACCACCATTGTCCCGCCGCGCCGATCCGCCATGGCCGCCGCCGTCGTCACTGGCGTCGACCATAGGGCCGGCCAAGTGGTGCGATAGATGCGCTAGGTTGCGTAGGTCACTGGGTGATGATGTCACCGCCGGCGGACTCGCCGTCGATGAGCTCCAGCCGCGCAGCGTCGAGCAGCGCCGTCGTGCTCTGTTTTATCTCGCTGACCTGTGGGGTCAACTGACCAGTGGGTCCCGCTTGTCAGCGACTCCATGTATTAAAGCTAGTTCATTTTGAATGCAGATTTCATATGTTTTGTAATTTTTGTATCTTCAGTTTGGTAGCTTCAAAAATTGTGAAATAAATTTGTTAGTGTTCCTTAGGAAGTGTAGTATTTAGGAAAAATATGTTCTTGACATTTACAGTAGAAATTTTTGGAGATTTAAATAGAGATTTGAAATGTGCTTTTAAATGCATTCAAATTTGTTTATTTTATATCTAGAGTTCCTCTGCTCCACAAATTATGAAATTTTTGTGGTAAGCTAGTCTTAGCATATATGAGCTCTAGTAAAAATTTGAAGATGAGTGCATGTGTAGATTTGTAGTTATAGATTTTTCTTTTATAATTAGGAGATCCTTGTGTAAATTTTTATAAATTATTTAGGAATGCAATACTCATGAAATTTGTTGGAGGGTATACTAGTAGTATATGGATGCTAAGAAAAATAGGAAATCTGTTGCTTGACACTTTTCAATAGGGTTTTCTAATTATGATATTTCAAGCATTGTTGCCTTGTCATTTTTGTAAAGGATGTTCTACTTGGCAAAATGACATGAAATTTTTATAGTAGTCCTTTGATAGCATTAGTAAGGCACTGTAAATTTTTGAGAATTTATGAAGTACATCTGGTATATGTATATTATTTAACCTAAATATCTCAGTAAAATAATAAAGGCATTTAAATAAATAGTTTGGGCTTCACCATTATATTATCTTAAATGTATTTGGTATGCTTAAACTGTTGGTAGATTTTATGTTGTCAAATTTTGAATGATTACATGAAGTAGAAGTATTGTTACTTTGTATTGCATATTGAATAGTTTCCGGACAGATTCGGGAGTTTGATGAATTGCATGTTGAAAATGATGTGTACTGTAAAAATGGTTAATAACAAAGTTGTAGAGAATTTGATAAGCTTTCCAGAAAGTCTAGGATCACTGGATTTGGATTAGTAGAACTCCAGTTATGAGTGAAACAAGTAGCTGCTATTTTGTGGTATAATCGATGCATTATGGAAGTAGATAATTAAATAATCGAGAAGAGATATGCACCTACTCAATAAACATGATGCACTTGTTAACATATATGCATTCATAATACTTATGCCATATTCATGCATCTAGGATCGGAGGAAGAGATAACGTTGTTGGAATTCGAAGAAGCAGAGGAAGGGGACCAGCAGGAGAATTCGCAAGCCGCAGCTCCCGAAGGCATGGAGCAGAATCCTAACGAGCTTCCAGAGTGTCCTGACCATCGCCCTACTTCCTTTCTACGAGGCAAGCCCCAGAGCATTCTAAGTCTCCCAGTAATTTACAAATGTTTACTTAAGTACTTATGATTGATGCATTAGGTTATAAGAGTTGAATGGAACCACTTGATGCATATAAATTCCTTGTCCAGATATTAAACCTTTGACTGGTATAGGTCCAGGATCGAATAAATGCTTAGCCATGCTTAGACCGGTAGAAGTCGGGTGATGTCCTATCACCTGTGAGATATAGGTGGATACCGGGGCATGGTTGGCTATATTTGCTATCGTGGAACAGAACCATGGGGTAAAAGAAAATCGAGACCGGACGGGAAGTCGATAGAGAAGCAACAAGACATGGAGGTCTTAGGTGTGGATCTATCCCCGTCTGTGTCGATTAAGGACCATACCGTTGTTGGCGCTTCTGACAAGATTGAACGCATGCCTCTCACTTAGCTGGCCGGATAACTTGTTCCGACCGCGAAGCCGAGTAATTCAACTCTGGCCGGGAACTGTTCTATTGTGCGCTCCTTCCGGGGAACGATCAGACTGAGCCCAAGGGCAGGCTTGGCCTGAGCATCCTGGCATCTGGTGTTCTAGATTGTGCGGCGTGGTACGGACCCGCGAAATGTGTACCTGAGTTGTACCAAAGGTGACCTAAGGCTATCGTGGCTGGTAGACCTGGGTTTGTGTTAGGAATAAATTCCTAGCTGGATGAAATCGATTCGAATCGCTGTCTCTCCCGGATAGTGAGAAACTTGGCTAGTCCCAACATCGTAGTAATTGTGTTATGAAACATGATGGTTCGAATGAATATGGAATTACAATACCTGCTATGGTTACTATTGTATGCTTCTAAATGATATACCACATGTTTGGCACAGGATAGTTGCTAATCGAGAAATGGATAGTTATAATTAACTTGATAAAGGAATCGTAATTATAACAATGAGTCATTTGCCTTTATGCAAAATGTTATCGAGTTACGTCCACTTATACAGCCTCGCATAATCCTTGGAGTCATTTATTTGTGGTTCATGACGGGTAAGTCTAGCTGGGTACCTTCTCGTACTCAGGGTTTATTTTCCCATTGTTGCAGATGGCACTGTGTATCATGGTTATTGCAAGAGTTGCTTCTATCCCGCTGTGGATGAGGAGTAAGCCTTGGGCAGGCTTCTTTATTAATTCCTATCTTTGCTTTTGTGGACCGTGATCCTACTTGGCACTGTATTAAACTATGTTGGAAATTTTATTTTCGAACTGATTTGCTTCCGCTTTATCTATCAAACTTGGTTTGTAATAACTTTTATTCGTACTCTGATGATGAAATGTATCTGTGAACTTTATGCAATATGTGGCATGTATGTTGAATCCTGTACGATCTTGGTTGTCGTAAATCGTTTATCGAGACCCGTCGTGGTACTCGACGGACTACCAGGTTTATAGGGTTTCAAGTATGACAGTGCAACCGCTTGCGGGCTGCCATTGTACTTGTACTCTTATAAATTGGTCGGTTCTGTGATAGCTGGCATCAGAGCAAGATTCAACGTTAATTGTCACAAGTGTATTTAAAACAAAAGTTTTTGTTTTCCAAAAACCCTTCTCGAGCAACTAATAGTTATATAATAGGTATTTGAAATCTAAAGTGTGCCAATGATCACTTTCCTTATGCCCAAATTAAGGACTATTAGGTGGCTATTTAAGTACTAACATGGGGGTTTTTACTTCGTCGTCCATACGGCGTGCTATTGTATGGATGCCATTCACTTGAGTGGTAATGTATGGATCAAATGCCTCTACGCCAAGGTAGGATGATGAGTGTATGACCGCAAGAGGTAAGCGTGCGGTCGGGGAGAGTTAGCTTTGGTATGGCTATGTATGCATGCTTGCATGTGTATATGGTACGTATTTAATTGTGGGTTTAAATTATTGTCGGGTAGATTGATACGGAAGTATATGTATGGGTATACATATATGGAAGTATTTACAATTACATTATGCATATTTCATTATGGGTTTAGGGCTGAAATGGAATTCTTATGCAGGTACACTGACAACGAAGCGTGTAGCTCGACTAGTTACGCTATATATGAGAGAACGAATGTATGCCACCATGTCTACCGTTAGAAACAAATTTTTCCTAAGTTTGTGAGGACATACAGAACGAGCATGCATCATGATAATTACCATTCACATAACTACATTGTTCCTCCCCTTATAAAATTCTTACTTGGTTAAGTAACTCTTATCCATTATGGCATTGTCTCACCAAGTGGTACATGTTAATGGTGCAGATGGCACGCACAAAGTAGACCGCTCGCAAGTCCACCGGAGGCAGAGCTCCCAGCCGTCAGTTTGCTCCACGTACCCATCAACGTCACACGTTTCTTGAAGAGTTTGGGATGCCTACGCTCTTATGGAGAGTGCTTAGCTATGTAGGCTATCCTGATGGAATGGAACCCCGCTACTTCTGGGCGAATTAGCAGTTGGGAGAAGGTCTCTTAGTTATTGTGGAGGCCGTTGTTCATCCCCAAGGTGACGATTCTGAGTGGACAGGTTGGTGTTATGAGTCAACTGGCAGGACTACTGAAGAAGCAGCTGGCAGGGCAGCCTTTGGGATCCTGAGGGATATCATGGATCGTTTTCCTCAGGAGCTGGCAGCCGCTTTGGTTGGAGTCTTTCCGAGGAGCAACCCCTCCACTGACTCATGACAGCAGGCAAGAGGAAGATCTTTGGAGATTGGTGCAGTAGAAGGGCAGAATAGTGATAACCCTTCCATGAGCGCCATGTTCACAGTGATGAGAGTGTTAGATGGAGTAGAAGGTAGTCTCAGACGTGTATCTGGTGCTCTTGGTTATGTTCGCGAGGACCGACGTCAGCTTCAGAGGGAGCATGACGCCGAGATTGAGAGGCTCAATGTAGAGATGGCTCGGTTAACTCACCAAAGGAATGCAGACTGGTCCAGGGAAGATGTTCTGAGAGCTCGACAATTCGAGCTGGGGCAGCAGCTGGCCAATGCGGAAGAATACAACGATAACCTACATGAGGAGGTTCATCTGCTGAATAATCAGCTCCACCCTTATGTCCCACCTGGAGCTGCAGAGATGGATCTAGAAGAGGACGAGGTGTAATGTCCAGTCCCGACACACATGGCCCAGGCCCACTCTTCCTAGGAGTGGTCCCACCCGCGTAGCAATCCGCTTGAACTTTCGTCCTTGCTTCGTTCAAAACGGTTAACCGAAGGTTACTACGCGTCCCTGGCCCTGGTATTTAAGTCGATCCGGTGATCTCAGAGTTTCTAGTACGGTACTAACCGGGTGTGCAGTGTTTTTTCCGCGGTGCTACAGTAACCCGGGGAACAGTACCTCCGCATTTGGTCGGTCCAGTTCCGGATGAACAGTGCTCGGTCTACGGTACAGAAATTCGGATGCTACAGTACCGCCGCCCCATGACTGGCTTGGATTGGGCCCACTTTGGCCCATTAGGATGTTACATGAGGAAGAAGAAGAAGTGGAGCCTGAGGAAGGAGATGATCCTACGTCTGACCTCGATAGTGATCATGATGAGGATTAGATCGCTTAGTACTTAGTGGAAGGGCCAATGTATCACCTTTATTCATGTAATGGACCTGTAGCTCGAATTTGGTAATAGTAATCCGACTATCATGTAATGTTGTTAATCATACGACTATCGCACGTTTGGTTGAACATCAATGCAATTCCAGTCCTTTGTTGGTAATCACGATTTAAATTTGCATGCGTTGTGAGCGCGATAAGTGGTCAAATTGGTGATGTCATGATGCGAGAATGAATTGTTATGCCTCTGTTTTTATTGTGATTTTGAGAAATTTTCCCCAGTAATTTCAGTTTGGCATGATTATGGTTCATCTGCAATCTCTTGGCATCAACCAATAATCTCTTATTGTTGCAACTTCGCAGATGACGCACACCCGTGCTGGAGCTGGTGGCAGCCAGGATGGCAACCATGATGACTTGCCACCCCCACCGCCACCGTCTGCTCAGGAGTTCTTTACCCAGTTCCTAGGGAGCCAAAGGACAATGGAGGAAGCTTTGTGCCTCATTGCGCAAAACACTGCTCGGGGCCACCCACATCAACCAGGGGCCGAGCCAAATCAGCACAGTACATTCAAGGAGTTTCTGGACACGAAGCCTCCAATCTTCAAGGTGGCTGAGGAACCACTGCAGGCTAACGAGTGGCTAAATACCATTGAGCAGAAATTTCGTCTGCTAAGGGTCACCGAGCATCTGAAAGTTGAGTATGCTTCTCATCAATTGCAAGGACCAGCAGGGATCTGGTGGACACATTTCCTGTCATCTTTGCCTGCTAACGCACGAGTGACCTAGGAACAGTTCAAGCTGGCTTTTAGGGGACATCATATTCCCCCGGGCCTGATGCGCATGAAAGCCACCAAATTTATGAGGCTCACTCAAGGGACAAAGACTCTCACAGAATATATGCATGCATTCAACAACTTGTCCAGATATGCTCCAGGTTTTGTGGATACTGAGGAGAAAAAGATAGAGAGTTTCAAGTGAGGTCTGGGTACTAAACTAATGAAGACTATGGCAAATTCTAGATGTGCCATGTACAATGAGTTTATTAGTGATGCCTTGACCCAAGAAAACCACAACAACATGCATGCAGTTGCTAAGGGTCGCAAGAGGGCATATGAGGCCGGTGCCTCCGGATCTTTCCAGTCAAAGGCGCCTATCACAGCTAGGCCACAATTCCGTCCACCTGCACCCAAGTTTAGGCCTCCACCACCTAAAGCTTAGAATAATAGGCCACAGAAACCATTCCGGAAGGCGTTCACTATTGCCTTACCAAAAGGAAATGGCAGTCAGGACAGCTCCACCGGATTCAGAAGTAATCAACCATGTTTCAACTGCAACCAACTGGGTCATTGGTCCAAGGAATGCCCCCACCCCAAGAAGAATGGCAACCAGAATTAGAACAATCAGAGGCAGGCGAATGCCAGGGCATGTCAGGGACACGTGCATTATATCGCTGTTGAAGAAGTGTCCGTCGGAGAAGTTGTCACGGCTGGTATGTTTCTCGTCAACAAGCATCCCGTTGTTGTTTTATTTGATTCAGGAGCTTCTCATTCATTTATGAGTCAAGCATTTGCATCTAGACATGATCAAGAAATAATTGAAGTAAGTAAAGGGGGTTATAACATAAGTTCATCAGGGGGTACTGTTACTACCAAAAAGATAGTCAAAAATGTACTCATCTCTATACAAGGGAGGGAGTACACAATGGATTTGATAATATTGCCTGGGTTATCGATAAGTGTAATCTTAGGCATGAATTGGATGAAGGATCATGGTGTTCTTATTGACACTAGCACCCGCACTATTATGTTGAGGGAACCCACGGGAGGGAATGCTTTTCTAGTACCACTCTCCTGTAATTTTGAACCCCAACATTTAGCCTATGCTATCCAAACCACCACAATATGTGATATCCCCGTGGTTTGTGAGTTTCTGGATGTATTTCCAGAAGAATTACTAGGTCTACCACCGGATAGGGACGTGGAATTTAAGATCGAGTTAGTGCCAGGTATGGCACCCATATCAAGAAGGCCCTATAGAATGCCACCCAATGAGTTAGCGGAACTTAAGGTTCAATTGCAAGATCTGTTGGACAAGGGTCTTATCCAACCTAGCTCATCTCCGTAGGGATGTCCAGCCTTGTTTGTCAAAAAGAAGGATAAGTCACTTAGAATGTGTGTAGATTACAGACCACTCAATGTTGTGACCATCAAGAACAAATATCCGTTGCCCCGCATCGACATCTTGTTCGATCAGCTAGCGAAGGCAAAGGTATTCTCCAAAATTGACTTGAGATCAGGCTACCATCAGATAAAGATCAGACCAGAGGATATACCTAAAACTACTTTCTCTACTAGGTACGGCTTATACGAGTACTTGGTTATGTCTTTCAGACAAACAAATGCTCCAGCCTACTTCATGTACCTGATGAACTCGGTATTCATGCCCGAACTTGACAAGTTCGTGGTCGTGTTTATCGATGATATATTGATTTATTCAGAAAATGAGTCAGATCACGAAGAGCATCTGAGGGTTGTTTTATCTAGATTGAGGGAGCATAAGCTATATGCCAAGTTTAGCAAATGTGAATTTTGGTTGAGCAAAGTACCTTTCTTAGGTCACATCTTATCAAGGGATGGAATCTCTGTAGACCCATCAAAAGTACAAGAGGTAATGGATTGGAAAGCCCCAACTTTGGTCCATGAAGTTCAGAGTTTTCTAGGGTTAGCAGGATACTATCGTCGGTTTATTCCAGATTTCTCAAAGATAGCTAAGCCTATGACCAGACTACTTCAGAAGGATGAGAAGTACAAATGGACACCAGAATGTGAAATAGCTTTTCACACCCTTAGAACTTTGTTGACTACAGCACCTGTGCTAGCACAACCAGACATTGAAAAGCCTTTCGATGTATTTTGTGATGCATCAGGCATAGGTTTGGGATGTGTGCTTATGCAAGAAGGGAGAGTTATTGCATATGCTTCTCGGCAATTGAGAAAACATGAAGTCAACTACCCTACACATGATTTGGAACTTGCAGCCGTTGTTCATGCATTAAAGATATGGAGACATTACTTGTTGGGCAATGTATGTCATATCTATACTGACCACAAAAATCTCAAGTATATCTTTACCCAGCCAGAGCTGAACATGAGACAACGAAGATGGTTAGAATTGATTAAGGACTATAATTTAGAAGTGCATTACCATCCGAGTAAAGCTAATGTAGTAGTAGATGCACTCAGTCAAAAGTCCCATTGCAACACTGTGGAAGCATTGTTGGAAGATGGATTCAACTTGTTACATCCTGCTGTACTACACAATATCACGATCAGTTGTTCACTTGAGAGAAAAATCATAGAACTACAGCAGACCGATGTAGGGATAAGTCACATCAAGAGAAAAATGCGAGAGCAAGAAACCAAACATTTTAGATTAGACAAAAGAGGTGTATTATGGTTTGAGGACCGACTTGTGGTACCAAAATACCATGAGTTGAGGAATCAAATTTTGGATGAAGCTCACTCGTCCAAATTGTCTATCCATCCGGGTAGTAGTAAGATGTATCAAGATTTAAAAACCCGTTTTTGGTGGACTAAGATGAAGAAAGAGATCGTAGCCTATGTTGCTAGGTGTGATAACTGCAGTAGAGTAAAAGCTGTCCATATGAAAACTACTGGATTACTTCAGCCATTGCCTATTCCAGGATGGAAATGGGAGGAAATCAGCATGGACTTTATCACAGGCCTTCCAATGACGCCACAAGGTCACGATTCAATATGGGTTATTATTGATCGTCTCACCAAGTCAGCACACTTTATACCCATGAACACACGGTATATAGTTGGAAAATACGCTGAGATATATGTTTCCCAAATCATGAGACTGCATGGAGTACCTAGGACTATAATCTCAGATCGAGGACCACAGTTCATAGCTCGTTTCTGGGAGCACTTACACCAGGCTTTGGGAACCAAGCTAATCAGAAGTTTGGCATACCATCCGCAAACTTCAGGATAGACAGAGCGAGTGAACCAAATCCTAGAAGATTTACTTAGAGCTTGTGTTATATCTTCAAAGGGTTCATGGGAGAAATGGTTACCTTTAGCTGAGTTCTCCTATAACAACAGTTATTAAGCGAGTATCAAAATGGCTCCATTTGAAGCCTTGTATGGCAGAAAATGTAGAACTCCATTGAATTGGATTGAGCCCGGTGAAAGAAGATACTTTGGTATTGACTTTGTCAATGAAGCCGAAGAGCAAGTACGTATCATCCAACAACATATGAAGGCAGCTCAATCGAGGCAGAAGAGCTATGCCGATAGAAGAAGAAGACCACTGACTTTTGAAGTGGGTGACTATGTATACTTGAAAGTATCACCCATGAAAGGTGTGAAGAGATTTGGGATGAAAAAGAAGCTTTCACCAAGATATGTAGGGCCATACAAAATTTTGGAACAAAAAGGAAATGTTGCGTATAAGTTACAATTTCCACCAAAGATGAGTGCAATATTTGATGTGTTCCATGTTTCTCAGTTGAAGAAATGTCTTCGAGTACCTGAAGAAGCTATTGCACCCACCAACGTGTAGCTTCAATCGGATTTAACCTATGAAGAAAAGCCAATTCGAGTATTAGAGGAGATGGAGAGAGTGACAATGAGTAAGATTATTAAGTTCTATAAGGTGGTATGGAACAATCACAGTGAACAAGATGCTACGTGGGAGAGAGAAGATTATTTACGAGAAGTTTATCCCGCCTTTTTCCAAGAATGGTAGGTCTTGCAAATCTCGGGACGAGATTTTTATAAGGGGGAGGGGCTGTAACACCTCGGGTGTTAGCCTTGCATAACTTGACTTGCATAGCATGAGCATGATCATAAAGCATTCATATATAAGCTTTGACACTTGAAACATTGGATTGAAACATCTGCAACATTTGCTTATTATCGCATGTTTCTTAAACATATGCAACTTTTCTCGTTATTACATGTCTCGATGTGTCTATGCATATGATCATGAGTGGACACATGTACTTGGTGGATGTGAGTCACACAAACATGTAGCAACACCTAGGGTAGCAAATAGGACCTTGTTCATGGTTACATTTCATGAACCAACACTTAAGCTTTCTTGTGATTACACTAACTAGCCCTATGAGTGACTACTACATGAAATGATTGAATGACCTTGCAAATTGCTTAAACATGTTTAGAGTATCTTTATGAACAACTTTGATATTCATGGTTAGGGGTAAAAAGGTCATTAAGCCATGCTTTGATGTGTATCATCATGTAAATGTGACATGTTTGACCAAGTTTGAACTAGGTGTTAGAGACCTTGCATGGAGGAGATCACTAAAGCAAAGTTGTAGTATTTGACATAAGGAATAACTTTTATTTTTGGGTCATTGACTGATTTAGCTTCTAACATGCTTGAATTGGTCCCACAAAAATCAGAAGAATCAACAATTCAACACTTAAGAAATTTTGCTAAGTCCTGGTTCACTGACAGTCTGACAGCCCGACTTTGGAACGAAATAACTTGAGTTTGGTTGAGTGTTGGAGCATGATCCTTTAATAACAATTGGAGATGGTACTTAGGGCTACAATTTTCGTTTAAAAATCATTCACTGGATCACCCTGTGTCGACGGCAAATTCAACTCAAAATCTCGTCGTCAGTCTCGGCTTTGCTAGACTGAATGAACTGAATCGATGGATTCAGTGGCCGACCGGTTCAGGCCTTGGCCGCCGCGTGGACGCGGGGTTGGCCGCGCGTCGCTGGTGCCCTGCCCAGCGCGGCAGAGCCTGGCCAGAGGGCGCGTTTAAGTCGCCTACGCTCGCCCGCACCCACTCGCACTCAGCCCAGCTCTCTAGTCGCCTCGCCTCGGCCTCATTTCCTCGCCGCGGCAGCAGCCGAGCACCTCCTCGCCTCCGCCGTCGCCATAGCCGCGCCAAGCCTCGCTGAGCCGTCCATTCATCACCGCAGTAGCACCACTAGCTCCCCAGCAACCCACTGCCTCCTCCCGTGTCCACTGGTAGCACTTGGTAAGCAACAGCGCCGTGCGCTAGCTCGCCGAAGCTCCGCCGCTAGCCCCGTCTCTGTGAACACGTCACCACCATCCACCCCAGGCCGCAATAGGGCGCTAGCTAGCTCCGCCGCAGCTCGGTGATGCTCGGTGTAGTATTCGATTGAGCCACCGTAGCCCCCACCGGCGTACCACCGTTGTCCCGCCGCGCTGATCCGCCATGGCCGCCGCCGTCATCACTGGCGTCGACCATAGGGCCGGCCAAGTGGTGTGATAGATGCGCTAGGTCACGTAGGTCACTAGGTGATGATGTCACCGCCGACGGACTCGCCGTCGACGAGCTCCAGCCGCGCAGCGTCGAGCGGCGCCATCGTGCTCTGTTTTGTCTCGCTGATCGGTGGGGTCAACTGACCAGTGGGTCCCGCTTGTCAGCGACTCCATGTATTAAAGCTAGTTCATTTTGAATGCAGATTTCATATGTTTTGTAATTTTTGTATCTTCAGTTTGGTAGCTTCAAAAATTGTGAAATAAATTTGTTAGTGTTCCTTAGGAAGTGTAGTATTTAGGAAAAATATGTTCTTGACATTTACAGTAGAAATTTTTGGAGATTTAAATAGAGATTTGAAATGTGCTTTTGAATGCACTCAAATTTGTTTATTTTATATCTAGAGTTCCTGTGCTCCACAAATTATGAAATTTTTGTGGTAAGCTAGTCTTAGCATATATGAGCTCTGGTAAAAATTTGAAGATGAGTGCATGTGTAGATTTGTAGTTATAGATTTTTCTTTTATAATTAGGAGATCCTTGTGTAAATTTTTATAAATTATTTAGGAATGCAATACTCATGAAATTTGTTGGAGGGTATACTAGTAGTATATGGATGCTAAGAAAAATAGGAAATCTGTTGCTTGACACTTTTCAATAGGGTTTTCTAATTATGATATTTCAAGCATTGCTGCCTTGTCATTTTTGTAAAGGATGTTCTACTTGGCAAAATGACATGAAATTTTTATAGTAGTCCTTTGATAGCATTAGTAAGGCACTGTAAATTTTTGAGAATTTATAAAGTACATCTAGTATATGTTTATTATTTAACCTAAATATCTCAGTAAAATAATAAAGGCATTTAAATAAATAGTTTGGGCTTCACCATTATATTATCTTAAATGTATTTGGTATGCTTAAACTGTTGGTAGATTTTATGTTGTCAAATTTTGACTGATTACATGAAGTAGAAGTATTGTTACTTTGTATTGCATATTGAATAGTTTCCGGACAGATTCGGGAGTTTGATGAGTTGCATGTTGAAAATGATGTCTACTGTAAAAATGGTTAATAACAAAGTTGTAGAGAATTTGATAAGCTTTCCAGAAAGTCCAGGATCGCTGGATTTGGATTAGGAGAACTCCAGTTATGAGTGAAACAAGTAGCTGCTATTTTGTGGTATAATCGATGCATTATGGAAGTAGATAATTAAATAATCGAGAAGAGATATGCACCTACTCAATAAACATGATGCACTTGTTAACATATATGCATTCGTAATACTTATGCCATATTCATGCATCTAGGATCGGAGGAAGAGATAACGTTGCTGAAATTCGAAGAAGCAGAGGAAGGGGACCAGCAGGAGAATCCGCAAGCCGCAGCTCCCGAAGGTGTGGAGCAGAATCCTGACGAGCTTCCAGAGTGTCCTGACCATCGCCCTACTTCCTTTCTGCGAGGCAAGCCCTGGAGCATTCTAAGTCTCCCAGTAATTTACAAATGTTTACTTAAGTACTTATGATTGATGCATTAGGTTATAAGAGTTGAATGGAACCACTTGATGCATATAAATTCCTTGTCTAGATATTAAACCTTTGACCGGTATAGGTCCAGGATCGAATAAATGCTTAGCCATGCTTAGACCGGTAGAAGTCGGGTGATGTTCTATCACCTACGAGATATAGGTGGATACCGGAGCACAGTTGGCTATATTTGCTATCGTGGAACAGAACCATGGGGTAAAAGAAAATCGAGACCGGACGGGAAGTCGATAGAGAAGCAACAAGACATGGAGGTCTTGGGTGTGGATCTATCCCCATCTGTGTCGATTAAGGACCGTATCGTTGTTGGCGCTTCTGACAAGATTGAACGCATGCCTCTCACTTAGCTGGCCGGATAACTCGTTCCGACCGTGAAGCCGAGTAATTCAACTCAGGCCGGGAACCGTTCTATTGTGCGCTCCTTCTGGGAACGATCAGACTGAGCCTAAGGGCAGGCTTGGCCTAAGCATCCTAGCATCTGGTGTTCTAGATTGTGCGGCGTGGTACGGACCCATGAAATGTGTACCTGAGTTGTACCAAAGGTGACCTAAGGCTATCGTGGCTGGTAGACCTGGGTTTGTGTTAGGAATAAATTCCCAGCTGGATGAAATCGATTCAAATTGCCGTCTCTCCCGGATAGTGAGAAACTTGGCTAGTCCCAACATCATAGTAACTGTGTTATGAAACATGATGGTTCGAATGAATATGGAATTACAATACCTACTATGGTTACTATTGTAGGCTTCTAAATGATATACCACATGTTTGGCACAGGATAGTTGCTAATCTAGAAATGGATAGTTATAATTAACTTGATAAAGGAATCGTAATTATAACAATGAGTCATTTGCCTTTATGCAAAATGTTATCGAGTTACATCCACTTATACAGCCTCGCATAATCCTTGGAGTCATTTATTTCTGGTTCATGACAGGTAAGTCTAGCTGGGTACCTTCTCGTACTCAGGGTTTATTTTCCCATTGTTGCAGATGGCACTGTGTATCATGGTTATTGCAAGAGTTGCTTCTATCCCACTGTGGATGAGGAGTAAGCCTTGGGCAGGCTTCTTTATTAATTCCTATCTTTGCTTTTGTGGATCGTGATCCTACCTTGCACTGTATTAAACTATGTTGGAAATTTTATTTTTGAACTGATTTGCTTCCGCTTTATCTATCAAACTCGGTTTGTAATAACTTTTATTCGTACTCTGATGATGAAATGTATCTGTGAACTTTATGTAATACGTGGCATGTATGTTGAATCCTGTATGATCTTGGTTGTTGTAAATCGTTTATCGAGACCCGTCGTGGTACTCGACGGACTACCGGGTTTATAGGGGTTCAAGTATGACAGTGCGACCGCTTGCGGGCTACCATTGTACTTGTACTCTTATAAATTGGTCGGTTCTGTGACATTCCATGTAGTCTGACAATCTAAGAAACATACAGCTCAGCGTACTTCGCCACGTGATATGTTGTGTTAACTGGTATAAAATGTGCTGACTTGGTGAGACGATCTACAATGACCCACATGGAATCATGACCTTGCTATGTCATTAGAAGGCATGTGATAAAGTCTAAAAGGATCAAGATGCCCAAGAGGGGGGTGAATTGGGCTAATTCTAAATTTTCTTGCAATAATCAAATCCTACGGATAGCCCAATTAACCCCTTGTGCCTAGAAAAGTGTTTCTATCAAATTAACGCACAAAAGACTTGCAACCTATGTTCCAAACTTACTTTAGCATGGCAATTCTATGAAGTAAAGACAAGTATTGAATTGCTCAAAGTAAATACTTAAAGTAAATGCTCAAAGTAAATGGAGAGAGGAACGCGGCGATGTTTTGCCAAGGTATCGGAGAGTCGCCACTCCCCACTAGTCCTCGTTGGAGCACCCGCGCAAGGGTGTAGCTCCCCCTTGATCCGCGCAAGGATCAAGTGCTCTCTACATGTTGATTCTTCGACACTCCGTCGCGGTGAATCACCCAAAGCCGCTCACAACTTGAGTTGGGTCACCCACAAGCTCCGCCAGGTGAACACCAAGCTCCCAATCACCACCATGCCATCTAGGTGATGGCGATCACCAAGAGTAACAAGCACGAACTCTCACTTGACCACGCGAAGCCTAATGAGAAGATGGATGCACACTTGTCTACTCTTGATTCACTAATGAGGTTTCACTCTTGGATTCTCAAATCACAAACACCTCACTAGGACCTTGCTCTTCTTGGCACTCACAAACGTGTTTCTCAGTTGTTGAAATGAGCAAAAGTAACTCCACACATGAGTGGAGCTTCTATTTATAAGGCAGCCTAAAAAACGAACCGTTATGAGCTTCTACGGGGTGACCGGACGCTCCGATCGTGTTGACCGGACGCTCCGGTCAGTTCAACACGCGAACCAGTAGTAATGATTTGACCGGACACTGGCAGGGTCTAGTCAGCACTGACCGGATGTGTTTGGTCGCATAAAACCCTTACTGGAACCTTATTGGACTCGACCGAACGCTGGATACTCAGGGTCCGGTCAGTATTGACCAGACGCGTCCGGTCACACTTTCTCAAGTCTGGACCCTTACTGGAGTCGACCGGACGCTGGCCCTTAGCGTCTGGTCACATTGACCTTCCAGCGTCTGGTCACACCAGACTTGTTCACCTCGGTCAAATGAACTGACCAGACCCTGCGGGCAGCGTCCGGTCAGTATTTGACCCTCCATTCACTTCCAACTCTCGATCATTTGTGAATGAAGTTTGCTCCATGGGATCAAAGGGCTTCGTAGGAGCTACCTAGAGCTAGTTTTAACAAGTGTGCACCACACCTAACTCACTAGACTCAACTAGGTCAAGCTACCCATCCATACCCCCCTTAATAGTATGGCCAAAGGAAAAAACAAAGTCCTAAACTACTCTAAGTGTCTCTCCAACTCCAATCGACACTTAGAACTAGTCATCCTTAACCTTGTCGTCCATCCTTTGAAAACCGAAATGATTTCCATTGTAGGGGCATGACCAACTCGATTGCCCAATTGATCTCCATTACCATGACCTAACTTAATTGCATCTGCAAAACACACGTTAGTCATAGTAATCTTGTATTGTCATTAATCACCGAAACCCAACTAGGGGCCTAGATGCTTTCAATCTCCCCCTTTTTGGTGATTGATGACAATACCACCTCGAGTATGTGAAAGAGTGAGGTTTTAGATGGGCTTGGTTCATATAAGCTTTTGTCGATAAGAACAAAATTGTTAGTCAAGCTTATATGACCCAAGCCAACACAATGTACTCAAAGGATGTGAGTTAAACATGAGTACGATTAACAAAGCTCATTTGCATCGGAGTATGAACGCAGAAGCAAAGGCAAATGAGCATGACACAAGTGATATGACATTTAAATAATGCAAAGTAGAAAAGCACACATGTCATATATCACAATCACATAGATAGCACTATCACATATATATAATAGTATGCATGAAAGTAAACACATGAATGCATAAGTAATAGTGTCTCACACAAATAGAACTCCAAATGTATATAATAAGCTAATACTAGATAACTAGCTCCCCCTAAATGTCGCTCCCCCTGAGTCTACATACTTGAACTCCCTCTCCCCCTTTGGCGATAAACACCAAAAACTAAGGGTCGGTCGGTGGGGCTGCAGCGGACGAGCCAGGCGCTGAAGAACGTGGGGCAAGCTGGAACTGGGCACCATCATCATCTGACCCTGAGCTCTAAACTGACTGACCCTCTGTGGCAGGAAGTGTCGCTGAAGCGGTCTGGGTCTGAGCTGGGGCTGGTGCTGCCTGTGAAGCTGCTAGTATGTCTGTCGTAGGATCTGACAAGGCGACAGATGAGGGGAGCCTCTGAGTAGTCACTACGACTGGAGCTGCTGTGGACGGACCGGCAGTATGCATATGAGGCGGAGTAGGCATGCCGGTCAACTCGTTGAAGGATGCTCCAAGACTCCTAGAGACTGACGTGTCAGGCACGAATAGCGAGGAAGATTGCTCTGGTGTGAAGACTGTCTGAAGTGGAGTGAACTGTGGGGCTACCACGGGTGAGGCTAACCACTAAGACACCTGTACAAGAGGTGAAGCAAATTGAGCTAGAGGTTGTCCCTAACTCTGAAGCCCATTGGGCTGTACTGCTGGAGTCATCAAAGTGGTAGCTGGCTGAGCAAGCTGGGGCAAAGGCTGTGGCTGTGGGGCCCCAAGAGCTGTCACTACATGCTGCATGAAACCCATAAGCTGCTGCTGCAAGAGTATCTACTGTTGATGCATCTGCTGCTGCTGCATGGCCTGCTACTGCCTCTGGAAATCGTCCTATTGAGCCTAAAACTGGGCAAAAGAAGCAGCTATCTCCTGTGCCTGTCTATCCTGTGTCTGCTGCATCCGCTCAAGAATAGCAATGAGAGCAGGGTCTATCTGCGGAGCAGGTGGAGCAGAACTAGAACTACCAGCCTCTGCATCGTGTCTGCATGGAGGCATCTGAGGAATAGGCTGGTAGGCATCGTCAGAGCTGTCACTATACTCGCTCACCTCCTGCTGTGCCTCTAGCTCCTCCTCCTCAGTGGCTGCAATCCCTCTAATAATCTCATCCTACTGAGCTACGAACTCTAGCACGTTGGGACGATGGCTAGGCTGTTTGGGTGCCTGAGGAGTGCTGTGTCTGATCCTCTGTGACAGGTTGTAAGTTGGAAACTCTGTGGTGGCACCTGTATACTCATCCATCATACCTAGGGGCTTATCAAGCACAACTATGTAGATGAGAAACGTGATCCAGTGAGCATAGGGAAGCTGCCTGCGACCCTTGAATCCCTCAGCTATTGTATCCTCCATCTCTGAAAGAAGGAGATCCCAGATATCAAATACTGTCTACTGCATCAGGGCATTGAGAAGACAGAGTTGTAAGTGAGTCAGGCCCTCCCTGTATCCCAACCTAGGAAGCAGTGTCCTCCTAATAATGGCCTCTAGCACTCTCGCTGTAGGAGTCAAGTCACTGGGGTTTCTGGTTGACCCCTCACCAAAAGGCTCCTTGAAGCAATGTCGCACTAAATCTGTAGGGGGCACCAACCCTCCATGAGGACGCCTGGGAGGCTTCTGCTATCCATAACAAACCTCATGCATCCTGACAGGCTGATCCTGTAGCCTCAGTATCTCTCTGGCCCTACCACTCGTCACTCTGTAGTCTTTGCCTCTGAAAGCAAAGTGAATAAATCTGTGATGTGGATCGATGAAGAGTGAAGCATAAAACTGACGAACCCAAGATGGTACATATATTCCCGTCCGTCCAATCAAATCTGTCAACCCTGGCAGATATGATAAGTAAGGCCGAATGTGCTCTCCGGCTGCTACCACAATAGACTCTATGCGGCAGACTCTCTGAGATCTGAACACTGCCCCACTGTTGAGATAAGCATTGTAGAAATCTTCCTGCAGTGGTGTGTAGAAACCCTCAGCTGCTCTCTCATCCCTCTTCGGAGGAAACCAAACCTCAAACTCTACAAATCGCAGCTGCTGAACCTATCTGGCCATGGTGGCCCTCAAGTCAAGATGCACCACTGGAGGTGGACCCTGTGGTCTAGGTGGTGGACGTGATCCCCTCCGCTGTGTCGGAGGCGTCGGCGAGACTAGTACATGGGTCTATCCAGAGCGGTGGAGCTGTGGTGCCAGCTCTGTCCCCTCGGCCTCCTGGGTCTGCTGTGCCTACTCGCCTCCTGAGTCTGCTGAACTGGCTCCTACTCTGCTGACTGACCCTTCTCAATGGCAACCTGTCATCCTACAAGCGTGGTAGTCCCAGCTGGACTACCGTGACGACGCTCAACCTCCTCAAGCATAGCTCTTACTGCTGGTGAAACCGGCTGATCTGCAATGACACCTCCGCTGTGGGCACCACCTCTCTCGGCACGCTCTGCGGCCTCTGCAACAGCTGTTGCTCTCATTGTCTCTACGTCGAGGTACTTGCGCTTCTTGGATGTCACCTACTTGGTGGACTTGCCCTTCGATCCTGCTGGCTGGTGAGGTGGGGGCCTCTGATCATCATCACCTGGGCCACCACTAACGTTCTTGGTGCGAGCCATCTGAATTGACAAGAGGATGAACTGCCGCTGATGAAGATCAACAAACAAACTGACACTCTCGAGGCTTGGCCTCATTCCTTACTCGCGAGCTTGGCTCTGAGTTGACTGCCAACTGCCACAAGAACCACAACGGCACCGACTCGCTGCACGATAGAATAGATGGATATACAAATAAATACAATATGTCTAATAGATGCGAAACCCTAATAGAGAAAGCAATGTAGATGCGAACTTGAATCGAATGGCTTTCTACCTGACGAACAACGATCCGAGAAAAGATGAGATGTCACGTGGGGGATCCTCAGAACTGGCTAGGGTTAGGTCAAAAGCCCTGAATGCAATGGGGAATCAGTGCACTACAATTCGATCTAGGTCACAATTGAACAGATCAAGATTGAAAATGTTTGGCCTTACCAATCAAGGAGGTAGGGTAAGGGTTGGATCAAAGGCCTTGAGAGCCCCTCAGTCTTGATTCCGGCATCGCAGACACGCGAGAGGCGGGTGGTGAGGCTCGGCAGAGGGTTCCTCAGTGGCGGCGCGGTGACCAGCGAGGCTGGCGCAAGGAGCAATGGCACGGGGGTTGTGGCGCCATGGGGAGGCTTGGTCGGAGCTGCGGCATGGCGGGGCGGCGAGCTACGGCGGCACGCGGCTGGCGAGCTGTGGAGGCGCAGGAGGCGGCGACAAGGGCTAGGGCTAGGGCTAGGTCACGGAGAAAAGAGCCCGAAGGCGTGGTTAAATGAGGGTCCCGAACGTGACAGAGAAGGAAACGGAAAAGAGACTTGAAGCCACGCGAGATCCACTAACCGGACGCTCTGGTGGTAGTGACCAGACGCTACCACCCAGCGTCCGGTCGATTCCAGAGAGGTCCAATTCCTCTAGAATCGGGACCGGACGCGTCCGGTGGTCCATGACCGGACGCAGGCAGGGTCCGTTCAGTACTGCCTTTTCTTCCTTCGATCGACCGGATGCTGAAGGTCCTCCTGACCCAACACATAGACGCAGCGTCCGGTCACTCCTTCGGCAGTAGTTCACCTCCTGTGAACTGACCGGACGCTAGACAGCAGCGTCCGGTGCACTTTTTCCAGCAAATCTTCAAACTTCCTTTGTGCTGCCTGTTCCCAATCAAGTCCCAACTTAAATAAGATCCAAATAAACACCAATTGAGACTGATGTGAGTGACCTCTCTCAAACCCTCATATTTTTCAAAATATTTTGCCTTAGGCTATAATTCTTTTTAAGAAAATAGGCAACAAGAGAGCAAATGAAACAAAACGACAAAACAACATTCATGCATATGCAATACTTGTAAGTAAATCTAGTTGCTTGTCAAGTTTGATCCAAGGTTAAGCTTCTTCACACGCTTTTCGGCGGTTATCTTAACCATGTTAGACAAGCCCTATATGCATTGCCACAAATTAAGCATGTTTTATATTACAATGAATGCAAGGGACAACACAAGCTCAATTTTTAGTGAAGTTACTAAAATCAAGTACATTGAGCTCATTCCGCAATCTACAAAAAGTAGCCTCATCTAGCGGTTTAGTGAAGATATCTGCTAATTGATCTTCGGATCTTACACCTTCTAGTGATATATCATTTTTAGCCACATGATCTCTTAGAAAGTGATGGCGGATATCTATATGCTTGGTGCGAGAGTGTTGAACCGGATTATTTGCAAGTTTTACCGCACTTTCATTGTCGCACAAAAGAGGTACTTTCTCTAGAACTACTCCATAGTCTAGCAAAGTTTGTTTCATGTATAATATTTGTGCACAACAAGCACCCGCGGCAATGTATTCTGCTTCGGCGGTAGACAACGCCACACTATTTTGTTTCTTGGAGGACCAAGACACAAGTGATCTACCAAGCAAATGGCACCCTCCGGATGTGCTCTTTCTATCAACTTTGCATCCGGCGTAATCCGAATCGGAATAGCCAATTAATTCAAATAAAGCTCCTTTGGGATACCAAAGGCCAATGCTTGGTGTGTGCTTAAGATACCTAAGGATTCTTTTTATGGCAATTAAATGTGTTTCCTTAGGACTAGCTTGAAATCTAGCACACATACACACACTAAACATGATGTCGGGCCTAGATGCGGTTAAATATAACAAGCTACCAATCATAGAACGGTAGAGAGTTTGATCAACCGGGTTACCTCCCTCATCTAGGTCAAGATGTCCATTTGTAGGCATTGGTGTCTTGATTGGCTTACATTCATCCATCTTGAATCTCTTGAGAAGATCTTTAGTGTATTTCTCTTGAGAGATGAAAATGCCTTCTTTCATTTGCTTGACTTGAAAACCAAGAAAGAATGTAAGCTCACCAATCATGGACATCTCGAACTCCTTTGACATCAATTCACCAAATTCTTTGCATGAGTCTTCATTTTATGATCCAAAGATGATATCATCAACATATACTTGACAAATGAAGATATACCCATCAAGCTTCTTAGTGAATAGTGTAGTGTCGACCTTCCCAATGGTGAAGCCCTTCTCAATAAGGAAGTCCCGAAGGTGCTCATACCAAGCTCTTGGGGCTTGCTTAAGCCCATATAGTGCCTTGGACAACCTATAAATATGATTAGGATATCTAGGGTCTTCAAACCCAGGAGGTTGATCAACATAGACTAGTTCATTAATAAAGCCATTTAAGAATGCACTTTTCACATCCATTTGATATAGTTTCATTTCATGATGTGATGCATATGCAAGTAGGATACGAATGGCTTCTAATCTTGCAACCGGTGCAAAGGTCTCTCCAAAATCCAAGCCTTCAACTTGAGAGAACCCCTTTGCAACTAGTCTTGCCTTGTTCCTCACAACAACACCTTGATCATCTTGCTTGTTGCGGAACACCCACTTTGTTCCAATGACTCTTGCACCTTTTGGTCGCTCTTCAAGAGTCCAAACTTCATTGCGAGTGAAGTTGTTCAACTCTTCATGCATGGCATTGATCCAATCCAGATCTTTAAGAGCTTCTTCTACCTTGGTAGGCTCATAGCAAGAGACAAAAGAGTGATGAGCAATAAATGAAGTAAGTTTTTGAGATCGAGTCATTACACCCTTTGATGGACTCCCTATGATGAGATCTTGTGGATGATCTTGTAGGAGAGGTGTATTTCTTCTATTGACCACTTGAGGAGGAGGTTGTGGAGCATCAATATCTTGTGCTTGTACCACCATTTGCTCATGGGAGATATGAGTATCTTCATTTTCTACTCTCCCATCTTTTTCACCATCTTGTGGTACACTTGATGAAGAAAGTTGGTTAATGACTTGTACATCATCTTCATCATCTTTTGGCTTGATGTCTCCTACCGGAATATTCTTCATAGCCTCCCTCAATGGTTCATCACCTACATCATCAAGATTCTCATGTGCTCCTTGGGAGCCGTTAGATTCATCAAATTCCACATCATATGTTTCTTCAACCAAGCCAGTGGCATGATTAAATACTCTATATGCTTTGGACTTCAATGAGTAACCAACAAGAAAACCTATATCACAACATCTTTGAAACTTCCCTAGGTGTTGCCGCTTCTTGTAGATGTAGCACTTGCAACCAAACACCCTAAAGAAGGAGACGTCCGGCTTCTTCCCATTGAGCAACTCATACGGTGTCTTGACAAGGAACTTTTGAAGAAATAGGTGGTTGGATGCATAACATGCGGTGTTGATTGCTTCTGCCCATAGAGCTTCGGGGGTGTTGTACTCATCTAGCATTGTCCTTGCAAGAGTGATTAAAGTCCGGTTCTTCCTCTCAACTACACCATTTTGTTGAGGAGTATAGATTGCGGAGACTTCATGTTTGATTCCAACTTCATCACAATAAGCTTCTATGTTTGTGTTGTCAAACTCTTTGCCATTGTCACTTCTTATCTTCTTGAGCTTCACTTCAAATTCATTTTGAGCTCTCTTGGCAAACTTCTTGAAACAAGATGCAACTTTGGATTTGTCATGAAGGAAGAACACCCATGTATACCTTGAATAGTCATCCACAATCACAAGACAATAGAGATTTCCTCCCAAACTCTTGTATGTTGTTGGTCCAAATAAATCCATGTGTAGGAGTTCTAGCACTCTTGTGGTTGACATAAAAGCTTTGGTTGGATGAGTGTTTGCAACTTGCTTGCCGGCTTGACATGCACTACAAAGCTTGTCCTTCTCAAACTTCACATCCTTCAACCCTCTCACCAAATCATTCTTCATAAGCTTCTTGAGTGAGCTCATCCCAACATGAGCAAGTCTTCTATGCCATAGCCACCCAATTGTGGTTTTGGTGAATAGGCAAGTCTTCAAGTTTGCATCTTCGGAGGTGAAGTCAACTAGATATAAGTTGTTGTATCTAAATCCATTGAATATCACTTGATTGTCATCTACCTTGGATACAACAACCTCCTTCTCGGTGAACAAGCATTGAAAGCCAAGATCACACAATTGCCCAACGGATAGCAAGTTGAAGCTCAATGAAGCAACATAGAGCACATTGGAGATGGAATGATCATTTGATATTGCCACTTTGCCCAATCCTTTAACCTTGCCCTTTGAATTATCTCCAAATGTTATTTTCTCTTGTCCATCTACTTCTTCATCTAGTGAGGTGAACATACGAGGATCACCGGTCATATGTTGAGTGCAACCACTATCAATAACCCAATGACTTCCACCGGTCTTGTAGTTCACCTACACACAAGAGATTCAAGCTTTAGGGATCCAAACTTGTTGAGGGCCCTTCACCTTCTCAACAAGTGACTTAGCCACCCAAATCTTCTTAGGCCTACTCTTGTTGGGGGTTCCTAAGAACATGACTTTCATCTTTCCACTAGAATCTTTTCTAAGCATGTAGTGAGCATTGAAAGCAAAGGGTCTAGCATGCTTGGGCAAGGGTTGTGGTGGTGGAGTTTGACACTCATGAGCAAAGTGGCCTTCTTGTCCACACTCAAAACATCTCTTTGGCTTTGGCTTCGGCTTTGATTGTTGGTGTTGAGCTTGGGCCTTCTTCTTCTCTACACTTGCCATATATCCAATGCCACTTCTATCCATCTTCATGACGGTATTCATGAGTAGCTCACTTTGGAGATGCTTGCCTCTAGCAAACTTGCTCAATCCCACCTTGAGATGCTCTTTCTCCATCTTGAGCTTCTTGTTCTCTTCCTTGAGAATATCATTGTTCTTCTCTTCCTTGAGTTTCTTGTTTTCTTCTTTGAGCTTCTCATTCTCAAGGATCAACTCTTTGTCATGATCAAGAGTTTCTAGCACAATGGTGTTGTGACTTTTCATCTCTTCAAGATCTTTCATGAGCTTCTCATTGTCACTCTTGAGCTTGACATACTCATCAAAGTCATTGCACTCAACCACTTGCTTGCCTTTGCTACTAGATCCATGCTCAATGCTTTCATCAATTAAATCATCACATGAAGTAGCTATATCAATCTTGACAACATGGTTAGTAGCATCATGTGGCTCATTTGGTAAAAATTCTTGAGCAATAACAAGAGTATCATGATTAATCTTAAGAGTAGTGTATTCATCTTTTAGCTTGTTGTGGCTAGTGATGAGTTCATTGTGCACCCACTCAAGTTTATCATGTTTATCTTTAAGCTCTTTCTTGGAGGATTTGAGCTCCTTGAGTTTGGATGATATAGCATCATTAGTTTCTCGAAGCTCATTATTAGCCTTTTCTAATGTATCACACTTAGCTAAAAGTGAATCATTTTTAGCATCAAGTTTTTTCATTTGTAGCTCTACTCTTTCTAATGATCTTAGTGTATTTTCTTAGTATTTTGACAAGATCATCATATGTAGGTGAATCATCATCGCTATCGCTATCATCATCACTAGCTTGCTCATCATCACTACTATCATCACTCTTAGTTACCTTGCGTTCACCCTTGGCCATAAGGCATAGGTGTGTAGAGGATGATGGCGATGGTGGTGGTGAGGATGCAAGATCAATAGCAATGGCGGCCACCTTCTCATTGTCACTATCATCATCGGATGATCCGCTTGATGAATCAATGTCCGTGAGCCAATCACCGACAATGTAGGCCTTGCCACACTTCTTCTTCTTGTAGAAGTCCCTCTTTTTGCCATCTCTCTTCTTGTATGGCTTGTTCTTTTTCTTCTCATCTTCATCTTCATTGCTTGAATCATCTTTCTTGCCCTTGTTTTTGAACTTGTCTTTCTTAGGCTTTGTACATTGATGAGCTAGATAGCCAAGTTTGCCACAATTGTAGCAATCCATCTCGGAGATTGGCTTTCTTCTTGAGCTAGTGAAGAACTTCTTCTTCTTGCCGTCAAACTTGATGCCACTCTTGTTTAGCTTCTTTAGCATCTTGGGGGTCTTCTTCACCATGAGAGCAAGACTTTCTTCATCATCTTCATCACTTGAGCTCTCATACTCAAGTCTTGCTTTGCCCTTATCTTGGCTAGCTTTGAATGCTAAGTCCTTCTCTTTCTTCTTTGTAGAGGATGAGCCATCTTGTGGGGTGATGTGCATGTACATCTCATGAGCATTGATCTTTCCCAAGATTTGTGTCGGTGTAGCGGTGGAAAGATCACCTTGGTGTAGCATGGTCACAATATGGCCATATTTGTCAATGGGGAGGACACTCAAGATCTTTCTCACAACGTTGGATGGCGACATTTGAGTAAGTCCAAGCCCATTGACTTCCTCTACAAGAACATTCAAACGTGAATACATCTTATTAGCACATTCTTTGGGAAGCATTTCAAAAGAATTTAGCTTTTTAATTACAAGATGATAGCGTTCCTCACGCTCACTCTTGGTTCCCTCATGGAGCGCACAAACATCCGGCCATAGTGCATGGGCGTCTTTGTGGTTCCTCACACGATTGAACACATCTTTGCAAAGACCTCTAAAGATGGTGTTGCGAGCCTTTGCATTCCATTTTTCATAGTTCACTTCATCGCCTTGAAGTTGTGCGGCATTCTTAGGTATGCCTCCATGCGAATTTTCCAATATGGAAAATCATCCCCTTCGAAGATAGGAGGAGGTCCATCCCCGTGAGACATCTTACTCTAAGCGGTTAAGCTTAAAAACGTGAGCACGAGGCTCTGATACCAATTGAAAGGATCAAGATGCCCAAGAGGGGGGTGAATTGGGCTAATTCTAAATTTTCTTGCAATAATCAAATCCTACGGATAGCCCAATTAACCCCTTGTGCCTAGAAAAGTGTTTCTATCAAATTAACGCACAAAAGACTTGCAACCTATGTTCCAAACTTACTTTAGCATGGCAATTCTATGAAGTAAAGACAAGTATTGAATTGCTCAAAGTAAATGCTCAAAGTAAATGGAGAGAGGAACGTGGCGATGTTTTGCTGAGGTATCGGAGAGTCGCCACTCCCCACTAGTCCTCGTTGGAGCACCCGCGCAAGGGTGTAGCTCCCCCTTGATCCGCGCAAGGATCAAGTGCTCTCTACGGGTTGATTCTTCGACACTCCATCACGGCGAATCACCCAAAGCCGCTCACAACTTGAGTTGGGTCACCCACAAGCTCTGCCAGGTGAACACCAAGCTCCCAATCACCACCAAGCCATCTAGGTGATGGCGATCACCAAGAGTAACAAGCATGAACTCTCACTTGACCATGCGAAGCCTAACGAGAAGATGGATGCACACTTGTCTACTCTTGATTCACTAATGAGGTTTCACTCTTGGATTCTCAAATCACAAACACCTCACTAGGACCTTGCTCTTCTTGGCACTCACAAACGTGTTTCTCAGCTGTTGAAATGAGCAAAAGTAACTCCACACACGAGTGGAGCTTCTATTTATAAGGCAGCCTGAAAAATGAACCATTATGAGCTTCTGCAGGGTGACCGGACGTTCTGATCGTGTTGATCGGACGCTCCGGTCAGTTCAACCCGCGAACCAGTAGTAATGAGTAGACCAAACGCTGGCAGGGTCCGGTCAGCACTGACCGGACGCGTCCAGTCGCATAAAACCCTTACTAGAACCTTACTGGACTCGACCGGACGCTGGATACTCAGGGTCCGGTCAGTATTGATCGGACGCGTCCGGTCACACTTTCTCAAGTCTGGACCCTTACTGGAGTCGATCGGACGCTGGCCCTCAGCGTCTGGTCACATTGACCTTCCAGCGTCTGGTCACACCAAACTTGTTCACCTCGGTCAAATGAACTGACCGGACCCTGCGGCCAGCGTCCGGTCGCACCGGAGCCAGCGTCCGGTCAGTATTTGACCCTCCATTCACTTCCAACTCTCGATCATTTGTGAATGAAGTTTGCTCCATGGGATCAAAGGGCTTTGTAGGAGCTACCTAGAGCTAGTTTTAACAAGTGTGCACCACACCTAACTCACTAGACTCAACTAGGTCAAGCTACCCGTCCATACCCCCCTTAATAGTACGGCCAAAGGAAAAAAACAAAGTCCTAAACTACTCTAAGTGTCTCTCCAACTCCAATCAACACTTAGAACTAGTCATCCTTAACCTTGTCGTCCATCCTTTGAAAACCGAAACAATTTCCATCGTAGGGGCATAACCAACTCGATTGCCTAATTGATCTCCATTACCATGACCTAACTTAATTGCATCTGCAAAACACATGTTAGTCATAGTAATCTTGTATTGTCATTAATCACTGAAACCCAACTAGGGGCCTAGATGCTTTCAAAGTCCATACTGATTTCCTCCCATTTCCAACCTAGAATAGGCAAAGGCTGAAGTAACCTGGCAGATTTCAAATGAACGGCCTTTACTCTACTACAATTATCACACCTAGCGACATAGGCGGTGATCTCTTTCTTCATCTTAGTCCACCAAAAATAGGTTTTCAAATCTTGATACATCTTGCTACTACCCGAGTGGATAGACAACTTGGACGAATGAGCTTCGTATAAAATTTGATTTCTAAGCTCACGGTCTTTCGGTACCACGAGCCAGTCCTCGAACCATAGCACACCTCTTTCATCTAATCTAAAATGCTTGGTTTCTTGCTCTTGCATCTTTCTCTTGATATGAAATATACCTACATCTGTCTTCTATAGTTCTATGATTTTGCTCTCAAGTGAACAACTGATAGTGAGATTGTGCAGCACAACAGGATGTAACAAATTAAATTAATCTTCCCACAATGCTTCCACAGTGTTGCAATGAGATTTCTGACTAAGTGCATCTGCTACAACATTGGCTTTTCCTGGATGGTAGTGCACTTCTAAATTGTAGTCCTTAATCAGCTCTAACCATCTTCGCTATCTCATGTTCAGCATATGTGACATACGTTGCCCAACAAATAATGTCTCCATATCTTTAACGCATGAACAACTGTTGCAAGCTCTAAATCATGCATAGGGTAATTGACTTCATGTTTTCTCAACTGCCGAGAAGCATAGGCAATAACTCTTCCTTCTTGCATGAGCACACACCCCAAACCTATACCCGATGCATCACAAAACACATCGAAAGGCTTTTCAATGTCGGGTTGTGCTAAAATAGGAGCTATAGTTAACAGAGTCCTTAGGGTGTGAAAAGCTGCTTCACACTCTGGTGTCCAATTGAACTTCTCATCTTTCTGAAGTAGCCTAGTCATGGGCTTAGCTATCTTGGAGAAATCTAGAATGAAACGACGATAATAACCTGCTAACCCTAGAAAACTCTGAACTTCATGAACCGAAGTCAGGGCCTTCCAATTCATGACCTCTTGTACTTTAGATGGGTCTATAGAAATTCCATCTCTCGATAATATGTGACCCAAGAAAGGTACTTTGCTCAACCAAAATTCGCATTTGCTAAACGTAGCATATAACTTATGTTCCCTCAATCTGGATAGAACAATTCTCAGATGCTCTGCATGATCTGCCTCATTCTCCAATTAAATTAAGATATCATCGATAAACACAACCACGAACTTGTCGAGCTTGGGCATGAATACCAAATTCATCAAGTACATGAAGTAGGCAGGAGCATTCGTCAATCCGAAAGACATGACCAAATACTCATACAAGCCGTACCTAGTGGAGAAAGCTATTTTAGTTATATCCTATGGCCTGATCTTTATCTGATGATAGCCTGACCTCAAGTCAATCTTGGAGAATACCTTTGCTTTTGCCAACTGATCGAACAAGATATCGATACGAGGCAAAGGATACTTGTTTTTTATGGTCACAGCATTAAGTGGCCTATAATCCACACACATTCTCAAGGACTTGTCCTTCTTCTTTATAAACAAGGCTAGACATCCCCATGGAGATGAACTAGGTTGAATGAGACCTTTGTCCAACAGTTCTTGTAACTGAATTTTTAGTTCAGCTAACTCATTTGGTGGCATCCTATAAGGTCTTCTTGAGATAGGTGTCGTACCTGGCACTAACTCAATCTTAAATTCCACATCTCTATCAGGTGGTAAACCTAGTAACTCATCTAGAAATATATCAGGAAACTCACAAACCATTGGGATATCACACAGGGTAGTGGCTTGGATAGCACAAGCCAAGTGTTGGAGTTCAAAATTTCAGGAAAGTGGTACTAGAAAATCATTACCTCCCTTGGGTTCTCTCAACATAATAGTACAAGTGCTAGTGTCAATGAGAACACCATGATCGCTCATCCAACTCATGCCTAATATCACATCTATGGATAATCCGGGTAATACTATTAGATCCATCGTATACTCCCTCGCTTGTATAGAGATGAGCACATTTCTGACCATCTTATTTGTAGAGATAGTAGCCCCAGCTGAACTTATACTATAACCACCCTTGCTTACCTCAATTACTTTCTGATCATGTCTAGATGCAAATGATTGGCTCATAAATGAATGAGAAGCTCCCAAATCAAATAAAACAATTACAGGATGTTTGTTAACAAGAAACATACTAGGAGTGACAACCTCTCCCACGGGAACCTCTTCAACAGCGATGTAGTGCATGTACCCAAGACGTGCCTTAGGATTCGCCTGCCTCTGATTTCCCTTGTTTTGATTGTTGTTCTTCTTAGGGTGGGGGCATTCCTTGGCCCAGTGACCCACTTGATTATAGTTGAAACATGGTTGATTGCTCTTGGGTCCTGCTGAGCTTCCCTACCCTCCATTCCCCTTGGGTAAGGCAATGGTGAACGCCTTGTGGAACACCTTATGAGGTCGGCTGTTCTGAGCTTTTGATAGAGGAGGCCAGAACTTGGGCGCTGGTGGTGGAAACTATGGCCTAGCTACCACTGGAGTTCTAGACTAAGAAGACCCTGAGGCGCCTACCTCAGCTGCCCTCTTGCGGCCCTTTGCTGCCGCATGCAGATTGTTGTGGTTCTCTTGAGTCAATGCATCACTGATGAACTCGTTGTAGGTGGTGCACCTCGAGTTGGCCATAGTTTTCGTCAACTTAGTGCCAAGGCCTCTTTTGAAGCTTTTGATCTTCTTTTCTTCAGTGTCAACAAAACCTGGGGCATAATGGGATAGATTGTTGAAAGCATGCATATACTCAGTAAGGGTCTTGGTCCCTTGTGTGAGCCACATGAACTCAGCTGCCTTCATGCGCATCAGCCCTGGGGGAATGTGATGTCCCCTAAAGGCTAACTTGAACTGCTCCCATGTGAAATGTGCATTGGCAAGTAGAGAGGACAAGAAATGGGTCCACCATATCCTGGCCGGTCCTTACAGCTGATGGGATGCATATTTTGCCTTCTGATGTTCTGTGACCCTCAATAGACAGAACTTCTGCTCAATAGTATTGAGCCACTCATCCGCCTAGAGCGGTTCTTCTGCCACCTTGAAGATAGGAGGCTTGGTGTCTAGGAAATCCTTGAAAGTGTTGTACTAATTTGGCTTAGGCCCCTATTGTTGCTGGCGGGCACGAGCCGTGTTCTATGCAATGAGGCGCAGGGTTTCCTCCATAGTTCTCTGACTTCCCAGGAATTGTGCAAAGAACTCATTAGCAGACGGTGGTGGCGGTGGTGGTAAGTCACCGTCATTGCCCTCTTGGCTGCTGCCTACTCCAGCACGAGTGCAAGTCATCTGCAAAGTTGCAACAATAAGTGATTATTGGATGATGTCAAGAGATTGCAGATGAATTATATAATCAAACCAAACTGACATTACTAGAGAGAATCTTAAATTCATACAATAAAACAGATGCATAATAATTCATTCTCGCAACATGACATCACCAATTTGACCACTTATCGGGCTCACAACGCGTTAATATACAAGTCGTAATCACCAACAAAATGAACTAGAATTGCATTAAGGTTCAACCCAACGTGAAATAACATACAAAGTGCCAATATTACATGGGAGTCCAAGCGAAATTACCAAACTTCAACTACAAGTCCATTACATAAATAGCGGGGATACATCTAGTGCTTTAACTAGTCCTTAGGTGATTCTAATCTTCATTATGATCGCTGTCGAGGTCGGAGATAGGATCATCCTCGTTCTCTGGCTCCACTTCTTCCTCGTCCCAGCCGTCATCTTCAACTAACATCTCTAGATCTTTGTCTTCCTCATCAAGGATCGGGTGCAGTTGGTTGTTTAGATAATGCACCTCATGCTGAAGATACATCACTACATGCTAGGCCTATGCAAGCTGCTGACGCAAGTCCCTCTCAACATGGTCCTGCATGGCGCTCACAGCATGGGTCCTATCTCATTCTGCTTCTGCTAAAGCAGCACGGTTGTTCGCTAGGTTTCGTTGGTGCATAGCTATGAATGCCTCGGCATGGGAGGCCTCTAGCTGCTCCCATAGTCCTGCTAGCATTGCTTGATCATCTGCTCTTGCTTCTTGGGCGGTAGCTCTCTGTTGATCCACTTGCTCCATTTGGGTGTGGAGATTCCCCAAAGCTACATATGCTTGAATGGTTTCCCATCGAGCCTCACTTGCTACCTTTTTGTGCTTGCGCACATGCTTCTTGAGCTTACGTTGTGTGGCTTTGGCCCTCATGAGCTTATCCATGCAAGTGGTATAGGATTCCTACCAGAAGCCCCTAGTGTCCTGACGAGTGTAGAACATCTTCATCACTACAAATATGGTGTTCATAGCGGGGCTAGAACTATATGCCCGCTTATCCTAATCTCGGATCAATGCATTATGGTTGCATTGTGCCCACACTGCTGTGGATGGATCCACCTAAGGAAAAACACCAGGGGCACTGCCGATAAGCTCATCCACGTGCTGCTGACAGATCTGACTCAGTACCTCGAAGGCTACTACTTGGGCAGCCTCCCAAGGAGTTCTCCCTTTAGATTCCACCTTTCATTCCTACCAGAAGGGTGCTTGAGTATGAGCTGGTATGGTTAGCTGCACTTCATACCATGGCTGTCCCTCGAGGTATACTTCATTCCAGTGATAGAGGGGCGGTTCATAATACCCCGCATAGTGCAAGACTCTCCAAAGCAGAGCAGGAGTTCCAAACATCAATAGGAAACTCTCACTTCCAGCCGGTGCTGCCATCTGTACCAACAACATATGCAACTCTCATGAGACAAAGTCATAATGGATAAGAGTTACATAACCGAGTAAGAGATCTATAAGGGGAGGAACAATGCAAGTATTAAATAATTATTTATCATGATGCATGCACGCTCCGTACGTCCTCACAAACTTAGGAAAAATTTATCTCTAACGACATACACGGTGGCATACATACGTTCTCTCATATATAGCATAGCTAGTCAGGCTACATGTTTCACTGTTAGCGTACCTCCATAAAAGTTTCATTTCAGTCGAACCCCAAATTAAATATGCAGAATGTAAACCTGGGCTCTAAGTTGTAATCTAAATACTTCCATATATGTATACCCATACATATACTTCCGTATCAAAGCTACCCGATGACAATTTATTACCCGCAATTAAATACGCACCATATACACATGCAAGCATGCATACATAGTCGTATCAAAGCTAGCTCTCCCAGACCGCACGTTCACATCTTGCGGTCATGTAACTCATCAACTTACCTTCTTACCTTGGCGTAGAGGCATTTGATCCATGCATTACCACTCAAGTAAATGGCATCCATACAATAGCACGCCGTATGGACGACGAAAGTAAAAACCCCCATGTTAGTACTTAAATAGCCACCTAAGAGTCATTAACTAGGCATAAGGAAAGTGATCACTCGCACACTTTAGATTTCAACTCTAGGTTTCAAATACCTATTTATATAGCTATTAGTTGCTAGAAACTGGTTTTGGAAAACAAAAACCTTTGTTTTAAATACACATGTGGCAATTAATGTTGAATCTTGCTCTAATGCCAGCTGTCGCAGAACCGACCAATTTATAAGAGCATAAGTACAATGGTAGGCCGCAAGCGGTCGCACTGTCATACTTGAGCCCATATAAACCCGATAGTCCGTCGAGTACCACGATGGGTCTTGATAAACGATCCACATACAACCAAGATCGCACATGATTCAACATACATGTCACATGTTACATAAAGTTCACAGATACAGTTCATTCATCAGAGTATGAAATAAAGTTATTACAAACCAAATTCGACAGATAGTAGCGGAAGCAAATTAAAGTTCAAAAGTAGCATTTGCCAACATAGTTCAAATACAGTGCCAACACATGATCACCATCCACAAAAGCATATAGAAGGATTATTAAAGATGCCTGCCCAAGGCTCACTCCTCATCCACAGTGGGATAGAAGCAATTCTTGCAATAGCCGTGATAGACGGTACCATCTGCAACAATGGGAATAAAACCCTGAGTATGAGAAGGTACTCAATTAGACTTACCCATCATAAACCAAAAATAAATTGACTCTAAGTATTATGCAAGGCTTTATAAGTAGAGGTAGCTTGATAATATTTTGCATAAAAAGCGATTAACTCAGTTATACAATTGTACTTAGGTCATCAAGTTAATCATAGCTATTTATCTCTAGATTAGCAACTATCATGTGCCAAACATGTGGTATATCATTTTAAGAGCATACAATAGTAACCATAGCCGGTGTAGTAATTCCATCTTTATACAAACTATCACATTCCATAATACAATTACTACGATGTTGGAGCTAGCCAAGTTTCTCACTATCCGGGAGAGACGACGATTCGAATCGATTTCAACCAACTGAGAATTTATTCCTAACATAAACCTAGGCAAACCAGATCAATGGTCACCTTAGGTCACCTTTGGTACAACTCCACATTTCACGGGTTCGCCCAGCACCGCACAATCAGGGACAACCAGCTACCAGGACGTTCAGGCCTAGCCTGAACTTGGGCTCACGTCTGGCTCCCTGCACATCCTTACTACCATCCAGAGTGCGCACTCTAATAGATCGGAGCCTGGCTTGAGTTGAGCTACTCGGCTTCGTGGTTGGAATGAGTTATCCAGCCAGCTAAGTGATAGGCATGCGTACAATCTTGTCAGAAGTTCCAACAACGGTATGGTCCTTGATCAGCACAGATGGGATCACATGAGTCAGCCTACACATAGACTCTGCCTAGCCTCCAATTACATTACCCTATGGTTCTTTTCCACGATAGCAAATATAGCCAACCGTGCTTCGGTATCCACCTATATCTCGTAGGTGACAGGAAATCACTCGACTTCTACCGGTCTAAGCATGGCTAAGCATATATTCGATCCTAGACCTACACAGGGTTAAGGGTGTATGTAATTAGACAAGGTAGTTCTATGCATCAATTGTTTCCAATCAACTCTTATAACCTAATGCATCAAACATAAAGGACTCAAGTAGTATTTTGTAAAACACTGGGAGACTTAGAATGCTCTGGGGCTTGCCTTTGAGAAAAGTGGCGGGGCGGTGATCTGGGCACTCAAGAAGCTCGTCGGGAGTCTGCTCCTCTTCTCCTGGAGCTGCGGCTTAAGGAGTCTCCTGCTGATCCCCTTCCTCTTCTTCGTTGAATTCCAGCAACGTTGTCTCCTCGGTCGATCCTATATGCATGATCATGGAATAAGATATTGCGAATGCATGTATGACGACAAGTATAAGTTGATAAAACATGATGAATGCATCCTTGTAGGTATTTTCAACAGCATGGTGTCAAAGTAATAACAAGTGCATCCTATTCTACTGAGTAGGTGCATATCTCTTCTCTATTATTTAAGCAAACACTTCTGCAATTCATTTATCGAACTACAAAACAGTAGCAACTTGTTTTAACCATAACTGGAGTTATATACATCAAAATCATGTGGTTGTGGACATTTTGGAAAGCTTATGAAATTTTCTACAACTTCCATCTAATACTCTTAAGGTGATTCAACAGTTATCTAGGTCAAACAATTCAGTTAATCAAATCTGTCCAGAAAGTAGACATTTTGGACAGCAAATTTCTAACAACCAAAACTCTTAAACCCTAAGGCCTATGACCATGAAAATTTAACACAAGGTAGATTAGTAAGTTATCCACAACTTTGTTATTAACAAGTTTTACAGAAAAGGCAATTATCAACATGAAATCATCCACACAACCAAAACTATACATGCAGCCACTTATTTGAATTATAAAGCAATAATTAATCAATTGCATACCACTAATTGCTTCTAAGCCTTACTATTGACATCAACAGTTCATATGCATCATAAGTACCATAGAAAACATTATGGTCAAGTACGATCTATTTATTTAAATACCTTTATTAATTTAATTAGATAATTAGGGAAATAACAAACATATACAAATGTGCACAATAAATTCTCATAAAAATACAGCAGATTCCTAGTGCTCACAATAGATTACGGTGAAAATTTCAAACCATTTGCACATGTATAACATCCTCTACAAAAATGACAAGCTAGCAAGGTCTATTTTAGTGAAAATAGTTAACCCTATGGAAAAGTATCAAACAACAGATTATATATTTTTCCTAGCTTCATATTAGTGCCATACTACTATACAAAAATTTGCATAGCAATATGTTACATATTTTTATCCCTATAATTTTCCTCAGAAATTGCCATTTATTAATAGATAAATAGAAATATCATATTTCAATCAAGTTTACTGCAAGCTTAATATTTTTCCTAGCTAGAGCATGTCAACACAAGACTAGAAAAATTGGAATCATAATTTTATCACTTTTCTAGCTCAAGATATATAATTTACAAGATTATAAACATTCAAAAAGCATTTATCTAAATACATTTTAATCACCATGAAAAATACCATAAGTTGATCCAATTGTATGGCTATCGACCGCTACGTACAACTTAAAAGGCTTACCCTTTTGAGGAGGAATCAAAACTGGTGGAGACTTCATGTATTCCTTAATCTCCTCAAATGTCTTTTGTTGTTCGTTACCCCATTTGAATTCTTGATCATCTTTTAATTTTAACAATACTGAGAACGGCCAGATCTTGACTGACAGATTTGATATGAATCTTCTGATAAAATTTATTTTGCTGATCAAAGATTGTAGTTGAGTCTTGGTTGTTGGTGGTATAGCTTTATCGATAGCATCAAAGCTTTTCTGACCAACTTCAATTCCTTTTTCATGTACCATGAAGCCTACGAACTGTCCAGCTAAAACCCCAAATGCACATTTATGAGGGTTCATCCTCAGTCCATGTTTTCTTGCACACTCTAAAACTGCTCTGAGATCTTGGAGATGTTCTTGATACCCTTTGGATTTCACAACCACATCATCAATATAGATTTCGACTATTTTGCCAATCAACTTATGAAAAATATAATTCATAGCTCTCTGATAAGTTACATCGGCATTTTTAAGGCCAAAAGTCATTACTACCCACTCATATAATCCCAAAGCACCAGGGCACCTGAAAGCAGTCTTGTGGATGTCTTCTTCTGCCATAAAAAATTGATTATATCCTGCATTACCATCCATAAAACTGATTACTTTGTGCCCTACAGCTGCATCAACTAACATATCGGCAACTGGCATTGGGTAACCATCCATTGGAGTAGCCTTGTTTAGATCCCTGAAATCAATGCATACTCTCATCTTTCCATTCTTCTTATACACAGGGACCACACTTGAAATCCACTCTGCATATCGACACTGTCGTATAAATTTAGCTTCATATAGTCTAGTAATTTCTGTTTTTACATCCACCATAACTTCAGCTTTAATTCTTCTTGGGGCTTGCTTGAATGGTCGATATCCAGGTTTGATCGGCAAACGATGTTTTACTAACTTTCGGTCAAGACCAGGCATTTCATAATATTCCCAAGCAAAGCAATCTTTATATTCTTTTAATAAAGCTATCAACTCTTTCTTATACTCAAGATCTAATTTGGCACTAATATATGTCGGCCTTGGCTTATCACCAGGTCCAATATCTACTGCTTCTAACTCATTGGCCGACGTAAAGCCCTTGCCCATCTTGCCTTCATCATCATCGATCAAAGAATTCATTAATAAAAACTTTCAGAGCCGACTGCTTATATTGGCTGTTGATCATCTTCAAAAACTTTGATGATGTCTCCTTCATGAATCTTTCCAGAAAAGCATTCTACCCCATTAAAATTCCACTCATTTGGACTGACACATGCAATGCTAACTGATGAATCCCCCAGAACTATTTCAACTGTATCACCAATCCGCTGGATCAAGCTCTAGTGCATTGTAGAAGGGATACAGCAATTAGCATGAATCTAGTCCCTACCAAGGAGTATGCTATATGATCCTTTTGCATCAATAGCGAAGAAGGTGGTCGGTAAACTTTTGCTTCCAATTGTCAACTCAACACAGACTGCCCCCCTAGTTATTGATGCTTTTCCACTGAAATCTGTCAATCTCATATCTGTTGGGCACAAATCTTCAGGCTTCTTACCAAGCTTTCTGAAAGATAAGGCATTAGATTGACAGCAACACCTCCATCCACTAACATCTTGGTCATTGCCCTTCCATCAATAAAGCCTTTCAGATAAAGAGCTTTTAAATGCAAATATCTTTCCGGCTTTTCAAATGTAGCACTCTCTGCTTGATAGATCCACTGAGCTACAGCCACATCATCATCATCTGAATCTTCAATTTCTTGACCTGTAGCTCTAAACTCAGCTGGTAACATGAAAGCTGCTCCTATCATAGCCGATAGCTTACCCTTGCCCTTATTGGCTGTTTGTTTGACTTGCTAGACTTTGGGTTTCTTTCTTGCCTCTTGTTGCTCATCGTTCCTTAGGCGTTGAACCCTTCTCTTCTAACTTTTAGTCAATCCTCCTAGGCACCACTGGTCCTCTTGCCAAACATACTCTTCTTCTTCTTCATAACCATCCATGTCTTGATCAACCATATCTTGATCAACAATTCTCTTTCCTAGTCGATCATGAACACTCTCTATTTTTAAGCGCCGATCCATACCTCCATGATTTATATGTTCATGCACAGATCAGCGGTTGGCCCTAGCTTGCCTATACTCCCAATACTGATCACTGCACTCTAGGCAGTTGTTGAGAGTAGGCAACTTTAAACCTTCATTCCAACAATGTCTGAAGAAAGGATAATTCCAATGATACTCGTTCTGTTCTCTCGCCCTCCTTTCCCCATCACGATGGCGCCTATATTCTTCTTCTTCAAGCCATTCTTGATACTCTTTTTCTTGTCGAAGCTGTTCCTTTTCTTGCTGATGTTTCCATTTATTCAACAGGATTCGAGAAGTAGGACGTCTACGCATTTCACCAGCTTTAGAAGTCTCAAGCTGATCAAATCGGCTATTTTGCTAATCACGCTTCATCTTGATTTCTCGGTACTCTTTAGCCGATATCTGCCTTGTGGAATCAATAGTCCCAGCCTTCCTAGCTCTGTCTGAGGTGAGTACTTTAAAACTTCCTTTTGGAAAGGATGAAGCAGCCATATTTGTAGGGAAAGGATGACCTTCTATACTCATATTACCTTTCTTCTTTTCTAGTCCTATCCTACCCTTTTCAATAGCCTTTTGAATAAGATCTCTGAAGACTCTGCAATCATTGGTATGATGAGTAGTAGAATTATGGTATTTGCAATATCTTTTCTTCTTGAGCTCTTCAGCCAAAGGTATTTTATGATTCTCTGTCAACTTAATTTGACCTTGCTCCAACAGGTAATCAAAAATCTTATCGGCTTTAGTAATATCAAAACTATATGTTTTATCATCCTTATCACCAACTGCCTTAGATTTAGCCCAAGGTATAAACTCTGCATGCTTCCAGGCCCAATCAACAGCAACAACCTCATTGACAATCTCTTCTTCACTTTCACTCCCATCATCATCAATTTCTTGGATAATTGGATCAAGACCAACTTTTGCAGCTTTTGTGGTTTATTGAAGCGTGTATACCTGTATTGTGCATCAATGCTTGCCAATTTCTTAGACAATGCTCTAAGATTTGGGTAATCAATACCAATCTTTTCTCTAATCACAGGCAACAAGCCTCTGATTGCAATACTGACCACCTCTGCCTCTGAAAGTGTCAAAGAATAGCATTGATTCCTGACATCTCTGAACCTCTGGAGATAATGACTTCTAGATTCACTGTTCCCTTGCCTGACATCGACTAAATCTATAATGCTCTTCTTTGCCACCCCTGAATCGAAGTACTGATGGAATTTGTTTTCTAGGTCTTCCCATCCCACAATAGAATCATATGGCAAAGATGCAAACCATGAGAAAGCAGGTCCAGACAAGGATAGAGGGAAGAACTGTACTCTGAATGCTGGTTCATCAGATAATTCTCCAAGCTGTACCAGATATTGGCTAATATGCTCCAAGGTTGATGTAGTTCCAGTTCCATTGAATTTAACAAAGTCAGGCATTCTGTACCGTGGAGGTAACACCACATGATCATACCATGATGGATATGGCTTTCTGTAGGTAATTGTTGAATTCTTTGGTTTCAAACCAAATTGCCTTTGCACCATCTCAGTTACCTGACTCATCAACTCATCCACCTGGTTCATCACAACATTCTGTCCACTTGAATTGCTCCGGTTCTGTTGTCCAGAGTTTTGACTTCCTTGAGGAGCACCTTGATACCCAGGATTTTCATTGGCATCCAAAGTATAGTATTCAGATACATAATGATATCTTGGAGGAAGCTCTCCTGGTGCAACTCTTCCTTGATAAGGCGGAGCATTGAAATCCCTGACGATTTTTTTATAACCAGGAGCAAATTTTGCAGCCGATTGACAAGTACCATAGTTAACCATCGGCTGTTGCACAGAGTGCTGCCCTCCTTGCTGAGCACCTCCTTGTTGCACAGATGCTCCTCCTGATGCCTGACCGCTATTACCTGACATAATATTTGTCGTAACTTTAGGACCCATATTATGATTTGGATATGCCGGTCCTTTAGGTTGTGTCGCAGCCATACTCAGAGCTTCCTTCATAGCATTTGTCAAACTTGTCAAGAATATTTCATTATGATTTGCAAGTGTTGCACTCATAGCTCTGGTAATGGTCTCATACATTGAATGCCTAGCAGCAACTTCATTAGGATCAGATTGTCCATCAAGGAGCACTCTGGGCAAATAATTCCTCTGATATATTTTGCCTTCATGATCTTTAGCATATGACAATAAGCATTTGTCTTGAAATTGCTCCATTGCCTCAGTAATCATCTTACGCGTCTCTTCAGGAAGTTCTTCCCAAGTTATGTTGAGAATAGACTGAGCAGACTGATCGTTGGCGGAAGAAGACATGTTGACGATTGTGGTCCCACCGAGCATGCCAAAAAGTGTGTTGACAGAAAAATGTGCTCCTATGCCAACACACTTGGGAGGCCTGCAGGATCGTATGAAGCAAAAGACTTCGAGATTCCCTAAGCCTCAAACTAGCCGGATCGGGTGAGAACGAGCTAAGGTGTGCCAGTCAATTTGACCCTGCAATTGACAAGGAGAAAGAAAATATCAAATCGTGGAACCTGCCGGTTTGTTGCCAGAGTTCCAAAATATATGGCCATAAGATAGCCGACAGTCAAAGGAAATTGACTAAAAAGTCAACTCCTAACAATGTAGATCATATGCTGATAATGGTAATATTAGAACGGCTATTCAGATATGCAGTAAATAGAACAAATAATCAGCCGATCTAACTTAGTTGATATGGGTATAAAATCCTACATGCATAACAATAACCAATCTAAAGCCAACGGATCGACTAAACATGCTGAGTTACTAATTGCTAACAGTGGGGTGTCTCCATGCAGCCATAATAACAATCAGATCGACAAAGAAGCTTAATTACTAACAGTGGGGTGTCTCCATGCAGCCATAATAGTAAACAAGCTAAATTGCGTCCAACATGCTCAATAGGTCTATTAGTCTTAAACTGATACATGCGTACACGTTATGGGTAAAAGCATAACTGGATAGGCTATTTAGCCGATACAGGGTCCATGAAGCACAAACGAGATCTATCTGTCCAATCGTAAATAGATCTAAGATTAAAGCAAACCTGGTCTAATAATCCTGACAGTGGGATGTCTCCATGCAGCCATAACAAGACACCACAAATAGCTCGAATGCACAACATGTAACAATCAAGATCAACAGATTTGCTGATACAAGCCTGAATCGACTATTTTGATAGAGATAAGCATATAATCATACAAAACAATGGATTTTAATGATATTTGGAGCTAGCAATCTGTCAATCTTGATTGGGCAATGATATTGTTGTAACAAATAAAACATTAAAAATATGAACAATATCGATAACTTAATGAATCTACTAGATTGCCAAATCTAATAGAGCCGATAACTAGCCCTTGTCCAGGTTAGATCTGCGTCCACTGGATGACACTCAATCTAACTTAATATAGAGACGTCCACCGGATGACATCAAAGCTTAAACAAGAACCGGTGTTCCGACTTAACGAAACGGCTATGATCTAGCATGCCCTGCACCCACCGGATGGTACTCGAAACATGATTGAAAGCATAACTGACCTGCGCCCACCGGATGGCACCCGGCCGAAGCTACGTTACTCCTACTCCTAAGGGTTGACCTGAGCCGAAGGGTTGTTGTATTGATTGTGTGAATAATCTTTTACAATAGCCGGGGCCTCATTATTTATAGCCCGGAGTGAGTCATAGTTAGACACGACTTGGTTACATATATGGAAAAAAGATAACGTGGACTCTACTCTTTCCCTTCTAAGAGAGTCCGACACGTCTTTAGCTTCTTCGACCTTGATACGAATCAATTGCTGACGTATTTCTCCTCAGTCGATCTCTTTCCATATTAGCCGATCCTCCCAAAACCGGCTGTTTGAGTCTGACACCTGGACCCGCAGATACAAATCTTCTTTACCAAAATCTGGTGTCAACAGAAGTATTCTACGATTGTCTCTAGGTTCATGATTCTTCAAAACAACATAATTCACGATCCAGGCCGGTTTTGAAAATTAACGAGATATCTAGGGGCCTGTTTAGTTCCACCCCAAAACGCCAAATTTTTTAAGATTCCCCGTCACATCGAATCTTTGGACGCATGCATGAAGTATTAAATATAAATAAAAAATAAAACTAATTACACAGTTTAGACGAAATCCACGAGACGAATCTTTTAAGCCTAATTAGACTATGATTGGACACTATTTGTCAAATAACAGCGAAAATGCTACAGTGCCCATTTTGCCAAAAAATTCGGATCTAAACCAGGCCTAGGTAGATGGGCTAAAACATTGAGATTCCAATTGTACACCAATTTGATACTTAGATATACTGACATATACATGCATGGGTCGTGCTGCAACGGCCAGCATGGGCAGAATACTGTGTAAAAGGAATAGTTATTGTCTTTTTTTTTTGAACCGATGATATATGAACAATTAGTACAATAATGCTAGCCACAGAAATTGTAAGAACCAATTAATAATTGAATTGAATTGATGCTGATTACAAATTTACACGCGATATGATGCAGAAGATGTATATATCTGATTACCGCTACACCGTTGGAATTCCTATGCACGCGCACGTAAATCGACGGGCAAACGTTCCCATGGCGTCCCCCATGGAGCCGGCGAAGGTGTCAATAGCAAGGTCTTTTCCGCACCTGCTTCCGCGCTGCTTCTTGTTGGCGCCATTGCCTTCGCTTTCCCCTTGGAGTCGGCACGGCAGGCAAAGGTGTGCACGTTGCACGGGGTGCACTGGTACGACCATGGCGCGGGTCTGCTTGTTCCGCTTTGGCATTGACGGTTGAGGCAAGTGCTTCGACGCCGCCGGCGGCCGTCATCATGGTGGTGAGGCGGCGACAGCAGCGTGATCTCATGCTTGTGCAACTCGGGTCGGGGACCATGAGCTTGCGCGACACGTCGACGCAGCAGCTTGGGTGCGCGGAGAATCCGTGGCAGTCATGGCCTCCATAGCCGCCGGTCCGGCGGCTGCGGACGTACGCGAAGGCTCGGGGGTCCAGGGCTCCGGCGCAGAGAGGGTGCAGACGGCGCCGCGCACAGGGTGCCCGGTGCCGGTGGTGGAGAGGGTGAGCGGGTGGCTCGGATGCGCGGCGTGCGCCCAGTGGGTCTCGATCGTTTGCTGGCGGTGGAAGCAGACGTCGTGGATGAAGAAGCCGGACGCGCACCGCTGGTGCTGGCATTGGTATGCTGCACGCCCGTCTTGCTTGATTTCTTGCCAGCACATCCTGCAGGTCACCTTGGTGGTGCTGAGGTCCTTGCTCTCCGCGCGCTTGAAGCGGTGGCCGCGCTCAGGGTGCGCGAAGTGGGAGACGGACTGGGAACCCCCCATGATGATCTCTCGGCGTTGTTCTCGTAGCTAGCTGTGCGCGCGTGGCCTTAATTGGTTGCTAGAGCTAGCGTTGGGTATGTATGTATGTATATATATAGATGGGATCTGCTGTGGATCGACATATATATGCATGGTAGGGCTCGGTCGTCGTTCTTGTGTGACTTGTGAGAGGAATGGACGTACGCGTGGATATAGATTCCGCCAATTCCATTTGGATCTGCCTCTCTGTAAGTCTGTAATTAAGGAACGCGGGCATGGGGCTGGATATCGAGAGAGCTCGGCCTGGCTCGGTGTAGCTCGAGCTAGGGCTAACGAGCCAGCTCGGCTCGGCTCATTAATATTACGAGCTCGAGGACTGGCTCAGCTCGGCTCGTTTGCGAGCTCGAGCTGGCTCGTTTAGCTCGTGAGCTATAAAAAAAACTAGAACATCCATGTCTATAATAATTGATGCCACATCAATTCTAGAAGGTGACGTTCATCATTATGCAACTATACATGATTAATACATATCAGGTTCATCAAAAGTATCAATTGATGGAAAGACGAAGGTGAAGGCAATCTTTCTTTTCTATGGATGGAAAGATGAAGGAGAAGGGACGTGACTCTCACGTTCACAAGCCATGGATGGAAGGACCTAGGATTGACCGGTTGTCTCAGTGATGGGCTTGCTTGCTGGGTCTCCCTTATGGACCTATATTCATGGTTATGGGCTGCTAGGCAACAGCTCGTGAGCAACTTGCGAGCAAGATCGAGCTGGCTCGTTAAAATAGTCGTGAAAAAGTTAAAACGAGTCGAGCCGAGCCAGCTACGAGTCGAGCAAGTTGGCAAGCCGTGAGTATTTTGTCCAGCCTTACGCGGGCAACAAACATGGCTAGCATCACACTCGATCGAGACGATGGGCAAGGTAGGCGCACACTAGTTCTCCAGAAGGCAACTTTTTGCTGGATGAGTCGTTGTCCTCCTCCTCCCCAGTCTCCTCATCATGCAGGTTCAGCCGTTCTGCATGCGTCGATGCCGCGTGCGTGCTTCTGCTTAATTCATGGAAAGGATGTACTGTACGTGTGGACTGCGTCACGTACTGGTGCTGTTACTGTCTACGAAAAGTCGAAGAAGACGACGCTGCACACCACCCCGGCCCCTCCCTACTTGGCCCAAGGTCAAACTCACATTAATCACCACTTATTGGTACCCCGCTTACTTGCTAATATCCCGGCCCCATTGCCTCCTCTCAACAAACAACCCTACGTTATTAGTTTGTCTTTATATATTATCTTTATCTAGCATAAATAAATCAAACTAATCTGTTCATAATTAATTTCCATTTCGAATATGAAGGGACAGTCGAGAGAGATCACGAGATATGCACCCCAGCCAAGCAGCCAAATTAAAGTCGATGTGTGTCAGCCACTTCTGCTGGAATATAATTGATCTCTTCTCACACCGCATCTGTGTCCAAGTGTGTTTACTTGCTTGTCCACTATATGTGAGAAGACCGTGCATATCGATGCAGCAGAAATAGATACTAAAGTTTCCAAGTTGTGGTTGAATGTCTCCATGGTTACGCGCCTTATGATTAGTTGTGAACTTGCCATTATATATTGTTTCATCCAAAGTTGGTAAAACTTATCTATCATGATGTGACATGTGTGAATATATATAAAAACAGGAGCGATAGTAATCAAAATGAAATAATATAGAGACAGAATATTAAAGATACCTAGTTGTAATGACACTTGTGTGGAAATTAAAATCTTACGCGGTATCCTGTTCATCTTCGTTGCTTTAGGCCGTGTTCTTCCTTTGTCTTTGGAATGAACTACTCTATGATATGCAAATATCCAATAGCATTATGGCGCACAGTCTCATCCTAGAAACTTGGATTTTTTTTTCTATAGCTATTAGTTAGGGTGCAAACCAAATAAAATGGTGATGACAAGAATTAAGGAACAGGAAAAAGGTAATGGTTTCTTAAAGAAAACTATGCATGTCCATAATGAAGATAGGAAGAAATGTGACAGGGGATAAGAGAGAGAAGACAAGTGATTAGATAAAAAACTATTTTGAAGAAACCATACATTGGAAATATATATGATTTGTTTGTTTAGCTACTAGTATGTCTTGGTAATTAAGTATCTTATAGCAGTGTAAGTGCCCTAACTTTGTTTGTTCATATGGGCTATGGCTTGCGTATTCAAACTGTTCTCCTTCGAGTAAAGAGAAACACAATTTTTTTTTTTTTTTGTGTCTGAGGAAAAAAATAACGGTATTGATGTTGTTCTCCGAATGAAAACATTACTAATTGGGTTCCACCAACATAGAAGCAGTGGCTTTGTTATCACTTATTATCAGTAGCTAATACTAGAAAAATTTAGGTAGATATATATACTTCAAACTTTACCTCTTTTTTTTTAGTAAAACTTCAAACTTTACTTACAAATTTTATGGTTCTTTCTTGAATTGCAGAAAACTAGATGGTATATATATACAGTGACTCGTCCACCAAATTTACACATATGGGTGTATACAGTTATTATGCATAATATTTCGATGGAAAAAAACATTCATTTTGCAATCACACTAGCTTGTTCAAGAACTATATAAAGTTTTCTGCTAGACTTCTACGATCACGTTCGGTATCTGGGAGCAAGTTCCATGTCGGCGGGGTACAGCTGAGTGGCCGGGCATCCCATTCCAGACAAGAACCCACAGAAGAACACCCCGGCCAATTGCCCAACACAGTGCACGGCTGCAGGGTCGACGTCGCAGCACGGCAAGCAGCAGCACCGCACGGTGCTACCGCCGTTGCCGAGCACGCACGCGAGACAGTACTCCTTGCCGGCGCACTTGGTGCACTGGTACGACCACGGTGCGGCCTTCTTTCGCCCCGCGGTCGTGGCCGCCGTCTTCCCGCACTTGAGACATGTTCGCCGCGGCCGCGCCACCTCGCCGCCGCCGTTCCCTCCCGCAGCCGACGACGGCGGGCGCAGGACAAACCTGGTGTTGTGCTCGTGCAGCTCCGGCGGCGTGCTGATGCTCTTCGGGAGGTCGCAGCAGCGCGGGTGAGCGCTGAAGCCGGCGCACGTGCTGCTGCGGGCGCAGCTGTAGGCGACGGTTGGCGTGCCCAGCGGCTTGGCGCAGAGGCTGCACGAGAGGCAGGCGCGGGTGTCGGCGCCGAGCGTGAGGTGGTGCCGCGGGTGCGCGAAGTGGCGCTTGAGCGTCGTCGGGCGCCGGTAGCAGGCGTCGTGGAGGACGACGGCGCAGCCGGGCTCCGAGCAGCGATAGGCCGCCGCGCCGGTCTCCACGTTCAGGTTGCACATCCTGCACGGCGACGGCGGGGAGTCGTTGCGGCCGACGCGATTAAAGCGTGCGCAGTGCTCGGGGTGGGAGGGGTGGCCATGGCCGGATACAGATGACAGAAAAGCCCCCATTTCTCTGCCGCCGCCGACGACGACGAAGAACCGGCTGATGGTGAGCAACGCTGGTTGCGGTATGCAGCAAGTCAGCAACTACTACAACTAGAATTAGGGTACGACTGCGCGAACAATATCCACGATATATATACGTGTAAGTGTTGGCATGCATGACGCATATGACGACTTGGCACTGCATCGAGATATATGCCTCTGCGAATCGACGCGTATATTGGCCTATATGTTTACCAAGACCTGCTCCACACGGAAGCAGAGAGGAGCTGCAGAGTAAGGCGCACTGGCGCATGCAGAGCAAGCAGTACAACGACGTGCCCACACGATGACACGAGACAGAAGTTTCTTCTTGCTCTCCTTTACCAACTTTAGCTATAAATAGATAGCTATATATAGACACTGTTAGTTAGTTACTCCTTTCGTCCTAAATTATAAGTCATTCCAAAAACCTTAAAGAGTTAAAGTTTTTTATTAAATTTTACCAAATTTATATAATAAGATAATAACATATATGATACCAACTAAGTATTATTAGATTATTCACTACTTATATTTTTATAGTATATCAATTTGATATCATAAACTTTTGTGTTTCTCTATATAATTTTTTGTCAAACTTGAGTTGCTTTGTGTTGAGACTTGCGGTCTCAGACAGGAAGGAGGTGATAGGGGTCTCCGACCAAAGGGCGCTGCTCTTGGGCGGAGGCTCGACAAATATGCTAGAAACATGCAACAATGGGAAGATGACACGTGGAAACTAGGGTTTCATCAATTCATTCACCAACCAACCTGAACAGTTACAATCACCCCCTATTTATAGGGCTCAACCACCGTTTCACACGGATTACAATAGTACCCCTCAACCACTACAGTACATTCTAGGAATATTCTATCACCGTTGTGCAGCCTTGGGGGTATTTTTGCCTTGTCTTCACGCGATGTCCTCTCGTCATGGGCCTGTACGACCGGAGGCCCATCAGAACTTGGGGCGCCACATCCGTCTTGGGCCTTGTCCCTCTAGTGGGCCAGTTGCTTCCGGCCGTCTTGCTTCGGCGCCGGAGGTCCCTAAGGCCCACCTCCGCTAGTTCGTGGCGGAGGTCTCCATTGACTTCTCTGCCCCTGGGGGCACCGGTGCGGGCTAATGTCTCCGCCTTGCTAGCCGGAGATCGCGGCCGTGCACCCGTGTGACTCACGTGAGTCCGCGCTTAGTTTCCTGCAAACATTTAGACAAAGCTGGTACACAGTAAGTTTTAGTCTGAGGCGACCTCCGCCCTACGGTTGGAGACACCTGCGAAAAACAAGGTCGGAGGCCTAGTTGTGATCTCATAATACAGCAATTCCTCTCCAAACACAAGACTGATACGAAGTTAACCTCAATCTAGGGCGGCCTCCGACCAACAGGGCGGAGATGCCTACGAAAAACACAGTCGGAGGCCTGGTCGTGGTCTCATGTTATAACAGTTCTCCCCTTTTGAGGCCGCGGTCCGGCCGGACGGGACGTGAACTCAAAAAGTCCAGACAAGAGGTGACCAGGCCGTGGTCGTTGTTTTGAGGGCATCTATCTCCGCCCCGAGATATGGGGGCTGGCCTACGGCTCCTTCCCCCCTGGCCCATTCTGACCTGACCGTTGGCCTCAAGAGCTAGCCGTTGGCCCGCGACATAGCCGTTGGTCACAGAACTCGAAGCATTGCTGATTTGAAACGGCGCACCGGAGATGACCATTGGGGGATGGAAGGCGAACCGCCTTTGGGCTACTATATAAGGGGGGGGGGGTGGCGGACGAGTCCCCCCATCCCGTACGAGCTCACTCTTGCTTTCCACTTCCCGCACTTGCCCACGCGCTCCCTCTCCCTGCTACGCCAGAGCTCTGCTTGCTTGCCCCGTGCCCGCTTCAGCTGCGCGCTGTCTCCACCCTGTTTCACCTTTGGCCTTGTTGATGGTAGTTATCAACAAGTTTCAATTATCAATTAAAAGCAAGAGAATGGCATAAAATGAAATACCTACCTAGTATATGATTTAAACTGACAGAATTTCATAAGTTTTGGTGAATCTGTGTTTTACAGGGACTATACAGGAAAACAACCAAGATTATTGCACAGCCGGAGCTAGAAAACGTATTATATCGCGGGAGCAACACTAGAAGACTCTAGAAGACATGAGAGGGGAGCCACCCGAAGGAGGGGCCCACCTGTCAGGGACAGGGTTTGGCCGAACCAGGCCCTCCTTCGACCGAACCCTGGTGGGTCCCACTTGCCAGGGGCTTCCTCTCATGTGTTCCACCGCCTTTGAGGATGCATCTCCACCGTACATTGAGTCGGTTTGATCCAAGGGCTGCGGTTCATCCCTCCAGGCTATAAATTTAGAGCCCCTCCCCCCTAGGTAGGGCATTCCTCTTCATTATTCAGGGTAGAATTTAGAGCCTCCTCTCCAACTAGAAACCCTAGAGGTATCAAGAGTCAAGCTTCAAGAGAGATTAGCTTTTATGTAGTCTTCTACCAAAGATTAGGGCTAGTCTTCCGAGATAGAGAGATAGAGTAAGGGTAGAGTCTTGGTGGAGTTGCCGGCCTGTCGGTGCCTTTGCCATTGCTGTACCTACGGGTTCAAGTTTCCCTGGTCCGGAGCTTGATCCTGAGGCTTTATTGGTATTCCGCTTCTAATTTGAGTAAGTAACATTGTTATTATTGTTCTTCCGGTTTATGACTCTTTTGAGTGCTTTAATCTTGGTAGCTCCTTGATTGAAGTGGTAATATCTAGTGTAAGCGTGGCGCTTAGACTAGGGTTGCTCGTAGATACAACCTGCATTCTGGATCAGTGGTGATTCGTGTGGGTGACTTATAGCCTCATTGATTTTTCTATAGTCCACCTCCCGTCTGTAGGCACAATAGGACCTAGTTACTTTGGGAAGCATCCTCTGCTGGTGTCTTTCCTTAGTAATCTCCCCATTGGAACAATCATATCATAGCTTGCAAGAGTTAGATCTGTAGAGACCTCTGTTGGATCCTCTATATCCCTTCCCTCACATCCTTGTAGTTTCTCAAGGGTCTAAGCCAAGACTTAGTTATTGTCACACTATCTTCCTTGCGGTAAAAATATAAATAACGATACCTGGAATACTCCCGGTGAAGTGCTACATCGGTATTATCCGTGCGCTTGCGGATCATCCTATCTTCTTAGTGAATTATCCTTGTGCATAACCAATACCAACAAGCATTTCTGGCACTGTTGCCGGGGAAGATACGGTTGCTGAAGAGTAACTTTGAAACTAGCTTAGCCTTGTATTATACTTTTATCTTTTCTGTTTTTATCCTAGTCTTTTCTACCCATTTTTGTGTTCATCCTTATGGATGCTCTTAATTCTATTCCTATCCATCAATATAATGCACCCACGGAAGCTAGCCTTAGGCCAAAACAGTCATCAAAGCCTATCCTAACACCAGCCTATGAGCTACGACCGTGCTTGATTGCAATGGTCCAGAACCAATCTTTTTCAGGAAAGGAAGATGAAAACCTTTATATCCACCTACAAGAGTTCGAGCAGACCTGTGACTGCCTTCGCATAGCGGGCATGTCAGATGAAACTTTAAGGTGGAAGCCTTTTCCTTTCTCTTTGAATGGAAGAGCTAAACATTGGTACAAACTAACCGTAGAGAGTAAGGAGGGAGATTGGAGAACTCTTTGTTCTAGCTTTTGCTTGGACTTCTTTCCTGATAATGAATCTTTGGCCTCATCCTAGGAATGTTTTAACCTTCTTATAAATTTTGGTCCAAATCTATCCTTACAAGACCACGTTCTTTTACAACATTTTTATATGGGTCTTAGTAAGAAAGCCTCTAAATATCTCAACTTAGCTTCAAGAGGATCATTCTTGCACGTTTCACCAACGAAAGCAAGAGCGCTTCTAGATAAAATCCTAGCTGACAAACCTGAAGAACCTCCAAAAGAGATCCTATTAGAGGAAGAACCACAGACAGCTAAATCTGAACTTTTGCCATTACAAACATCTACTGTCCCAAATATTGAGCCATCGGAAAAGGAGATAATGCCAATTCCTAATTTCTTGGTCGATATTGAGGATAATCTTTTTGCCGAATATGGAAACACCTCGAATTATTCTTCAATAAGGAAGCCCCAGCAGTCTAAGAGACTATCACACCAATTATTTCCTTTAGACCCTGCTGAGGAAGTTTTCCTTAAAAAGACAACTAAAGAACTAGTATCTGTCATTAGCAATGAGTGGCTAGAAGAATCAGAGCTTTCCTTTGATGTGATTCGCTTAGATTCACCTTCTGTCTCTCTTCATTGCCAAATTGATAGAGAACCCTTTCAAGCTCTTTACAATCCAGTTGTGGGTGTTAATATCATGTCTGCATCAATTGCTCATGATTTATTAACGCACATGCTATTGACCCCAACAACTAAATTATTAAAAAGCCCTTCAGGACACATCATTCCTAGTTTGGAAATTCTTTATGTGCTTCCAATCCACGTGAAAAACACCATGGTACATTTGAGCTTTTATATTTTTGATATCATGGAGTTTGATGTGTTGATAGGACAACCGATTGAAGGGCTTCTTCATGAAGGAAAGATAGGGAAAATAAATATTCAACTTGGGAAAAACTTTAAAATTCCCCTGTCCATTTCTCATTCTTTAAATGCTAAGACAGAGCCAAGTCTTGAGTCTGATTCAATTGTTGAGGACAAGGTAGCATTCCTTGAACATTCCCTAGAACCTGATCTAGAGAAAGATGCTAACTTTTTCATCGAAGAGGAAGATGATGAACCTTTAGATCCCGAACCTCTCGAGAAATTGCTAGAGCCACCTAGACCTCCAATTGAGCTTAAGCCTTCGCCTGCCGGTCTTAGATATGCTTTTCTGAATAATGATCCAGAGTCTCCTGTGACCATTAATGATAAACTCACTCAGGAAGAAACTCTCCGCCTCTTAACTGTCCTAGAAAAGCATAAATCTGCTTTTGGCTATTCACTCCAAGACCTAAAAGGAATCAGTCCTGCTCTTTGCACCCATCGCATTCCTACGGATCCAAATATCACACCATCTAGAGAACCTCAGTGTAGGCTTAATAATACGATGAGGGAGATTGTTAAGAAAGAAGTCTTGAAACTGTTGCACGCCGGGATTATTTATCCTGTGCCGCATAGTGAGTGGGTGAGCCCTGTTCAAGTTGTGCCTAAAAAGAGAGACATGACTGTTGTCAAAAATGAAAAGAATGAATTAATTCCACAAAGAACTGTCACAGGATGGCGTATGTGCATAAATTATAGAAAGCTTAATAAGGCAACAAAGAAGGATCATTTTCCGTTGCCTTTCATTGATAAAATGTTAGAGCGACTTGCAAATCACTCTTTCTTTTGCTTTCTTGATGGGTACTCTGGTTATCACCAAATCCCAATCCATCCTGATGATCAAAACAAAACCACTTTTACATGTCCATACATAACTTATGCTTATCGAAGAATGTCTTTTGGACTGTGTAATGCACCAGCTTTTTTTCAAAGATGTATGATGTCTATGTTTTCTGATATGATTGAAAAATCATGAAAGTTTTCATGGATGACTTTTCTGTTTATGGAAAATTTTTTGATGATTGCCTTGAAAATTTAGACAAGGTTTTGCAAAGATGTAGAGAAAAGCACTTAGTCCTTAATTGGGGAAAATGTCATTTCATGGTTAGAGAAGGCATAGTGCTAGGACACCTAGTGTCTGATAGAGGAATTGAGGTAGACAGGGCTAAAAATTGTAGTAATTGAACAACTACCTCCACCTGTAAATATAAAAAGGATTAGAAGTTTTCTTGGCCATGCTGGTTTTTATCGCTAATTTATTCAAAACTTTTCACATATTGCTAGACCACTTACTAGTCTTTTGGCTAAAGATGTTCCCTTTAATTTTGATGATGCATGTTTGCAATCTTTTAATATTCTTAAGAAAGTACTTATCTCTGCACTAATCATTCAACCCCCTGATTGGTCACTAACTTTTAAATTAATGTGTGATGCTAGTGATTACCCTGTGGGGGTAGTTTTAGGACAAACTAAGGATAAAAAGCACCATGCAATTGCTTATGCTAGTAAAACTTTGACAGGACCACAACTTAATTATGCAACAACTGAAAAAGAACTCCTGGCTGTTGTTTTTGCTATTAATAAATTTAGATCTTACCTTAGTGGGAGCTAAAGTAATTGTTTACACTGATCATGCTGCTCTTAAATATTTTCTCACTAAGAAAGATGCTAAACCACTCTTGATAAGATGGATTTTGCTGCTCCAACAATTTGACTTAGAAATAAAAGATAAAAAAGGAGTAGAAAATTCTGTTACCGATCACTTGTCTAGAATGCATTTTGAGAATCCACAGGAACTACCTATCAATGATTCGCTACGGGATGACACACTCTACCGTATCAGTCGAGCCGACCCCTGGTACGCAAATATTATTAATTTTATGGTTGCAGGATATGTACCACCAGGGGAGGACAAAAGAAAGCTCATTCATGAGAGTCGTCGCCACATATGGGATGAACCGTACCTCTTCAGAGTATGTTCAGATGGACTACTTAGAAGATGTGTACCCACGGAAGAAGGAATTTAGATTATAGAAAGATGCCACTCATCACCATATGGAGGTCATTATGGAGTATTTCGAACTCATGCAAAAATCTAGCAAAGTGGATTCTTCTGGCCAACCATGTATGAAGATACAAAAGATTTCATCAGGAGATGTAGAGCATGTCAGAAACACGAAAACATCAACTCAAGGGATGCAATGCCACTCACTAACAACCTTCAGATCGAGCTCTTCGATGTCTGGGGTATTGACTATATGGGACTATTCCCAAAGTCAAAAAGCTACGAGTATATCCTGGTGGTAGTTGACTATGTCTCTAAATGGGTTGAAGCCATGCCATGCAAAGCTGCTGATGCTAGACACTCCAAGAGGATGTTTGAAGAGATAATATTTCCAAGGTTTGGTATTCTAAGGATGGAGATTAGTGATGGAGGATCACACTTCATTGACAAGGGCTTTCAGCAGTACTTGTCAAAACATAAAATCCATCACAACATTGCCACTACATATCATCCTCAGACAAGTGGCCAGACAGAGACATCAAATAAATAAATCAAGAATATTCTTCAGAAAACGGTCAATGAGATGGGAACAAAGTGGAAGGATAAACTACCCGATGCACTTTGGGTGTACTGAACTGCTTATAAAACGCTGATCGAGATGTCACCTTATCAACTTGTCTATGGGAAGACCTGTCACTTGCCTGTTGAGCTAGAATTCAAGGCTCACTGGGCAATCAAGAGATGGAACATGGATTTAGAAGCCTCTGGAATAAAAAGAATGATGCAACTCTCTGAACTAGATGAATGGCGAGAAAAAGCATATCACAACTCCAAGATCTACAAGGAGAGAACAAAAAGGTGGCATGACAAGAGAATCAAGAAGAAGAGCTTTGCCCCCGGAGATGAGGTATTACTTTTTAATTCCAGGGTTAAATTATTCAGGCATGGAAAACTATGAAGCAAGTGGGAAGGACCATTCACGGTGATCAATGCCTCGTCACATGGAGCGGTAACACTTCAAGATGATGAAGGTACGTTATTCAAGGTAAATGGTCAACGCCTTAAAATATTTTTAGAGCCCATAAAAGGTCCCGAATTTTTGGACGAGGTGGAATTCTTCCCTCTACCTAGTTTCGGGCCTTTTTATTTTTAATTCTTTATTCGGGGTGCGTGGGTAAGTTTTTAGGAGTCAAAATGTCACGAGAAAACACCATGAAAAAGGGGCCCACGAGAGGAGCCCGGCCCAATTCGGCCGAACTGGGCTAGGGTTTAGCCGAACCCCCTAGCACCGCCTCGTCGCCGCCTTTTCGCTTCGCGATCCTTCCGCCGGAACCTTCCAGAAAATGGATATTTTTGATAGATTCGATCATTTTTCGACGCGGAGATCATTCGGGATAAGATTTTGACCCCTATCGCAAGCCGCTGACCGCTATATAAACAAATCCCCTACTGGCATTCTATCTCATTCCCTCAAGTCTTCCTCTCCTCCAGCGTAGAGCTCTCCATTCTTCCAATTCCCATGGCCGACAACAAGCAACTCGTTCCCTTTGGGATCGACCTCAACCAGCCTATCGTAGAAGAGCCTTGCTTAGACATCGTGCCTGTCGAAGACGATGTCCCTCTTGCTGCCATCCCTCCAAGAAAGCATCCTCGGACCTATGGGCAGTCCTTCTACGCCTAAGTTCGTCATCCTGCTCTTCCCGCGCCGTCGGAACGTCTACTCCTTGAAGATGCTCCGCCGAAGGGCCCGATCATCAAGCTACCGAGCAACGTCAAGCTGTTGCTGCCCAAGCCCAATGAGACATGCACGGGAGTGAAGCTGGACAAGCTGGGACAAGTCCTCTGCACCAAATACACCATGGAGAAGCCTCGTCCATCTTTTGATGGAGTTCGCATCCATCCTTCCAAAGTTAGATTCCTCCCGCCGAAGGACGTCCTGAAGCAGCTTCTCCGTCGTCAGCGAGTCACCAACGCAGATCTGAAGAATGAGATAGAGGAATTAAAGAAGATCATTAGATCGGTAGAAGCTAGCCATCGTCTTTTGACTAATACGCTCATTAAGACCAATGAAAGATTAGACACAACTGCTGAAAAACGCAAGAAGCTAGAGGCTAAGGTCGACAGCCTCGCTAGTGTTGGTATTTCTTATATCTATTGGATAATTCCGCAAGTGCACAAAATATACTACTGTAGCACTTCACCTGGGAGTATTCCAAGGTATCGTATTTATTTTATTCCAAGGGAAAGCGATAGCTAGAGATGATAATAAAATAGAGATCCTTGTATCTACCTCAACTTAGCAGCAACTAGTGTAAGGGGGTAAACGAAGTATGATAGGAAGGGGATGATTCAAGAAGAAACAAATGAGATAACTAGTAGAGTACAGCTAGGTGGGAGGACAACGAGTGAGAAAGGTTTCCTGGGATTCAAACTCTACTCCTGTGATCTTAACTTAACAGATAGTTGAACCAGATATATAGAAAGCTACCTTACTACTTGTATGCTAGGCGATAGTCGAGAAAGCAAGGGATATAACCCTTGCTAAAGAGGCTATCCTATTATTGGGGCCTTATCTTTTAAGAACTTGCCTAACAACACGTGGTGAGACTCTAAAGACCATACAGGGCTATCACCACCTGCTAGCGCCCACAAACAATCCGTGCAGCAAGCGATAACCAAAGGTAAGATCTAGCCTAAGCACCTCGCTTACACTATTTCTTACTACTCTAATTGTGTATACAAGGCAACTAGAGCACCCTATGAAAGGCGATGATCGCATACAAGAGTTGGTTATAGGAGAACAATCTAATATAAGCAACTATAAGATAAGAATAAGTCACAACAATACTATTGCAAGAACAATATTGCACAAAGTAAAGACTTAGTAAAGTAGAGGAAGAATGATATATATTAAATAAGTAAAGTCTTACAGGAAAGGAAAGATACAAGAGCTATACCAGACTTTTCAGCAGACGACTACGGAAACCCTGAGCTAGCTCGACTCAACTCTAACTCCCACACTAGACTAGTACTACTACTAAGAGAGTGGAACTACACTAATCTTCACTTGTACTTGAATGAACCATGCCTTGAGAGGGTGGAGGCGGCCTCTATTTATAGAGGAGGTAGAGGGGGTGCCACGTCAGCGATCCGTGTGCTTCCCATCTCTCCACCCTTGGATAAACTGTCATTGAAACCGACTCAAATGGACGTCTTGGATTGATCACCATGCATGGAGGCATGCAGAGAGGCGGTGGAGCAAAGCTAGCCACCTAGAGGTACCAGGGGGTCGGCCGACCCCCCTATGACAGGTGGGCCCCCCTCTGTTGCTTCTAGATGTTGTCCCACATGTCATGGAGTGTGATTCTTGCTTTGGTTAAGTTTTGATCATGTCGGTTTCTTTGATATGGGCCTATGGATCCATGTATGAGCATCTTCCACCATTGAATGAAAACACAATCTTGATCTGAGGGCGGAAATTGGCTTTGGAGCACTTCACATAGATCATGCCTAGTCAGTGGGCCCTGGACCACCCAAAGGGCAGTCGGCCGACCCCACTTTGGGGGTTCCAGGGGCCCACTTTCTTCCATATTGCTATCTCCTGCATAAAAATACTTAAGAGTACAAGTAGAACCAATTATTGATAAAATATAATCATGCCTTGTCATTCTTCCTTTGATTATGGTGCTGTTGACGGTGTTTTGAGTATGTAATTTTATATCATTTGTACCGTCAATAACATCCCCCAAGCTTAACCTTTGCTAGTCCCTAGCAAATAATTAGACTTAGCTTTTATGGATCAGGAGTTGCTACAATGTTTCACATTTCAAGGGTACCATGTGTACAACAAAATTCTTCTCTTTGAATGAAAAATTTGGCTAAGTAAACTCACCCATATTACCATAGTCCTTCATGGGGCTTATGTGGAGCTTAAGGTAGGAGTACAGGAATGTAGCATACTTACCTTGCATATGTTGCTAAGCCAAATCCCGGATCCGAGGAGAGAAGTGTCATACTCTTAGATCAAGATGTGCAAGTGTGTGAAAATATGATGGGATAAAAATGCTCCTTTATTTGATATGATCTCTCTCTACTATATTATTTTGAGACATGGCTATCATTTTCTTTTTCTATGAGCCTTCATGTGCTGACATTTTTCTTTTTCTTTTCTTTTAATACTATGGACCTTCATTTGTCCAAATATTTTTTTTCTTTATTTTTGCATAGCCTTTTGTGTCTCATTTGCTAAATCATATTTAGAGAGATTCTACAACTTAAAGCATGGAGCATTTATATGGTGGAAATGGATAGCATATTTCTGCATACTTCCAGTGTAGAAGCATCATATATATGTAGTGTGTACGTGATCTTGATCTTGGGAGCATGATAAGTCTCTCAACAAGGGTCAACAAGACTTGACAAAACTCAATACAAAGTGAGTAGCCTATGTGGTAAGTCTAGAACATGTAAGAACATATATGGCTTTGGTAGGAATTTATCAACATTGAGGAACAATAAGATTTTAGCATTTTCTTAAAAATAAATCTCCGATAATCATACATGCTTGGAATAATATTATAGCAGCTCTTGTCTCACTATATCATATCTCACAACAACTTAGACTTAGTTATAGCACTTGCAACCCACAAAGTTTTCAGGTTCATGATGGTTTTATGTGAGGCAAGTAATCTATACTTAGAGAGATATCAAGCTGTAAACTAAGCACTAGAGCAACTATTCATCATTTCTATGAGAGAGATAATTATACATGAAGCATAAATAAGCAAAAGGAAATATTTTTTGTCTTTTTATTATATTCATTTTTTTCTTTTTTTAATGCTTAAGACAATGATTAAATTAACGAAAATAAATTACAAAGGGAGAAATACTTACCTGAGTGGGGGAGAGAATCTCCCCCAAGCTTGTCCTTTTCATGGTGCGGGTGGCGGGCAGTGCGGTGGATACTGTGGAGCATGCTGTGGTGGATATTGTGGTGGTGGAATTCCCTGTTGGGCATAGAATCTTGCCCACTGTCTGGCACTGTGCTCATGGATGGCCTGGATGCGTTGTTGGTTTTGGACTGTGATGTTGTGGAGGGCCTCATGCCCAAGTCGTATCTCACCAAAGCGGTTGATGAGTAAATCCGTGTCATGACGGTTCACCTGGCGCCCTGTTTCCTGCGAGGAAGACAAAGAAAATCTGGCACTCCTTGAATGGCGCCTCCCACTGGAACTGGAAATCTGCATGGCACTGGAAGTTCCTTCATCATCACTGTCTGCTTCCTGCTGTCTTGCTCTGCCACGTGTCACTGGACCCGCAAAACTCCTACGTCCTCCTAGTCTTCCCAAATCAGGTATTAATGGGTGGCCCCCATATAATTTTAATTGTTCGCATGGCAAGGTTAGTCTAGAAGAATCACGAAACTTAAACTCAATTGTTCCGTTGGGGCCACCCGCAATTATATGACCTTGATTAAAATAGTAGAAGGACAGAATTGTTCTGGATGTAGTGATAAAATTTCTATACCCGTTAAGCAACTCAAGGTTCATGCAAAACATGGTGATTATTGAGGTAAAGTCAAAGGACCCCACTCTAGTGTGTGCTGTCATCCAGTGGTCTACCATGGCTTTTACAGGTGATACGCGAATTTTATGTACCATGGCAAACAATAATCTCATATCAACATTCCTAACAATACGTATATCATCTCTAGGGAATAAAGTGTCCCCTATCCAACGATGCATGAAGCGTAAAGTAGGATTGCAAATGTGACTAGTGCGTGGTTCATCACAATTATTTATTCCAGTGATCTCATGCTAAAATTCAGGTTTATGGAATGCACGTGTAGCATGTTCAAGATTTACAGAGCAATTAACAAACCAAAGGATTCCACTAAAATGTTCCCATTCCATGGTGTATTCTTGATTAAGCATACGGAAGTAAATATTTTCTCTAGAGGTTTGGACAGTGCTTAAAAATTCTAAAGTGAGAAGCCTGCTACCCGGATAATTAGTGAGATCCCAGAATTCTTCCCACCCTATGGCACCAAAAACAGTAAGGAACTCCTCATCCATACCTGTGCGTTCGAGGAGTTGAGGATCAAATACCTTGGTATGTTCGAAGACCCGGTAGCGGATTTTCACGAGAGTGACAAGCTCGGCGAGAGTGAGCCATAACCTCGTCTCTTGATCTTGTATTTTCTGGGGCTGATTATCTTCGTCTTGTTCTTCATGTACTGGCTCTTGATGATACTCATAGCCCGTGTACCTCTCTGGACTTGTCGTGGGCAAGGTTGCCCCGGAGACTTGCTCGTCTTGTGATGACGAACCCCGCAACTCGGTGTCTTGTGAAGTACGTAGCTCAGTGTCATGCTACGATCCTCTTCCATGTGAGCTAGATGCGCTCCCACTTAAGAGTGATCGTGCCTTCCTGGCTGCGGTCTTGAGTGGATTCTTCATGTCTGCACACTTACGAGAAGACAAAGGCAACTAGGACCAAGGATTAGCATTAGTTGCTCAGCTCTTAATTACCTTGTGTCTTGCTTCGTGCTCCTTGGATGGTTGAACAAGCTTAAAATATACTACTAAAAAACTGAAAATATTTTTGGGTTTCTTTTAGGGATGAAAGAAAATAATTAAACGAAAGCTTAACAAGGCTAAAACTTGAGAGAGAGAGAGAGAGAGAGGATTTGAGTGTCGAAATTCTATGGAGGTTTTGGAATGTGGGAATGAGCTCCTCTGCATGTGAATAAGAAGCCAGAGGAAGGAGAAGTGCTGGGGGGTCCTAGCTATAGTCGACCGACCCCTCTCTCTCCTCTAATTGCAAAGTGACAAAGGTGTGAGTCTGGTGGCTAGATTCCTTGCCTGGTGGTGCACTCACATGTGCAGAGTTTTCACCTCTCACTCCTTGCTTTGGATGCTTGCTTAGAGAATGGCATAAAGGAGAGTATGATGGAGTGGAAGAGAAAAGAGGAGGCAAGACATGACCCAAGGCTGGTTGGCTACTTGCTCATGAATATTTTACGGGAGGAGTTTGCCTTGATCATGTGTCTTTGGCTCAAGAATTAAGCTTAGGAAAAAAAACTTCTTTCATGATTAGCAAAGGATGGTTGTTAAACTTGCATGGATGGAATCTACGGGAGAATGAGTGAGAGACAAGGATTGGATGTATGTGTCATGAGCTCATTACTCTACCCTCCTAGGCTCCTATTCTTTTGCTTTGGCAGGGATTCTCTCATGCAACTTGATCATGTGTAGCAAGAAGACAAATGCATGGTGGGTCTTGGAGTGGCCACCTTTGCATGTATTTAGCTGGTTCTTGGAAAGATTATCTTGCCATGAGTTATTAGAGGAAGAGAGAGAGAAGGAGGATGATGGAGTTAACCTTCTATGGAGGTATGGTCGACCACCAAAGTACCTCAATTTAACAAGATTTCCTCCTAAACTCTCTTCTAATACTTAGCATTAGCATGCACAACAAGATGGGAGGGGAAAGGGTCCCTAGGCCAGTCGGCTGACCCTACCCTGACCCCTAACTGAGGTGCTGCTCAGTGCTCTATATCTCTAGTGACCAGAGGTGTTGGATGGGTGCAGAAGAAAATTTTGCAAAGGCCAAAAGCTGTCATGTATGGATCATATAAGGATCACCTACCCTACGAACTAGCTCTTTTTTCCTTTGTCATGTTTTTGTTGATTATTGAACATGGAAAGCAAGAGGATCAGAGCAAGGTGGCTGGTGGGAGGCACCATGGTGGGGTCAGCCGACCCCACGTGGGAGCCCAACCAGCACCAAAATGTTGTATCAAGATAAGCCCTATGTTTTATTAAGTCTAAGCTAATCAAAGTCGAAATTGGATTAAGTAGAAATAAATGGTAGAATTTATTTGATAGAAATACTAAGTACAAATAAGTGAAAAAGTTCTAGCTTACTTACCTGGGTGAAGATATTTTACCATTAGGTCCTTGGAACAGAACCTTTTCCTTGTGCCGGTTGTTCCATCATGATATTTGAGCATTGCCCAAACTTTGGCCTGAAGTGGAATTTCTCCTGAGTCCCGTTGATCGTGAATTGTATTTCTCCTGCTCCCACGTCAATGTGTGCGTTGGCGGTGCTGAGGAACGGTCTTCCGAGGATGAGTGGAGTTCGCTTGTCTACCTCCATGTCCAGTACCATGAAATCCACGGGGACGAAAAAGTCGCGTATCTTGACGGGGATGTTCTCAGCTATCCCCGCCGGATAACGGACTGACTGATCCGCTAGCTACAGACATATTGATGTAGGGGACAAAATAGTGTGATTGAGTTTATCGAATACTACCTTTGGCATGACACTGACGCTTGCTCCCAAGTCGCACAGTGCATGCTCGAAGTATTGTGTCCCGATGGAGCAGTCAATGGTGGGACACCCAGGGTCCTTCTTCTTGAGCGGCAGTTGATTTAGTATAGCAATGCTACACTCTTTCGTCAGTTTGACGACTTCCGCTGTTGGCAATGGGCGTTTGTTGTTGAGGATGTCTCATAGGTACTTGGCATAGGTAGGAACCTGCATTGCATCAAGTAATGGAACATGGACATATAATTGACGGATTACCTCAACAAATTTCCCGAATTGTTCATCGGTGGATTGTTTCCTTGGTTTTGGAAATGGCAGTACGTTGGTGTCGTAGAACTCGTGTGGCGCTGTCTTTCCGTGGAACTTGACGTTGATTTCTTGAGATGGCAGCTCTTCTTCTTCAGTCTCATGTTCCTTGTCTTTTCTTGCGGGTTTTCCTATCATGTTAGGATGTGGTGGATCGCGAGTGGACTTACCTCCCCTCGTGGTTACCGCATTTATATTTAAAACATTTCCAGGTTTGCAAGAATTTTTAGTTGGATCAAAAGATGGAACAGAAGCAGCAAGTTGAGCTAACTAAGATTCTAGCATTTTATTGAAGCTCAATTGATCCTTAACAGAAGAAGCAAGATTATCCATCTTAGCATTTAATGTTGCAAGAGCCTTGTCATTAGCTATCAGCCTTTTATTCATGCTTTCATTTATTTTAGCTTGATTTATGACAAGATCTTTTAATGAAAGCTGATTGCTTTTGAAATTACTAGAACCAAAGCTTTCATTACCTTGAAATTTGGAGTGTGACGTCCATTTATTTTGTTGAGGGCGACTTGTGTTGTTGTAGACGGCGTGCACCTCCTCATGATGTCTACTACAACCTTCGTTCTATTGATTGGTACGTGTAGAGGCGTAGTGTTGGATGGCTTCTCGATCCTTCTTGATGTTTGCACGTTCCTCAAGTTTCTTCAAGAGAAAGTCCATCTTTTCAGAGATAGCATCTACCTCATGAATGGCATGCATGCCTCTCTTCTTAGGTTGGAGTCGTTCTTCATTCCACCCTTGATTTGTCACCATCTTCTCGATCAGATTCTTGGCTTGTGTGACATTGAGTGAAGTGAACGCTCCTCTTGCAGTAGCATCAAGGAGACTACGGGTTGTATGGGTTAGCCCATGGTAGAAACCTTGAATCAGGAGCCATTCCTTAATTCCATGATGGGGACATTCCTGAATGTACTCCTGGAGATGTTCCCATGCTTCGGGAATCGTCTCGTCTGCCTATTGTTGGAAACTTGAAATCTTTCCTCTAAGAGCATTGGTTTTGCCCATCAGGAAAAATTTCTTAAGAAATGCATTAGCACAGCTCTCCCAAGAGTTGACGTCATCGGGATGAGCATAGAACCATTGCTTTTCCTTCCCAAGCAAGGAGAATGGGAAAAGGCGACGACGGATGGCGTCTGCTGTGACTCCTTTGATGGCAAAGGTGCCACATATCTCCACGAAGTGTTGGAGATGTGCATTTGCATCCTCATGGGGCTTCCCATAGAATGGATTGGCTTGCACCATATGGATGAGTGCTGGCTTGAGCTCAAACTGGGCATCCCCCAAGTCGACCATTGGTCCCGTGGCCATGTGAGTACCCGACAAAGCCAAAAAGTCAGAAATCGGTTGATGAGCCATGGCCGAGCTGGATGTTGGTGCAGGGCCTCCCTCCTTGAGTGATTCCAAGAGTAAGCTAGACTTCTGAGGGGAAACTAGACGACGTCTAGAGTTCCTTCGGAAGCTCTCAGGATTTTCTAGTGTTGTTGCTCGAAACTGGAACTCACTCATGCAATGCCTTGCTTCACAATAAAGAGAAACAGAGGCAGGGGTAAGCCCCTACAACTAATTGGCAACTAAATTGATGGTAGACTCCGGATTCGATCTTATTAAAATTTCTAGGCTATGCTTTCCCCGGCAACGGCGCCAGAAATGCTTGTTGGTATTTCTTATGTCTATTGGATAATTCTGCAAGCGCATAGAATATACCGCTGTAGCACTTCACCTGGGAGTATTCCAAGGTATCGTAATTATTTTATCCCAAGGGAAAGCAATAGCTAGAGATGATAATAAAATAGAGATCCTTGTATCTACCTCAACTTAGCAGCAACTAGTGTAAGGGGGTAAATGAAGTATGATAGGAAGGGTGTCGACGAAATATGGTCGGCAGTCCACCGAGGGGGTGCCCATGGTGGTAGATTATCGGTAGAGATGCGCGTAATCAGGAACCAAATGGTTACAGAGACACAAGACACAAGATTTATACAGGTTCAGGCCGCCTATGTAGCGTAAAACCCTACGTCCAGTGCTCTGTTATTTGTATTGATTTGGATTGATCTGTATGATCTGTCCTCTAGGGGACCCCTGCCCCTCCTTATATACTGCGAAGGGACAAGGTTACAAGTAAAGTATCCAATTTGGTACAATTACAATATAGCGTCGTGCTCCACACGTCTTCATCTTGCGGGCTGGGCCACTTCCGGTGGTGCGGCCCATGTATACCCATGAGGGTATAGGGGGTCTATTCCCCCACAGCTAGTCCCCGAGCGCCTTGTATCCTTCGAGTAGCACCATCTTGAGCTTGTAGAAGGATGTAAGGGGCTCAAGATAAAATTTGAAAAATATTTCCCTCGAAGTCTACCCACTTTGACTCTGAGTCAAAAAGAAACACGGTCGTCCTTGTAGAATTAGAGGCGTTTGAACCATCAGAACGAGCACATTCACCGCAAAGTGAAGTGTGCCCACTTAGTCTCTGAGCCTGGTAGTAGGTGACGTAGGCACATGGTGCTAGGGTCTAAAAAAGTCTTGTTAATTAGATACAACATGGACCATTAGGTGCATCGAACCGATGTAGTCCCCGAGCTTGCTAGAAGGCGAGGTATGAGCCTTGTAGCAAGGTCTAAATGAGAAAAAAATATCCCAACTGTATGCGAGTCGCCAGTCGCATGTAGTTGAGACGCGAAGTCCCCGAGCTATGGTCGGAGAGTGGTCGAGGCAGTCCCTGAGCACAGGTCGAGGGGCGAGCGGCAAAGTCCAAACTATGGTCGGAGAGTGGTGCGCCAGTCCCCGAGCGCAAATCGAGAAGTAAATGACGAAGTCCCCGAGCATAGCTCGAGATCCCTGCAATATAAATACATAGAATGGTAGTACATGATGTACAAAATAATAAATTATGGAGAAAAATCAGCGGTGAAGAAATAGCGTATGACGCTCAGTAGTCATTTGCAAATGAGCATGATGTGATAAAGCAGTTGGTGCTTTGTAAACATCAGTGTTAATGTGAAGTTTGTGTTTATACTTAATATAAACCGCCCGACCAGTTAGTATGTAGCTGAGCCTCCAGCCCTAGCTAGCTTCACTGTAGCATGGAGCGTAGAGCCCGTGTGTGTGAAGGAAGGCGTCGCTAAGGAGCCGCTGCCAATGACCCATAACGCAGAGGGCGGACGCTCATACACATGTGGAGAGAGCTAGTAGACAGGGCCGTTTCTAGAGACATCGAGCATCAACGTGACTGGTCGAGGATTTGCATTAAGTATAGCTGTATGTCATCTTTAAGATGGTATACATGGACAAACATTATTTGAAGAATAATCATGACGAGGACGTTTGTGGAGAAACGTCGTAATGAAAATTGTATTAAATATAAATATTAGAAGTGTACTTATCTTTGGATAGAAATCTGGTCGGTGGCGATGAAGTTGTCCGGTCCTCGAGCTTTCTGACCTGACGTCATGACGGTGGTCGCGGTTGTCATAGCACCGTTCTTCGCGGCGATCATCATTGCGACGTGGTCTAGTGGTCGATGTGGTCGGAGCTCGGTGGAGCCGCTCGGGACGTGGTCGACGTGGTCCGTGGTCGACATGGTCGGAGCTCGGTGGAGCCACTCGGGACATGGTTGACATGGTCCGTGGTCGACGTGGTCGGAGCTCGGCGGAGCCACTCGGGACGTGGTTGACGTGGTTCGATGCGGCTCGCTCAGCGGCTCGCTTGATGGCTCAACGTGGCTTGCTAGCAGCTTGTCATGACTTGCGTGATGACTTGAGCGGCTTGCTTCGGCTTGGCTCCACCTTTCTTGATAGCATGATCAGTTTGAATGACTTGATGGGCTCAGACGAAGTCGAACTCATGTTGGAGATGTGGAAGAGCAGCAACAAATCTGTACGTAATGTATGGCTCATGTACATGCATACGTATGAATTTTTGTCCTTGCATGGTCTTCAATATTTAGCTTGCATGACTTTCTGGTAATCGGCTTGCATGGCACTTTGTAGATGTACGTATATATCTCTTTCTTTATTTGCTTGTCTTAGGACTCGGACGTGCCCTTGCTTGCCTATTTGGAGTCATGGCCGTGCGCCGCCGGCCGCCGACAACAACTTCGATGGCTTCAACAAGTATATGTCTTCTTCGTTCATGCATGGCAGCCGTGGAGGGAAGCCAGACCCTTGCGACGAAGTGGGACCAACTAGGCCATGATTGATCAGATTGACCCTTGCCGGAAGCCGTGCTGAATGTTAGGGCTGCTGTTTGACTTCGTGCACATTGGTAGCTGCCCACGAAACATGTCGTCGTAGTCCGCCCTAGACCTAGACGAATGTTTGAGTTGCCACAGACGATGTTAATCTTGATTGCAAAGTTGATCTTGAGGGTCGCCCACCGCAGGATCCCGAGTTGTTGCGGATGACTACGTCGGTGAAGAAAATTCCCATCTGGCTCGCCAAAGGACCAGCAAGCACAACCCCTAAAGGGGCACAACTCCTAAAGGGGACCCCTACCTAGCGCGCCACTACCGATGAAATATGGTTGGCAGTCCACCGAGGGGGGTGCCCGTGGTGGTAGATTATCGGTAGAGGTGTGCGTAATCAGGAACCAAATGGTTATAGAGACACAAGACACAAGATTTATACAGGTTCAAGCCACCTGTGTAGCATAAAACCCTACGTCCTGTGCTCTATTATTTGTATTGATTTGGATTGATCCATATGATATGTCCTCTAGGGGACCCCTGCCCCTCCTTATATACTCCGAAGGGACAAGGTTACAAGTAAAGTATCCAATTTGGTACAATTATAATATAGCGTCGTGCTCCGCACGTCTTCATCTTGCGGGCTGGGCCACTTCTGGTGGTGCGGCCCATGTATACCCATGAGGGTATAGGGGGCCTATTCCCCCACAAAGGGGATGATTCAAGAAGGAACAAATGAGATAACTAAAGATAACTAATAGAGTACATCTAGGTGGGAGGACAACGAGTGAGAAAGGTTTCATGGGATTCAAACTCTACTCCTGTGCTCTTAACTTAACAGATAGTTGAACCAGATATATAGAAAGCTACCTTACTACTTGTATGCTAGGCGATAGTCGAGAAAGCAAGGGATATAACCCTTGCTAAAGCGGCTATCCTATTATTGGGGCCTTATCTTTTAAGAACTTGCTTAACAACACGTGGTGAGACTCTAAAGACCATACAGGGCTGTCACCACCTGTTGGCGCCCACAAACAATCCGTGCAGCAAGCGATAACCAAAGGTAAGATCTAGCCTAAGCACCTCGCTTACACTATTTCTTACTACTCTAATTGTGTATACAAGGCAACTAGAGCATCCTATGAAAGGCGATGATCGCATACAAGAGTTGGTTACAAGATCACAATCTAATATAAGCAACTATAAGATAAGAATAAGTCACAATAATACTATTGCAAGAACAATATTGTACAAAGTAAAGACTTAGTAAAGTAGAGGAAGAATGATATATATTAAATAAGTAAAGTCTTACAGGAAAGGAAAGATACAAGAGCTATACCATACTTTCCAGCATACGACTCCGGAAACCCCGAGCTAGCTCGACTCAATTCTAACTCCCACACTAGACTAGTACTACTACTAAGAGAGTGGAACTACACTAATCTTCACTTGTACTTGAATGAACCATGCCTTGAGAGGGTGGAGGCAGCCTCTATTTATAGAGGAGGTAGAGGGGGTGCCACGTCAGCGATCCGTGTGCTTCTCATCTCTCCACCCTTGGATAAACCGTCATTGAAACCGACTCAAATGGACGTCTTGGATTGATCACCATGCATGGAGGCATGCAGAGAGGCGGTGGAGCAAAGCAGGCCACCTGAAGGTACCATGGGGATCGGCCGACCCCCTATGACAGGTGGGCCCCCCTCTGTTGCTTCTAGAAGCTGTCCCACATGTCATGGAGTGTGATTCTTGCTTTTGTTAAGTTTTGATCACGTCGGTTTCTTTGATGTGGGCCTATGGATCCATGTATGAGCATCTTCCACCATTGAATGAAAACACAATCTTGATCTGAGGGTGGAAATTGGCTTTGGAGCACTTCACATGGATCATGCCTGGTCAGTGGGCCCTAGACCACCCAAAGGGCAGTCGGCCGACCCCACTTTGGGGGTTCTAGGGGCCCACTTTCTTCCATATTGTTGTCTCCTACATAAAAATACTTAAGAGTACAAGTGGAACCAATTATTGATAAAATATAATCATGCCTTGTCATTCTTCCTTTGATTATGGTGCTGTTGACGGTGTTTTGAGTATGTAATTTTATATCATTTGTACCGTCAACAGCTAGTGAGCTCGCCAAGCTATGCATCTAGGCTAGACAGATTGTTAAATAAAATAAGCACGCTCTTAGTTAAAGTTTGATTAGTTAAATTTATTACTTTTTTATTATTAATTATTAGATTGGTTTGGTTAAATTTGTAATCATTTAGTTCAGTTATTAAATAAAGTGCCTTGTTTAATTAAATGTTACTCCATTAGAAGAATATTATTCTCTATTTTCTCTGGATATGTGCTCTTTTTGTCTCCACCATGCTGTGTATGAAGGATAACAGGAAACAAGTGTGGGGGAGAAGCATGAACATCAACAAACTCTCACACAAGTTATAAATAAGGAAAGGAATTAATGTGAAGATCAGGTACGCGAAGCAGCACCACATCCTGCTCTCCGACCATGGTCAGGTTTGAATATTTAAATTCTGTAAAAATTCCTTCCTGTGTTAAAATTGAATTAAATATCTTTTGATAATATGACTTAAATTTTGTGAGAAAGGAAGATTGTTGTAATCATGACTTAAGAGTAGACTCACATAATACTTTTCCTTGAAATCTTGCAACTGTTGGGAACTAATTTAATTAGGGACCCCGTGTTACTTAAGTAGTTATGGAATGCGAGATAGTAAGATAATGAGAACCTGATCCTTAATTTTGAGTTACAGGAGAATTTATTTCAAAAAGTTAAAATGATTAGCTATACTTCTCCTTGGTAGTAAAAAGCAAATGTCCTACCAGAGCCATATTTATAATAGATAAACCTTCTACATTTACTGCTTACATTTGTGTTGAGTTTGGTCAAACCCTGTGGCCCTTGTTGAGAAAGTTATCATGCTCTCAAGATCAAGATCACATACACTTCACATATTTTCTTTGTTGGTCCTACCCTAGGAGTACGCACCGTTATGTCTCTCCATCCTTCAAAAATGTTTTACTCCTACACCGGGAGAAGACATAAAAAGAAAATTTGTTCGGAATAAATGCTCCATGATCTTGTTAAATGTCTTTTCTAATTTTCCAATTGTAGAAGGAGGTATGTGGCTAAAAGAAAAAAAGAGAGAGAGAAGAAAAGGCATGTGCATTTGAAAAAAATGGACAAGTATCCAAAGAAAGAAAGAAAAAAAAGAAGAATAAAGAATAGCCTATACTCTCCTGCATAGTATTCTCAAAGTTTCAAAATAAGAAAGACATGTTTTCAAGGAGCATAGTAAAATTAGGTTAGCCGCTATATATTCACATGCATGCACATCTTGATCTAAGAGTATGACATCTTTCTCCTCGGATCCGTGTTTTGACTTTACAATATATGCAATGTAAGTATGTTCTGTCTTTTATCCCTACCTGAGCTCCACATAAGCCTTTAGAAGTAGGTACAAAGAAGGCATCCATCATCTGTGCCTTGGTGAGGATCCAAAAATACTACTTATATGAGTGATTTGAGAGTACTACCTACAGGAGAAGGTAAGCTATGATTTGTTTTTAAAAAATTATGCGAAACTCCAGTTGACTTCAATAAAGGGAAAAGGTAATCAGTTCAAACTGTTCCATTCTCTAACTGCCTAAAGTTTCATGGTAGACACTTTGAATCCCGTAGTGGAGGATTGAAGAGGAATGGTTTTATGCTGATGTCTTGTTCTAAAGTTATGTTTGCAGTATTCCAACCTTTTCTCGAGGACGAGTAAAAGTCTAAGTGTGGGGGAGCTTGTTGATGGTAGTTATCAACAAGTTTCAATTGTCAATTAAAAGTAAGAGTATGACATAAAATGAAATACCTACCTAGTATAGGGTTTAAACTAACAGAATTCCACGAGTTTTGGTGAATTTATGTTTTACAAGGACTATACAGGAAAACAACCAAGATTATTGCACAACCGGAGCTAGAAAATGTATTTTATCGTGGGAGCAACACTAGAAGACTCTAGAAGACATGAGAGGGGAGCCACCTGAAGGAGGGGCCCACCTGTCAGGCACAGTGTTCGGCCGAACTAGGCCCTCCTTTGGCCGAACCCTAGTAGGTCCCACTTGCCAGGGGCTTCCTCTCACGTGTTCCACCGCCTTTGAGGATGCATCTCCACCGTACGTTGAGTCGGTTTGATCCAAGGGCTGCGGTTCATCCCTTTAGGCTATAAATTCAGAGCCCCTCCCCCCTAGGCAGGGCATTCCTCTTCATTATTCAGGGTAGAATTCAGAGCCTCCTCTCCAACTAGAAACCCTAGAGGGATCAAGAGTCAAGCGTCAAGAGAGATTAGCTTTTGTATAGTCTTCTACCAAAGATTAGGGCTAGTCTTCCGAGATAGAGAGATAGAGTAAGGGTGGAGTCTTGATGGAGTTGCTAGCCTGTTAGTGCCTCTGCCATTGCTGTACCTGTGGGTTCAAGTTTCCCTGGTCCGGAGCTTAATCCTGAGACTTCATTGGTATTCCACTTCTAATTTGAGTAAGTAACATTGTTATTATTGTTCTTCCGTTTTATGACTCTTTTGAGTGCTTTAATCTTGGTAGCTCCTTGATTGAAGTGGTAATATCTAGTGTAAGCGTGGCACTTAGACTAGGGTTGCTCGTAGATATGACCTGCATTCCGGTTCGGTGGTGGTTCGTGAGGGTGACTTATAGCCTCATTGATTCTTCTATAGTCCACCTCTCGTCTGTCGGCACAGTAGGACCTAGTTACTTTGGGAAGCATCCTCTGCTGGTGTCTTTCCTTAGTAATCTCCCCATTGGAACAATCATATCATAGCTTGCAAGAGTTAGATCTGTAGAGATCTCTGTTGGATCCTCTATATCCCTTCCCTCACATCCTTGTAGTTTCTCAAGGGTCTAAGCCAAGACTTAGTTATCGTCACACTATCTTCCTTGTGGTAAAAATATAAATAACGATACCTAGAATACTCCCGGTGAAGTGCTACATTGGTATTATCCGTGCGCTTGCTGATCATCCTATCTTCTTAGTGAATTATCCTTGTGCATAACCAATACCAACAGGCCTCTGCTGTAGTTTGTTTTAGCGGTGGCTTCTGTCTCTGCCTCCGCTCATCCATGCTGGTCTTCTTTTGTTGGCCCTTATCGTCACCTCCTTGGTGTTAGGGCGACTGGCTAGGACGCACGCTTTGAGGAGTGCATGCTTGCCTCCGCCTCTACGTTGGAGTTTGAGAAGGTGCTGGAGGAGGATCTGGGGAGCGTCTCCGTGTCTGTCGGAGATCTTGTCACTGCGGATCAAGAGGCCATGGTGGTCAAGTCCTAGGATTTCAGTCCATCCTCCGTTACTGAGAGTATGGTGTTGAAGATGCTGAAGGAGTCCTACTTTCCTGTCGCGTGCATGAAGATTCCTCTGGCCGACCAGACCGTCCCGGTGAAGGAGAGGGCTATGCGATGGTGTTTTGGGACTTCTTCACCTGCGGCCTTCGCTTTCCCTACATCTCTTTCCTCCGCCGCATGATGGAGGCGTTCAATGTCCAGTTTCACCATTTGACTCCTACCGCCTTCCTCATGCTCAGTAAGTTCTGCTGGGCGTGCGTCTCCTACGGCGCTGAGCCAGATATCGATACATTCTGCCCTTACTATGAGTTGTAGAAGCAGCCCAAGAAGGGGAAGGAGGTGAGGGAGGGCAAGGATGTTGAGGTGACCTACCAGTACGGTAGTTGCACCTTCATGGTGAAGAGGAACTAGGGTGAAGGTTGCATAGAAATCTCATTCTGTCAGAAGGGCAAGTGGGACCGAGGCTGGTTGGAGCAGTGGTTCTACATGAAGACCTACGGGGTCTGGTACACTGCCAAGGACGGGTCAGAGGTTGTGGAATACCCTATGACCTCAACCGTGGACGAGATGAAGCCGCACACGTGGGTGGAGCCATTGAAGGAGGTTACTCCGACGCAGGAGGCATGTGATCAGGCCTTTGCGGTAGCATGCCGTTACTCCGGAGGTTGCGATTTGGTTGAGGAGATCATGGGTTCCAACTACTTGCCCTTGGGCAGGGACAACCCAGGGTTTAGGCTAGAAATAGTCATGGTCCCCGTCTTCGGGCCGGAGACCGAGATCCCGTTCCCCCACTTTGGCCAGTCACTGAAGGAAGGGGTGACCAAGGATTGGTTTGTCACCGACGTGGAGGAGGCCACGGTCGGGCTGGTTGGCAAAATCTCCGAGCGTGAGTACACATCTCGGAGAGTCATGGCGGGGACCATGCCATGGCTCAACCGCGTTTTTGAGGAACTTGGGATCTCTTACCAAGAGTGCAAGGTTCCAGCGGAGGTCCTAGCCGCCATTGAGAACAAGAAGAAAAGGCGGCGTCTAAGAACACAATGGTGGAGGCCGAGTCCAAGAAGAGGAGGGGCGCGACCTCCACCCAGGCGCCGGCCAAGAAAAGGAAAAGGACTGGTGCCTTTGTGATTGCACCAGCTGCGTCCTCAGCCGCCAACACCGACGTCGCCTCCGCTAGGTCTGAGGAGGTTCAGAGCTCCTCCGCTCCCTCAAAAGAGGTGTGGGCTCCTAGTGGTGGAGGTAGCGGGTCCCGTGGCACTCCGGCACATTCCGCGCTTGGCGCTGCGGGTGGTGTCGAGCATCCAGAGGCCAATACCGCCAACCCAATGCCCGACATCTTCGACGGGCTATACTCGACCTCTGAAGAGGGTGAGGAGGATACCTTGCAGTGTGATCCTACATCGCCTCCACATGCCGTCCCTGCCCCTTAACTTTAGGTCAACGAGGAGCAGCCGGAGACCGCGCTCTTTGTGCAGGCCCTGGTGGTCCAGCCGACTCTGGATCCTCCGCCGCTCGGCGCACGAATTAGGGAGGGGCGGCCGCTTGGCCTACAGCCACATGACAGGGCAGAGACGTTGGCACAAGGAGCCGCTCAAGCAAGAGGCTACAGACTTTTCCTAAGTATGTTTGTTCGGCTTCCATCCATCTGCCCTTCGCCTTAGCTGGTCATTTTATGGTTAACTCCTCCAAATGCTCACTTGGTATATTGTGGAGTAGCAGCTGATGCAATGGTCGGGCTCCTCACTCCAGAGGAACAGGCGGCCACTGCCAACGCCAGGTTTGGCCTGGGGAAACCGTCTTCCCCTCCGCGTGCAAGACCTGCTCCTGGGCCGACTATGCTAGGGCTAAGTAAGTATCATGGTGTTTCTGTTTGCATGTTCTTCAAGGCTCAGCCGTCATGTGCTTTCGTTTGGCCTTCTGACTCGAGTGATTTTTCTCCTTGCAGACACCTTCGACACCTCCACCTCAGGTGGGATGAGTGTGTTCATAGAGTTTATGCTGACGTCGGAGGTTGTCTCCGGCTGTCGATATGTTGGCGTGTCTAACTCATCCTCACTCTTCTCATAGTTTGTTTTCCTATTAAGATCGCTTCAATCAACGCTTGAGGGATATGGATTTCTTCCAGCTTCTTCGAGTATATCTAGAACACCAGAGTTGGTAGGTCTCCGGCGTTTACTTGTTAGGGTCTATGTCGACTTTCCCTCACTTGTCTGGGCTCTCGTTCGCTGATGACCTCCCCCCCCCTTTCTCTGAAACATAGGGGTACCACATGGCCATCACCATGGAAGAGTGATGTAGTCGTGTGGTCTCCGACCACGACACCACAATCGAGGTGCTAAAAATGGAGAACGAGCGCCTAGAGGGTGAGAAGGGAGGGTTGGCTAACTCCCTTGCTGCTCTTCGGCTGGTTCTGGCGGAGAGGGAGAAAGAGGTGGAGGTGTTAAAGGATGACCTCGCTAAAGCCAGGGACGTAGAGGCCTTGTCTGCCGAGCAAGCTCGCAAGGCGGACAAATTATCTGAGCGCCTCTGTAGGGAGCTAACCGCTGAGAAGGAGTCCGCGACCACACTGGGACAGCAACTCTCCATGATGACCAAATGTCTGGATTGGGTTAAGGGTGTCCTGGCCGCAATCATGGGGCAATATAGGGTCACTGTTGCCGAGTTCGAAGACAAGACCTTTGCCCTTCTTGAAGAGGACAACGCTTTTGCCATGGCGACCTGGCTAAAATGACACCTCACCAAGCTCCATGGGCTGATAAACGGCTGCACTGACTTTGGGGCGCTGGCGAGGGTGTCGAACTTTGCTGCACCGACATCCTGGCGAGAGGTGGCTGCACTCACACCAAGAGCATCCCAGAAGGAACTTTGCCGAGTCCAGAGGCGCTCGGTGAGACTTCTTCTGGGTTGAGGAAAACCTTGAGGAATTTCATTGGGTATTTCTGGGCTCCGTTCGGTAGGGCTATCGCTCGTAAGCTGGCGGAGGAAAAGAGGGCGAAGGTATTTCCAAACTTTGCTAGTAGTAGCTTCCTCTGTTCTCCATTTCTCGTATTTTTGTGCCGTTCTTCTTTTCCAGTGCCGTTAATGATTCAAATTACGTTTGACAAGAAGCGTAGAAAAGGGAGTCAAGCAAGCCTCTGCTGGTCCTGCACTCGATGACCACGGGCGATGCCTCCGTCTCAGCCTCGGCTAGAGCCCCAATGGAAGACACGACCGGCGAAGGTGACACCAGGAAGCCTCAGTCGTTGTCTCTGTCCACGCTTGGTGCTGGTTCTGGTCCCGGGACATCTGCCGTGGCCGAGACTCTAGAGGTCTAGGCTTTTAGGGGTTTATGTTTTCTTGTTAAGCATCCAAGTCCAGCCAGGCTTTTGTAAATAAACTACCTTTATGCTGAATGGTTTATGGAATGTTACCTTGCGCAGGTTCCGAACTGGGAGCCTACGCAAGACATTATGCCTTTAACTCTCTATGACAATGGGATTTATGTCAGCAGAGAGCTCTAGGGTTACTAGCAGTCTACCTTTCCCCACAACGTTGTGAGCAATGTGTTTGACTCGGTCAGATTCGATATAGATGACGAGCGCGCTGAGTTTACTCGTGCACTTGCCTGGCATGGACCTTTGCCTAAAAGCTCTTGATTTTCTTTTGTTTTTCTTTTGTAAGTTACTTGATGCAACAAAACGTGTTTTAGAATTAACAAGTGAATCTCTTTCTTGATTGTTTGTGCGGAGGTTCTTACTTTCCATGCTAGCTTACATATCTAGTCTAGCTCTAGTTTTCACGTCACGACACTTGTCTTTCCTCTGCCACGACGGGGACGCCACGTGTGCCTCCGCCCTCGCTTATGGTCTTGTGGTCGGTGGCTGTATCCATCCAGTGCTGTTATGTGTCGTGTCTTCGACTGGTTGTGTCGTAGCTCCTTGTTGGGCCGAGCATGCATGATATAGAGGTGGTGGCGAGAGCCTCTGCCTGGATTCCTTCCCTTCTCTGTGCTTGCTTGCTGACGGAGAGGGATGGTGAGTGAGTTTTCCTTGAGGTGAAGGCGTGGTTGAAGCCAGCTTTGCAGGCGTCGCAAAGGCTTTGGTGCAGCTTAAGAATTGATGTGTAGATCCACTTGAAGATTCAGCGCAACTTGCACAAGTGGCGGTTGTTGATGTTGGCCACGGTGGATGGTGGATGCCTCCGCTAGCAAGGGCTCGCGAGGACACTAAAATGACCCCCATTTTCCACAAAGGGAAAATCCACGAATTCAAATTATAATGTGATAGTCCTAAGAGATCACTCCATCACATTATCATATATTAGTTGTTATTACAGTCATACATCGAGAGATTACAAGTTACAAGATATTACAACACTTGACATCACACCTAATACATGGTTAATCTAGCTGAAACGTATACAAGGTGTCTTCAAGATGAAGGCTCCTCCTTCACGGGTATCATTAGAGTTGGCGTAGAAAGTCAATGGGCGTAGACTTCATCTCCTGAACCAAACTCGAGCGTAGGAACCAGACCACCTAATCCTTCCAACCTTTACCTCACTGCAGGTCAGGAAATCTGCACACCACTAGATGTGTGCATGCCATGGTCAGCACCAATGAGCTTTAGTGGAAAAGAGAAACAAAGGGATTTGGTGATCCTATTATTTGGCTATGGTTTTCCTATGCAGGTATCATCAATATTATAGTAATAGTTCATCAAGTTTTAATCCATCTCAGCCACACACATTCTCCCATTCCAATCACACACATCTCACCACACCTCGTTCTCGAGTCGACAAGCTCGACTCTCTCTCGAGCCTGTCTCAGCGGCCCACGGCCGGATGGTAATAACACCTAGAGGGAGATAGAAGACTCAATCTCACTAGTCTGGTGCAACAGAACACAGGAAAGGTCCATAACAGACAAGTCGGCATATGTATCGATCGATCAACCATACACTCTGCAGAGGTTTCACATACCCACAAGATAGCCATCATCGATGTAGTACCCCATCTAGGCAGATTTCGGCTACTTGCTAGCCTAGTACGATGCCACCCTACCACTCAGCCCTGGGCCACCCCGGGTAGAAACTGGCACGCTGAGACTGTGAGACATAGTACCGGGCCCCAGAGGTCACTATGCTGTCTTAGGAGGGTGTGGGTCCTGATGCCCGTACCTCCCTACACTATCCACTAACAACCTAGTAGTAGTGGCACTGTCCTACCTAGTAGTTCAGCAGTCTTCTCGCCATTGGAAAGTGAGCAGGATGCAAAGGATTCCCATGAAGCTGATACTAGCATGAACAGGTCCTAGTGGTGACCAGACATGACATCTTCTCATGGGGATAACCAACACCCCGTGCCACGATGCACCTCCTTCCCCGGGCTTCGCTCCACAAAGGCTCTCCGCCCTGGGATCTCCTCAAACAACATGTACCCGCCACAGGTATCTCTTGTGGGGATGCCCAGGTCACACCCCCTAGCAAGACTCGTCCCACGACTCGTCGTGTATTCCTATCCGGTCGACTCAACCCTCACTACATACCCAAGACACACGCAGCACTCTCCCCGGTTATCATAACATTTTACCATATTATCAGCACCAAATGCCATAGCCACTCACAAACAATCCTCCACCATGCATCACATCACAAATATAATGCATAGTAGAAGTAAGCAGTAAGAAGCATGAAGCAAGCGAGTTTCTATCCTAACAGCGGGTGAGCAGGGGTAAAGGTTGCAACAAGGTAATGGCTATCAAGTAGTTCTAACATGCAACCTATCACAGTTTCATTTGCATAAAGTAAAGCGCTAGCATTACTACCATGCAATGCCTAATAGGATTCTATAAGTAAAGGTGCTGCCATGACACCTGCGATGTCGAGGTAGTAGAGGTACAAATCTCCATCAGTTGGTGTGATCAGCAAGGTCTCCTCCTCCCATGGTCTTGTCGTCGATCATGTTCTCCTCCTCCATTGAGTTCTGATCCGATCAATGTTGACCCAATGCAACCTCCCCGTGAGGCAAGACATAAGGCAAGAGAACAATCAATACTCGAGAAAGGCGGTAGGACATCGAAGGAACACCAAAAAGGAAAATGACTTAGCCCTCTCGATGGATGTCCGATCCCTAGGCCAAGAAACAGGAGTGGTGGTTCACTAAGCACAAGCTTAAGTCATAACCTAGCAAATACTTCTCAGTCCGATCGTGGTCGACCTGTACTGCTTCAAGATAAATGGTTCAGACCTTAGCTCATCCTAAGCAAACACCAGGGCTCGCAATTTTTTGATTCGGGCGTCATGGAGATTGACGTGAATCAAAAGGAGTGGCTAAACAGTTCCGATCTCTCTCAATCCGTATGCCATTGTAATTGACGAGGACCAAGAAAGGGTGGAACAAGAGAGAAAAGCAGGGCAATGGTCTACTTCTTCCAATACACACGCCATGGAAAAGGACGAGGCATCGGAAAGGAGCGACACACAAAAAGGACACGAGTGCCCAATCTACTTGTAGGGTACCAAGACCTAGGTGTACTAAATGCACTAAGGCACCCTAGGGTTCTTAGCGGTGCGGTTGTCACCGCAAGAACCATAGAAATGCTATGGTCCAATTGGGTACCTCATACAAGGGCTTAAGCATGAAAGAACCAAAAGAGAAGAACACAAGATTCGCCTTCCTTTGATCCACTCGCCATAGAAGCCAACGGGAATCAAAGGGATGGGATCAAGAGAGCAATAAACACCAATCAAGCGAACAACTCAATCCTTATCGTGCTGGATCGATGGGATCTGAGAACCAAAGCGAAGAACAGAATCTGCACCCTTTCAACCAACTCATCATGGAACGGGTGAAGGTTGGGAGAAAGAGACACGGTCCCACGATCCAAACCAACTCATAGGGCACCACAACCGTGCAACTAAACGGCACAAGGGTACTCCCTTGGTTCGTAGCGATGCGGTTGTCACCCCTTACATCTGAAGGAATGCTATAGTCCAGGTGGCACAATCAAATGAGATGGCTAGGATAAACATGAGCGAAAAAGAGATAGAGCCTGATGGTCATGGCGAGGCAACTCGCGGCCATGAGCTTTACCTACACGAGTTGGCATCCGTCTTCTACAATCATCGTATCCCGATTCGTCCACTAAGTTAGGCCACAAAGGGCTCATTGTGTGAGGGTGATATCCGCACTAGTCCACAATGGCCAAGTCCTAGGGCTAAATCGGATTACTAATAATTGTAGTACGTCAGAGACCACCAAAAGCGAGGGAGCGGGTTACGTTCGCCATTACGGCCACGGTGGGGCAAACCCACGACCAAGATGGCCGAACAAGGTACGATCCCTCGATCGGCTCAAGGGCACGGTCCTTAGACAATAAACACCACACACAAGATCCAACGACGCAAACTCAAGGATGAACGGAGCAGCACATATCCATAGCGAGAGGGATAAATAGACCTGCACAAGGGCACGGTGCAGACATATATAGATAGATCAAGATCATGTATGATAAGTGTATGAACATCGTGTAAGAAAGAGTAAGGAAAAGGGATTTCTTCGGTGTCGGGAACGACGTTTGACAAGGACTCGACCTTGCCGAGAATATGAGGATAACTAGGGGCTATTGTAACTTGTCCCAGAGGGCTGTGGCTGCTTTTGGCCGGCTGCGGCTAGCTATGGCCTTCTATGGCTAGCTGTGGCTTGCTGCAGCTCACTATGGCTGGTTATGACTGGCTACAAGTGGCTGTGGTTGGCCAAAGGCTGGCTACACTTGGCCGAGCATGGCGGCGACTGGCCAAGAGGTGGCTACCACTATAGGACATAGCAATGGTTAGCTAAGAAGGCGTTTGGCAAGACGGTGGGGCCATATTGCAGCCTTAAGAGAGGGGCGGTTCTCGGTCTCATATTGTATGGCGCAAAACGGGCAGATGAGGACATGTCCAACACATAGAGCTTGATTTTAGAAAAATGTGGGATCTAGTTTCACATTTTTCTGAGGTCATATGGATTTTCTACGAATTTACAAAGTTTAATTCCTTTTCTGAAAATGGAAAAGGACAGGTTAAACCAGGGCTTGACATGTGGCATTCTATGATTGGGAGAGGCTGACTCTGTCACTGACATGTGGGGTCCGGTCAGCAGTCAACATTGACTTGATCAATGATCAAACGTGGACTGGGCTTGGTGGGCTGGATCAGGGCCGGTCTGGGCTGGACCGGCCCGGACACGTGTCGTGCTCGGTGGTGCCACGCGGTGCAGTTGGGCTCTTACTAGGTCTATGTGCATGGGTCTGGTCTATGGTGCATCGTGGGCAAGGATCCCGTGGACCATAGGCTGGGTCCATGGTGAACCACGTCTATTCTTCTCCTTTCTCAGTGGCTCACGGTGGACAGGGTGCATGGACGGCTACGGGCTCCTCTCTGCATCCTCCACTGTTCCATCGTGGCGATGCCCGTCGCCGGCGGTGAGTCTACGTGCGGAGCACTCTGGTGGCTGGGCGGAAAGTCCAAGGCCTCCTAGGGCTTCACGGGACACTGCGGGCTCGACGGTAGGCCCCAGGGGTGATTTGGCGCACCCAGCGGCCGGCGCGGTCATCTCCATCTCTCCTCTGTTCCCCTCATGGCTGCGCTCCCGCCGGTGGTGACCTTGCATGCGCGGACACTCCAGCGACTTGGCGAGGCTACTAAGGGGCTCTAAAGGTTCAGCGGCTCACTACGGGCACGATGGCGGGGTCAAGGCGGTAGCTAGCGGTCCCGACGGTCGGTGTGCGGGGCGCTGGGGACACAGGGTGGCACGGCTACAACTGCAAGGCGGGATCGAGTACTGCGGGAGCCCTAGGGAAGTGCAATCGCTTCCTGGTGCTCCAGCGAGCATGTCAGCGGTAACGAGAGCGGCAGCAAGGGATCAGATGTGGCTGGCCACGACAACGACGGCACCGCGTTGGCGACGGGCGGTGGCAAGGTGGCTTTGGCTCCTCTTAGAGCCAAGGGCAGTTCTTTTCATTCGATTGAGGCCAAGGCGGGGCTATTGGCAGCGTCGCCGGTGACCATATCCCGCGGCAAAGTCTGCAGTGGTGATGGCACGTGACGAAGTTCCGACGGTTGGGCGGCTGCGGCAAAACAGGGCAAGGTCGAGGCCTTTCTTCCACTTGGGCTAGGCAGTAGGTGTCATTGGCTGAGGCAGAGCTCAACGGCTCAACCTTGGCGAGCAAGGTGGCCAGAGACGGGTGGAACGTGCTTAACATGGTGGCGGTGAGGCCACGCGTTCGCACCGGCGAGGCGGGGTCGACTGAGGCGTCCGGTGGTGATCTCCTTCCATCTTCTTGCACGCAAGGCGTCCTACAGCAAGGAGAAGCTCTGCGTGGTGGGCTCTCTACCTCTACTGGCCTCTGGTGGTCGGAATGGGGCGGCGCCATGGTGGTTCGTGGCCATTGCGAGCGCGGTGGGCATGGCATGGTCACGCCGGCGTTCTCGAACGCCGGTGACTCGATTTGGCCAGTGCGGTCCGTCCATGCGTGTGCAAGTGTATGGCATGTCAAGGAGCCAAAGGCTCGGCTTGTGGTCATCCCAGGTTGGGAGAACGCGCTGGCGTCCATGGCTACGGAGATCGTGGCAAGCAGGGAGAGGCAGCGCAGGGAAAGCTTACCGTGTTGCCGATGAAGATAGGCTAGCGGCGTAGTGGAGGGTCGAGGCAATGGCGATGGGTAGCAGTGCCGTGGAGTCCTGATCCTCGACGGGGAAGAAGACGCCTTCGTCTTCATCGCTGGCACACAGGATCGGCTCTGACGGGGCTCCAGCTCCTTCCCTCCTCCTTCCTCCTCCTTCTCTAGTCTTGGAGTGGTTGAGGACATGGGCTGGGTGACGCGGTCATGGAGTCAAAGCGACAGGGAGTGTCGACGAAATATGGTCGGCAGTCTACCTAGGCGTATGCCCAAGGTAGTATATTATCGGTAGACAGGTGCGCAAGCTATGAATGAGATGGTGACACAAGACAGACACGAGGTTTTATCCAGGTTCGGCCACCGTGAGGGCATAATACCTACGTCCCTCGTCTGATTGTATTGATGTAGTAATGAGATGATTTTTGAGAGGGGTCCCCTGCCGCCTTATATAGTCTAGGGGCAGGGTTACAAATCTAGAAACTAATCCTAACCGGTTACAATTGCCATAGGTGGCTAGATAAGGATTCCTATTCTAACCAACCAGGATCTTGCTTGATCTCTAAGTCTGCCTTGATTCCTTGCGTGGGACTCTGAGCAGATCGGCTGGGCCGCGCGTCGTCTTCTGGTGGGCCGGACCCTCTAGTCTAGGCCGGCCCAAGCCTAGCCATAAGGGTATAGGGGTTAATACCCCCACAGCTAGTCCCCGAGCACCATGTATTATGTTGCGACATGCTGTTTAATCTTCTCCGACTAATGCGGTCTGTCTTCATGTCATCTCCAACTAGTTGAAATGTTTGACCAAGCAAATGTGCCAGTATTCTGGCCAGCACAGAGAGCAGTAGACCACGATTATAACCAAAGATTCCGGTTGTCCGAAGAATGCATGGTGCTCTAGCCAAAAAAGAAAAAGATTTATTTCCTGATCTAGTGTGCCCACTTGTATTTCTAAAAAGAAATATAAGTGACCCTTGTACAGGAGTATCTATGGCCAACATTCAGAGCATAGGGGTCGATAAAATAAACACATTCACCCAAGGTGAAGTGTGCCAACTTAGTCCTCGAGCCTGGTAGTAGGTGACGTAGGCACGTGGTGCTAGGGTCTAAAAAAGAATTCCCAGTTAAGTTAAGAATCCAATCATCGTACAGGCGATACGAGCTGCACCGGCAGGTGCATCGTACCGATATAGTCGTCGAGCTTGCTGGAAGGCGAGGTATCAGCCTTGTAGCAAGGTCTAATTGAGAAAAAATAAATGCCTCTCAACTGTATGTGAGTACAAATCACATGTAGCCGAGGAGAGCAGTCCCTGAGCAATGGTCGGAGAGTGGTCGGGGCAATCCCCGAGCGCAGCATGGGGAAAACGACGAATCCCCAAGAATAACCATGGTCGGGACAGTCCCCGAGCACAAAGGTAGTCGAGACAGTCCACGAGCACGAGGGTGGTCAAAACAGTCCTCGAGCACGATGGTGGTTGGGATAGTCCCCGAGCACAAGGATAGTCATGACAGTCCCCGAGCATGAGGGTGGTCAAGACAGTCCCCAAGCACAAAAAGTGTGGCAAAAAAACCATATGTCATTATTACTATTATTTTATGTATTTATTTATTTATTTGTTCTAACAAGTCTGGTCTGACATGTCTGGTCAAAAAAGTAGACGGGTATAGCACGTCAAACTATCTTTTTGTCTTGTCAAGCAAATAGTTGCATGGCACCTGTCAGTAGGTGCGTCAGCGTGGGCCCACCCACACTGGCAATATAGAGGCGCATTTATTAGCGTAGATCTTGGGGCTAAGTGATACTGCAAATGTGAAAACATCCATCTGCGGCGCGTGCGCATGTCCCCTAAGAATCTCGGTCAGATGAAACGGCGTAACTCTTGGGTTAAATACGGCGTATGATAGGTCAGTTACTATTTACTGAACCCCATTGCCATTCACAACCGCAGCTTTAGTCTTCCTCTCGCCAACCAACCCTAACAGATCTGAAATCGCCACCAATCAATCCGCCGCCGCTTCGACTGCCGCCCCTGCTAATCCACCGCTGCTGTTGAAGAGCGGCACACTCCCCGTTCACCAGCAAGGCCAGAGCCAGAGGCAAAAATGAAAGGAAATGGCGAAAAGTGATGCGCAGAAGAAGGCAGGGATCATGGCGAAGGAATGGTGGAAGTTGAAAAGCAACGAGCAGACCATTGAAGACCTCGTCACCATGGGGGTACTCCACAACAAGGAGCTCATAGGATGGCATGCACCGAAGGGCGAGAGCGACCCCGATCCACAACCAGGTGAGATCGTGGTGTTCGAGGATTTCTTTAAATGGGGATTTGGAGTTCCAGTGCATCTGTTTCTTCAAGGGCTCTGTCTTTACTACGAGATTAGGATTTGCAATCTGCATCCCACCTCGATCCTCCTTGTCGCCACTTTTATTCATATGTGCGAAGCCTATGGCGGCTTCCAGCCCCATTTTGATTTTTTCTGCCATCTTTTCTATCTGCGAAAGAAAGGAAGCGGTGGTTCGAAGATAGCCGGCGGTGTATACCTCAACCTCCGTGACAGCATGAAAGCCTAGTACCTACACTGCCCATGGAACACGTCGCTCAACGACTGGTACAAAAAATGGTTCTACATCCATGAAGAGTCAAACACGATCATGCTGTACGACGCGGGGTACATTCCGGAGAAGAAGATGAGTTGGTCGGAGAGGCCCGAGCACCTAGGACAGATCTCAGAAATATTTGGAATGATCTTGTGGAAGAAACTGGATGGTCCGAGCGTAGTCAGGAGTTTCATCAGTCGACGGGTCTAGCCCTACCAGAGGAGGGTACATCCTGGCTATGAGTATCAAGGGAGTGCAGACCCAACGAGGATGAGGCAGAGGGCCCTTGACAAAATCGAAGTCAAAGCTAGAATTGGCGAGCTATTTAACTTAGCCGATCCAAATTATGCCAGATTGAGCGACATCGAGCATGCTTTCAAGCTTGCCCGACCTCCCCCAAAGGTAACTCGTCTTGCCGCGTACCTGTAGTCTTATATTGCAGTCGGGTAAGTGGAAACTTACTGTGTTGACTCCCTTTTGTTACCCAGGTTAATGGTCAGGATAGAGCGACAGTGTTTGTGTCGCCAACCCCTGGAGTAGAGTGGCCACAAGGAGCTGATCCCGCCACCCAGACCAGCGTCGAGGACGTTGACTGGGCGGAGCTCGGAGCTAAAGAGGAGGCAGCGGCCAAAGCTGCTGGTAAGCAGCCAGCTGCCCCCAAGTAGTCAAAGAAGAGATCAGTAACCACCTTGCTCATCGGGGGAGCGCTAAGTATCAATGAGCCCGAGGAGGACCCGGAGGAGAACCTGGCCAGCAAGCGTCGGCAAGCGATTTTTGCTTGGCCGGACGATGACACGGAGGAGGGAGAAGATGCAGACACCTTTCAACTTGTCCCTTGGAAAAGGAGGAAGCAACTGGAGTTGATGGAGCAAGGTGGGTCCTCTGCGCCTGTGGGACCCACATCGCCGATGGCGGTGAAGGATGTAGCCGGGTCGACCACGGGAGTACCTGGGCAAGGAACATGACCGGTGACAGGAGCGACAACTCAATCGAGCACGCCACCGACCACTGCAATGCCAAGGACAAGTGGCGGAGGGGTCAAGCACCAAGGCCTAGCAACAGTGCTGGATGTAGAGGGCACTTCCACGCATCACGTGGAGCAAGTACGACCGAAGAGACGTGCCTTCTCCACATCGTACCGTGCTTCCAACTTGTAAGTATTTGTAACCTTGATATAAATTTAGCAATTTGCATTTAATATGATTGCTTTCTGAACTTATCTCGGATGCATTAGCTTGGTGTCCACAGAAAGTCTAGACCAACTAGCCGGAAGCGGCGTGGCGCTGCCAGTAAGGACAGAGCAGACTACCCAGCGGCCGACCACCGAGGAAGCCATAGTAGAGGATCCGTCGGGGCCTCAGCAGATGAGCAGTTAGACAATAGGCCCGAGCAAGTGGTCGAGGGACCAGCCGAGCTAGGCACGAGTACACCGAGCACTAAACCTGCTGAGGGCAATACCTCAGCATTGAGGGTAACAGAGCAAACCGAGGAGCAACAACCGGAGGTGAGAGCACAGACCACATTTACCGACGCTGCAGCTCGTGGGAAGGCTGTGGTGATCACAGATGCTGCTGACGCCGGGCTAGCACCAGGACCCGAAGAAGAGCCCGAAGAGGACAAGGTGGAGGAGGTCTTGGGTCATCCACAAGACAAGTGACAACATGTTTATGTGTCGTGTTGGCGCAACGACCAATGGGTTATCCATGAGGAAATCCTAGAGGTCAAAGAAACCAAGAAAGTTGAATGGGCGGCGAAGCGGCTTGTTATGGAAGTGCCGGTAAGCTTTGCTTCACCCCCTAGTCTTGCGGTCTTGTTGTAGTTTTTACTTAGTTATCTGCACACAGGACTTAATGAAGACCGCAAGAAATGCTTCGACCAGATCGAGGGGATCGTTGCAAACAACAAGGAGCTGACGGCGGAGGTGGACTGCTTGCGTCAGTGACTTGAAGCCACCGAACATGAAAAGATGGTGCAAGATTCCTAGAACTAGAATCTAGTCATCCAGCTCAGTAAGAAAGAGCAGGAAAGAACAAGTAGCCATTTTATCATACTGACTACTGACAAGTGCGGTTGCGTTGTTGGTAGTAACAGCTGTAGTGCAGGCTTAGAAGCTGAAGTGGTCCGTCTCCGAGAGGAGAATAGTCGTGTGGTCAAGGAGTGTGATCGCCTAAATGAGGACAACAAAAAACTGACGCAAGACTAGTCGTAGCTCTGGGACCACACGACCAAGATGACAGAGGAGCTAAAGAGTAAGTTGTCGAACCGCCTTTGTTCATTTTTGTTGCCACCGTAGTTTGGTGTGGTCTAATATCTTAACGGCATGTGCGGTTTGCAGTTATAAAAATCAACGCAAAGAAGCATCTGGAGGCCATGATGAAAGACCGTGATGGCTGGAAGGCGCAATGCCAAGAGATCACCAAGGACCGTGACACCTGGAAAAGCCGGTGCCAAGAGGTGGCAAAGGGCATTCTGCCGGTTCTTGATCTCATCAACCCAGAGCTGTCGGAAAATGTGCCAAGAACACCGCAGCTGGGATTGATCGAAAAATGTCAACGAGCGTGTGGATGGTTCCAGGAGTTTGTGAAGGAGGCTAGAGAATACGTAGGCGCACACGTACTAAGCATGGTATGTGCTCACTATCCTTTGATCGACCTCAAATGCCTAGAGGCTGGATACCCAAGAGAGGTGGATCCAGATAAGGCCGAGGAGCTGCGGACTACTCAGCTGGACTTGTCGGCAAAAATAATTGGTGATATAAACTTGTGTGGGGGTGGGACATTGCCCGTACAAGGGATGCCGCCAAGGAGTCCACTGGGCACCTTTAACTTTGAGTCAACCAGCGATGCCTGCGGTCTCAGCTAGCCAGGCACCGGTGGGGCCATCTTCTTCAGCCCGAACAGCACCGGAGTCCTCGAGGACAGAGCAGGGAGTTAGGACCAGCGAGCAGCAAACACCGCAAGCCCCGACCAACTAGTAATTTTAGGCTGTAGCTGTGGAAGAAGAATGTAGTTAGGTTATTGTAAACTTGGACCTTTGCAGGCAAGCTTGTAATAACATATTTGTATATTGATGTAAGCTTGTGTGTTTTGTGGAAAACGTATTTAAGCTCATATGCCATGTTGATGTAACTAAGTTAGAACGTGTTGGTGTTCTATTTAGTTGTATCAGTTTAATCGACGCGTCATCCTGAAAGGTTTGTACGGCTCTGGTTTGACTTGTAGTTGGAGTGTGAGGTGCGTAGCCTGTGCACTCGTAGGAACACATAAGTTGAACCAGAGGGCACCTACCGACTACCTGTAGCGTAGAGAACAGGTCCCATGCATGCATTGGGAGGAGCCATAGATAGGGCCTGCTCCGAGTACCCAAGGAAGGATGGTGGTCGGATTTAACTCGTAGAGCTAGAATAACAATAGACTTTAAAGTGACACATTAGAGTGGTCGGGGAAATCATAATTGTTTTATTGAAATAACTAAAAGTATAAGAGGGGTACATATCTTAATAGCTTAAGCATAGAAACGCTTAAGCTTGTCGATGTGCTAGGAATTGGGCACGTATGTGCCGTCTAGGCGAGCCAGCCTATAAGACGTAGGCCATGTGACCTCTTTGATCATGAAGGGTCCTTCCCATGGAGTTACAAGTTTGTGGACACCGGACTAATTCATCTTCCATTTCAAGACCAGGTCCCCGACCACGAAGAACTGCTCCTTGACATTCTTGTTGTAGTACCTACACAAAACATCAAGGTATTTGGCTGTACGTACGCAAGAGTTGAGCCGCTTCTCTTCTGCGCTATTCACTTCTAGCTCCCGCACTTCATTGGCCTTGTCTTCATCGAAGTTCTCTACTCGTGGTGATCTAAAGGCTATATCTGCTGGGAGCACTACCTCAGCGTCGTAAACCATAAAGTATGGTGATACGCCGGTATTGTGACTGGGCTGGGTTCTGAGACCCCAGACCACGGCTGGGAACTCTTTGAGCCATCTTCTAGGAGCTTTGTCAATCTCTCTGTACATCCTCTTCTTAAGTGCATCCAGGATCATACCATTTGCCCGCTCGACTTGTCCATTAGCTCTAGGGTGTGCCATCAAGACGTATTTTACTACTATGCTCCTTTCATCGCAGAAGTCCCAAAAAGCATTCCCGGTGAACTGAGTACCCAGATCAGTGATGATGCTGTTGGGTATGCCAAAATGGTGGATGACCTGGTCGAGGAACGCGATGGCCTTTTCTGAAGATGCCTTGACCAGGGGCATGTACTCTATCCACTTGGAGAATTTGTCGATTAGCACAAAGACGCATGTAAATTTTCTAGGGGCCGGTTTGAAAGGCCCGATCATATCCAGTCCCCAGCATGCGAAGGGCCAAGAGGCTGGTATAGTCTAAATCTCATGTGCTGGTACATGGATTCTCTTGGTGAAAAACTGACAACCTTCACAATGGCAGACCAGCTTCTCTGCGTCGGCTACAACTGATGGCCAATAGAACCCTGCTCGGAAGGCCTTGCCGACCAGCGTTCTCGAGGCCACATGGTTGCCATAGGAGCCAAAGTGGATTTTGTCTAGGAGATTTTCACCATCCTCCTGAGTTATACACTTCATCAAAATTTCCTCCCTCGCGTTCTTACGCCACAATTTACCATCGACGAGCAGATACTGCTTACTATGGTGCATCAGACGTTGATTCTTTGTCTGATCGGTGTAATCGCTACCATCTGTCAGGTACTTGATGAAAGGTACTCTCCAGTCAGGCTTCTCGGTGGTCGGAGGTGGTTTGGTGGTGTTCGACGCCGGAACCGTAGCTACCAGTGGCTGGTCTAGAGGCTTGTTGACCATGGGATCTTCTTCTTTAATGGAGGGCGTGAGCAGGTCTTGAACAAATACGCCATGTGGGACTTTGGCTCGGGATGATCCTAACTTTGACAACGCATCTGCTGCTTGATTTTTGTCCTGGACCACATGTGTGTACTCGATGCCATAGAACTTGCCTTCCAGCTTTCTGATCGCTTTGCAGTTTGCGTCCATCTTTTCGCTGGTCGTATCCCAGTCCTTGTTAAGCTGGTTGATAACTAAAGCCGAGTCTCTATAGACATAGAGACGCTCGACACCGAGCTCGACCGCAATGCGCAGACCATGTAGGCATGCTTCGTACTCGGCGGCGTTATTGGACGCCGGGAAATAAATCCTGAGGACGTATCGGAGCTGCTCCTTGGATGGTGATACGAAGAGGACTCCTACTCCTACGCCATCGATGTTGAGAGAGCCGTCGAAGTACATCTTCCAATACTCGGCGGGCCCTTGAGAGGCAGGTGTGCTTAAGTCTGTCCACTCGACGATGAAATCGACAAGTGCCTGAGACTTGATTGTAGTACGGCTGGCAAATTCCAAGGTGAAAGGGCATAGCTCCATTGCCCATTTGACGATGCGCTCGTTTGCATCCTTGTTGCGAATGATGTCTCCCAGAGGGTACTCGATCATGACCACCACACGATATCCGTCGAAGTAGTGTTTCAACTTTCGGGATGTAATTAGTATGGCGTAGATCAGTTTCTGAATCTATGGGTACTTGGTCTTGGATTCATTGAGCACCTCACTAATGAAATAAATTGATCGCTGTACCTTATAAACGTGGTCGGGCTCGTCGCGCTCGACCACCACGGCAGTGGAGACCACTTGATTAGTTGCCGCAATGTAAAGCAAGAGGGTTTCGTCTTCTCTAGGAGCGGTGAGGACCGGAGGTGATGTAAGGAATTGTTTCAGCTGTGTAAAGGCAGCGTCTGCTTCCTCTGACCACTCAAACTTCTTAGATGCTTTGAGAAGCTGGAAAAATGGTAGACCTTTTTTTGCCTAATCTAGATATGAAACGACTGAGGGCAGCCATGCATCCGGTAAGCTTCTGAACATCCTTCACCTTTTTAGGCGGCTTCATGTCCAAGACAGCTTTTACTTTCTCTAGGTTAGGGCGTATGCCATCATGACTGACGACGTTGCCGAGCAGTATACTAGATGGAACACCAAAAATGCACTTCTTTGGGTTTAATTTCCATTGGAATGTGTTAAGGGCTGCAAAGGTACGTTCTAGGTTGTCAACAAGGGTGTATGCTTCCTTGGTTTTAACAACTACATCGTCAACATAAGCCTCAACGAGGTCGTCTTTTATCTCGTCTTTGAGGCAGGCCTGTATGGCGTGTTGGTAGGTAGCTCCAGTGTTCTTGAGCCTGAACAACATGGTCATGTAGCAGTAGACACCGAAGGGTGTGATGAAGGATGTCTTGATCTGGTCGTCCTTTTTGAGAGCGATCTGGTGATAACCAGAGTAGCAATCGAGAAAGGAAAGCATCTCGCAACCGGCAGTTGAATCTATGACCTCGTCTGTGCGAGGTAAGCCGAAGGGGTCTTTAGGGTAGTGTTTGTTGAGATCAGTGTAATCGACGTACATTCTCTATTCCTTATTCTTTTTGCGTACAAGAACCGGGTTGGCTAACCACTCCGGATGATACACTTCTTTGATGAATCTGGCTGCTAAAAGCCATGTAACTTCTACCCTAATAGCCTCCTTTTTGTCGCGAGCAAACCATCATAGCTTCTGCTTGATGGGTTTGGCCTTGCCGTCGACATTTAAGGAGTGCTCGATCAAGTTCCGAGGTACACCGGGCATGTCAACGGGTTTCCATGCGAACACACTCACGTTGCTCCTCAAGAACCTGACGAGCGTGTCTTCCTATTTAGGATCCAGGTTGGCCCTGATAAGGGCCGTTTTGCTGGGATCGTCGTCGACCAACTGGATCTCTTTGTGCTCTTTGGACTTGATGTTCTTGCGTGGGGCCTCGAGCTCTAGGATCTCCAGGTGGTTGGCTAGGGTTTGCTTAGCGTCGAGCATGGTCTCGGCCATGCGAATAGAGAGGTCGTGAGCCTCTGCTATTTTGAAGCTGTCATCCTCGCAGGTGTAAGCTGCGTATATGTTGCCCCTAAGAGTAAGAACCCCCTTCTCAGTAGGCATCTTGAGCACCAAATACCTGTAGTGAGGTATGGCCATGAACTTGGTGAGCGCTGGTTGGCCAAGGATAGCATGGTAGGTGCCTTCGAAGTCGGCGACCACAAAGTTGACGTAGTCGGTACGAAAGTGGTCTGGGGTACCAAATTACACAAGTAGCGTGATCTGCCCGAGAGGTGTGGAGCTCTGTCCGGGGAGAACACCCCAGAACTATGCATTGTATGGCTTGAGATTAGCCTGGGTTATCTTCAAGGCTGGCAGACTGTTCTTGAACAGTATATCGATGGAACTACCGCCATCAATCAGAATTCTATCGAATTGAACCTTGTTGATACAAGGATCGAGAACCCGAGGAAAACGCCCTGGCTTAGGTATTGCAGCCCATTGGTCCTTTCTGCTGAAGGAGATCTCACGGTGAGACCAAGGAGGGAGCCGGGGATCGGCGATGAGATTGTCGGCATTGGCCACGTTCAAGCAAGTGCGGGCGAGCAACTTACGCTCTCGTTTGGTCTTGATGGACACTTTGCCCCCAATGATGGTGTGGACGCGGTCGGTTGGCTTGACGTACTTGTGACGGGGATCCGTGTCTTCATCGTCGTTGTCCTCGTTACGCTGCTCCCCTGCGTCGTTAGGCTTGTCAGATTTATCCGGAGCCTGTTGGCGTGTGTAGATGGATTTGAGAACACGACAATTCTCCATGGTATGGTTTGACTTGGGATGGAGCTGGCAGGGTCCTTTCAATGCTTTGGCATAGTCTTCTTCGTAGTTGCGACGTCCGCCACCTTTTTTAACGATGTTGACTTCGCTGTTATCTTCCCGAGCACGCTTGCCCTTGTAATTGTCACAGTGATTATGCTGCTGATTACGCTGGTCGTGGTGGTCGCGAAAATCATTGCGCTGGTTGCGGCGATCAAAATTGTCGTTCCAACCACGGTTGTCGCGGTAGTCGTCGTGGTGTGGAGGGTGGTTGGAGCGTGGAACCCTTGCTGCTTCTTCGATGATTATCTTCTTAGCATCATCGGCGTCCGCATATTTTTTAGCAGTAGCTAGGAGCGCTGTGACCGATTTAGGTCTTTTGCGGAGGAGCTTGTCCCTTAGGGCATCGTGGAAGCGGAGACCAGTGATGAAAGCTTTTATTGCCTCGTTGTCGGAGATTGATGGGACCTTGATGCGCATCTCCGAGAAGCATCGGACGTACTCGCGCAGTGGCTCATCTTTGCGATCTTGAATCCGCTGCAGATAATATTTGTTGCCGGGTTGTTCACAAGTAGCAATGAAGTTGTCGATGAATGCTTGCTTGAGCTCTTGCCAAGAATCAAAGTAATTTGCCGGCAAGCTGACCAGCCATTGGTGGCCTGCATGGCCGACGGCAACTGGGAAGTAATTAGACATGACGTGCTCGTCAGCCATGGCTGATCTGCGCGTAGTTTCGTAGAGCATGACCCACAACTCGGGGTTCTCCTTGCCGTCGTATTTCTAGAGCTTTTCGAGCTTGAAGTTTTTTGGCCACACGACTTGGCGAAGGTGAGGGGTGAACTGCTTCAAGCCCGGAGGAACATGGGTAGTATCATATTCCATACGGCGATAGCTTTCGTGGGATGCACGATCATTGGCTCTTTGGTTGATGCGATCGCGCAGATCACGTTCTCCGAGGGAATGGCGGAGATCGTTATTGGCATCATGGCGATCCCAATTGCCACCCTGGTTGACCCCGCGACCGTGGTTATCACGGTGATTGTCGCGGTTGTCTCATCGGTTGTCGTCCCAGTTGTCATGGTGGTTGTCGTCCCGACCACCATCACGACCACTGTTTTCGCCTTGACGGTTGTCTGGTGGGTCATTGTTGCGCGAGCCACGTTGGTTGGGCGGCTGTGGGCGACTTGAGTACTGACGACTATGGCTTGACTCGACTGAGATGGACGGAGCCCGGGCTTGGTTTGCAATCTCTGTAGTCTGGGCTATAGCAGCCGTCAGGTAGGCTTGCATATCATCACAAAATGCCTAGATTTCTGGGGTATTGGGTAGTCGTTGCATTGTCGCCATAGCAACAGCTACGTTGGTGCTTGGAGTCCTGAAGACCTGCTTTTCCCCTACCCTATCAAAGGCATTGTTGAGATCGCGTGGCTAGAGCCTTATGCGTCGTGCCTCTTCTTCTGCCTCAGCTTTGGCTTGTCTATGATTAAACCGGTCAATATTGCGTGCTTCGCGCGCTAGCCTTTCTTGTTCTGTTTCGCCAACTGCCGGGGGTTCGTCATTACTGACAACATTGATCAAGTCTCCTCACCTTGTCGGGAAGGATGGGAATCGTGAGAACCCCGGGGGGTGGTCTGGGATATCCAGTTCGTATTCAACTTCTTCATTGTCAGGATGCTGAAGCTCGGTGTGGACGGAGCCGTTAGATGCGGTGCTGGATAGGGAGCTTGAGCCGCCCTCTCGAACTGTGTGGACCGATTCTTCTTGATACTCCTCAATCCGTACCATGTTGACGAAGTTGCGTGGCTTTGGCTGAGGTCGATGTATAAAACACAGATCCGAGCAGCGTTGTATATTGTACGCGTAGTCGGAACTAGTGTTTCACAGGCCGTAGGGCTGGGCCTGGTAATTCTCCATCAAGGCTTCGCACTCGGAGAGCCGAAGACCCATTGCGGGGGCTGGTCGGCGACGAATGGAGCGCTCTTCAGGAGTAGACGTGACCACGAGATCCGTACCGAGTCGTGCAGGACGATTGCCCTGAGCTGGTCGGGTAGATCTGTTGTGGTTGGTGGTTACCTGCTCGGTAGGTTGATTTTGAATCGAATCTACCAGAGCTAGGGTTTTAGTAAGCTTGGTACCGACCCGATCGATGGAGTCGAGCAGGTCGGTGTTGTCGATCTTCCTCCCTTTGTAGCGAGGAAGCGAACGACGGGTTGTCGGCGTGGCTGAAGACGATGCTGGCGTGGCCGGAGCCAGATCCAACGTGGTCGGAGCCGTAGCTGATGCTGTATGTAATGAGATGATTTTTGAGATGGGTCCCCTGTCCGCCTTATATAGTCTGGGGGCAGGGTTACAGAACTGGAAACTAATCCTAACCGGTTACAATTGTCATAGGTGGCCGGATAAGGATTCCTATTCTAACCGACCAGGATCTTGCTTGATCTCCAAGTGTGCCTTGATTCCTTGCGCGGGACTCCGAGCAGATCGGCTGAGCCGCGCGTCGTCTTCTGGTGGGCCGGACCCTCCGGTCTGGACTGGTCCAAGCCTAACCGTAAGGGTATAGGGGTTAATACCCCTACAGCGAGGGGGTCGACATCGTGGTCTTTGCTGCTGCACCGAGGCGAGGCCGTGGCCGGCACCGGCTTGGCTTCTCGGTGCTGCGGCTATGGCGCTCGCGGCTGGAGGCAGAGAGGGTGGACTAGAGAGGTGTGGCGGCGGACAGGAGCGAGTTGGCGAGGGGTGCCGGCGCTGGGGGTCTTATTGCCGTGAGGCTAGGGTTCGAGATGAGCTGCGCCGTCGTCCGTGCCGCTTGATTGGATGGCCGGCGCGACGTGGCGAACATCTAGGGGCACGAGTAGGTGAGCGAGCCAGGAAGGTTCGAGGAGGGCTGCGTCTCGGGCCCGGCCACGGGCGCGTCCACGCAGGGCGTCAGCGATTTGCGGCGCGAGGCGCGGCCTAGGGCGGGCTCGTGGCTGTGGTCGCGCGAGGCATCCGAGGCGAGCGCCGTGGCTTCCGACGGATGGCAGCGACGGGTGCAAACGAAAAGCAGAGGAGGCGGCTGTACGGAGAGAGAAGAAGACAGGGCGGGGCGACGGCGTCGGCTTTTCCTTCTGCGGCTGACGGGTGTGAGACGGAGGGAAACAGAGGGTTGGTGGCCTGCGTCTGACTCGTGGGTCCTGGGGGTGACGTACAGGAGCATGCAGCGCTCCTAAGCGTGAAGCGCACGCGACGCGGAGTGGCGGCGCCTTGTGCGCGTGCCTCGCTCGTGAGGGCATGGACAAGCTCTGCTGCTGCTTGCGTTGGACCGGTGGGAAGGAGCAAGGCAAGCAGGCTTGTGAGGAGCATCGGTGGAGCTGGGCTGTGGCGCTGGCCGTTGGGCCAAGAGGATGGAATGGGCCGGACGGTGCAGCTGCGTGGACCAGAAGAGGCCGAAAGGAGGAGAGGCAGGCTGGGCCACGAGAGTGAAACGGTGGATGCTTAGGCTGTTCCCGTGCATGGCTGGATCGGATGCTTGCCTACTAATTCAACCACGTACTGCTAGACAAGGCACAGGAGCATGCAGCTTGTAGAGTGCTGCACGTGCATGCACCGGATGGTTAGCAAAAGGAATTAGGAAGAAGGAGAGGGTCTGCTTGAGAGATCCAGGAGAGGTTTTTAAGAAAGAACTTGAGAGGAATCAAGGAGTGATTGAGGGGAAAAAAGAAAAAGGAAATTTCCTTCTTATGAACTTATGAATTGAATTAAGGAATTCGAGATTTACGAGAAGGAGAGTTGAGTGAGATTCATGATGAATTTGAGGTGCATTCCAATATTACTCGAGAGGGGGTCCGAAAGAGATTCGAAGGGGATTTTGCTACGGATTGTGCTCTCCGACACAAAACCCTAAACCAACTCAAGAACTCAGGCAAGGTCCTACAATCAATACTACACGAATGCACAATTTATTTATAAATTGTCCTTTAGTTTGACCTATCAACTACATGCTTCACACATTGCATGAAAAATTTAAAAAGGTTCATATTTTTGGCTTCTCCAAAAACCTGGGTTGTTACAGTAACAACCCAGGTTTTTGGAGAAGCCAAAAATACGAACTTTTAAAAAAATTTCCTGCAATACGTGAAGCATATAGTCGCTTGGTCAAACTAAGAATAATTTATAAATAAATTGTGCATTCATATAGAATTGTTTGTAGGTGATTGCCGGAGTTTGTGAGTCGGTTTAGGGTTTGTGTTGGAGTGCACAAATCCGTAGTAACATCCTTCGTGGAACTATCTCGAATCTCCCTTGATTTTTTCCTCCAACCCTCTTTGGACGATTCTCCCAACTCTTGCAACTCTCGCAAACCCTTGTCACAAATTCATAAAAAGGAAAAGTCCTTTTTCCTTTTTTCCCCATTATCTCTGTTTTATGAAACCCCTCTCAAGTCAAATGACCATTCACTCATGCTTGTGTTGCCAACCATTGGAATGGACTCCACAGCCTCTAGGTGACCTATAGTGGACCGCCACAAGGGTGCATGTGTGCTTGGCAATGCATACAAACACACATAGATGCCCAATGTGTAGATATATTGGAAATAGAAATGGAAAAGGACTTAGAATAGGAATAGGAAATGGAAAAAGCCATCTTGGCCCGGCCAGCCACGAAGCCCAGCCTCTCTCTCCTTTTTCCTGGCCCAGCACACGCTTACGGCCCAACCCAGCCCCCGCAGCCTGCACACCTCAGCCTGCGCGGAGGCAGCCTAGCCAGCACTAGCCGGCCTAGCAAGCACCGCGGCCCAGCTCGCGCCAGGCAGCGAGCCTCCAAGTCTTTTGCCCCACAGCCGATGACAGGCGGGCCTGCCTCGTCATCCCCCTCCTTGGCCCCCTCTGTTTTTTCGCGAGGAACAGATCACCGGCATCAGAACAGGCATCCTAGGCCGGCCCCGTCCATCTTCGTCGTCCGTGCCCGAGCCACCAACCCCACCTGCACGGATGCGCAACACGTCAGCGATCCGCAACACCCAACAGGGTCACGCCCCGTGTGTGGTCACTGTGAGGGCGCCAACTGTCGCCATGGCTAGGGTGTGAACCTGTCCCCTTCCTGTCCCCCGCCTTTTGACCGAAGAGAGCGAAATTGACTTCGCCATCACGCTCGCGGCCGCGTCGCGACGCCAAGGCCCTAGCCGTGATCGCGCCCCAGCCCTCCGATCACCCTCGTCCCATCATTGACCGTCCACCACACGCCATGGCCACAGTTCGCCTATAAAAGAGGACCAAGGGGAAGCACTAGGGTTCCCATCACCTCGCCGCCGCTGGTGGCACTCCACAACACCACACCGAGAACGGTAGAAGGGAGAAGGAATGAAGAAGGAATGAAGGGGAGGAACGGAGAAGGAGGAGCGAAACCGGACCTCGTCGGAGCCGCTCAGAGCCGCCAGAGCCAGGAGAGCCGCCCCGATCAGCTACAGCAACGTAGCTGCTCGGCACAGCATGGCCTCGATTCGACATTGCTTCACCTCTCCACTACACCGCTATCCTACGGCCACGAGCCCCATGGTGAGCCCCCAGCCATCCTCTGCTCGCCGCACACGCCATCGCCATAGCCACCGCCGCCGCGTTCCCGCATCCGGAGAACTCAAGACCCGACCCTTCTGCCCCCATGGCACACTACGCACGCACGCACACTGGCCAAGCCAAGGCACGGCCTTCCCGAGCGTCGAGCGCATGGGAATGCCGGCGCCACCTCGCGACCTTGGCCCACGCCGCACGACCGCCATCGACGAAACCTCCCATGGCGCCGCATTGTTCCGACCTCCTGGAACCAGTAGAGTTAGCACAAGGACGGCCCCTGGACCCTTGGACACAAGCACGCACGAACACTAGGCCTTGGCGCCGTCTTGCCGAGCAGCAGTGCCCAGGAACGCCAATGTGACTCCCCTAATTGCCATGGCCGCCGTGGCCAAGACTGCCTTACGCCACCACCATGTTCCGATGAAGCCAGACCAGTAGGGTTAGAAAGAACAACACCGCTGGCCTCGCCTCGCCCTAGAACGCCACATGCGCTAGACGATAGAGGAAAAAGAGCCCCGGGACCCGCCATCCGTGTTCGCCTCGACGGAGAAGCCACGCACTCGTGCCGCCACCGTGGTGCGGCTATACCCATCAATTCTAGCCATCTCGCGTCGCGTAGAAAGGCCACTGATGTCCGCAGTATCAACGTGAGCCGAGCCATGCTGAGGATCGAGGCCCTAGCTACCCGAGCCCCCACATCGTTGAAGCCGACGAACCCATCGGAGCTCCACCGTAATCTACGTGCCGCTACGGACTCCGCTGCGCACTAAGGTCGTCGGAGACGCCACCCTTAGCCCTGCCTAGACTCCAATTGGGAAATAAGGGCCGTCCTTGGCCCCAATTTGGACCGCAGCCGCCACACCTTTGTTCACCGCTGCTGCCGCACCGCTGCTGTCGTAACCAGCTTCGTCCGAGCCCATGGCGCCACCTTGGACGCCCCTGTCCTGCCCCCTGTGCCACGAGGAAGTCGTAGAAGCCCTTTTGGAAAGAACTAGCGTCTGCACAGCCCTGCCATAGCCGCACTGCCCCATGCCGTCGCGTCGCGCATGTCGGCCGCCCGGAGCGATGAAACCCCTACCGCGACCCTGCTATCACGCTCGCGATGGCTCCGCAAGGCCGTAGTCGCCCTCGCAGCCAGACAAGCCGATGGAGCTCGCGGCCACGCGACCTCACTGCGGGCAGAACAAAGGAGGGAGGAGGGCAATAGCCGCATGGTGCTCTTGGTCTGTCGTAAACCAGAGAAGGAGGAGAAGGGATAGACTTGGCCCACCGTGGACCAAGAGGACAGTCCACTGGACCTTTGCAGCGGGTGCACCGTGAGCCACATCACGTGGACTAGCCCAGTAGAAGCCCAGCCAGACCACGTGGCCAACCTCAGTGTATGACACGTGTCCGGGCTGAGCCGGCCTGGCTCGGCCCATATCTGGCCCTAGGCCTGGCCCGCTAGAGCCCGCTTGAGCCCGGTCAGTGTCGACCGTTCACCGATCAATGTTGACTATTGACCGACCCACCTATCATTGACAGCAGCAGCCCTGTCCAATCCGAAAGCACCACGTGTCAAGCCCTTGTTAAATCAGTCTTTTTCTTTTTCAGAAAAGGATTTAACCTTTGTAAATTCGTAGAAAATCCATACGATGTCGGAAAAATGTGAAACCAGGTCCCACATTTTTCTAAAATCGAGCTCTACGCCATGGACATGTCCTCATCTGCCCGTTTTGTGCCATACAATGAGACCGAGAACCACCCCCTCTCTTGAGCCTGCAATATGGTCCCGCCGTCTTGCCAAACGCCTTCTTAGCCAACCATTGCTATGTCCTACAGTAGTAGCCACCTCTTGGCCAGTCGCTGCCATGCCCGGCCAAGTGTAGCCAGCCTTTGGCCAACCACAGCCACCTACAGCCAGCCCGTGCTAGCCAACAGCAAGCTGCAGCCAGCCACAGCAGGCTGTAGCTGGCCGCAGCTGGCCAGAAGAACCAACAACTCCCCGGGACAAGCTACAATAGCCTCTTACCATCCTTATCTTCGTCGCACGGCCAAATCCTAGTCGAAAGCTATTCCGGACGCTGATGAAAGCCCATTTCCTTGCTCTTTCTTACGCTGTTCGTACTTATCGTACATGATCTTGATCCATCTATATATGTCTACATCGTGCCCTTGTGCAGGTCTATCTATTCCTCTCGCTATGGATATGTGCTATTCCGTTTGTCTTTGTGTTTGCGTCATTGGATCTTATGTGTGGTGTTTATTGTCTAAGGACCGTGCCTTTGAGCCGGTCAAGGGATCGTACCTCGTTTGACCATTTCGGTCGTTGGTTCGCCCCACCGTGGTCGTAATGACGAGCATAACTCGCCCCCTCGCTTTTAGTTGTCTCCGATGTCGACGAAATATGGTCGGCAGTCCACCGAGGGGGTGCCCATGGTGGTAGATGATCGGTAGAGGTGCGTGTAATCAGGAACCAAATGGTTACCTAGACACAAGACACAAGATTTATACAGGTTCAGGCCGCCAGTGTGGCGTAAAACCCTACGTCCTGTGCTCTGTTATTTGTATTGATCTGTATGATCTCCTATGTGTGTTGTGTTGATCTAGATTGATCTGTCCTCTAGGGGACCCTTGCCCCTCCTTATATATTCTGAAGGGACAAGGTTACAAGTAAAGTATCCAATTTGGTACAATTACAATATAATGTCGTGCTCCGCACGTCTTCACCTTGTAGGCTGGGCCACTTCCGGTGGTGCAGCCCATGTATACCCATGAGGGTATAGGGGGTCTATTCCCCCACAGCTAGTCCCCGAGCACCTTGTATCCTTCGAGTAGCGTCGTCTTGAGCTTACCAGAAGGATGTAAGGGGCTCAAGATAAAATTTGAAAATATTTCCCTGGAAGTGTGCCCACTTTGACTCTGAGTCAAAAAGGGACACCGTCGTCCTTGTAGAATTGGAGGTGTTTGAACCATCAGAGCGAGCACATTCACCGCAAGGTGAAGTGCGCCCACTTAGTCTCTGAGCCTAGTAGTAGGTGACGTAGGCACGTGGTGACAGGGTCTAAAAAGAATTCCCAGTTAAGTTGAGAATCCAATCGTCGTACAGGCGATACAAGATGCACCGGCAGGTGCATCGTACCGATGTAGTCCTCGAGCTTGCTGGAAGGCGAGGTATGAGCCTTGTAGCAAGGTCTAAACGAGAAAGAATATCCCAACTGTATGCGAGTCGCCAGTCACATGTAGTTGAGATGCAAAGTCCCCGAGCTGTGGTTGGAGAGTGGTCGAGGCAGTCCCCGAGCACAGGTCGAGGGGCGAGCGGCAGAGTCCATGAGCTGTGGTCGGAGAGTTGTCGAGGCAGTCCCCAAGCACAGGTTGAGGGGTGAGTGGCGAAGTCCCTGAGCTGTGGTCGGAGAGTTGTCGAGGCAGTCCCCAAGCATAGGTTGAGGGGCAAGCGGCGAAGTCCCTGAGCTATGGTCGGAGAGTGGTCGAGGCAGTCCCCGATCACAGGTCGAGGGGCGAGCGGCAAAGTCCCCTAGCGTAGCTCAAGATCCCTGCAATATAAATATATAGAACAGTAGTATATGATGTACAAAATAATAATTTATGGAGAAAAATCAATAGTGAAGAAATAGCGTATGACACTCAGCAATCATTTGCAAATGAGCATGATGTGATAAAGCAGTTGGTGCTTTGTAAACATCAGTGTTGAAATGAAGTTTGTGTTTATACTTTATATAAACCGCCCGACCAGTTAGTATGTAGCTGAGCCTCTAGCCCTAGCTAGCTTCACTGTAGCGTGGAGCGCGGAGCCCGTGTGCGTGTAGGAAGGCATCGCTAAGGAGCCGCTGCCAACGACCCGTAACGCAGAGGGCGGACGCTCATACATGTGTGGAGAGAGCCGGTAGACAGGGCCGTTTCTAGAGACATCGAGCGTCAACATGACTGGTCGAGGATTTGCATTAAGTAGAGTTGTATGTTATCTTTAAGATGGTATACATGGACAAGCGTTATTTGAAGAATAATCATGATGAGGACGTTGTGGAGAAACGTCGTAATGAAAATTGTGTTAAATATAAATATTAGAAGTGTACTTATCTTTGGATAGAAATCTGGTCGGTGGCGATGAAGTTGTCCGATCCTCAAGCTTTCTGACTTGTCGTCACGACGGTGGTCGCGGTTGTCATAGAGCCATTCTTCGCGGTGATCATCATTATGACGTGGTCTGGTGGTCGATGTGGTCGGAGCTCGGTGGAGCCACTCGGGATGTGGTTGGCGTGGTCTATGGTCGACGTGGTCGGAGCTCGGCGAAGCCGCTCGGGACATGGTCGACCTAGTCGTGGTTGACGTGGTCGGAGCTCGGCGGAGCCACTCGGGACGTGGTCGACGTGGTCGTAGTCGGCGTGAGCTCGGCGGAGCCGCTTAGGACATGGTCGACGTGGTCATAGTCGGCGTGAGTTCGGCGAAGCTTCTTAGGACGTGGTCGAGTGGTCATGGTCGATGTGGTCGGAGCTCGGCGAAGCCACTCGGGACATGGTCAACGTGGTCGTAGTCGGCGTGAGCTTGGCGGAGCTGCTTAGGACGTGGTCGACGTGGTCTCGGACGGCTTGTTCAGCGACTCGGCGGGGCTTGCTGACATCATACAGGATGGACGCACGCATACTTCACGTACACATATGAGTACATGCACAAATCGCCAAGCTTTCGTGTCTTGTAGATCGCGGCTGGCATGCGTTAGGTTGCCGATTGTCCATGTTTCCGTAGAGGTGATGTCGACCAAGTGATCAAAATATGCCGTCGTGGAAGCTGCAGACAATCATGAAGGCAGATGTAGAAGTATATATGCAATAGAATTGCTTATAATAATTTAATAATAGAAATGACTTAGCTCGTTCAATTGGAGTGGATCCGATCTTGGAAACGTGGCTCGGCGAACAAATCCGCACGACGTGTGTATGTGGATACACATACAAATAGCGACGTCCTATCCATGGATTGCTGGAGCAGGAGTCCCGTTCTTGTGCCATATCTAGCACGTGTCTGAATAGGCCATGTGCCCAACCATGTGCATCGTCTTGCATGCATGTACGGACTCATCCTTTTGTTGCTTGCTGGTCGCTTGTTGCCATGCACCGACCAGACAACATGTGAGCTAGATCCTTGTCGCCGCTTGATGTTCCCTAATTTGCTAGTCGTCGTGATTAAGCGGCAACGACATTGGGTATTCATAGATTGGAATCATGAGAGCAATAGGATATGATTAGATTTCTCCCAACAGAAATCACACAGACATACGGATGTGTGTCTGGAAGTATTCATATAATAATAATATTGAATTATTATAAAGTAACTTGACTTAGCTTTCTAGACGTGATGGTTATCACGTGTAAATCGGATCGTGGTTGGCGCTTGACATGCGCGCTCGTCGAGTCGATCTGCTCACACCCACGAGATGCGTTGCAGCATCAGGTCCTTGTTGTAGGTCATCGTGGTTGCCGAAGGACGCCGCCGCGATCAGTCGAGTTGTTATTGACATGTTGAAGAAGAAAATCCCATCCAATTCGTCGAAAGATCAGCGCGCACAACCCCTAAAGGGGACCCCTACCTGGCACACCACTGTTGATGAAATATGGTTGGCAGTCCACCAAGGGGGGTGCCCATGGTGGTAGATTATCGGTAGGATACGACCCTAGGACTTGGCCATTGTGGAAACCGAAGCTGGGGGTACTATAATTATTAGTAACCCGATTCGACCCTAGGACTTGGCCATTGTGGACTGAACATTGGTGCGGATATCACCCGCACACAATGAGCCCTTGTGACCTAACCTAGTGGATGAATAGGAATACAATGATTGTAGAACAATAGGTGCCAACTCGTGTAGGTAAAGCTCATGGCCGCGAGTTGCCTCGCCATGACCATCGGGCTCTATTTCTTTTTCGCTCGTGTTTATCCTAGCCATCTCATATGATTGTGCCACCTGGACTATAGCATTCCTTTAGATCTAAGCGGTGACAACCGCATCACTATGAACCAAGGGAATAGTCTTGTGCCGTTTAGTTGCACGGTTGTGGTGCCCTATGAGTTGGTTTGAATCGTGGGGCCACATCTCTTTCTCCCAACCTTCGCCCGTTCCATGACGAGTTGGTTGAAAGGGTGCGGATTCTGTTCTTCACTTTGGTTCTCAAATCCCATCGATGCAGCATGATGAGGATTGAGTTGTTTGCTTGATTGGTGTTTATTGCTCTCTTGATCCCATCCCTTTGATTCCCACCAGCTTCTATGGCGAGTGGATCAAAGGAAGGCGAATCTCGTGTTCTTCTCATTTGGTTCTTTCGTGCTTAAGCCCTTGTATGATTGTACCCAATTGGACCATAGCATTTCTATGGTTCTCACAGTGACAACCGCACCGCTAAGAACCCTAGTTATGTCTTAGTGCATTTAGTGCACCTAGGTCCTGATACCCTACAAGTGGATTGGGCACTCGTGTCCTTTTGTGTGTCGTTCCTTTCTGATGCCTTGTCCTTTGCCATGGCGTGTGTATTGGAAGAAGTAGACCATTGCCCTGCTTTTCTCTCTTGTTCCACCCTTTCTTGGTCCACGTCGATTACAATGGCGTACGGATTGAGAGAAGACCGGAACTGCTTTAGCCGCTTCTTTCAATTCCCGTCATCTCCATGACACCCGAACCGAAAGATTGCAAGTTGTGGTGTTTGCTTAGAATGTGATAAGGTCTAGGCCATTTACCTTGGAGCCATATAGGTCGACCATGATCGGCCCTGGAAGTACTGGCTAGGCCTTGACTTAAGCTTGTGCTTAGCGAACAACCACTCCTGTTTCTTTGGCCCAAGGAGCGGACATCCACCGAGAGGGCTAAGTTGTTCCTTTTGGTGTTCCTTCAGTGTTGTTGTTCTTCCTGCGTCTTGCCGCCTTTTAGAGTATTGATTGTTCTCTTGCTTGGTGTGTTGCTCTGCGGAGTGGTTGCATTGATCGGACCGAAACCCACTAGAGGAAGAGAACGTGATCGACAATAGGACTATGGAGTGGAGTTGATCTGGGAGGAGGAGACCTTGCTGATCGACTACACCGACTAACGAAGATTTGTACCACTACTATCTCGACATTGTAGGTGTCATGGCAGCACCTTTTACATATAGAATCCTATTAGGCATTGCAAAGTAGAATTGCTAGCGCTTTATTTTATACAAATGAACTATGATAGGTTGCATGGTAGAAATGCTTGAAAGCCATTACCTTGTTGCAACCCTTACCCCTACACACCTGCTGATAGGCTAGACTCGCTTGCTTCATGCTACTTACTGCTTACTTCTACTACACATTATATCTATGATGTGATGCATGGTGGAGGACTGCTTGTGAGTGGCTATGGCACTAGGTGCTGATAATATGGTAAAATGAGATGATAACGGGGAGAGTGATGCGTGTGTCTTGGGTGTGTGGTGAGGGTTGAGTCGACCGGACAGGAATACACGACGAGTCTTGGGACAAGTCTTGCCAGGGGGTGCGACCTAGGCATCCACATGAGAGATACCTGTGGTGGGTACATGTTGTTTGAGGAGGTCCCGGGGTGGAGAGCCTCTATGGAGCGAAGCCTCGAGAAGGAGGTGCCATCGAGGCATGAGGTGTTGGTTATCCCCATGAGAAGATGTCCTATCTAGTCACCCTAGGACCTATTTGTGCTAGTATCAGCTTTATGGGAATCCCTTGCATCCCACCCGCTTCCTATGGGGGAAGACGGCTAAACTACTAGGTAGGATGGTGCCACTACTTCTAGGTTGTTAGCGGATAGTGTAGGGAGGTATGGGCATCGAGACCCACACCCTCCTAAGACAGCATAGTGACCTCTAGGGCCCGGTACTATGTCTCACAGTCTCAGCGTGCCGGTTTCTACCCGGGGTGGCCCAGGGCTGAGTGGTAGGGTGGCATCGTGCTAGGCTAGCAAGCAGTTGGAATCAGCCTAGATGACGACAGTCATCGATGAAGGTAGATCTTGTGGGTATGTGAAACCTCTGCAGAGTGTATGGTTGATCGATTGATACATATGCCGACCTGTCGGCTATGAACCCTTCATGTGTTCTGTTGCACTAGACTAGTGAGATGAGTCTTCTATCTCCCTCTAGGTGTTATTACCTTCCGGCCATGGGCCGCTGAGATAGGCTCGAGAGGGAGTCAAGCCCGTTGAATCAAGAGTGAGGTGTGGTGAGATGTGTGTGATTGGGATGGGAGAATGTGTGTGGCTGAGATGGATTAAAACTTGATGAGCTATTACTATAATATTGATGATACCAGCATAGGAAAACCACAGCCAAATAATAGGATCACCAGATCCCTTTATTTTCTCTTTTTGACTAAAGCTCATCGGTGCTAACCATGGCCTGCACACATCTGGCGGTGTGCAGATTTCCTAACCTGCAGTGAGGTAAAGGTTGGAAGGATTAGGTGGTCTTGTTCCTATGCTCAGGTTTGGTTTAGGAGATGAAGTCTACGCCCGCTGATACTCTACGCCAACTCTGATGATACCCGTGAAGGAGGAGCCTTCACCTAGAAGACATCTTGTATACGTTTCTGCTAGATTAACCATGTATTAGGTGTGATGTCAAGTGTTGTAATACCTTGTAACTTGTAATCTCTCAATGTATGACTGTAATATCAACTGATATATCATAATGTGATGGAGTGATCTCTTGGGACTATCACATTATAATTCTAATCCGTGGATTTTCCCTTTGTGGAAAATCAGGGTCGTTTTAGTCTCCGACCATTACAGAATGAAGGCCTGGCACTGACTGGAAGAACTTTCCTGATTATGCTTGCAAGGTGCTATGCGGGGCCTGGTGGGCTTGTCGCGGTCTCCGCCTGAGCGATTCACAAGCACCTCTGGCTATTCAGGCGGAGGCCGCCCTGCCTCAAAACTAATTGAACATCAACATTGCCTATGTGTGTGTAGGTACCTAGGCGCGAGCGCCCATGGATTGCGTGGGCATGCTGACATGGTCTTTGGTCGGTCCGGTGGAGACTTGCGCAGGAGGTCTCCAACTGGTCCAGCGGAGACCCGCGCAGGAGGTCACATGCTCCCAAGGACGAAGGCCAGCGGCGGACGGCACCCCTGGATGTAGAGGCAAGCAGTAGGAACCTAGGACCTTAGGCTGAACGCTGGGGCCTAGTGGGCCGACCGTTCGTGGAGGCCCATTGCTTGAAGACGGCGTGACAAGATTTCCCCTAAAATGAGAGGCTAGTGGCGGAATATTCCAAGAATGTACCGTAGCAGTTAAGGGACATTATTGTAAACTCTGTAAAGCGGTAGTTGAGCCCTATAAATAGGGTACACTTGTAACAGTAAAGGGGTTGGTTGGGAACAAATTAATGAAACCCTAGTTTCCACGTGTCTTGCTCCCACTACGCCACCTATCGCATACGTGTGCTGCGCCTCCGCCCAAGGAGCCTCGCCCTCGGGGCAGAGACCTCGCGTGCCATACCTTTGTCCAAGACCCCAAGTTTCAACATTGGCGCCCACCGTTGTTTGGCCAAGACAAACCAACAATGGTAGGGAAAAGGAAGACTATCGCAAGAGCACTGGCCACAAGGGGTTAGAGAGGGAGACCTAGGCGCAACACGCGTAGTACTTACGCAACCCAGCAAAAGGAGGAAGTTGAAGATGCGGTCCCGCAGGACCAACCTCCAGAACCACAGGGTCCAGAGACCCAGCGGGGAAGGTCCAACAACCTCAGGGTGCAACACCTGAGCAAGAACTCTAACAGTTGCAAGCACAGCTGCATAGAGCACAGCATGAGAGAGATAGGATGGCAGCAACAAACGCAACCAACCAACAAGAAGTCCAGGTATCTGCACAAGCGGCAGAAATCAGGCAACAGTTGGCTATTTTGCAGGCAGAGATGCTAAGCTTGTAGCATACAACCCCAGCCTCCGCCGCAGCTATACCGGCAACCGTCATACTGTAGGGGCCTCCGACTCCAATCAACCAACCTCCACCGTTAGTCCAAGTAACGCGAAGGCCTATTGACCCAAAATCCCTGCTCTCAGAAGGCATCCAAGCGTCGCCTTGGCCAACGACTTACAAGCCAATTGCACTTCCATAGTTCAGCGGCAAATCAGACCCCCATCAGTTCATCTTGAGTTACGAGGCAGCAGTAGCCTCAGCGGGCAGAGATGACACAGTGTTGGCAAACTCCTTTGTTATAGCAGCAGAGGGGGACGCATTGGCATGGTACTCTATGCTCAAGCCAAGTACAGTCTATTCTTGGGAGAACCTCTGGGACAAAATTTTGGCAAATTTCAAAGGGTTCACCGCGCAATCTCTAACCTCCACAGATCTATTCCAGTGTAAGCAAAATCAAGGGGAAGCACTCTTCGATTACTTCTAGAAATTTGTACAGCTGAAGGCGAAGGCACTAGATGTCCCAGATGAAATCACCATTGAAGCAGCAATCAAAGGTCTCTGAATTGGACCATTTGCAGCGCATTTAGCAAGAAAGAAACCAACCACTATGCAGCAGCTGTACAAAGAATTCGAGAAATACTACAGGTCAGATAACGACCTCCAAAAAAGGTTGGAGGAGTAGGGACAAAACAAGAAGCAGAACAGCAACAAAAACTTTCAGAAGAGCTATGCAAACCAAAACGCATCAAATCAGAAGCCAGGCCAAGGTCAACAAGTGTTTAATGTTGAGGGCTAGTTTAACCTAGAGCAAGGGCAGCTCGCAGTGCCAGCAGTGCCGGAGGCCCAAACAAAGAATCAAGGTCATCAGGGCTATCAAGGCAAAAATTGGAACAAAAATCTCAAGCAGAAACAACGCAAGCCATACTGTGTCTTTCACGGCAAAAGCGCCAGGCACAGCACCAAAGATTGTCTGGAGACAAAAGAGACACAGGAAAGGATGAAAAACAAGCAGATTGCCCAACCACTGACATAGCAGAGTGCCAGAGAGGTCAACAACACCTTCACAACTGGTAACCAGCAGTACTGCCCAGTATACCCAGCGCTAAACTCAAACCAAATACATCCTTCCACCCTAACCTCTGCCTATTACCCAAACTTCTTGCTAGCATGGCGGCCAGTGCCTCTGCAGCAGTCTCCAGCAAACAACTATAGGGCGGAGGCAAGCCAGATCTACATAAATCCAAAACCACCCCACATAACCTACCTCGAAACAAACCCACCCCCACAAAACCCAAGCAGATTCGAGCCTCTACCGCAGCAACAACATATACAGCAATTGCCTTCGCCGCCACCACACATTCAACTACCACAACCAAAAAATGAGCCAAACCCAGAAAACCAAGTCAATCCTCATGGAGCATTGCCAATAATAGGCATGGTATTACCAATTGCCGGAGGCTCATCCATGGAGTTTCAGACGAAGAAGCAGAAAAAAGACCACCTCCGCCTGGTAAACAATGTAGCAGTTCAAGGCCTAGTAAAATACATAGACTGGTCTAGAGTACCAATCACCTTTACAGAGGAAGATCTCTAGCTAGAGAGCTACCCACATACAGATGCAATGGTGATCAAGGCCAACATTGCAGCATGGGAGAAAAGCAGAGTGTTGATCGATATAGGCAGTTCAGCAGACATCATCTTTGTAAGCACCTTTGACCAAATGAAGCTCAGCAGAAATCAACTACAACCCTCAGAGTCCCCTTTGATAGGATTCGGAGGCAAGCAGATACAAGCACTAGGAAAAATATCACTACTAGTGTCATTCGGAGGCCAAACAAATGCTAAAACTAAGTACATAACCTTCGATGTCGTGGATCTGTACTACCCCTACAACGCCATCTTGGGCAGGGGGTTCACAACAAAATTCAATGCAGCCTTGCATATGGCCTATCTGTGCATGCAAATACCAGCTCTCCACAGTGTCATCACAGTCCGAGGCAATCAAAAAGAAGCCAGAAACATAGAGAAAGCAATCTATAGGGCCCAAAGAAACATCAATGCAGTAGAATCACCTGAGCAAGAATTAGATCCTCTGGACATGCCCAAAGGAAAAATAGATATGGCAGGATAAGAGGAGATAAAGGTAATCCCTTTAGAAAAGGAATTACCAGACAGAAAAGTAACAATCAGCTCAGAGTTAAGTAAGGAGGAAGAAGAAGAACTCATGGAAACCTTGGTGAAAAACAAGGACATCTTTGCCTGGTCAGCCTCTGACCTCCAGGGAGTCAGCAGGGACGTCATAGAACACAAACTTGACATCAACGAAAACATGAGACCAAGAAAGCAAAAGCAAAGGAAAATGTCAGAGGATAGAATCCTAGCGGTAAAGGCGGAGGTGTAAAGATTTCTAGATGCAAAAGTCATCAGGGAGGTCAAATACTCAGAATGGCTCGCAAATATAGTATTGGTACCAAAGAAGAATGGCAAAATGAGAATGTGTATAGATTTCACAGACCTGAACAAAGCTTACAAAAAAGACCCCTTCCCACTACCAAGGATAGACGCCTCCGTCGATAAGGCAGCAAGATGCCAGAGGTTCTCTCTCCTTGACTGTTTCTCAGGGTATCACCAAATTTGGATGAAAAAAGAAGACGAAGAGAAGACAAGTTTCACTACTCCATTTGGCACATATTATTACACAAGAATGCCAGAGGGGCTCAAAAATGCAGGAGCAACCTTCGCCAAAATGACAAAGGAAGTCTTGGGTTCACAGCTAGAAAAGAATATTATAGCTTATGTTGATGACATAGTGGTCATGAGCAAAAACAAAGGTGATCACGTCTCTGAGCTACAGGAGACTTTCACCAACCTCAGGGCAGCTGGTCTCTGCCTAAACCCAGAGAAATGCATATTTGAAGTCACAAAGGGAAAAATGCTCGGATATATCATCAGCGCCGAAGGCATCAAAGCAAACCCTAACAAAACCAAGGCAATAATGTCAATGGCAGAACCAAAAAACAAGAGAGAGGTACAAAAGCTGACAGGAAGAATAGCAGCGCTAAACAGATTTATCTCAAAATCGGAAGAACATAGCCTTCCCTTCTTCAAGGCTCTAAGGGGTGGAGGCAACTTCGAGTGGGGTGCCTAGCAGTCAAAGGCGTTTCATCAGCTAAAAGAGTATATGGCAAACACACTGGCGGTCTCTGTCCCAGAACCGGACAGCCACTTACTGCTATATGTAGCAGCCTCCGACCATGCAGTCAGCGCAGTCTTAGTTCATGAGCTGGCAGAAGAATCAGGCAAAGTACATAAGCCAGTTTATTTTATCTCAAAAGCCCTGTCTGGGGCCAAGCTAAACTACACTAAAGTAGAAAATGTTGCCTATGCCGTGCTGACGGCATCAAGAAAACTAAAGCACTATTTCCAAGCCCACAAAATCTCAATACCAACATCACTGCCACTGGGAGATCTACTCAGAAACAAGGAAGCCTCCGCTAGAGTAGGCAAATGGGCCACAGAGTTATCACAGTTTGACATTACATATGTCCCCAGAACAACAATCAAGTCTTAGGCCCTAGCAGATTTTGTAGCGGACTGGACACCTCCGACAGAACCCAAGGCACAGCCAGCCAGTGAAGGCTGGAAAGCATTCAAAGATGGAGCCTGGGGACAAGCCAGAGCAGGAGCCTCCACCATCCTAATGGCACCCTCCAGCGTCCGGCTAAAATACGCAGCAAGGCAAGAGTTCAAATCCACCAACAACGTAGCAGAGTATGAGGGCTTAATCCTAGCACTCAGCAAGGCAAAGGCCCTTGGGGCAAAAACATTGACAATCAAACATATTCTGAAGTGATCACAGGCTAGGTAGAGAAAGAGTACACTGCGAGAGAGCCAGAGCTAGTCAAATACTTATCTGTTGTTAGAAATCTAGAGCGGAGGTTCAAGGGCTTCACCCTAAAACACATTCCAAGGTCAAAAAACACGGAGGCAGATGAGCTAGCCAAAGCTATGGCAAACAACCTGCCAATGCCACCAAACACTTTTTACCAGATTCTGCAGTCTCTGGCGATGGTGGAAACATCGAAGGCATTTAAAATAGTATTACCCCTGCACAATGAGGACTGGAGAAAGGCAATAATAGAATTCTTAGAAGAAAAGAGTACCCAAGAAGATGAGGCAAAAGTAGCAAGAACGCAGGCCAGGGCAAGAAATTACACAATCATAGATGGAGTGTTATACAAGAAAGGAGTAGTCTAGCCTCTCCTCAAATGTATATCACAGGGCAAAGGCATAGGGCTACTACAAGAAATTCACTCAGGAATTTGTGGGTCACACATTGGGTTAAGGGCCCTATCAGCAAAGGCAATAAGGCAGGGATTTTACTGGCCAACGCATATACAAGATGCAAAACAGACAGTCAAAACTTGCAAAGCGTGCCAGACATTCTTCCTAGGGCAGTCAAAGCCATTGTCAGAGACCCCACTTATACCTCCGACATGGCCACTACAGAGATGGGGTATGGACCTAGTCGGCCCACTACCACCATCCCAGGGAGGGAACAAATTTGCAGTGGTAGCGGTAATATATTTCACAAGATGGATTGAGGCAAAGCCACTGGCAAAGATAACATCAGAAATAGTCAAAAAATTCTTCTGGCAAAACATTATCTGCAGATTTGGAGTACCAAGGATTTTAACCGTAGACAATGGGAAGTAGTTTGTGAAGCGACCCCAATTTCCGCGAAGGGAAATCTACAGCGTCGAAGTGTAATAAGACCATTGTAGATCATATTACCCAAATTCCAGTCGAATATCACATCCATACAACGATAATATCAGAGTACAAATAGTGCGGAATTACATATATTATTACATCGCTGCATTGGCAGAATCAAAAGTAGCATTCATTCAGAACAGCTTGAAGATAAGATCGCCAAACTCGAGCGTAGGCATGAATCCCTCAACCGTCAAACTTCTCGGAGCTATACTCCTCAGCAGAACCTTTGTGCCAAAATTTATCAGTACGATTTGTACTGGCCACTCCCAACCCTATGAGCATTGCTTGGTGGAATTTGGATGCAAGTTAGATATAGTCAAAAGGAACCTATAAGGCTGGGATTTCCTATATATTTAGCATATCAAGTATATAAAAGTGTAGTCAAGTTTTAACACCATTCCCACACACATTCCACCCCATTCCCATTCCAGAGCCAGGTTTCGATCCTGGGATCGATATACCACCATCTCCATCAACACATACCATCGCTCAGTCGATAGGCCAACTCCCTCTCGGCACTACCTCAAGGCCTGTAGCCCCTGGCTACGACCGACACTCTCTCACGGGGGAAGAAGAGAAGGACTCATCTCACTATCTAGTTTAAGCGAAACCTAGGAAAGGTCCATAGCCGACAAGTCGGCACATGTATCGATCGATCAACCATACACTCTGCAGAGGTTTTACAAAACCACAAGATCTGCCTTCTTCGCTGACCGTCGTCAACTGGGCTGATTCCGGCCGCTTGCTAGCCTAGGATAATGCCACTCTACCATTCAGCCCTGGTACACCCTAAGTCTAGTCTGGGGTGGCTGAAACTGTGAGTCATGAGCCGAGTCCACAAGGTCTCCATGAAGTCTCGGAAGGGTGTGGGGGAAATCCTCCGCACCCCGTACCTCCTTACACTGTCCGCTATCAACCTAGCAGTAGTGGCAATATCCTACCAAGTAGTCCAGCCGTCCCACACCATATAGGGTGAGTGGTATGTAAGGCTTCCCGATGAATCTGAGTACTAGTAAGTCCTTAGGGGTGACCAAGCCAGATTGTCTTCATCAGGGTTTCCATTTACTGTGCCACCACAGCACCTCCATCCCAGGCTCCTCCCATCATAGGTTCACACCTAGGACCACCTCATATACCATTTACCCACCACAGGTATCCATTCTAGGGGTGCCCAGGTAGCACCACATGGCAAGGCTTGCCCTAGGCTCGTCGTATACTCCAACTTGGTCGACACAACCCTCACCCTCCACACACCCAAGTCACACACGCAGCACTCTCCCCATAGTCCAGATAACACCACGCATTAATGTTGTATAAGCGTAGTAGAAGTACAAGCAGTGAAATATAGCAGTAAGCGTGTGTCTAGCCTAATAGCAGGGTATGCAGGGGTAACGTTGCGTCAAGGTAGAGGCCATCAAGTAAGCATACTACCATGCAAGTCCTATCATAGTGTGAATATAACAATAAAGTAAAGCAATAGCAGTTCTATATTAGCCATGCGTAATAGGTGCTACGAGATTGGGTGGGATGTGGCACCTTCAGTGTAGTCGTCTCCGTTCTCCTCACAGCACTCACGATCCTCATCTATCTAGTTCTCCTCCGAGTCTGCAACGATCACATTATAGTCACGTTAGCGATGTCTATAGAATAGCACAAAGAAGCCATGAAAATTCAAAAGAGCCAAATGCACTCTAACATGGGTTCATTGTGTAGAGCTCGATTTTAGATGAATTTTGGTCCTAGTTTTGTATTTTTCTGAGGTCATATGAATTAGTTATGAATTTCTGAAGTTTAAATCATTTCTAAAAATGGAAAAGGCCGAATTAATTCTGGGCTGACACGTGACACGCTGTGACTGGTCCACGTGGCATGCTGATGTCAGCTTGACGTCAGCATGATGTCAGCATCCTGGTTTCGAGCTGATAGGTGGGGTCCAGCTGATGTCAGCATGACATCAGCAACATCATCAGTTCTGACAGGTGGGCCCAGGGACTCTTGGGTCACTGACATGTGGGTCCGGTCAAAGTCAACATCAGTCAACGGCGAGTCAACAGTCAACGGTCTACGGTCAACGGTCAGGGTCACTGAAGTGTGGGGCCAGGGCTGCTGACGTCAGCAGTTGAGGTCATCGTGACGTCACCTTAGCTGTGTTGGCTTCTAACGTGTGGGTCCCGTGTGACGTCAGCATGATGTCAGCATCTGACATGTGGGTCTAGAGTGTCCGTGCCACTGACATGTGGGGCTAGGTTAATGGTCAACGTCGACCGGTCAATAGTCAACGTCGACCGGTCAACGGTCAACGTTGACCGGTCAACGGTCAGCATGGGCTGGGTCTCAAACGTGCTCTGGTGGACTCGGGTTGGGCCGGTCTGGGCTGGGCTAGGCCGGACACGTGGCAAGCTGTGGCGCTGCCACGTCGTAGCCGTGGGCCTCCACTAGGCTGTGGTCTTCGGCTGTGGGCGTGAGCGTGGCTCATGGTGGACCAAGAGACGCTGGTCCATGGGCCGCAGATAGGTCTACAGTGGTCTGAGTCCACCCTTCTTCTCTCAGGCGCGGTCCATGAACACCGGGTGCACGCGCGGGTGGCTGGCGAGGGGAGTTTCCCCTATTTTCTTCCACGGCTGTGCTCTTGCCGGTGGTGAGCTCGCTGGTGAGCCTCCGTGGCGGTGCTGGTGTCCAATTGGGGAGGGGAAAAGCTTCCCCAGGCCACGGCGATCATGATGCTGGGGTCTAAGTGGTGGCTAGGGCCTTCCAGGGCATTGGCCATGGCGGCTGGCGGCTCGGTGGTGCTCGCCGGTGGTGAGGTAACGCATGCAGGCTCTCTGGTGGCTCAGCTGGGCAGATAGGGGCTTCTGCGGATCTGTGGGTGCACGGTGAAGGCGTCCAGGGCTCAAGGCGAGGCTTCGGGCTTCCAGGTGGCCGGTAGGGGCTCCCCGATGGCCACAGCGACATGGTGACAACGGCGAGGCATGCGGGTGCACTATGGGGCTCCAGCGGGGTGGTCACGGCATGGTCGCGGGTGTGCGTGTGGGTGCGTGTGTTCCCAGAGGCCAGAGATGGCCCTGGCCTACGCGCTCCCTGTGTGGAGCGCCATGGTCGGCATGGTGCGGTCCGATGGTGAGCAGGGGAATGACTAGGGCTCACCGTTGGTGTCGACGACGATAGGGTGGCGATGCAGTGGCGGTTCGAGGCTGTGTAGCTCCGAAAGCCATGCAGTGCCGTGCAGCGTCGTGGCATCGTCCTTGCTCCGGCGGCTTCGGAGGTGCTCTGTCGGCGCCTCCTTCTTCTTTCTCCCTCTCCCTTCCTTCTTCCTCTCTTGGCTCTCTCTCTTGGCTTAGGTGTGCAGATGGTGGCCACAAAGTGGCGGTGGGGCGTTGAGAGCTTAGGGCGCTAGGGCAACCGAGGCCGGGCTTTTATAGCCGAGCTCCATGCTTCCATGGCGGACGGTGATCGATCGGTGGAGAGGCGTGTGATGCATCCTACGGTGGAGAGGTTGCGCTAAGGAGACAGGGCCATGCCTCGAGCGTGACCCCCTGGCCCGCTCCTGCCAGGGCTATTGGGGCTTGGTCGGAGGCGGTTGCGGTGAGCGTGGAGAAGATGAACAAGGAAGGCTGACATGCAGGGCTCGTGTGGCAGTGGCTGCAAGCGAAGGCGGGGAGGCGCGTGGGCGTGAGCGGCGTGCGGGCTAGCTGCTGGGCCTACGCAAGCTCATGGGCCGGCCTGCTGCTACGCGCTGGCAGGGCTGGCCGGTTGGGCTGGCTGGTGCGGTGGGGCTGGCTGGGCCGTGAAGCCGAGCAGGCCTAGGCCTTAGCGAGGCTTCCTCCCTTTTCTTATTTTTATGTTTTTCTTTTCTTCTCCTTTGTTTGAATTCAAATTTGGTTTTGGACTTTGAATTCAAGATTGGTGCTCCAAATTCATTGGAGTTTTTGATATGAGGCTCACAACATACTTATATAAATATTAGGAATTTATTTAGCTATTTTGTATAACAAAAATAGGTGTAGTTTTGTTATACAAAAGTGGAAATAAATTTTCTCTTTAAACCCTTATTCCTTGGTTTGAGTTTTAATTATTTTATGGTTTATTACTTTATTGGAGTTGTTAAGCACATCATAACTCAAATGGAAATCCAAATCACATTTTGAGTTAACAATGTATGCAATACTTTATTTGTTAGAATTTAAATAAACACAATTAACTAATGACATGCCATGCTTATGTGTGGACTTGGGTTGGGGTTAGACCTAATGCATCTCTTAGGTTGGGTTTCTATACATGACACTCATCATCACATGGGAGTTCTAAGAAATTTTTTTGTAGTTGGTATTTTTAGTGTATGGATTTTTGGGTTGTTACAGTCCTACCCCCTTAACAGAATCTCGTCTCCGAGATTAAAGCGTAACGTACTCTTCGAAGAGGTAAGGATATCGTAGCCGGAGGTCAGACTCTTTCTCCCATGTTGCCTCTCTCTTCGTGTGATTGCTCCATTGGATCTTGCACATATGAATAGTCTTGCTTTGGGTCTCTTTGGTATCTCTACCCAGAATTCTGATAGGATGTTCTTTATACTCGAGTGTATCTTGAATGTCAAGTGTATCAGTTGGAAGTACTTCATCGAGCACTCTCAAACACTTGTGTAGCTGTGAGACATGGAATACGGGATGTACACCCATCAATTCCTCGGGTAGCTCAAGTTTGTAGGCGAGCTTTCCAATCCTCTTGCAAATCTTGTATGGGCCAACAAATCTAGGGGCAAGCTTTCCTTTCACATGGAATCTAACAGTCCCACGTAGCGGGGATACCTTGAGGTAGACGAAATGTCCCACATTGAACTCAAGTTCTCTTCTCCTTTTGTCAGCATAACTCTTGTATCGACTTTGGGCAATTCTCAAATTCTCCTTTACTTGAGCAACTCCTTCTGCATCTTGAATCTTAGCGGAGTCAAAGAATGATCTTTCTCCTGGTTGAGACCACATCAAAGGTGTCTTACAAGGTCTGCATATAGAGCTTCAAATGGTGACATCTTGATACTAGCTTGGTAGCTGTTGTTGTAAGAGAACTCTGCATAGGGTAGGCATTTCTCCCAATTAGAGCCATAATTCAGTACACTAGCGCGAAGCATGTCTTCTAAGATCTGATTTACTCGTTCTGTCTGTCCATCTATCTATGGATGGTAAGCAGTACTGAAATCAAGTTTGGTTCCAATGGACTTGTGTAGAGCTTCCCAGAATCGGGACACAAACTGAGGACCACGATCAGATACAATACTAGAGGGGGGCTCCATGCAGTCTGAGAATATGCTCAACATATAGATCTGCTAATTTTTTGGCATTGGTCTTGGTCTTAACTAGTACAAAGTGAGCAATCTTGGTCAAATGATCGACAATCACCCAGATGGAATCATTGCCTTTCTACGAACGGGGCAATCCAACTATGAAATCCATGGATATGCTCTCCCATTTCCACTCGGGAATGTCAAGAGGCTTTAGCAAACCTGTAGGCCTTTGATGTTCAGCCTTGACTCTATTACAGGTGTCACAACGTGCCACATGTCCTACAATGTCTGTCTTCATGCCTTTTCACCAGAAGTGTTTCTTCAAGTTTTGATACATCTTTGAACCTCCAGGGTGAATACAGTACTTGGAATCATGAGCTTCTGACAGAATTTCCTCTCACAGTACTGAGTCAGATGGAACACAGATTCTGTTCTTGAACCAGATGGTTCCTTATTCATCTTCTTGGTGGTTGGTCTTGTAGCCTAATTTCATCAGACCACGGAGATATTCGATCTCTTCGCAACTTTTCTGAGCTTGACCGATGCGATTTGTGAGATCATACTGTATGCGGAGCTCATTCAACAAGCCATGCGGTAGTATCTCTAGTTGGAAATCATCAACCTCTTCCTTGAGCTCAGGTGGTACAGATTCAGTGATCAAGGTGTGATAGTAACTCTTGCGACTAAGTGCATCTGCGACTACATTAGCTTTTCTCGGATGATAGTGAATTTCCAGGTCATAGTCCTTGATCAATTCCAGCCATCGGCGTTGCCTCATATTTAGATCTTCCTATGTGAAAAAGTACTTCAAGCTCTTGTGATCCGTATAGATATCACACTTGTTGCCTATCAAGTAGTGTCTCCAGATCTTCAAGGCATGCACAACTACTGCTAACTCAAGGTCATGGGTTGGGTAATGGTTCTCGTGTTCTTTCAACTATCGAGACACATATGCTATCACTCTCCCATCTTGCATCAGTACACAACCAAGTCCTTGACGGGATGCATCACAATAGACCATGAAATCTTTGCTAATATTAGGCAATGCTAGCATAGGAGTTGTGGTAAGCTTTAGTTTTAGTTCCTAGAAGCTTTGTTCACATGCGGGCATCCATTCAAACTCCTTAGTCTTCTTCAGAAGGTTGGTCATTGGACGGGCTATCTTGGAGAAGTTCTCAATGAATCGGCGATAATATCCAGCCAATCCCAAGAAACTTCTGACTTCTGTCACATTACGGGGTTGATCCCACTCTTTCACGGCTTCAATCTTGGCTGGGTCAACTACGACACCTTCAGCTGATAGTACATGGCCTAAGAAGGCAACTTTCTGTAGCCAAAATTCGCATTTGCTGAACTTTGTGTAGAGCTGATGTTGGGCTAGTTTCTCAAGCACCGTTCTCAGATGATGTTCGTATTCTTCAGTGGTGGATGAATAAATGAGGATGTCATCAATGAATATTATCACAAACTTATCCAGTTCATCCATGAAAACCTTATTCATCATGTTCATGAAGTAGGCGGGAGCATTCGTGAGTCCAAAGGACACCACGGTGAACTCAAACTGCCCATACCTAGTCACGAAAGCTGTCTTCGGGATGTCACTCTCTCGAATCTTCATCTGATGATAGCCAGATCTAAGATCAATCTTGGAGAAATACTTGGCACCTCAAAGCTGATCAAGCAGATCATCGATTCTCGGCAGAGGGTACTTGTTCTTGATGGTGACTACATTCAAGTTCCGGTAATCAATGCACATTCTCATTGAGCCATCCTTCTTCTTAACAAACAGAACATGGGATCCCCAGGGTGAAGCACTGGGTTTGATATATCCCTTCGAGATGAGCTCATCAAGCTGTGTCTTGAGCTCAGCCAGTTCATCAACGGACATACGATAGGGTCTCTTAGCAATGGGTCCTATTCCTGGCAAGAGATCAATGATGAACTCTACATCACGGTCTGGTGGCATACCTAATAATTCTTCAGGGAATACATCAGGATAGTCTCTGACCATAGGCACATCATGAACTGTCTTCTCCTCTTTTTGTGATTCTGAACTCGCTTTAAGGGCACACAAGATAGAGGTGGACTTTCCGGGCTAGGGTTCACATCTAATGACTTGGCCTGATGGGTGGGTCACTTAGACGTATCTAGGTGAACATGATATGATACCTCGGTGAATGGTTAACCAATCCATACCTAAGATGACATCTAGGTTTGTGGAAGGTAACAGGGTTAGGTCGGCTTTAAAGATAAGACCCTCCATGGTAAGACTCACTCCCTTACAGATGTGGGTGCATTTTAGGTCTCCTAAAGGTGAGCTGGTGATAATAGGCTTTTCACGTGGGGTTACAGGCAGGTCATGTTCTCGTGCAAACTTTGATGATATGTAAGAACAAGTTGCTCCTGAGTCAAATAGAACTGATGCAGTATTGCCATTAACTAAAAACATACCGTACACCACATCAGGGGCAGCTTGTGCTTCCTCGGCGTCCAGATGGTTGAGATGTCCACGAGTAGCAGATCCCTTGAACTAAGACTTCTGAGCAGTTGAGTTCTGTGGGCACTCAGCGGCTTTGTGACCTGGTTGGCCACAAGCAAAGCAGGTGAAAGGCGTACCACCTATAGGGGTTGGCGTGGGTGCCTTCCAGTTTCCAGTGCTTGGTGCAAGGTGGTTCTGTGCTGGGCGTTCACTCACTGAGCAAGGACGGTTGAAACAGTCCTGAGTGTTGTGGTCCTGAGCATAACGGCCCCGAGTGTAATGATCCTAAGCAGGGCGGGAGTATTTGGCAGTGTAGCCTCCACTTCCCCTACTCGATCTAGGGTTGTCATCCCTGTTGTGGCGAGAGCATTCCCTGGATGGTGCATCTCTGTGGAACCTCTTGCGATCACAGCCATGGAAGGACTCCTTAGGCTTACGCTTCCTCTCCCTGTACTCTTCTCTAGCTTCAATGCGATCTTTCTCGATCTAGATGCAGCGATCCACCAGAGCACGCAACGTGTTACTCTCAATACCACCAAACTTTAGCTTGATGTGCGGGTTAAGTCCCTTGCGGTAATAGTATAGCTTCTCCTTCTCAGAGTTCACAACATAGGAAGGTGCATAGCGTAGAAGGCTGGTGAAATGAGTAGTGTACTCAGTCACCCTATCTTTTCCCATCTTGATGTTGCGGAACTCCTCAGCTTTGGCCTCCATGACACCCTTGGGAATGTGGTACTCAGTGAAAGCTTTGGTGAACTCATCCCATGAGATGTTGGCAGGGTCCTCATGGGAATCACTGAAACTGTCCCACCAGGTGCGTGCTGCACCTGTGAGCTAGTGTGCGGCTGCCCCAACACACTCATCGTCGGTGAAAGTAGTGAGGTCAAGCTTCTTCTCCATCTCCTTGAGCCAGTCATCGGCCACAAGCGGGTCAGGGTCAGTGCCATCATAGGTAGGTGGCCTTAGCTTCAGGAATCCTTCTAGCTTCCTTTAGAAGTCATTCTGCTAACCTCCCTAGCGATAGTTTGCTCCTTCAACAAGAGCTACAAGAAGCTGGGTCTGTTGTGCCATCACTTCTGCCAGGTTCGGTGGTGGTGGTGGTGGAATGTTCTCCTCAGGCAGCGGAGTATTCTCTAGGTGGAAGGGTATCCCTCCACATCCACGGCCATGGCCATAGCCATGGTTGTTTCCACCATGTCCCCCATTTGGTTCAACTAGTTCTGGAGTGGGCACACGTCCATGATTCATTAGGTGATTAGATCGGCGGTTCAACATCTACAACACGGATCATAGAGAATTTAGGGTTTGTGCCATAAGTGCTTATATTTCAATATGATTACATGATTTTGACAATTTAAAGAAAAACATTTATACTATCCAACACTCATTACAAAGAAGCAATAAGATCCATAAGATGCAATAAGATCCAAAACATTCATTACATGGGTTTTATTACATAGCATCATCTCCAGTAGTTACACTTGAAGACGTGCGAGAATCGTACTACGCATAATGTCTCATAATACATCTCATAAGGGGTACATCATGGGGTACAACTTACGGAAGCTACTGTCATGACTCATGACCACGCAGGGTCATTCTACTCTAACTCATACACCGCAGCTGGGATACGACTGTTCTCGATCTCGATCTCCTCGTCAAACTTGTGGAGTTGAGACACGTACTTTAGGGCCTCGATGAGCTCCTCAGTAGGCTTGGCTCCAGGTAGGGTAGGGCAGGTGTCTAGGTTGAGGCGAGTCAAGGCTAACTCAAACTCCTCTACCCTAGGCTTCGTCTTGCTGCGAATCTCCTTGGGTAGCTGATCCCACAAACCCTTCATCTCCCTAAGGCGCTTCTTGTCAGACTTCTGCCAAGCTTGCCAGGTCCTCTCACACTTGTCCTATAGGTACTCGGTCTACCTGAGTGCCTCGATCAGGTGACCCTGGTTGCGAATGGCCTTCTTCCTGAACTCCTCTAGATCTTAAGTCATGGTCTTATTTTGAGAATGGATTTTTAGCATATCAATCCCCTTGGATCTCTCTCTGTCTCCTCTGCGGTTGAACTCGGCCTTCTTATCGTCCAACTCTCTCTACAACTCCAAGACCATGCTATCGAGGTAGCAGTTCCTATTGCCTAGGTTGGCTGCTTTGTCCTATAAGTCAGCGACCTCGGCTCTGTGGACTTCCTCACGACGGTTGAGCTCGTCCTATAGCTTGGCAACTGTCTCAAGTAGACTAGCTCGCTCCTATGCTCCCTGCGAGTCTCGCTCCTGGTGCTCCCACAGAAGGGTTTGGTACTGACGTCTCCTCTGCTCTAGCTGGGTCACGTACCTGTCCTCTCCAATAGGTGGATAGCTGAGATGCGAAGGCATCTATCCTCCTCGGCAAGGATAACTTTGCTAGTTGCGAAACTCAGCTCACTAGGGGTAAGGTTGAGGTTGAGGGCCTGGGGAAGTAGACAGAACTCTGTCGTCTTCAGGTGTTCGTAGTGGTCCCTCATCACTCTACGAAGTGCCTTGTGTGAGATAGCTTGCAGTCCCTCCTCGACTATGTCCTCTATAGTCAACTCGGTGAAAGCTGGGACATAAGGTAAGGTAGTGCTAGTTGGGAACTCGACTGAGGTGATAATCGGTCCTTTGATTCCTCCTTCCTGAGCTAGCTTCCTGGTGCAGGTGACCTTGACAAGCTCGTCGGGGACACCTAACGTGACGAGAACTCGGTAGAGGGTCTGTGCAAAACCCCCAAGCTTACGTAGGTCGAAGGTAAGCTTGGCATTGTCTAGAGGTAGCGGTCCTAGAGGCAGCCAGTCAACGTTCATTGCCATCTGCATGTTTTAAGGAACAGGTGTTAGCAGGTCCATAATAGGTAAGCCTTGCATAAAAGTAAATGCAGGGTCGGTATATACCAAAAGAAGGGCTATCCATGTCCTATTCTATCATCCATTTCCAAGGGTTTCGTCCTATGGTCAAGTATGGCTCTAATACCAACTGAAGCGACCCCGATTTCTGCGAAGGGAAATCTACAGCGTCGAAGTGTAATAAGACCGTTGTAGATCATATTACCCAAATTCCAGTCAAATATCACATCCATACAACGATAATATCATAGTACAAATAGTGCGGAATTACATAAATTATTACATCACCGCATTGGCAGAATCAAAAGTAGCATTCATTCAGAACAGCTTGAAGATAAGATCGCCAAACTCGAGCGTAGGCACGAATCTCTCAACCGTCAAACTCCTCGGAGCTATACTCCTCAGCAGAACCTGTGTGCCAAAATTTATCAGTTTGATTTGTACTAGCCACTCCCAACCCTATGAGCATTGCTTTGTGGAATTTGGATGCAAGTTGGATATAGTCAAAAGGAACCTATAAGGCTAGGGTTTCCTATATATTTAGCATATCAAGTATATAAAAGTGTAGTCAAGTTTTAACACCATTCCCACACACATTCCACCCCATTCCCATTCCAGAGCTAGGTTTCGATCCTGGGATCGATATACCACCATCTCCATCAACACCATACCATCGCTCAGTCAACAGGCCAACTCCCTCTCGGCACTGCCTCAAGGCCCATAGCCCCTGGCTACGACCGACACTCTCTCACGGGGGAAGAAGAGAAGGACTCATCTCACTATCTAGTTTAAGCGAAACCCAGGAAAGGTCCATAGCCGACAAGTCGACACATGTATCGATCGATCAACCATACACTCTGTAGAGGTTTTACATAACGCCAAGATCTGCCTTCTTCGCTGACCGTCATCAACTGGGCTGATTCCGGCCGCTTGCTAGCCTAGGATAATGCCACTCTACCATTCAGCCCTGGTACACCCCAAGTCTAGTCTGGGGTGGCTGAAACTATGAGTCATGAGCCGGGTCCACAAGGTCTTCATGAAGTCTCAGAAGGGTGTGGGGGAAATCCACTGCGCCCCATACCTCCTTACACTATCCGCTATCAACCTAGCAGTAGTGGCAATATCCTACCAAGTAGTCCGGCCGTCCCACACCATATAGGGCGAGTGGTACGTAAGGCTTCCCGGTGAATCTAAGTACTAGTAAGTCCTTAGGGGTGACCAAGCTAGACTATCTTTATCAGGGTTTCCATTTACTATGCCACCACAGCACCTCCATCCCAGGCTCCTCCCATCATAGGTTCACACCCAGGACCACCTCATATACCATTTACCCACCATAGGTATCCATTCTAGGGGTGCCCAGGTAGCACCACACGGCAAGACTTGCCCTAGGCTCATCATATACTCCAACTTGGTCGACACAACCCTCACCCTCCACACACCCAAGTCACACACGCAGCACTCTCCCCATAGTCCAGATAACACCACGAATTAATGTTGTATAAGCGTAGTAGAAGTACAAGCAGTGAAATATAGAAGTAAGCATGTGTCTAGCCTAATAGTAGGGTATGCAGGGGTAAGGTTGCGTCAAGGTAGAGGCCATCAAGTAAGCATACTACCATGCAAGTCCTATCATAGTGTGAATATAACAATAAAGTAAAGCAATAGCAGTTCTATATTAGCCATGCGTAATAGGTGCTACGAGATTGGGTGGGATGTGGCACCTTCAGTGTAGTCGTCTCCGTTCTCCTCACGGTACTCACGATCCTCGTTTGTCTGGTTCTCCTCTGAGTCTGCAACGATCACATTATAGTCGTGTTAGCGATGTCTATAGAATAGCACAAAGAAGCCATGAAAATTCAAAAGAGCCAAATGCACTCAAATATGGGTTCATTGTGTAGAGCTTGATTTTAGATGTATTTTGGTCCTAGTTTTGTATTTTTCTGAGGTCATATGAATTAGTTATGAATTTCTAAAGTTTAAATCATTTCTAAAAATAGAAAAGGTCGAATTAATTCTAGGCTGACATGTGTCACGCTGTGACTGGTCCACGTGGCATGCTGATGTCAGCATGACATTAGCATCCTAGTTCCAAGCTCACAGGTGGGGTCCAGCTGACGTCAGCATGACATCAGCAACGTCATCAGTTCTGACAGGTGGGCCTAGGGACTCTTGGGTCACTGACATGTGGTTCCGGTCAAAGTCAACGTCAGTCAACGGTGGGTCAACGGTCAACGGTCTATGGTCAACGGTCAGGGTCACTGACATGTGGGGCCAGGGCTGTTGACGTCAGCAGCTGATGTCATCGTGACATCAGCATGATGTCACCTTGGCTATGTTAGCTTCTGACGTGTGGGTCCCGTGTGACGTCAGCATGATGTTAGCATCTGACATGTGGGTCCAGAGTGTCCGTGCCACTGACATGTGGGGCCAGGTCAATGGTCAACATTGACCGGTCAACAGTCCGCATGGGCTGGGTCTCAAACGGGCTCTGGTGGACTCGGGTTGGGCCGGTCTGGGCCAAGCTGGGCTGGACACATGGCAAGCTGTGGCGCTGCCACGTCGTAGCCGTGGGCCTCCACTAGGCTATGGTCTTTGGCTATAGGCGTGAGCGTGGCTCACGGTGGACCAAGAGACGCTGGTCCATGGATCGCAGATAGGTCTACGGTGGTCTGAGTCCACCCTTCTTCTCTCAGGCACGGTCTATGTACACCGGGTGCACGCGCAGGTGGCCAGCAAGGGGAGTTTCCCCTGTTTTCTTCCGCAGCTATGCTCTTGTCGGCGGCGAGCTCGCTGGTGAGCCTCTGTGGTGGTGCTGGTGTCCAATTGGGGAGGGGAAAAGCTTCCCCAGGCCACGGCGATCATGATGCTGGGGTCTAAGTGGTGGCCGGGGCCTTCTAGGGCGTTGGCCATGGTGGCTAGCGGCTCGGCGGTGCTCGCCGGTGGTGAGGTCATGCATGTAGGCTCTCCGGTGGCTCGGCTGGGCAGATAGGGGCTTCTGCGGATCCGTGGGTGCACGACGAAGGCGTCCAGGGCTCAAGGCGGGGCTTCGGGCCTCCAGGTGGCCGGTAGGGGCTCCCCGGCGGCCACAGCGACATGGTGATGATGGTGAGGCGCGTGGGTGCACTACGGGGCTCCAACGAGGTGGTCACAGTGTGGTCGCGGGTGTGCGCGTGGGTGCGTGTGTTCCCAGAGGCCAGAGATGGCCCTGGCCTACGTGCTCCCGTTGTGGAGCGCCATGGCCGACATGGTGCGGTCCGATGGTGAGCAGGGGAATGACTGGGGCTCACCGTTGGTGTCGATGGCGATAGGGTGGCGATGCAGTGGCGGTTCGAGGCCGTGTAGCTCCAGAAGCCGTGCAGTGTCGTGCAGCGTCGTGGCATCGTCCTTGCTCCAGCGGCTTCAGAGGTGCTTCGTTGGTGCCTCCTTCTTCTTTCTCCCTCTCCCTTCCTTCTTCCTCTCTTGGCTCTCTCTCTTGGCTTGGGTGTGCAGAGGGTGGCCACAAAGTGGCGGTAGGGCATTGAGAGCTTAGGGCGCTAGGGCAACCGAGGCCGGGCTTTTATAGGCGAGCTCCATGCTTCCATGGCGGACGGTGATCGATCGGTGGAGAGGCGTGCGATGCATCCTACGGTGGCGCAAGGTTGCGTGGGCGCGGCGCCAAGGAGACAGGGCCATGCCCCGGGCGTGACCCCCTAGCCCGCTCCTGCTAGGGCTGTCGGTCCTTGGTCAGAGGCGGTTGCGACGAGCGTGGAGAAGATGAATAGGGAAGGCTGACATGCAGGGTCCATGTGGCAGTGGCTGCAAGCGAAGGCAGGGAGGCGCGTGGGCGTGAGCGGCGTGCGGGCTAGCTGCTAGGCCTACGCGAGCTTGTGGGCCAGCCTGCTGCTACGCGCTAGCGGGGCTGGCCAGTTGGGCTGGCTGGTGCAGTGGGGCTGGCTGGGCCGTGAAGCCGAGCAGGCCTAGGCATTAGCGAGGCTTCCTCTCTTTTCTTCCTTTTCTGTTTTTCTTTTCTTCTCCTTTGTTTGAATTCAAATTTGGTTTTGTAATTTGAATTCAAGATTGGTGCACCAAATTCATTGGAGTTTTTGATATGAGGCTCACAACATACTTATATAAATATTAGGAATTTATTTAGCTATTTTGTATAACAAAAATAGGTGTAGTTTTGTTTTACAAAAGTGGAAATAAATTTTCTCTTTAAACCCTTATTCCTTGGTTTGAGTTTTAATTATTTTATGGTTTATTACTTTATTGGAGTTGTTAAGCACATCATAACTCAAATGGAAATCCAAATCACATTTTCAATTAACAATGTATGCAATACTTTATTTGTTAGAATTTAAATAAACACAATTAACTAATGACATGCCATGCTAATGTGTGGACTTGGGTTGGGGTTAGACCTAATGCATCTCTTAGGTTGGGTTTCTATACATGACACTCATCATCACATGGGAGTTCTAAGAAATTTTTTTGTAGTTGGTATTTTTAGTGTATGGATTTTTGGGTTGTTATAGTTTGACTCTGAGAACTTTAAAGAATTTTGTCACAGTGTTGGAACAAAACTAGCCTTCGCCTTGGTTTATCACCCAGAGTCCAATGGTGCGGTGGAAAGAGCAAATAGAGCAGTATTTTCAGCAATATCAAAAACTTTGCTGGGCCTCCGCAAAGGAAAATGGGTAGATGAATTGCCCAGAGTCATTTGGTCACACAACACAACTGTCTCAAGAACCACAGGATTCACATCATTCAAACTGCTATATGGCAAAGAGGCCATGATGCCAGAAGAAATCAAGAACGAAAGCCTCTGCACAACAAGACAGTTAATGTTGTAAGATGAAGAATATGCAAAAGAAACAATAGAAGCCACAAGACTAGAAGTTGTCGAAAATATCACAAAGTATCAATCCTAGACTAAGAAATGGAGAGACTCTCAGGTGGTAAGGAAAAATATAAAGGACGGAGACCTTGTACTCAGAAGGAAGCCCAACGCACAACATGTTGGCAAACTGCAGCCAAAATGGGAAGGCCCATACATAGCAAAGGCAGCAGGATGCCTGAGCTCATTCTACTTGACCAATAGCGAAGGTGTCACAACAACCCACACATGGAATATTGACAACCTCCGCAGATTCTACATCTAGACAACATATACAAAAGGGCAACCTCCGCAAAATATAAGCGGAGGCCCCTCCTTTTCTTTTTCACTTTTCAGTTCTTCTTTTCAACTCAAAAACTGTAAAAGGGCCTGTACTCTTTTCCTCATAGGGAAACTCCAAGCGGAGGTCAGGTTTTTAACGAGGCAGGCTCAATGTAAAAATCCTCTAGAAATATAAAGAGGTAATTCCCCAGAAGAATGCTCAAAAAGTCTGAAAACCAAAAGAGGACAGCCTCGGCGCCACAATATTCGGTAAGCAAAAACTTAGCGGAGGTCCCTTCAAAACGCCAGCCATAGGCTTTGGCAATTTGAAATGACCTCTATGGCTGAAAAAGGCCTCAGCCCTTGACAAAGACCTGTCCAATCTCAGGCATCAAGGGGAAAAAATGTATGGTACCAAAGCCAGAAAAAAGGCCTCCGCCATCAAAAAGCAAAAAAGCCTATCCTCAAGAAGGTAGTGCATTAAAAAGTCTAACAAAGTCCTGTCATGCAGGCATCAGACTCATTCAATTCAAAAGATCTCAAAAGAGATAATTAATTCAAGCGAGATATTGGCTTTAAAAGCCAAGATACGTCTCAAAAAAAACATTGGTATTTTCAGTAAACAACATACAAGTAGTTAAAACTCAACAACCACTCACTGCTTAAATGCAAACACAAACACCCACAAGCATTATAAAACCGGCTCAATTCGCACCCCAAGGCTTCAGTCAGCATAAAACGCTAGGGGGAAGGATGCAGAGCACTAGCCTAAGCTGTAACCATAGCCATGGAGGCAGGGGTCTTTTTAGCCATCAAAGTCGAGCAAAGATATGGTACAAAAACTCGTAAAGATGGGGGCACCAACAGACAGTCGGAGGTAGTGGGAAAAGAGAGAAAACCTACGGCACGGTGATGAACAGCGTAGACCTACGGAAGAAGGGGGATATCATACGAAATCTCGTAACATCCCCCCAAAGCCGGAGACCTAAACTACCACCATCAGAGATGAAACATGTCCCACGGGGGTGTAGCCACTAAAAAACCGCCAACACCGGTAGAGGTCTATGCTGCAAGACAGCTAAAACACCCAGCCAAGAGAGTATCAAAAGCCTCCGCCGTCTGCACAAGATGCGCTGAATCTTCTAGTGGATCATTTACCGATCCCACAAGTCTCGCCAGGTGGACTTCAAGTACGCCTCCGCCGGCCAAAAAGCTAGTTCCGCATCCCACCCCGCCAACAAGTAATCACAGAGAAGGGAAGCAGTCGGGGCGGAGATTCTGCCACCACCTCTGTATCGCGCATGCTCGTTATTGGTATTTATTAACTTGAAACTTGATTATATAGTCACTTTCTAATCGCCTACACTTCTAACTTAAAAGGACTAGGTTGTCATCCCTAGTATGGAAACTAGAAATGCTTTGCAAATTTGAAACTTATCATTTCATGTGACTAAATAGAATATAAAGATATGAATGAAAGATGATCTGCAAGCGCACAGATAAATATACCATTGTAGCACTTCACCAAGAGTATTCCAGGTATCGTTATTTTTATTTTACCATAGGGAGGAGCTAGGAGCTTTAGCTAGAGACTAATGATCAATTGTACACTACTTATGACAAAACCAGTCACATAGCACATGCCCAAACAGGGGTAAGCCAATGATAAATATATGTAAATGTAGCATTGATAGCACCCAGAGACAGAAATAGACTACTCATAAGTTAGTACTTCTAGGCAGGAGATTAGTTAAGAGGTTGAATTCTTATGTAGCTCTAATTTACTAAGTCTTTCAACTACGTTAGCACATATACCATCATGTATAGCATAATGACTCTTTATTCATGCATATGGAACATTACTAAGAAAGATCAAGAACAGAGCAAGCATTTCTTCGTAACCAAGTTCTACTCTCTCTACATACGGGGGGTGGAATACAGAGGACTCAACAGGATTATCACACCCATGATCTACCACACTACCCGGCATATAGAGCGCATCCGCAGGCAAATTATATCTAAGCACCATGCTTACATAGAATCTACCACTTAACCCACCTAGGTTATGAGCTAAGCGCTTTGCGATCACATACATAAACTCATTATCAATCATGACTATATCAAGTATACTACTAAAGCAATCTAGGAACATAATAAATAAAACATAGTATTCAAATAGCACAAAGTCATAACAAAGAGGGATATAATGGTTTACTAGCCTCCTGATGATGACAAATCTAGAATCCTCAAGCGGAGCCCGAACTCTATTTAAATCTAGCTAGCTAGCCTATACTAGAACTTTGAGTAGCTAATCTAGTCTCTGGTGGAGAGAAACCCTCCTGATCTTCTGGCTCTTCTCCCAAAGGCTTCTCTTCAAATTGGCTCTCCTCTAGAGGGGAGGGTGCCTCTCCTTTTATAGCCCAGTGGGGTGAACCGTGGCCCTTGGATCAAACTGACCTATTGTAGGGTGGAGATGCATCCTCAAAGGCGGTGGATCATGTGAGAGGAAGGCCCCTACCAAGTGGGTCCCATAGGGTTCGGCCGAACCCTGGCCCTCTTGGGCCGAACCCACTGTCGATGTTTTACCATCGATAGTCTACCACGGGGATACTCGAGACAGTTGTTCGTGCTTCGGCGAATAGTGGAACTTGGCGGTTACGCAAAGAGACTCACGATTTATACTGGTTCGGGCCCTTGACTTAGTCGAGTAATAACCTTACGTCTAGTCGATGTTAGACTATTTGCGTCGTGTTGCTTTGAGTATTGAATATGCCTTTTTAAACAGGGGGTACCCTCAGCAGCCCTTTATAGTCCAGGTGTTGTAGAGGGTTGTTTGAATCCTACTCGGATATAAGGTTAGAGTCCTAAGCTATGCTTTGGGTGTCTTTCCTTGTATAGTCCGAGTTGTAGATTTGATGCTGCACGTTGCTTTGCTCCACGCTGTCTTGATGATTGGGCCGTGAGCCTCATTACTAAGGCCCACTTCCTCGTAGTACAGTCCATGGGGGCCATAGGGTTCCCCATCGACAAGCCCTCGAGCATTTCATGATTGAGCTTCGGGAACTGGGTTGTTGTAGATTCGATCCGGGTTCTTCTTGAAGCGAAATCTTGAGATGATCTCTGTGTCTTTTCTTTTGGTTGGTGTGCACTTTTTCATCAAAAAGTGCACTCAGTGAGTGTAGCCCCCTGTGCCTCTTGCTATTTGGTACAAAAAGCTAGAGGGTCTTCTTTGTCTTGCCGTCCTCCGAGTTTTTTTCCTGATCGAGAAGAGTGCAATTTTTTCAAAATTGCACTCACTGAGTGTAGCCCCCGAGCCTCTTGCTTTTTGGTACAAAAAGCCAGAGGGTCAAAAATTTGAAAATATATTTTCCTGTGGTGGGTACTTGCAGCCCCCGAGCCTTCTTCGGGTTCTTTTTTGAAAAGAAGTCAGTTGAAGGGTCTTGAATTTGTCTTTTTGTGTCTTGTTTTGCTTGGTCATAGGCAGATTCTATATATCCATGGGTGGATGTTCTTTGCTGCTTCACAAGTTGAATAGTTGCTGAGAATCTTTGCTTTTTGACAATGTTTGCTTCTTTTGTTGTTTTGCTTCTTTGTTTCTTTCTTCTTTCCTTTCTCATGATCCTTGGCCTTATGTGTCTTTGGCTAGGTATAAATACTTCCCTTGTGATCTATAGTTTTGCCTTGAGTAGGAAACTTTTTGAGTCTCCTTTGAGCCTTTCGTCTATAGATATGTTGGTGTGTGAAGTTGAGCTGCCCCTGGGCTTCTGCCCACTTGGTGATGGATAAGCTGGCAGTTAGAAGAGTTCTTGTGAAAGGGGTTAGAAGCAGACTAACCCCTCAGGGAGATTTTCCTGAGAAGTTTGAGGGAGCAGGTAGAAGGGTTCTTGTGATGTGGCTTCCATGCCTGCTCTATCTGCTTTTCAATCTTTGGGCTATCACTGTTGCTGGTCCTAGGTTGGTAGATATGGTGCGCTCCACCTTCTTGTCGGTCAATGTTTGCACCGGACTCCTGCTGGCTTATCCTGAGTTGGAGTTTGATGACCATATCAGTGTGCTCGTCTAGGACATGGTTGTCTCCCTGTCCACAACCCAAGATTTGCTTCATCTCTTGAAGTTGTAGTGTATCCAGGTTGTTTTTATTCTGCTAGGCATTAACCAGGGTCTTTGTGTTCTTTACCATGGTGATTCTATCGTGGCCTTGGCTTTGCCTTGTATTTTGTGACTTGTGGTCTTCTGTGGTAGTCGAATTCCATGGGGTTCCTTGTCATGGTATTTTTAGGGACTCCTTCTATTTGTATTTGCCTGTCTATTGTGGCTCTGTAAACCATGTAATCCTGTATCCTTATGACTGATAAGATGAATATATTTCCTTGTTCTGTTTTGCCCTGATACTTGCTCTCCTTGTTGTGACAAGTTTTCTCCCGAGTTGCGAGTTGTTTGCTTGGCTGCTTATTGTTGCACCCATTATCATACTGGTTTTTGGAGAATTCAATATATGTCCTCACGGGTTGCACTGGAATATTCTCTTGGATATGCTTTATCTTGTACTGTGGCTGTCCTAGGTATGTACTGTTCCCTCGTGTTGGTCTAGTCATGTCTGACTTTTATTGTAGTTGCTGTGGCTCACAAGACTGTCCTTTTGGAATCTTTTTTCTTCGTGGACTCGGTGTATGTGCACCTGAGCTATTCTATAAATACTGCTGGTCTGATGCTTTCTTGCTACATATTGCTTGTAGTTTCTTTTCATCTTTTTATATCCATGGGTATTGTAGTTTGTGATCTTGATGAGCCCCCGGGCATGTTCTCTCCCTTTTGTTTCTTCTGCTGGTAAATGGTGTAGGTCTTGTGATATGGGTTAGTAGTAGGCTAATCTTGGGATAGCATTTAGCTATAAGGAGCATTGAGGCAAATGGTGTAGGACTTGTGATGTAAGTGGTGCGTGTTGCGCTGCCTGATCTTCCAGTGCCTACCCTCGATCCATCCTTTTTGCTCTCCTTACAGTGATGATTGGTGCGTGGTCCGGCTTGTTTTTCGACAGTCCGTTGAAGATCAGCCATTGTTCTGTCTTCTGCTGTGCCATTATGGCTCAGTCCGGTGCAGATCAGCACATGTTGGGAGGTGGTGCCGGGTTCTTCCATATTGATGCGGTTGTCGCTGTTAATCTTGGATGACTTGTGGGTGTCGCCTCTGCCATCTATAGCAATCTGGATGTGCGTCCTTCCTTTGAAAAAAAAGTATGTCTGGGTTGTTTTAACCTACCTGGCAATATCGAATCCTAGTGTGGGGGGGGGGTGCAACCTCGAATTCCACTGGGTTCTTTGCTGCCGCTCTAGAATGATTTCCTTTGCTTTCTTTATCGAATTCATCAGATCTCGTACTCTGTTGTAATCCTAATGTCTTTCTGATCAGAGAAATAAAGGAAAAGATTGTTTTTGTTGAAGGCCGAGTTGTTAGTCGCTGTATCCAAGTTCTTTTATATATTAATTCCTTCTCTGTATGCTTGGCTATAATCTAGTGTTTTTGCCAACTTGTTGTCTTCCCCTTTCTACGTTGTTTCCTTGTAAATAGATTTGTCTGACATTCTGATCGTTACACACTGATCGGACCGTTGCTTTCCTTCTTCGCCGTGTATGGCATTAATTGCAGAACGGTGATTTTTGGTAAACGCATCATTTGGGCTTTGTGGGCCGCGTGTTTCTCCTTATAAGAGTAACTGCTTTGTTACTGTTGGCTCCACTCGTTCTTGTGAAAAGAAATTCCTCAATTCTCTCTTGCAACCCTAGCGTCGTTTCTACAACCCTAGTTCTCTGCTTCTGCTGCTGCTTCAAGACCTTTAGATTCCTTTCTTGCCTCTGCCGCTATTTTTGCCTTTTGATTGATGGTGAAGAAAGGTAAGGGCAAAGTAGTTGATCAAGAAAAAACTCTCAAGAACATCGATAATCCTGAGTTTATGGCGATGAGGAAGATGCAAAAATAGTTCCCCAAGCCGACGACTCAGGAGGCTGATTTGGATCTGCTTGTAGCTCACGGACTTATCCAGGAGCAGTATCTTTCTAGCTTCGAGCTTTCGGGTGGTCACGAGGTTCCTTCCCCATCCCCTAATCAATCTATTCTTTTCGTGCATTTCGTGCGGGCGGGGCTCTATTTTCCCCCATCTGACTTCCTTCTTGAATTTCTTCAATTTTATCGAATCCAGCTACATCATCTTACCCCTAATGGGGTTATCTTTCTTTCTGCCTTCGCGCATCTTTGCAAGGTTTTTATTGGAATTCCTCCTTGCCTTGTTTTGTTCTGGTACTTTTTCCGGATGAAACTTTCTGATTCTTCCAATCCTCCTCCTCTTGGTTGCTGCATTTTGCAATCCCGTCAAGGATTGAAAGAGAGCTCCCCCTCTTTTTCTCTCTCTAATTCTATTAAGGATTGGGCTGATAAGTGGTTTTACATGCCCAAGCCTTCTCCTTTATTTTCTTCTAATTTTTCTTCTACTCTAGCTGCCCTCCCTATCTGGAAAGACAAAATTTCTTCTACCGAGCTTCAGGCCATCAAGCCTTTGCTTGCTCGTGTTGACCGGCTTAAATAGGCCTGTCTTACTAGCAATGGCCTGGTGGCTAGCTTTATTCGTCGCTGGGTTCAACCCCTTATGAAGAGGGAGAACTATGGCTTCGAATATACTGGTCCTCAGGATTCTTCTCGTCTTATTCTTGAGACCGAGTTGACTAAGGAGGCGGTCTTTGACCGTTTAAAAAGAGTTTTAAGCAATGTTTCTGCGATGCCTCTCTGGGCTCCTGAGTATGACGCTGCTCATCCTCCTCCTATGGTAAGTTTTTGCTTCTATCCAAGCTCTTTTATTGTTGATGGTTGGATTTATTTTGAGTCTGTTTTCTTCTTTTTTGTAGGGTTATGGTCGGGCTTTTGAGCTCGTTATTCCTGCTGCTGAAGCTGCTACTGACGACGCAGCTGCTGATGAAGTTGTTGAAGAGGATGCTGCTGTTGATGATATTGTCCTGTCTAGGGATGAGTCTACCCTTTCTGGGCCAGGGTCTTCTTCCACTAGGTTGTTTCCTGGTCTCACCATAGGTCAAGTCTCTTATGTTGAGTACACTCCTGATCCTCGAGTTGTTGAATATATCCTGTCATCTAGGAAGCGGCGGACTGAGGCTGCTTCTAAGCAATCGTTGCCCAAGAGGCAACGCTCAACTCATCAATGTCCTTCGATAGGTAATGTTCTCGTAGGTGAGCTTGTACTAAGCCTTTCCTATGTTGTTTTCTGACTTTGTTTTGCTCTGTATATTCATCCGAGTTCTTTTAGTTCCTGATAGATGGACAGTTTGTCACTATGAATGAGGAGGTGTTTGACGATGAGATTCCTCTTGCTCTTCGGCCGTGAGTTCTCATTCTTCCATTATATTTTGTATCATTTGAGCTTGATTGACTTATTCTGATTGAGTTCTTCTTTCTGTAGTCGTATACGGGCTCCTTGTGCCCCTATCCTATTGGCCATCCCTGTTCAGTCAGCCAACCCTCTTTCTTCTTCTAGGGTGGCTGTTGATGATTTGTTTTCTATGCCCCTCCCTGATTTTTCTTTTTCGGAGGTGGCCGGTAGCTTCAACAAAGTTATCAAGTAAGTCTTTTCTTGTTTCTTTTAGTTATTTCTTCTGATGACTTGTTCTGCTTTTTTTCTGATGGATCCGAGTTCTTTTGCTAGGACTTCTGAGGATACTTCATCTTCTCAGGCTCTTGATGCCGGGAGACTTGTTGAACAGGCTTCTGCTGCCGGTATACTCCCGTTCTACTTTCTTATCTCTTTATGAATCTTTGTATTCTTAATTCTGATAAGATTGCATCTCTTCTTTTTGTAGTTTCTCCTGCGTGTGATGCTCTTCCTGAGATACGTGTTAGGAGCAGCCTGTTGATAATCTGGTGACTTCTCAAGAAGTGCACCAGGTTGAAGATAGTGCTGTGGGTGGGTTTGGTGGTGCCCAATCACCGGCTGGGTTGTCCTTATTGCATTCCTTGGAAGCTGCCGCTCGTACTGAGGTGGTAGTGGGGGAGGGTCTTGGCAACAACCCTTCTTCCGCTTTTGCTGATGCTGACGCTGCTCATCCTTCATCATCTAAGCCGAGTACTCTTCTCCTGACTCATGCTGGGGATGAGTTGGCTCAGCTTGGCCGTGTTGAGCAGATAGCCGAATTGCTTTCTTCCTAGGAAGCTGTTTCGGGTACTTTTGGTGCCAAGCTTAAGGTGATGTTTTGGCTTTGTCCTTTCCATTTCTTTCTTTTGACTTTTCCTCGTTTCTTTTTCTCATCAAACTTCCCTTTTTGTAGTCTTTGACTGAGGACCAAGACCTTCTATTTGGCCCTCAGGAGGTGCAGTCTGCTGCCCTTATTGAGGCAAACTTGAAGAGGACCGAGTCCGAGTTGACTCGGGTTCGTGCCGAGTTGGCCCAGGAGAAGGAGCAGCGTGGCATTATGGAGGCTGCCCTCAATGCCCAGGTTGCTGATGCTAAAGCGGTTTGTGAATCCGCCTTGAAAGCTGTGGCGGAGGCTCAGACCGAAAATTCCGAGTTGAAACATAGTCAAACTGGTAAGTTTTTCTTTCATTATTCAATATAATTGTTTGCTCGGGTTCTTTCTCTTCTTTTTCCCTTGACTTGTTTCTTCTCTCTTAGCTCTTGTTAGGGAGAAGGAGCTTTGGACGAAGGAGAGGGAGGAGATGATCAATACCCTCTGTTCCTTAGAGAATCAGGCTGAATCTGTAAGTCTTCTTGCTGATTCAAAGTTGAAAGAAGCCCAAGATTTATTTGCTTAAGCAAAGTTGATGAGATCTGGAGCTGATCGTGATCTTGTTCAGGCTATGAAATCGGTGTAGGAGCTTAAGACCAAGCTGGAGGCCCCTTAGAGTCAATTTAGGGCTCTTTACAATGCCATCTTCCCTGTCCTTGCATCCATTGGTCAGCGGGGAGACAATCAATTGAATCTTGGTGACTTGATTCCTTTGATTCCTTCTCGCTTCTATGATTTTGTAAAAAGTGGCTTTCATCGTTGTATTAATAATGTGGTTGCATACGTCCGGGTTCTTGCCCCGGATGCTCCTTTAGAAAGGCTGGCTGAGACCACTGTTACTGCCGAGTTCACAAGGCAGGTAGAGGTAGCCAAGGTAGATCTTAGGGGCCTGACAGATCAGGTGCTGGAGCAAATGAATGTTCTCCCTCCTTCACCTCCACCTCCACCTACTGCTTGAACAGTTTGTAATTAATACCTGAAGACAGTTTTTGTAATATATGTGGTCTCTTTCTATTTTTATGTCTCTGAAATCTGAGCAGGCTTCGTTCTGCCTTCTTTTGTTGTCTTTATCAATCTTTTCTGTCGTCCTTAAGTCGAGTTGTCTTGATAGATTATTGTGCCGGTGATTCTTTTGATAATCTGTCGCACATGTCCTTTTTTATAAATATGAAGGCTTCTTCAAATAGACAGGTAACTGTGCAACTCTTGAGGCATGGGATTGGGCTAGCTGTAAATTGTGCCACTCTTGAGGCAAGAAATTGAATCTTCTTTATCAAGAATATTGTGCCAATCTTAGGGCAGTTAGCCAAAATATTGTGCCACTCATGGGGCAGATAACCAGAATATTGTGCCGCTCTTGGGCAAATAACAAGAATATTGCGCCACTTCTTGGTGCAAATTTATTGGAATATTGTGCCGCTCTTGGGGCAAATAACCAGGATATTGTGCCACTCTTGGGGCAAATAACCAGGACATTGTGCCACTCTTTGGACCAGTAATCAGAATATTGTGCCACTCTTGGGGCAGATAACCAGAATATTATGCCTCTCTTGGGGCAGATAACCAGAGTATCGTGCCACTCTTGGGGCAGATAACCAGAGTATTGTGCCACTCTTGGGGCCAATAACTAAATATTTTTCATCAGAATATTGTGCCACTCTTGGGGCCAATAATTGAATATTTTTCATCAGAATATCGGTCATACCACTCTTGGGGTAAGCAACTGGGTTGTAATATTGATTGTGCCACTCTTGGGGCAGATAATTGAGTCTTTTCATCATAATTTTGATCGTACCACTCTTTGGGTAAGCGATCGGGTTGTAATATTGATCGTGCCACTCTTGGGGCAGGCGACCGGGTTGTAATATTGATCGTGCCACTCTTGGGGTAGACGACTGTGTTGTCTTTATAGACCCTAACCGTTTCCGAGTTAGTTTGTCGTTCGGGTCACTGTGGACTCGCGATGGGTTGCCCCCTTTAATCCTCCATCTGGCCTCTCCATAGGCACTTGATGGATTCGTCCTTTTTGGACCCCAACCATTTCCGGGCTGGTTTGCCGATTGGCTCGCGACAGGGCTGTCAGTCGTACCATCTCCATATGGTCAAGTGACTAATTTTTTGCTTACTTGAATCTCCATATTCAAGCAGCTCTTGACCGTTTTCGGGCCAAGTCCAACCGTTTCCGGGTTGGCTCTAACCGTTTCCGGGTTGGTCGTCAGTCACACCGTCTCCATACGGTTGAGTGACGAATTTGCCCTTTTAAACCCAACCGATTCTAGGTTGGTTGTCGATCATATACGCGACAGGGCTGCCCTTTGAAGACCCCAACCGTTTCTGGGTTGGTTTGTCGATCGGACTAGCTAGTGGCTCACGACAGGGCTGATGTATAATTTTTAAACTCTCTTTCGGCGAAAAGGAAAAATTCTTCTTTATTTCATTGAATATTGGGTACAATGTACTTCTAGTTGTAGAATCTTTTGAGTTGGCTGATGTGCCATGTATTCTTGATTGGTATCTCATCTGGAGTCATCAGCTCGTATGTTCTGGGTCCTGTTGCAGTTTTGATGATAAAGGGCCCTTCCCAAGGGCTGAGTAGTTTGTGTCTTTCATCTTTCTTTTGAATTAGGCGCAAGACTGAATCTCTTGGTTTTAGAGAACATGGCTGAGTGCTTTTGTCATAATGCCTTCGTAATCCTTGTTGGTATCTTGCATTTTGAATTATTGTGCTGTCTCTGACTTCTTCTATTGTGTCGATTTCAAGCCGCCTTATTTCTTCAGCTTCGCCTTCTTCATATTGTTCTATTCTTGGAGATAGCCAAATCAAGTCGGCTGGTAGTACTGCCTCTGAACGATAGACCAGGAAGAAGGGTGAATACCCTGTAGCTCTGCTAATTTGGGTTCTTAGCCCCCATACCACTTTTGGTAGCTCTTCCATCCATTTTCCTCCATAATCTTTCAAGTCTTCATATAATCTTGGCTTTAATCCTTGTAAAATGAGGCCGTTTGCCCTTTCAACTTGTCCATTGGCTTATGGATGTGCTACTGATGCAAAGTGTATTTTGATTCCACAATCTTTTGCCCAATATTGAAATTCTCTTGCTGTGAAAGGTGAACCAAGATCTGTGATTATTCTGTTGGGCATGCCACACCTGTGCATAATGTCTTGTATGAATTCCACTGCTTTTTCTGCGCTGTATTTGACCAAGGGTTTATATTCAATCCACTTTGTGAATTTGTCGATTGCCACGAATATATATTTGAAGCCTCCTTTCGCTTTTTTGAGTGGTCCGACTTGATCCAGCCCCCAACATGAAAAAGGCCAAGCCAGTGGTATGCATATCAAATTGTGGGCTGGTACGTGTGATTGTCTAGCAAACATTTGGCAATTTTTGCATGTTCTGACTAATTCTTCTGCATCGTTGAGTGCTGTTGGCCAATAGAACCCAGTTCTGAAGGCTTTACCGACTAGGGTTCTAGAGGCTGCATGATTCCCACAGCATCTAGAGTGGATTTCATCTAGTATTTCTTTCCCTTCATTTATTGGCATGCATTTGAGTAGAACTCCTGATGATGCTGCCCTTTTGTATAGCTTGTCTCCTACTAAGACGTAATTTTTGCTTCTTCGTATAACCCGGGTTGCTTCTGTCTTGTCTTCGGGTAGTTTCTTTTCTTTGATAAAATCAATGTATGTTTGTCTCCAGTCTGTTTGAATTATCATAACCTGCCTTGAATGGTTTGGTGCTTTTGCTTGATCTATGTCCATTGGATCAGTTGTATCTTCTTTCTTTCCTGTGTGCCCGGGTTGTTTGATGGATGGAGTTGTGAGTTCTTCTACAAATATTCCTGGTGGAACTTTTGCTCTGTCTGATCCTAGTTTTGCTAATACGTCTGCTGCGATGTTTGAGTCTCTTAACACATGATGAATTTCTAGTCCTTGAAAAATTTTCTACAATTTTCTGACTTCTGCACCGTATGCATCCATGTTGTCTTTTGTGCAGTCCCAATCCTTGTTTACTTGATTGATCACTATGGCTGAATCTCCATAGACAAGTAATCTTTTGATTCCAAGTGTGCTTGCAACTCTTAAGCCATGTATTAGTGCTTCATATTCCGCCTCATTGTTTGTTGCTTGCCAGAGTATTTGTAGTACATATTTTAGCTGTCTCCCTTCTGGTGATATAAGTAATATTCCTGCTCTAGCTCCTAGTTTTAGAGAGCCATCAAAGTACATTTTCCAATGATCAAGAATTGGCTCAGGTTCTTTTTCACTGATCTCTATCCATTTAGCAATGAAGTCAAATAATGCTTGTGATTTGATTGCTATTCTTGGCTTGAAGTCTAAATTGAGGGCACCGAGTTCTACTGCCCACTTAGATATCCAACCTGTTGCATCTTTGTTGCGTAAAATGTCTTGGAGTGGAAAGTTGGTCACTATTGTTATTTTGTGCTCATGGAAATAGTGCCACAATTTCCTTGAGGATATCAACATGGCGTAGAGCAACTTTTGTACGTGTGGGTACCTTACTTTTGATTCCGTCAATACTTCACTTATGTAGTAGATCAGCCTCTGTACTTTATATGCATGTTCGGGTTCTTCTCTTTCCACCACAACAGCTGTACTGACAACATTTTTGGTTGCTGTGATATATAGCATCATATCTTCTTTGCCTTTTGGCGGTGTCATCACTGGTGATGAGGCCAGATATTCTTTTAATTTCTGAAATGCTTCTTCTATCCACTCAAAATTTCCTGCCTTCTTCAATAATTTGAAGAAAGGTAGTCCTTTTTCTCCTAACTGAGAGATGAACCTATTTAGGGCTGCCATGCATCCTATGAGCTTCTGTATGTCTTTGACCTTTTTTGGTGGTTTCATATCCATGATGGCCTTGACTTGTTTTGTACTTGCTTCAATTCCTCGGTTGCTAACTAAAAATCCGAGTAATTGTCCCGAAGGGACTCCAAAAACACATTTGGTAGGATTCAGCTTCCACTGCCATGCTTTTAGATTGTTGAAGGTTTCTTGGAGGTCTTCTATTAGTGAGCCAGGTTCTTTTGTTTTGATCACAACATCATCAATATATGCTTCTGCATTTCTCCCAATCTGTTCTCCCAGACACGTCTGAATTGCTCTTTGATACGTTGCCCTAGCATTTTTCAGACCAAACGGCATTGACTTATAGCAATATGCTCCAAAGGGTGTAATGAATGAAGTCTTGTTTTGATCTTCCTCTCTTAATGATATTTGATGGTATCCTAAGTAGCAATCCAGGAAGGATAATAGTGCTGACCTAGTCGTTGAATCAATAATTTGGTCAATTCTTGGTGGGCTGTATGGGTCTTTCGAGTAGTGTTTGTTGAGATCCGTGTAGTCGATGCACATGCGCCATTCTTTCGAGTTCTTTTTCTCCACGAGAACCGGGTTGGCCAGCCAATCCGGGTTGAGTATTTCTCTGATAAATCCTGTTGCCATGAGCTTGGTAATTTCTTTTTTGATTGTTGCTTTTCTGTCTGGAGCGAACCTTCGTAGCTTTTGCTTGATAGGTTTAGACCCTTTGTTTACATCAATTATGTGCTCAGCCAACTTTCTTGGGACCCCTAGCATGTCGGCCGACTTCCAAGTGAAGATATCTTTGTTGTCCCAAAGAAAGTTGGTGAGCGTGAGTTCCTATTTGGGATCAAGATTGCATTGATGATTGTCGTCTTCTCCGGGTCACCAGTCAATAAGTCGATGGTTTTTGTTGCGGCTTATTTTGGTGGAGTGAAATTACTTGGCTTCTTTGCTGGGATTTGGATCTCATCCGGGTTCATTTCCGTTGCCAAAGTTGCGATTTCTTTTCCTATCTTTAAATCTTGTAGTCTTTCTGATATTTGCACTACTTGCACATCACAGTCATATGCTTTCTTCAAGTCTCCTCTCAGTGATAGTACACATCTTGTCATTGGCATCTTGAGTAAAAGGTATGGGTAGTGTGGTATTGCCATATATTTGGTTAGAGCTGGCCTTCCAAGTATTGCATGATAGAATGATTCGAAGTCGGCTACTTCAAATTTGATGAGTTCCATGTGATATCTTTCAGCTATTCCAAAGGTGACTGGGAGGATTATTTGTCTAAGAGGCATTGCTGCTTTGCCCGGTACTATGCCGTAAAATGGTGTACTGGTTGGTCTTATCAATCCTTAGCAGTCTAGACTCATTTTTCAGATCGTGTCGGTGAAGATAATGTTGAGTCCAGCCCCTCCATCAATGAGAACTTTCGTCACCGCAACTCCTGCAATGGTTGGACCCAATACTAATGGGTAACATCCTACATTCGCCGCACTAGTCCATTGATCTTCTCTTGTGAATTGAATAGGATATTCTGACCAATCTTGGAATCTTAGGGTGGTGGGTTCTGCTGCCATGATTGCCCTGTGTGCCAGTTTTTCTTGCTGTTTGCTTCTTGCATTGGGCGCTCCTGAAAAGATAACTGCAATTGTCATTGGGGTTCTTGATAATCGCCTTTCGCCTTCTTTTCTTCCTTCTTTGATTCATCTTGTTTTCTCTCCATGTTGTTTTGGTGCCCATTTTCTCTTTTTGCAAATTGCTGCTGGAAAGTGAAGTAGTCGACTAGTTTATGCCTGGATCTTGGGTGGATGTGGCATGGCGGATTTTCTAGATTTTCGGGCCTTCTTCCTTGATAGTTGCTGCTGCGGTAATTGTTGTTACCATTGCTATTGTTGTAGTTACCGTTATAGTTATGGCTACTTTTGTTGTACCTTCTCTTGTTATCTGTAGTTGCCACCATGTTATCTTGTCTTGGCCCTTTATCTTGTTGCCTTGGATCCGGTCTCCCTCTATTTTCTGGGTTGTCCCTGACGAACCTATGCCGAGTTCTTTCCTCTGATGAAATTAGTTTTTCCACTGCTCTTTTGAAGTCTTCATTTGTCCTTGGGTTCTCGCTGTAGTAATCTTTGAATTGCCAATTTGTGAAAATTCCTTCTGCAAAAGCTTCAATTACTTCTCTATCGGTAATGTCGTGGAGTTGTGCCCTGAATTCCCCAAATCTTCTATAATAATCCCTTAGGCTTTCTCCTCTCCTTTGCTTTACTCCTTTCAACTCGGCTGCTGTCATTGGGTGAGTAATTATTCCTGCGAAGTTGTTGCAGAATGCTGCTTGCAAATCTTCCCAATATCTAATTGATCTTGGCTTTAATTTGTCAAACCATTGAAGTGGCATTGCTTCGAGCGCCATTGGAAAAAATAGAGCTTTGATGTCATCATCGCCTCCTGCTAATTCAATAGATTGAGAATACACCCTAAGCCACTGCCTTGGTTCAACTTTACCATCGTATTTGGAGTGGTTTGCTGGCTTGAATTTGTGAGGTAGTTTCATTGTTTGAAGTCGCCCTACGAAGCAAGGAAATCTATCGTAGGGTTCTGCTCTTTCGTAGTCGGTAATCTTGCTCATCTATAATACGATCTTTCCTCCTTCAACTCGGATTCTCCTTGGTCATCTTCCCTATCAAATCTTCTCGATGTCTCTTAGAATCGTTGGCTTAATTATTTCCTGCCTTTTTCATGTTTTTTTGAGTAGTGTTCCTGCCTTCTATTAGCATCAATGCTCTTTGTTGGGCCTAGTCTTTGAAAAATTGATTTTTTTGGGTGGTTGTTCTCCTTGCTGTTCTTGCGGGAGGATTTCGCCGGGTTATTTTTCGGGCTCTCTGGCTTCTTTCTTTTGATCATCTTTCTCCATGCTTTTGTTTGTGAGGTTATGTAATTCCTTCGTTAGTTCTTCAATTCTTTCTCTCTTCGTATTCTTTGCAGCTTCTCTTTCTACCTTCTTTCTGTTATATTCAGTAAGCTCCGCCTTGTATTTGTTCTAAGTTTGTTTCTGTTGCTTGGCTCGGTTTCTATGTCTAGCCCTCAACTTGTTTTTCATTATCCTTGCTTGCCTTTGTTCTTCATTTTCGTTGCTGTCACTTTCTTCATCTGGGGATACGTTGCCTTCTAATTCATCAGATGATTTTATGTCCGGAATTTGAGGTGGCACTAGCGGTTGTTCTGATGGCTCTGCCATGTAGATGGTGTATTTCTTCCGATCTCTTCTTGTGTGGCGCCTTGGCTTTTTCTCAGTTGAGTCGTCTGTGGTTTCTGAACTTGATCCAAGTTCTTTTCCCTCTTGATATGGTATTTCTTTGGAATAATTGCTGAGCTGTGTTTTTTTCTGAGGTAAAAGAACCTAGCCAATGTACTACTCAGTCTTGTGGTGTTACTGTCATGATCAGTCCTTCTTGTGCTCCTTCCAGGAGTATTCTTCTTGAGCTCATCATGTTCTGAGTAGAGTTCTGATAAATCGATGCTGAGTTGTGTAGTCCGAAGATTTCCGTGTTCTTGTGCGAGATGTGTGAGTGAAAAGGACAAGGCTTGTATTCCTTCATGATTGCAGTTGTATCTTGGAGTCCGATGAGGTGTGGCTCATGAGTTTTGAAGATTGTGTCTGAGTTGGAGTCATGTTCCATCTCATTCTCTGTATCAGTTTCGTATCCATCTTCTTCTTCATTCCGAGTTGGTTCAGAAGTCGAAAGCTTTATCATCTTCTCGGTGAGTTCGGATTTAACTTCATCGTCAAATTCTTTTTCTTCTCGGAAATGGGTACGCAGCTTGCCATCGCCATCGGCCTTGTAGATCCAGGATCTGAAGACGAAAGATGTTCCTGTCGAAAAAGTCATCTTGAGGTCAAGGTCCGCCGAGCTCTCGAGAAAAAAATCATCGAAAGCCCCTACCTGGCGCACCAGCTGTCGATGTTTTACCACTGATAGCCTACCATGGGGATACCTGGGACAGTTGTTCAGGCTTCGACGAATAGTGGAACTCGGCGGTTACGCAAAGAGACTCACGATTTATACTGGTTTGGGCCCTCGACTTAGTCGAGTAATAACCTTACGTCCAATCGACGTTAGCCTGTTTGCGTCGTGTTGCTTTGAGTATTGAATATGCCTTTTTTTATAGGGGTACCCTCAGCAGCCATTTATAGTCTAGGTGCTACAGAGGGTTGTTTGAATCCTACTCAGATACAAGGTTAGAGTCCTAAGCTATGCTTTGGGTGTCTTTCCTTGTATAGTCCGAGTTGTAGATTTGATGCTGCATGTTGCTTTGCTCCGCGCTGTCTTGATGATTGGGTCGTGAGCCTCATTACTAAGGCCCACTTCCTCATAGTACAGTCCATGGGGGGGCCATAGGGTTCCCCATCGACACCCACCCAATGGCAGGTGGGGCCCTCCTTCGGGTGACGTGTCTCTCATGTCTTCTAGAGTCTTCTAAACTTTCTTATGCATAAAAATACGTTTTCTAGCTCTGGTTGTGCAATATTCTTGGATCTTTTCCTATATAGTCCCTGAAAAATATAGATTCACCAAAACTCATGGAATTCTGTCAGTTAACCCCCTATTCTAGGTAGGTGATTGCATTTATGCCCTTCTTTCATGTTTGGTTGACAGCTTAGAATGATAGTTATCTACCATCAACAACTCCCCCAAGCTTAACCTTTGCTAGTCCCTTAGCGAAGCTAAACTTAACAATGGATCAAGAGTTGCATCAATGCTTTCACGCCTCAAAAGTACACATGCTTTCAAACAAGAATTCTCCTTTGGATTAGAACAATTCTGACCTTCAAACTTACTCATATTACCTTTAACCATGGGGCTTGTAGCCTTCACTTGGGTCATGAACAATTGAAAGACAGAACGGTCTAGTCAATCACTATGTCTCAAGCTCTTTGCTCAACCATTATTCTAGAGTTTTTGCATGTTTTCAAAATAAAACTCAGAGTTTCCTTTGTATGACCCTCTCAAGTCTCTCATATGTGATTTTTGTGGATCCTTACCAAGGCAATAGAAATGTTATGCCCTTCTCTCCTTTCCCAAAGTATGTAGTATTTTTGGAACTCTCTTAGGCAAAATCACTCTACACTCTATCTCTCATCCTACAATTAAGGCTTATGTGGAGCTCATAGGTGGGAGACAGCACATACATACTTGCAAAGCATTTATTGTAAAGGCAAACAATGGATCCAGAGAAATGAGTCATACAATCAAATCAAGATGTGCATCTGTGGTTATATGTATGGAATGACTATATATGGTGGTGTATGTGGTAAATGGGGGCAATGGTAATGGTGGTAAAAACCTAATTCTACTTTTGCTCCTTGGAAACATATCTCTCTTTTGTAAAACTTTGAAGAACTCTACAAGACTAAGGAAGACCATGGGCTATGTTTCTTTCTTTTTCTTTTCTTTCTTTTTTTAATACTTTGGACACTTGTCCTTTTTTCCATACTCTTATTTTGCATAGCCCATGCTTCCTTGTTTGTAACACAATAATGATTGAAGAGATAATAAACAGGCACTTGGAGCTTTATTTTGTGATAAAGGATGATTGGGTGGATGGATAAGGGAAAATATTTTTGGATGTTCACTCTCAGTGTAAGAGTGCAACATTTTTGGGGTGGATAGGACATGACATGTTGTTGCGTACTTCCAGAGTAGAAGCAGCATATTAGGGTGGAGTGTGCGTGATCTTGATTTTAGAAGCATGACAAGTCTCTAAGGTATCAACAAAGCTTGACAACACTCAATGCAAAGCAAGTAGCATAAAGATGTAACCGTTTTCTTAGTCTAACATGTATGGCTGTGGTAGGAATTTCAAGCTCTACCATACAAGGAACTCATCATGTAGCACTTTTCTTTTAAAATAAACCTCCAGAACTCTAGTATTGCTAGGAACAAGATAAACAGTAGCTCAGACAAGACTCATCTCATATCCCTCAATTACCTAGACTTAGATCAAGCATATGCAACCCACAAGTTTCGGATTAAGAGTAAATCTTAGATCAAAACAATTGTATCCAAAACTCAGGAGAATTCAAGGTTGGAAACTAGGTACTTGAAAGGAATTACAGCAGAGCAACTATTTATCATTTTCATGCAAAGAGATTATCTTCAGAGTTCATTTTATTTTTGGCAAGCAAACCTTTGTACACACTCTCTTTATTTTATTTTCTAACTTAAGGTTCACATAAAAGCTACTAAGTTTAATTTTAAAAGGAAATCTTTGTTTGGTTTTATGGTTATGCATCTTTTTATAGTTTCATAGATACTAGCAAAGCAAACTTAATTAAACTATAAAGATAAAGAGATACTTATCGGGATACATGGGGGATGCCCTCCCCCAAGCTGGATGTTAACACAGTCATTTATTCTTGCGTGTAGCAGGTTGACAGCAAAGATGTCCTTCTTCTATTGGAGCATTGATGTTGATGACTGTTGAGACAGCACTCCAGCAGTGGACAGAACATCCACTTGCTTGTCAGCTCATTTGATCCTGTGGAACTCAAATAGACAACAAAACTTATGGAACAGATTAAGCGTTAGTGGTTAGCCACCTAAGTCTTGGTTGTCTAGAGCTCTCCCATTTATGATTTCTTCTTTTGGGCAGAATTTCAACAGGGTCTCATTCAATATTTTTAGATTTTATGATGCAAGAGAATGCAACAAGATGAATGCATATATTTATTTTCATTTTTACGCCACCACAATGAATATCCCTGCGGGTTTAATGCCACAAAATTATTAACATGGTGCTTAGCATTTTAGAATGTAATGCAAGAACATTTTTATTTTCTTTTCTAATGTAGATATAGTAAAGTAAATATGCAACATGAGTTGATTATGCTAATGTGGGAAAGTAAATATGCTAAGAAGAAAATAATTAATGCAATGCTGAAAAGGGAAATATGGATAACTACCAAGTTTACCTCCCGGCGAGGGTTCAGTGTTTTAAGTCCTCTGAACAAGACTTCTTACCATGTTCATTCTTCAGGCACATCATCTGTTCTCATGGATGGAGACCTTGATAACTACACCTCTTGAGATGGTGATTTTGAGGATGGTGTCACCCATGTTCTTTGCTTGTCTAGCAGTTTGAAGTTAAGCTTTAATAGTGGAAGCTGGCAGCATCTTGCTCAGTGTGCATGGTCATAGGTTTAGGACATTCTCTTGTAGGATTTGGAGAGTTGACAAACTCCTCCACATTTTTCTCAAAGTGTGTTCTGCTTCATAAACACATGGCAGAGATCAAGTGCATGGGCTCTGTTGGTGGAAAAACACCAACAGAACTAAAACTTTATTTATTCTTCTCTAACCTTAGACACATTGAACACGATAAGATTGATGTTTATGTATTTTATTAATTTATAATGTGGGTGGTAGGATAAAAAGATTGAGCATGAATATGGCATTTGAACACTTTTTGACAAAAGAGTGGAATTGCTTAAGCTATGGAAGGATTGTCTATCTTCAAAATTTATCAAACTTGCATGACTATCAACTTCCAAAGATAAGGTATGCAGCATTTTAGCTCATTTGGTTATGACTATAAAATCAAGAGAGTGATGCTATAAATAAATTTAAAGGAACTAAACATGTTGAGTTAATCAGGATGGATCAAGTAAGGTTGTAACTCAAACATGTTTGACTCTTTATTTATGTGCATACAAGAATCAAGACTCTTTAAGGAATGACCAATTACCTTGAGATGTTACCTTCGTCATTGGAGTGTGATGAAGGGTAGATGACTTGTGGCGGTCTTTTCCTACCTTGAAGCTTATCTTGTTTGACTGATTGTGTATCTTGTTCATGAAAAGATTCTCCTATGTCGCACTCTTTTCTTTTGTCACACCATCTTTTGTTTTTTTCTTTTGAATTATGTTTGGACCTTTTGCTCCTCTTTTTTTATTCCTGCAAAGTATTAGTAGACAACACATACCCGAAGTAATATACAGATAATATAAAACAAGGATATAGTTGCCATAGAGCTAAAGGCCACCATCTATGCTATAGAAAAGTTGGTTTGAAAATTTTAATTAGCATAGAATATTCATCCACCATTATTTCCTCTCTAGAGAATTAATTTTTTGATTTTTGTCTTAAGCCTGATTTTATATATATATATATGTAAGTTGTAGAAACATTCAAACTTATAGAGAGAAAGTAACTGTGAGTGGAGGGATTGCAAACCAGCGTGCCAGAGCGACAGGAGCTTGAGAGTAGAAAGAGGATTGTTGGATCATCTTCAGAGGAGTCATCAGCCTTCCTCCCCCAAGCTTGAACCTTGTTATCGCTCAACACTTAAAGTCAAGTGTGATTGTTGAGACATCCCTCGGAGTGTGTAATAACTCCATGTCCTTAGACATTGTTCAACCTTTGTTCTTAAATCTTCACCTGCAATGGTTAGTGACCAAGAATACCCGAAGGGAACTTGTCCTATGAACATGTGTTGTTTTTTATATATATATACACTAAGCATGAGCCTTCATGTGCTCATATTTTTTTTCTTTTCCCCTTTTTCTATACTTGGACCATCATGTGTTCATATATATTTTTTGTTATTTTCTTTTACATAAAAATATATATTTGGACCTTCATGTGTCCATATTTTTTTTATTTTTTTCATAACTTAAAGACAATATTCAAAAAGTGGTAATGAAATATAAGACAATTACCGATTTACCTGTTGGAGAGGGCTCTTGATTTTAGGTCTATTGAGCAAAGACCTCTCTCTTGTATTATGCTCTACTTTGGACTGTTTGGTCTAGGAGATGGAGATAGTTGTATGATCTTCTTTGTCAACCCTTCTTGATGTTCATTAATTCTTGGTTGAGTATTGGGTGTTGACTAGAGATGCAAAGTCAAGTTCCTCCTTGATTTCCTTCCAACGGTGTGGTGGAGAGTTCTTCTTCTTCTTTTCATAGTGACACACCAACCATCTTGATGATCAAGGAAGGAACTCTATAGGTACTTGTGTGAATGCTTCATCTCCAATGGCCTAGGGACATCATCTTGCAACCATAGTTGTTCATGATCTTTCAGATCTTGGTCGGCAGTCCACCATTGATTGATTTTTGATGACTCAAGGATGAATGCCATGACAAGTGGCATCTCGTCTTTCCTGCCGATGTGCAAAATGATGTCTTCGACTTCAATATTTCTCATGGCCGGTCGCTTTACTCAACCACTCCCTTCGAGTGAATGCTTTTTGTTGTAGATCTTGATGTATGGCACTTTTCTCCTTTATTTCATCATTGAAGTGGTGGTTTGGCAGATTCATGTTGAACTATGAACAGGCAGAGCTTATATTCATTTCTTTCCTGCAAAATGTTAGTGGACACTAGTAAAAAAAGGGCTTCTATTCCCGGCTACCAACCCCCTCTATTCCCGGTTACGCAGCCGGGAATAGGAGTTCGGGAATAAAGGGTTAGTAGCTGGGAATAGAAGTGGACCTTTAGTCTCGGTTGGTGATACCAACCGGGACTAAAAAGGTAGCCACGCCAGCGCCTGGGCTGGCCCCTTTATTCCCCGTTGGTATTACCAACCGGGACTAAAGGGTCTTTTTTTTTCTTTTCCTGCTTATTTTAATTGATGATTCTTTTTTGTTTTAATTTGGTTTTTGAATACGCATTATTCGCTGCAAAGTAATATACGTATACGCGCACGTACTGTAAAGTTTTCGCTCGATCAATGCATGCAAGCAACACAAGTAAAAGTAAACTAAAACATAATATTACATTTCATCGTCACATGTAAAGTTTGCATTAATTGTACATTTCATCATCACATGTTCTTTGGATCAATATGAAATTTGTCTTTCATCATCACATATTTGGGTCATAGTAAAACTCGCCGCCGGGAGTTAAGACCTGATCATTCAGAAATCCACCTATTGTCTCTTGGATTGCTTTGAGATGGTGTGTGTCTAGGGTTTTTTCCTTCAACCAACGAGTCTTCAATTTTAGATATGAGATAAAGAAAAAGTATATTAGTATATATATATATATATATATATGTATGTATCAAGAATAATGATAAATAAATTGTATCTATCATGAATATATATATATATATAAATATATGTATGAAGAATATATATATATGTGTACACTTACCCTTTTTTGCTCTAGACTAGTTCTTTTTTAGCACACTCTCACGAACTCGCAAACATAGTATTCACAGAGATTGGTCCCTTAGGGCTGCAGCAGAACCCACTTTACGAGAAAAAGATTCGTCATCATCCGAGCATAGGGAAATTGAACTAAGATAGGTATATAGTACTTACTTTATATAGCACTACTTTCAGTGGCACTTTGCGTTTCATATGGTGTTCCTAACAAACCTTTTCCCAACAACAACCAAATAACATAAAAAATATTTGGACCATTAATTTGCATGCAGAGAGACTGGAATAGTTTTGCTAGTGAGACTGCAATTACCTCTAAATAATATCTATCATCTCTTGGAACTCTTTTTGCTCTTTTCTCATCGAGTCCTAGATGCCTAGAAGACCTTTCTCCAGATCGAGTTCCATCAATATCCAGTGTTCACTGCCATGTCCATTAACACTCATTAATTAGCTAACAGGTACAGTGAACATATATATGGATACACGATCATTGACATTATGAACACTTACCTGAAGTTGTAGGGGAAGAGTATACATTTCTTGTCACGTTGCTTCTCTAAGAACATCTTGATATTGGCCTCTGTTTCTGCTTTCCATGTTGGTTGGGGTTTAGGGTTTTTGAATACGATATGTGGATCAATGAAACCAATATCAGTACACCCTCTCTTTTTGCACTCTCCCATGTCAAACCTGCATCATATATATAGATTGATATACACACATTAATTTCATACATATATACATTAATTAATATATATATACACACACATTAATTTCATACATATATACATTAATTGATATATATATACACATTTCATACATACATATATACATTAATTGATATATATACACACATTTCATACATACATACATTAATACACATTTTGTCAATATAATTCATAAATATAATAAATATAATATATATATACCGGTGGTTTAGAATTAATGGAGTGTTGGTGATGGGCGGTGGTGGACAGCGGCGCTGGATCGAGGCACGGGGGCTCCTAGCCGGGCGCGGCGTCGTCGGGGCTACTTCGGCGAGGTGTGGGTGGGCGTCGGGATGCCCTCCGGTGAGGAAGAAGGCGCGGCGTCGGGCCGGGGTGGCCCAAGAAATCAACGGCGTCGGGGGCAGCCAGGGGCTTCTCGTTGAGGGGCACGGCATCGGGGCTACTCCGGCGAGGTGGGCGGGCGTCGAGGTGCCCTCCTATGAGGAAGGCGGTGTCGGGGGTGGCTGGGAAGGCGAAATCAGCGGCAGCGTGGTGCGTGCGCGGCGTCGGGGGTGGCCGAGGCTCCTCGGTGAGGGGCGCGGCGTCGAGGCTACTCCGGCGAGGTGGGCGAGCCTTGGGGTGCCCTCCGGTGAGGAAGGCGGCGTCAGGGGTGGCCGAGGAGGCGAATCGGCGGCGGCGGAGCTCTGGGGAAGCGCTGAAGACGAAGATAATCGATGAGGAGGAAGAGAGAAGGGAGGCGGCGGTATATAGGAGAGGGACCTTTAGTCCCGGCTCCATCCACCGCCCGGGACTAAAGCACCTTTAGTCCTGGCTCCTGCCACCAGCCGGGACTAAAGGGGGGACCTTTAGTCCCAGCTGTTGAAAGGAGCTGGGACTAAAGGATTTTTTGGCGAGCCGCCAAATGCAGCCCACCTTTAGTCCCAGCTGGTGGCAGGAGCTGGGACTAAAGGTGGGCTACATTTTCATTTCCGCCAACTTTTAAGCAGATCAGTTTATTTTATATATGTTTTGTATTTAAATGTTTAAGTCTTATTATTTGCACAGTAAATTCAATACTAGGCATAAATTTTTTTAGAAAAAGTAATAAACTTTATTTTCATTTACTGCACACACAAAAAATATGTGACCTAAACTATTGTGTTTTTTATTATAAATGTTGAACATAATGCAACTAATACTCACTATTTTCGTTAATGCAAAAATGTAGACTTTAATTGAAATTATTAAATTTATTGGTTTTTGACATAAAATTAGTTTTCATGTAATTGTAACGTAAATCTTTAGGTTCTTCATTAATCATTGTATAATTAATCGGTGAGTTCGGGCGGAAATTCAATTAAAGTTAAAAAAGTACCAAACCACCTCAGAAAAATCTCAAACTTGGTGGTGGCTACACAGGGCATTTGTAGTCTTGAGAAAAAGTTTGAAACCAATCTAGCACTAGAAAGCAAATGGACTTCAGAGTCCTAGAGAACCTAGGTGTATAGATAGGGTTCGACGAAAGGTTCTATATACCTCTGTGAAGCACGTCGACTCCGCCTATGTTGAAATGGCTTGAAATTTTTTTGGCAGTCATTTACACCCAAAATATGGCCTCACACAAGATCTTAGGTTTTTCTGATAATTATTTTTATTATTACATTTTTCTTTGTGCCGCGTGAGACGAAATACGGTGAATTACATATTGAAAACAATATAATTTTGCATCAACCTCCACAAATATTTGTCTCCTAGGGCACAATAGACCATTTGGCAAAGTTTGGCACCATTCCGGATCATTTAGGGGTGGACCCAGTTCAATGTATAATTAATCGGTGAATTCGCGCGAAAATTCAATTAAAGTGAAAAAAGTACCAAACCACCTCAGAAAAATCTCAAACTTCGTGGTGACTACACACAGGACATTTGTAGTCTTGAGAAAAAGTTTTAGCCCAATCCGACACTGGAAAGCATATGGACCTTAGAATCCCAGAGAACCTAGGTGTATAGGGTTTGACGAAATGTTCTATATACCTCTGTGAAGCACGTCGACTGTATCTATGTCAAAATGGCTTGAAATTTTTTTGGTAGTCATTTACACCCAAAATATGGCCCCACACAAGATCTTAGATTTTTCTGATAATTATTTTTATTATTACATTTTTCTTTGTGCCGCGTGAGACGAAATACGGTGAATTACATATTGAAAACAATATAATTTTGCATCAACCTCCACAAATATTTGTCTCCTAGGGCACAATAGACCATTTGGCAAAGTTTGGCACCATTCCGGATCATTTAGGGGTGGACCCAGTTCAATGTATAATTAATCGGTGAATTCGCGCGAAAATTCAATTAAAGTGAAAAAAGTACCAAACCACCTCAGAAAAATCTCAAACTTGGTGGTGGCTACACATAAGGCATTTGAAGTCTTGAGAAAAATTTTCAGCCCAATCCGGCACTAGAAAGCACATGGACCTCAGAATCCCAGAGAACCTAGGTGTATAGATAGGGTTCGACGAAAGGTTCTATATACCTCTGTGAAGCACGTCGACTCCGCCTATGTCGAAATGGCTTAAAAAAATTTTGGCACTCATTTACACCCAAAATATGGCCCCACACAAGATCTTAGATTTTTCTGATAATTATTTTTATTATTACATTTTTCTTTGTGCCGCGTGAGACGAAATACGGTGAATTACATATTGAAAACAATATAATTTTGCATCAACCTCCACAAATATTTGTCTCCTAGGGCACAATAGACCATTTGGCAAAGTTTGGCACCATTCCGGATCATTTAGGGGTGGACCCAGTTCAATGTATAATTAATCGGTGAATTCGCGCGAAAATTCAATTAAAGTGAAAAAAGTACCAAACCACCTCAGAAAAATCTCAAACTTGGTGGTGGCTACACATAAGGCATTTGAAGTCTTGAGAAAAATTTTCAGCCCAATCCGGCACTAGAAAGCACATGGACCTCAGAATCCCAGAGAACCTAGGTGTATAGATAGGGTTCGACGAAAGGTTCTATATACCTCTGTGAAGCACGTCGACTCCGCCTATGTCGAAATGGCTTAAAAAATTTTGGCAGTCATTTACACCCAAAATATGGCCCCACACAAGATCTTAGGTTTTTCTGATAATTATTTTTATTATTACATTTTTCTTTGTGCCGCGTGAGGCGAAATACGGTGAATTACATATTCAAAACAATATAATTTTGCATCAACCTCCACAAATATTTGTCTCCTAGGGCACAAGAGACCATCTGGCAAAGTTTGGCACCATTCCGGATCTTTTCGGGGGTGGACTCAGTTCAATGTATAATTAATCTGTGAAGTCGCGTGGAAATTCAATTAAAGTGAAAAAATTACCAAACCAATTCAGAAAAATCTTGAACTTGGTGGTGGCTTCACACTGGGCATTTGAAACCCTAATAAAAATTATGAGATCAATCAGGCACTAGAAAGCACATGTACCAAAAAATTCAAAGTATAGTTAACAAAAGAATATAATCAATTAAAGGGTCTTTTCTCTTATTAAATAAATGTTTGGGTGCTTTCTTGTCGAGAAAGTGACTTAGTTCAGATGGCTAGCTAGTGCGCTGCGGTTTGGACCTTGGCTATGAGGTCGTGGGTTCAATGCCTGGCTGCCCCATTTTTTTTGTCCAGCACGACTATATTATTTTATCAAGAAAGATTTTATTCCGGTTATAGCCCAGAGCCGGGACTAAAGGTTATCCTTTAGTCCCGGCTGGATCCTCAAGCCGGGAGTAAAGATTTATTCCCGGTTGGAGGGTCCAGCCGGGACTAAAGGATAACCTTTAGTCCCGGCTCTGGGCTATAACCGGGACTAATTGTTGCCTGCCGTCGCCACACACTTTGGGCAGGAACTTTGTATCCTTGTTTGAGGATACAACCGGAACTAATAGTCCCTTTAGTCCCGAACACAAAAATACTGGGACTAAAGGCAAAAATAGAGGTGGGATGAAAGGTCTGTTTTCTAGTAGTGGGACACATACCCAAAGGATTTCAATGATTTCAAACTAAGGTTGTTGTCCACAATTGATGTGACTTTCATCTATGCTAACAAAGGAATGGTTTCTTTAGAATTATTACTTTAGCATAGATTCCATTTATCCTATTTTTTTAGATTTTTTTCTACTGCATTCAAGCATGGTTCAAGGCAAAAGTAACTTGCAGCAAAAGACAAAGTGAATGATCTTTGATAATTATTGTTCTTCCTTCGATGATGGATGAGCCGTGTCTTTTGTGCGAAGTTGTTCGAGTTCATCATATGCCTTACTTCATTTCTAATGTGAGTTCATCTCTTGACTTACCTGAGTTGAATTTGAGTTTTTTGTAGGGGTTAGTCAAACAAAATAACCAGTGTCTACACTAGCAATTTTTAGTTACTATGGCAGATAACGGCAGCATGAAAGCACTATAGAGATTTATTCAAATAGAGATGAAAAACCATGATTTTGATTGTTTTGATTCTGATGAATGAAGTTTTTAGTGAATCACAATCAACCTGTAATATACCCTGTATATGATATAAACAAAAATGAACAAGGGTAAACCTATAAAAGCAGAGGTACTAGTTGTGGTTTCATCAATAAGTATGCAATTGTTCATTTTCTCATAGCTTACTGTTGCTCCTCCCCGGCAACGGCGCCAGAAATGCTTGTTGGTATTTATTAACTTGAGACTTGATTATATAGTCACATTCTAATCACCTACACTTCTAACTTAAAAGGACTAGGTTGTCATCCCTAGTATGGAAGCTAGAAATGCTTTGCAGGTTTTAAACTTATCATTTCATGTGACTAAACAGAATATAAAGATATGAATGAAAGATGATCTACAAGCGCACAGATAAATATACCATTGTAGCACTTCACCAAGAGTATTCCAGGTATTGTTATTTTTATTTTACCACAGGGAGGAGCTAGGAGCTTCAGCTAGAGACTAATGATCAACTGTACACTACTTATGACAAAACCAGTCACATAGCACATGCCCAAACAGGGGTAAGCCAATGATAAATATATGTAAATGTAGCATTGATAGCACAGAGATAGAAATAGACTACTCATAAGTTAGTACTTCTAGGCAGGAGATTAGTTAAGAGGTTGAATTCTTATGTAACTCTAATTTACTAAGTCTTTCAACTACATTAGCACATATACCATCATGTATAGCATAATGACTCTTTATTCATGCATATGGAACATTACTAAGAAAGATCAAGAACAGAGCAAGCCTTTCTTCGTAACCAAGTTCTACTCTCTCTACATACGGGAGATGGAATACAGAGGACTCAACAGGATTATCACACCCACAATCTACCACACTACCCGGCATATAGAGCGCATCCGCAGGCAAATTATATCTAAGAACCATGCTTACATAGAATCTACCACTTAATCCACCTAGGTAATGAGCTAAGGGCTTTGCGATCACATACATAAACTCATTATTAATCATGACTATATCAAGTATACTACTAAAGCAATCTAGGAACATAATAAATAGAAACATAGTATTAAAATAGCACAAAGTCATAACAAAGAGGGATACAATGGTTTACCAGCCTCCTGATGACGACAAATCTAGAATCCTCAAGCGGAGCCCGAACTCTATTTAAATCTAGCTAGCTAGCCTATACTAGAACTTTGAGTAGCGAATCTAGTCTCTGGTGGAGAGATACCCTCCTGATCTTCTGGCTCTTCTCCCAAAGGCTTCTCTTCAAATTGGCTCTCCTCTGGAGGGGGGGCGCCTCTCCTTTTATAGCCCGATGGGGTGAACCGTGGCCCTTGGATCAAACCGACCTATTATAGGGTGGAGATGCATCCTCAAAGGCGGTGGATCATGTGAGAGGAAGGCCCCTGCCAAGTGGGTCCCACAGGGTTTGGCCAAACCCTGGCCCTCTTGGGCTGAACCCACCCAATGGTAGGTGGGGCCCTCCATCGGGTGATGTGTCTCTCATGTCTTCTAGAGTCTTCTAAACTTTCTTATGCATAAAAATACGTTTTCTAGCTCTAGTTGTACAATATTCTTGGATCATTTCCTATATTGTCCCTAAAAAACAGATTCACCAAAACTCGTGGAATTATGTCAGTTAACCCCCTATTCTAGGTAGGTGATTGCATTTATGCCCTTCTTTCATGTTTGGTTGACGGCTTAGAATGATAGTTATCTACTGTCAACACTCATCCCAACAAGGAGCCGTGATGCAAATGGTCGGAGGCACAACATGCGATGGCGCCAGATGGACGCGGTCGCAAGCCACAAGACCATAAGCGAGGGTGGAGACAAAATTGGCAATTGCATCGCGGTAGAGGAAAGACAAGTGTCACGACGACAAGACCAAAACTAGATGAGATATGTAAGCTAGCTTTACAATAACAAGCCTCTGCTCAAACAATCAAGAAAGAGAATCACTTGTTCATTCCAGAAAACACATTGCCGTGTTAAATAACTAACAAAATGCAAGCATAAAAGAAAATCAAAAGTGTTGTGGCGGAGGCCCGCGCCAAGCAAGCACACGAGTAAACTCAGCGCGCTCGTCGTCTATGTCAAATCTAACCGAGTCGAACACGTCGCTCACAACGCTGCGGGGGAAGGTTGAACGCCAGTAACCCCAAAGCTCTCCGCTAACATAAATCCCATCGTTGTAGAGAGTCAAGGGCATAATGTCTTGCGTAGGCTCCCAATTCAGAACCTGCGCAAGGTAACATTTCACATACCATTTAGCATAAAGATAGTTTATTTACAAGAGCCCAACTGGACTAGGACATTTACACAGAAACATTAACTACTAAAAACCTAGACCTCCGGAGTCTCGGCTGTAGCAGAAGTCCCCGGGCTGGAGACAGCACCAGGAACGGGCGGAGATGGTGCTACGGCCTCTTGGCATCACCCCCGTTGGTCATATCATCCTTGGGAGCGCTGGCAGAGGCGGAGATGTCGCCCATGGTCACCGAGCATGAGATCAACAGAGGCCTGCTTGAAGCCTTCTTCTGCATCTCCTGTTAAGCGCAAATCAAGTTGTTGGCAGAATTGGAAAAGAAGAATGCACTATTATACTAAAACAAAGAAAGGGGGGAGCGGGAACTTGCAAAGTTCAGAGATACCTTCACCCTCTTCTCCTCTGCCAGATTACGAGAAAAATCCCTGCCGAACAGGGCCCAGAAATACATGATGAAATTTCTCAGGGTCTTCCGCAACCCTGAAGAAGTCTCACCAAGTGCCTCCAAACTCGGCAACCTTCCCTACGGGATGCTCTCAGTGTGACTGCACCCACCACGCTCTAGGATCTTGGCGTAGTTCATCACCCCCGCCAACGCACCAAAATCGGGGCAGCCGTTTATTAGCCCGGGGAGCTTGGCAAGGTGTTGCTTCAGCCAGGACACTAGGGCGAAGGTGTTGTCCTCCTCTGGAAGGGCGGAGGTCTTGCCTTCGAACTTGGCAACGGTGACCCTATATTGCCCCATGATCACGGCTAGGGCACCCTTAATCGAGTCCAGACGCTTTGCTGTCATGGAGAGCTACTGCCCCAGCGCAGTGATGGACTCTTTCTCCGCTGTTAGCTCCCTGCGGGGGCCCTCAGATAATTCATTCGCCTTGTAGGCCTGCTCGGTAGATGAGGCCTCCGCGTCTCTGGTCTTGGAAAGGTCAACCTTCAACACCTCCACCTCCTTCTCCTTCTCCGCTAGAGCCAGCCGGAGAGCGTCAAGGGAGTTGGCCAACCCCCCTTTCTCGCCTTCTAGGCGCTCATTCTCCGTCTTCAGCGCCTCCATCATAGTGTCACGATCGGAGACCTAGCGAGTGCAGCGCTCTTCCATAGCGACGGTTGTGTGGTACCCCTACGTTTAAGAAAATGAGGGGGAGACCGTCAGCAGTTGAGAGCGCAAACAAGTAAGAATAAGTCAACGTAGACCCTAATAAATAAATGCCAGAGACCTACCAAGCACTGATGCTCTAGGTGCACTCGGAGAAGTTGGAAGAAATCCATGTCTCTCAGGCATTGTTTGAAGCGATCTGCACAGGAAAACAAACTATAAGGTAAGAGGAAATGAATTGCACAACAAAAAATGCCAACAGCCAGAGACCACCTCTGACATCACCAAGAACCCCACGAAAGCACTCATCCCAACCTAAGATGGAGGTGTTGGAGGAGTCTACAAAGAGAAAATTTACTTGGGTCAGAATGCCAAACATAAGCATACAACAAGAGAGGATTGAGAGACGTGCAAGCAAAAATGCCACAACACTCACTTAGCCCTGGCACCGTCGGCCCAGGCTACCCCGGGCCAAACCTGGCGTTGGCAGCAACCACCCGTTCCTCTAGAGTGAGAAGCCTAGCCATAGCATCAGCTGCAACACCACGATACACCAAGTGAGCACCTGGGAGATACAACAATAAGACAACCGTCTAAGGCCAGAGGGCAGATAGATGGGGATCGGGCAAACTTACTTAGAAAAATCCCATATTTAACTGCTTGAGCAGCTCCTTGTGCCGATGTATCTGCCCTATCGTGTGGCTGAGGCCCAAGCAGTTGGCCCTCCCCAATTCACGTGTCGGGAGGCGAAGAGCCTAGCATTGGTTGGATGGCCGAGGCTTGCTCGGAGAGCGTGGTCTCTGGCTGCTCATCGTCAGTCTGAAGCTAGGGGGCGGTGGTAGGAAGTGGAGGCGACACAGGATCACACCGCAAGGTGTCCTCTCCACCCTCCTCGGAGCTAGAGTATAGCCCGCCAAGGATGTCGGGCATAGGGTTGGCGGTGCTGGCTTCTGGTTGCTCGGCACCACTCATGGCACCAAGCGTGGAGTGCGCCGAAGTGCCACGAGACCCACTGTCTCCGCCGCTAGTAGCCCGCATCTCTCTTGAAGGGGCGAAGGAACTCTGAACCCCCTCCGTCTTGGTAGAGGCGACGCCAGCGCTAGCAGCTGAAGACGTAGCTGGCACAATCACCAAGGTGCCAGTCCTTTTCCTTTTCTTGGCCGGTGCCCGGGTGGAGGTCGCACCTCTCCTTTTCTTGGACTCCACCTCCGTCGTCGCGTTCTTAGCCGCCGCCTTCTTCTTCTTACTCTCAATGGCAGCCAAGACCTCCACAGGAACCTTGCGCTCTAGTAAGAGATCCAAAGCTCCTCAAAGACACGGTTGAGCCACGGCATGGTCCCTGCCGCTAGTCTCCGAGACGTGTACTCACGCTCGAAGACCTTGCTGACCAGCCCAACCACGGCCTCCTCAACGTCGGAGACAAACCCCTCCTTGGTCATGTTGGGAGTATGCCCTAGAGGTAATCATAGAGATGATTGTATTGCCTTGTATCCATGATATATTATGAGTTCATTGAATATCCATTAAAGACAACTTGTATCGATTGGCAATTATGTGAATTGAAAGTGAAACTCTTTTACTTGTATGGTTATTCTAAAGTTGTCCCTGATCAGAGTTTGTGTGAGGACACACATGAATATTAGATCAGCACATTATTAGTTGATGACTATGTTTCACAAGTCATGGACATGGAGATGTCAAACTAATAATGTGGGCACATGTATGACTTGGGGCTAGATAGACCCAACATGAGATGTTCTTATTATCTCTTTACACATCATGTACGTTATGTCCTTAGACCTGAGATTGTCGTATGTACTCAAGATGTGAAACGACCTACTTAGGGACTATCAAACGCTACTCCATAACTGGGTAGTTATAAAGGCGGTCTTTGGGTTTGTCAGGAAACATGCTGTGAGACAGACAATCAAGAAGGAATTTGCCCTCTCCATGTGAGAGAGATATCACTGGACCACTTGAATGATTGGATCAAGAAATGCATGGTCGTGCTTGGGTTAAGTGTTAACCTACGAGTTGGACCAAATATTGTGAGGCAAAGGGAATAACATGTATGTGGTTTTGTGGTGGTTCGTCTGATATGATCTTTACGTATGCATAGGAGTTGACACGCCTTGCTAGAGGCCGCTGCCAACTATTGGCCGAGTAGGAGTATTTGGGATGTGTCTATGTGTGCATGAACCCATTGGGTCGCACGCTTAAGGGGCTAGAAGCCTAATTTGGATTGGACCCAAATTAGACAAGGCTTAGGGTTGCTAATGGGCCTCCAACTTGGGAGCTCATTAGGATGCCTATATAAGCAAGGGGTGGGCGACAGGGCTAGGGTAATCCACGCCATTTGGCAGCCGCCGCCCTTCCCACGCCCACGCCTTTGTTCCTCATGGACCTAGTAGTCCGAAGGCACGATGCTTCCTCCCTGTACGTGTGGATACCTCGGAGGTGCTGCATCTGGAGCACAAGGATGAGCCGTACGAGAGGGATGGGCGGACGAACGACCATGCTACTGCATGGCACTGCTATGACGTGCACGACTACATCGAGTCACTTCCGCTGCACCTGCGCGTCTAGTGGTAATCCCATGATCTATAACTAGCAGTAGTTCCTGGTTTATGGGGTCGAAATTTTTGTTTTCTGGCTAGTGTAGCAACCCCATAACCCTTTAGGTCACCCCTTCCATCAGGGATTGGCCAAAGCAGGGGAACGGGACCTCGGCCTCTGGCCCAAAGACAGGAAGCTTGACCGTTTCCAGTCTAAACACTAGATTGTCCCTACCCAAGGCCTAGTAGTTGGAGCCCATGATCTCCTCCACCAGATCACGGCCTTCGAAATAGCGGCACACAGCCACGAAGGCCCGATCACACGCCTCCCGCACCGGAGAAACGTCCACCGGTGGGTCCACATGCGTGTGCAGCTTCATCTCATCCATAGTCGAGGTCAGAGGATATTCCACGACCTCCGACCTGTCATCGGCAGTGCAACGGACCCCATAGGTCTTCACGTAGAACCACTGCTCTAGCCAGCCGTGGTCCCACTTGCCCTTCTAGCAAAATGATATCTCCGTGCGACCTTCGCCCTGGTTCCTCTTTGCCATGAAGGTGCAGCTACCGTACTAGTAGGTCACCTCAACTTCCTTGCCCCCCTCATCTCCTTCCCCTTCTTGGGCTGCTTCTATAGCTCGTAATAAGTGCAGAAGGTATCGACATTAGGCTTGGCGCTGTAGGGGATGCATGCCCAGCAGAACTTGCTGAGCGTGAGAAAGGCTGTAGGGGTCAAATGGTGAAATTGGACGTTGAATGCCTCCAGCACCTGGCAGAGAAAGGGGATGTAGGGAAAGCGGAGGCCACAGGTGAAGAAGTCCCAAAATACCACCACATAGCCCTCCTCTGGCTCTGGGATGGTCTGGCCGGGCGAAGGAATCTTCACGCGTGTGGTAGGAAAGTAGGACTCCTTTAGCATCTCAGCGACCATCTCCTCAGTGATGGAGGAGGGACCAAAATTCAAGGACTTGATCGCCATGGCTCCTAGATCCATGGCAATCAGATCTCCGACGGATGCGGAGATGCTCCGTAGGTTCTCCTCCAGCACTTTCTCGAACTCTAACATAGAGGCGGAGGCTAGCATGCACTCCTCAAAGCGCACGTCTCGGCCGGTCACCCTAACTCCAAGAAGATGGCGATAGGGACCGAAGAAGGTGGGCTGGCAAGATTGAGCAGAGGCGAAAGAGGAAGCCACCGCGGCTGCAGGCTAAGTAGGAGGTGGAAAAGGAGAGACAGAAGGCGGCAAGGCGCTGCTGAGGAGAGCGAGGTCGGCAGAGCGCGTTTTTGGATGGCAAGAAGGGCAAATGAGGCTATGCGGGAGGGGGGACCCCTCCACCAACCCTGCCCTTATATAGGCCGGGGGGCAACGGTTTGACTTTGACTGTACAATGGTCATCTCTGGGAAAATCACCTGAAAACACAACGGCCGTGATAGAGGCCAATGACTAAGTTTGCAGCCCAACGGCTACTTTCTACGAGAACAACAGCCACGCCAGAATGGGCCAAGGGGGAAGAAGCATGACCTCGGTTGAAGACGCCACTGTGTGAGCCCTCTGCCCCCACGGATGTCCCTAGTTAAGGTGTTTTGAGCACATGGCACGCTCGGGCAGACCATGGTCTCAAAAGGGGGGAACTGTTGTAACATGGCCACAGTGGATGGCGGACGCCTCCGCTGGCAAGGGCTCACGAGGATGTCTCCAACCATTGTAGAATGGAGGCCTAGCACTGACTGGAAGAACTTTCCTGATTATTCTTGCAGGGTGCTGTGCGGGGCCTGGCGGGCTTGTTGCGGTCTCCGCCTGAGCGATTTACAGGCACCTTCGGCTGTTCAGGCGGAGGCTGCCTCGCCTCGATTCAAAGGCGTCTCTAGCTATTCAGGCGGAGGCAACCCCACCTCGAAACTAATCGAACATCGACGTTGCCTAAGTGTGTGCAGGTACCTAGGCATGAGCGCTTGTGGATTACGTGGGCGCGCTGACACAATCTCTGGCCAGTCCAGCGAAGACTTGCGTAGGAGGTCTCCGACTGGTTCGGCAGAGACCCGCGCAGGAGGTCACGCGCTCCCAAGGATGGAGGCCAGTAGCGGACGGCACCCCTAGATGTGGAGGCAAGCGGCGGGAACCCAGGCCCTTAGGCCAAAAGCTAGGACCTGGTGGGCCGACCATTCATGGAGGCCCATTGCTTGAAGACGACGTGACAAGTGTTTCACCCATTTTTAAGAACAAAAGTGGATGCATCAAAAGCCTTATGTGCACCCCTAGAATGGTCGCACACATAGGTTGACAAATTATAAATAGTATCACCACAATGTTTACTACATAACGAACCAATAATCAAACATAGTCTTTAACACATAAATAGTAGATACTATGATAACTCTCTTGTGGAAGCCCAAGCACAGGGACGTCAACTGGTTGACACCAAACCAAGTACTCCTGACGATAGTCTTCACACCAATCCTGATCTGTTACCCATTCGGGATTTTTCCAAAAGAATGTAAAAGCAAGGCATAAGTACATGTCGTACTTAACAAGGATAGCTAGGGGTTCATGAGGCTCAATAAGCTGACACTGGTTCAACTGCAAGTAGCTTTTAGTGTATGATCAAATTTTAGCTTTTATTAGCAACAAGGTAGTACCATAGTTCCCATAACACATGATCATTATACTAAGACAACAATTAGCTTAAAGACAACTGAGTAAAGCACAATTAAACAAGAGCTCATTTATGGTCTAAGAATCCCTTGGCCGCTCGTGACCGTGAGCACGGCTAGTATACTAGTTTATTAACTCTGTGCAGAGGTGTACACTTTCACTATGAGTCATGTTGTTCAAGTGCATGGGTTAATTACGTCCAAACACCGAACACCATATAAAGCTACTCAGAAGTTCGTCTAACCGGCAAGGGCCGCAGGGTCATCGGATATAGGAACCCCCCTTCCAATAAAAGGCCGCTTCCATAGCAAGGCACAACAGGACGGAGGCTGTCCTATACCCAACTCACAGTATCCTCTAAGCCAGCTAGAAAAGGTCTCCCAAGCAACTAAAGCTAGAGCCATGTGGCCCTCACAGCTGTACTATAACTCCTGAATGATCACTTACAAACAAATCCTTAAGGAGAGGGAATTAAACCCTCCTGTCATTGCTAACAAGTCATCTTAAATTGTTTCAAGCTCAATTATCAGTCAAGTATCAAGATCATGATTATTGTTTAGCACTAGCATAACACTACCCAAATGCATATACCCAGGTTTCAAGGTATTCAAGATCAAGTTCTAGGATTTCCTACATAGGATTTCAAAGTAGACACATGCAAATGAATTTTAGTGTATCTCATGAATAGGACAACAAGGAAGGTCCCAAGCTATACTAGCCTTGATCAAAGGGCTCCTGAAGATCCTGCTGGTCTTGCTGGTCGTAGATGAACTCTTGATCACCAACGAAAACCTCACCGTCTATACTAGATCAACAACACCAAGCAGCAACATACAATCATCCGAGCAATCATACACAAGACAAACAAATAGATTTAATTAGAACATTACACCAACAGAGACAAACAGTTTTGAAAAGTTTATAAAACTATTCTACACGTTGCTATGATCACACAGACGCGAAGATCACAAAAAATGGAGCTATAACGAGAAAGTTATGGTTAAAGCAAGTTTTCCTATTAAAGAAATAGATTTAATCTAAACTCGAATTTTAAAGTTTAAAAACATGATGACAAATTATATGAACAGATAGATCTCGAAAAGATGAATCTAACGCAACTTGAACGGATCAATTTGGAGTTAAAATGAAGAAGTTATAAGCAATTAAAGGCAGTGGCAAAACTGTAATTAGATGGAACTTCTATTTGAATCTGTAAATTGAAAAATACGTTTTCAAAAAGAGAACACGTATTCCCTAGAATACGCTTTGGACCGCGGGTTCTATTATTAAAAACTATAGGGGCACTTTAGCAATTTTACCCCGCGAAGGGGTACGGGCTTCCCTGGGCCGTTGGATCACGGACGGATGGACCAGATTAGATGGAAGAGAGAGGGAAGAGTTGCCGGCTGCCGAAACAAGACTCTAGGTGGTGGTGTCCATTGCTGGAGGAGTCAAGACCTCACCGGAGTTCGTCTGTCCGGGGGCTTCGGGCGTCATTGGCCATGGGACCGGTACGAGAAGGAAGAGGAGATCATCGCAAACTCTATGCGCGGCTCAGGAGAGGCTGCGAGGACAAGGCGTCGATGTGACACGCGGTTTGGCGGGTCGGTTGCTCCGGCGAAGCAACGATGAGCGCATGGGTAGCATAGAGAGGGATGGAGAGTAAAAGCATGGTACCGGCCGCTTTCTTACCAGCTAGCGGAGTTCGGTGGACGGTTCTCGACGACGGAAAGGCAACGGCGGGGGGAATTGACTGTGGCGGCGGGATTTAGGGTTTGCGGCGGTGTGGAGCTTGGGAACGAGGCTTTGAGGCTCTGATCTAGTTGCAGATCATGCAGACGCGGCCATGCTCGTGATTTATAGGGATGTAGGCATACGGAGCAAGCTAGGGCGGCATAGCGCACGCGGACACGGCGGTGGCGGTGTCCGGCTCGGACACGGGTGAGAGGAAGGAGATGACCGACAGGTGGGCCATCCTTGTCAGCGTATCAGAGAGAGAGAGGAGGAGAGCTGCTGCCACTGTGGACTCGCTGCTTGTTGGGCCTCGGCTCGGCCCAAGAAGAGAAGAGGAAGGAGGCCGGCTACTTGTGCTGCAGCGTGCTGGGCCAGAGGGCAGGCCGAGTGGGCCAGAAGCCAGGCAGAGAGAAAGTTTCCCTTTTCTTTTTATTTTCCAAGCTTTTGAATCCTTTTTCAAATATATTTGAATTCCTTTTGAATTTTTTAATAAAAGCCAATCATCACAACAAAAAGTATGCATCAGCATGAATGCTCAAGCATGTATCTAACTTTGAGATTGATTTTATTTTTATAAATTTATTATTTGGCCTATGTTAAATGCTCACATAAATAAAAATAAATCAATTTAGCCAATTTAAACTCATTCAAATTTTAGGGTGTTACAATTCAACCCCCCTTAAGAAAATCTCGTCCTCGAGATTGAGCTACTTACTCAAACAACTGCGAGTATGTCTTTCTCAACTCATCTTCTCTTTCCCAAGTAGCCTCTGCTTCCGAGTAACGATTCCACTGAACCTTACACATCTTAATAATTCTGCTCCTTGTAACCCTTTTCGATGTCTCTAAGATCTGTACCGGAAACTCTTCATAAGTAAGATCATCTTTCACAATGAGTTCCTCTAGTGGTATTTGTTCTTCCAGCACACGCAAACACTTCTTAAGCTGAGAAACATGGAACACATCATGCACTCCTGATAGACTATTAGGCAACTCCAACTGATAAGCCACTTCTCCACGTCTCTTTAGAATTTTGAAAGGACCAACATACCTTGGTGCTAACTTTCCTTTCATGTTGAACCTTTTTACACTCCTCATTGGTGACACCTTCAAGTACACATAATCTCCTTCTTTGAAAACTAATTCTCTCCTTCGATTATCTGCATAACTCTTCTGATGAGTTTGTGCCACTCTAAGGTTCTCTCTAATCATTCTGACTTGGTCTTCAGCGTTTCTATGTACCTCTGGTCCAAAGACTTGACTTTCTCCCATTTGATTCCAAAACAACGGTGTTCTACACTTACGTCCATATAAAGCTTCAAACGGTGCCATCTTCAGACTATTCTGGTAGCTATTATTGTAGGAGAATTCTGCATATGGTAAACTTTTATCCCAACTAGTACCATACTGCAAAGCACAAGCTCTCAACATGTCTTCGAGTATCTAATTAAGTCTTTCTATTTGCCCATCTGTCTGAGGATGATAAGCAGTACTGAAGTTCAACTCTGTACCCAAAGAACTGTGGATTTGCTTCCAAAAGTGAGAGGTAAACTGTGATCCTCGATCAGACACAATTTTCTTTGGAACCCCATGCAGACACACTATTCTTTCCATGTATAGCTCTGCTAATTTTGGCCCATTGTAAGTAGTCTTAACAGGTAGAAAATGAGCAACTTTATTCAATCGATCCACAATTACCTATATCGAATCATAACCTTTCTGAGTATGGGGTAATCCTACTATGAAGTCCATACCAACTTCTTCCCACTTCCACTCTGGGATCTTCATTGGTTGCAACAATCCTGCAGGTCTCTGGTGCTCAGCTTTCACTCTCTGATAAGTGTCACACAAAGCCACGTACTCAGCTACATCTCTCTTTAATCCATACCACCAGTACTTCTCTTTAAGATCTAGATACATCTTAGTACTTTCAGGATGAATAGAGTAAGCTGACTCATGTGCCTCCCATAGAATTGCATCACGAATAGATTTCAATTCAGGCACACAGATCATTTTCCCAAACCATAAAGTACCATTCTCATCTATAGTAAATCCAGGTGCTTTCCCAATTACTACATTCTCTGCTATCTCTTTTAACTTCTCATCCTCTAACTGGCCTTTATGTATCTCTTGCTCTAACGTAGGAGTCACTTCTATCTCCATAACATTTGCAACTATTCCGAGATTCAAGTGTTGCAACTCTTGACACAACTTCTCTGACTCAGGTCCCTTTTTAAAACTATTGCCATATCTCTTTCTGCTAAGAGCATCGGCCACAACGTTTGCCTTACTAGGATGATAGTGCACTTCTAGATCATAATCCTTGATTAACTCCAACCAATGACATTGTCTCAAATTTAGATCAGTTTGGGTGAATATGTACTTTAGGCTCTTATGATCGGTGTAGATATCACTCTTATACCCAATCAGATAGTGTCTCTAGATCTTTAATGCATGAACCACAGTTGTTAACTCCAAATCATGAGTAGGATAATTCAATTCATGCTTCCTCAACTATCTAGATGCATATGCAACAACTCTACCATCTTGCATAAGAACACATCCCAAACCTTGACGAGATGCATCACAATATATAGAGAACTTCTTGCTCAAATCTGGCAATATCAACACTGGGGCGGTGGTCAACCCCTTCTTTAACTCATCAAAACTAGCTTGACATTTAGTAGACCACTCAAACTTAGCATTCTTCTCAAGTAGAGCTGTCGTGGGTTTAGCAAGCTTGGAGAAACCTTCAATAAACCTCGTTTAATAACCAGCCAATCCGAGAAAGCTACGAATCTCACTTACATCAGTAGGCGGCTTCTAGATCAGCACATCCTTCACTTTGCCAGGGTCCACTGCTATACCACCATTAGAGACAACATGACCCAGAAAAGAGACCTCTTTTAACCAGAACTCACACTTACTGCGCTTTGCATACAATTTATGCTCTCTAAGCTTTTGCAAAACTAACTTCAGATGTTCAGCATGTTCCTCCTCGGTCTTAGAGAATACTAGTATGTCATCAATGAACACAACCGCAAATTTATCCAGATACTCCATGAACACCTTGTTCATCATATACATAAAGTAGGCAGGTGCATTGGTCAACCTAAATGACATAACAGTGTATTCATACAACCCATACCTCGTAGTAAATGTTGTCTTTGGTATATCAGTGTTATGAATCTTCAATTGATGGTAACCAGAACACAAATCAATCTTAGAGAACACACAAGCACCTCTCAACTGATCAAACAAATCATCAATTCTTGGCAACAGGTACTTGTTCTTGATAGTTACCTCATTAAGTGACCGGTAGTCAACACACATACGCTGAGATCCATCCTTCTTGTCAACAAAGATCACTGGCGCTCCCCAAGGTGATGCACTAGGACGAATAGACCCTTTTTCTGATAACTCCTTCAATTGTTTCTTAAGTTCTTCTAATTCGTTAACCCCCATTCTATATGGACGTTTAGCTATAGGTGCAGTGCCAGGTAATAAACTCAATATCGCGATCAGGTGGCATACCTGGCAAATCATCAGGGAATACATCTGGAAATTCCTCCACAACACGATCTTGAGGATTAGCATCACTCATCTAGTTCACCATGGCGGTTGGTGGTGGTTGCACTGCTACCTCAATGCTAATTCGATCTCCCTTTGGTGTTGATAGAACTACCACTCTTTCTTGACACTGAATTACTGCCCGGTGTTCATTCATCCAATCCATTCCCAGAATCATATCAATGCCAAAGGTTCTCAGCACAATGGGACAGACTATAAAGTCTACCCCCCTTAAGGTAAGACTTACTAAGGGACAACAATATGAAGCTGGCATTGATCCCCCTGGTGAATTTACTAGCATTTGGTTCTTCATTGCAATTAAAGGTATGCTATGGTTTCTAACAAATGCTTGAGAAATAAAAGAATGCGAAGCTCTAGAATCAAATAGAACGGTGGCGGAGATAGAGTTGAGGTTGAACGTACCCATCATAACTCCTGGTGCTTCCATGGCAGTCTCAGGTGCCACATGATTCACTCTTCCAGTGTTATACGTAGGCTTCTGATTGCGATTCTGTCGTTGAGGGGTTTGTTGGTTCTGATTTGGCTTCTGAGGGCAATGGTTTGCATAGTGTCCCACATCTCCGCATCAAAAACACCTATTGGGAGTACTAGGTGCACTGCTCTTCATCGGGGTGTTGTTGGGCGTTCCCTGAGATGGAGCCTGATTGCTCGATTGTTGCGGAGTATGCTGGTTCTAGTTCTGTTGTTGATACTGTGAACGCTGACCACGGTTCCACTGACTAACTGGTCCTTGGTACCTCTGCTGATTATTAGGACGGAAACGAGTGTTGCTTCCATATCTTTGTCCTTGCACCTTCCTCTTCCTATCCCTCTCCAATTGCATATTGTCAAGCACAATAGCACGATTCACTAACTCCTGGAAATTGGGATAGGAGTTGCCAGACAACTGAAGCCTGAGATCATAGTAGATGCCTTTAAGAAAGAGACGTTGTTTATCAGCATCCTCCCATACCTCGTTAGGAGCATAACGAGCTAACTGGGCAAACTTGTCATGGTACTCACTGATAGTCATAGAGCCCATCCTGAGAGATCTGAACTCCTCTTGTTTCAGCGCGATCAAACCATCTGGAATGTGATGAGCCTTGAAATCTCTCACAAACTCTTGCCAAGTGATGGCAGGAGCGTTAGCGGGACGTGCAGCTTGGTACGACTCCCACCAAGTCTGAGCTGCACCCTGTAGCTGTCCAGATGCATACAACACCTTCTGTTGATCATCACATTAAGCAATGTTGAGCTGCTTCTCCACGGCGCGTACCCAATCATCAGCCTCCAAAGGATCAGCGGCATGAGAGAAGACAGGAGGGTGACCATGCAAGAACTCTCTTCGCTTGTCTCTAGGTGGTGGTGCAGGTGGTGGTGCTCCAATGGGTTGATTCTGGAAGAATTGCATCATGCTCTGCATGAACTGTCCCTGCATTGCTAGCACCTCCGCTACGGTCATGGGTGATTGTGGTGGTGGCGGAGCACCTCTGCCACGTCCTCTACCTCTTCCACGGCCAGACATCTGTCATCCAACACGAAACCACCAATAGATAAGAGATAAGCAAATCTGGAATTTCTGGACGTGACTTAGAATCAATCAGATCAGTAAAACAGCAATATCTCGAGTTCCAGAAATCCAAATAGGGTGATCTTTATATGGTTGGAAAGGTTATGAAATTATCTACAACCTTTGTTTAGACCATATTCTCTGATTCTGGCGTTAAGTTAATCAAAAACTGACCAAAACAGAATCTGGTTTCAGGTTCCAGACAGAACAGAAACTCCAGCTTGCAACAGTTATAACTTTTAATCCAAAACTGATAATGAGGTGATTCTTGCGGTATTGGAAAGATACAGAGGTCTATTTATTACCACAAAAATTTCATAGACATTGCTCAAACAGGTAAAAAGTTAGGACCAGAACACCACTGACTGCTCCAGAAAACGGCAACTCCGAGAAGAGATAAACCAACCCAAACTTTATATTTATTAACTTAAAACTTAATATTCTTAACTAAGGGATCTGTAGACAAGCCTACAATATCCCAGCACTCATTACAAAGAAGCAAATCACTCATAAGCATAATAAGAACTCAATTAATCACACAAGGTTCACACCACACTTAAAGACTCGACTAGACTCAACTTGCGCTTCTAGCGTCTTATTACAAAAGGGACTTCAAAACTATGGTCGAAGCGGGCTGGGAAGCAAATCATAGATCCTTGGTTCTCAAAGTCTTTCCCTGAGGTCATCACTCTCCTTTTGCAATCTCTTGAGATCTCTTCCTTGTTGGCGCACGGTATCTTCCAAATTTTGGCTCTTTTTCACCATATCATAGGCAAAGTATGCCGCGCCACGTGCGGTTGCATCTAAACCCAAAGGTTCCAGCATGCCCCATCCATCTTCTAAGTCCTTATCAGCACGGGGAAGATGACGATCATGGCCTTGCCTTATAGCATCAAAGCGATTACCACGGAGAGTTACCCAAGCATGGTACGCAGTAGCTTCCATGCTATCTTCCATAGTAGCACGACGACCCATGTGTCGATGTGCTCTCTCCACCTCATTAGCCTTTAACTCTTCATTCCATGCGCTGATGGTCACAACGGTCCTCTAGTAGGTGTTCTCCAAGGGGTGAGTAAACCGGGAGCATGTGTAGTGCACCGAAGCGTTCCAATCAGCGTAGTGATCAGTGAGGAGCTCTACAAGACGTTGGTGCATGTTGACGTTGCATTCTGGATCCTAGAGTATTCTTTCAGTCCATCCCATTGATGGGGGTGGCACACTTCCTGATGATCCATCTTGTGATGGCGACGGGGGCTGTCCATCACCTTGGTCGACGTCTTGTTCTTCATCACTGCTCACATTGTTGATCCCTTGAGGGCTCTCATCCATAGGTTCTATTTCTTCTTCTTCTATAGGCTCGGGTGTAGGAGATGGCATTGGTGATGGTGGTACAATAGGGTAGACCACTTGCTTGTCTTGATATACACTTGGCTCTTCATCTTGCTCTGTAGGCTCGTACACGTAACGGGGTGGATTGCAGCCTCCAACGGACATGCGAGCTCTCTTGGGTGCACGAGACATCTATAGAATTTAGACTTTAGTTAGAGAGAAGCAATATTTTGTAATAGAATGCGAGAGAAGAGCATCAAAGTTTAGCAAATAACAAGATCAAGACGGAAAACAAGAAACAAGTGAAGCAAAGAACACTAAAATGACCATTCTAACTAGGCTTGCGTCCTACAGTCAACAGTGAGCTGATACCAATCTGTCTCACCCATTTTTAAGAACAAAAGTGGATGCATCAAAAGCCTTATGTGCACCCCTGGAATGGTCGCACACATAGGTTGACAAATTATAAATAGTATCACCACAATGTTTACTACATAATGAACCAATAATCAAACATAGTCTTTAACACATAAATAATAGATACTATGATAACTCTCTTGTGGAAGCCCAAGCACAGGGACATCAACTAGTTGACACCAAACCTAGTACTCCTGACGATACCAATCCTGATCTGTTACCGATTCGGGATTTTTCCAAAAGAATGTAAAAGCAAGGCATAAGTACATGTCGTACTTAACAAGAATAGCTAGGGGTTCATGAGGCTCAATAAGCTGACACTGGTTGAACTGCATGTAGCTTTTAGTGTATGATCAAATTTTAGCTTTTATTAGCAACAAGGTAGTACCATAGTTCCCATAACACATGATCATTATACTAAGACAACAATTAGCTTAAAGACAACTGAGTAAAGCACAATTAAACAAGAGCTCATTTATGGTGTAAGAATCCCTTGGCCGCTCGTGACCGTGAGCACGGCTAGTATACCAGTTTATTAACTCTGCACAGAGGTGTACACTTTCACTATGAGTCATGTTGTTCAAGTGCATGGGTTAATTACGTCCAAACACCGAACATCATATAAAGCTACTCAGAAGTTCGTCTAACCAGGAAGGGCCGTAGGGTCATCGGATATAGGAACCCCCCTTCCAATAAAAGGCCGCTTCCATAGCAAGGCACAACAGGACAGAGGCTGTCCTATACCCAACTCGCAGTATCCTCTAAGCCAGCTAGAAAAGGTCTCCCAAGCAACTAAAGCCAGAGCCATGTAGCCCTCACAGCTGTACTATAAGTCCCGGATGATCACTTACAAACAAGTCCTTAAGGGGAAGGAATTAAACCCTCCTGTCATTGCTAACAAAGCATCTTAAATTGTTTAAAGCTCAATTATCAGACAAGTATCAAGATCTTGATTATTGTTTAGCACTAGCATAACACTACCCAAATGCATATACCTAGGTTTCAAGGTATTCAAGATCAAGTTCTAGGATTTCCTACATAGGAGATCAAAGTGGACACATGCAAATGAATTTTAGTGTATCTCATGAATAGGACAACAAGGAAGGTCCCAAGCTATACTTGCCTTGATCAAAGGGCTCCTGAAGATCCTACTGGTCTTGCTGGTCATAGATGAACTCTTGATCACCAACGAAAACCTCACCGTCTATACTTGATCAACAACACCAAGCAGCAACATACAATCATCCGAGCAATCATACACGAGGCAAACAAATAGATTTAATTAGAACAGTACACCAACAGAGACAAACAATTTTGAAAAGTTTATAAAACTATTCTACACGTTGCTATGATCACACAGACGCGAAGATCACGAAAAACGAAGCTATAACGAGAAAGTTATGGTTAAAGCAAGTTTTCCTATTAAAGAAATAGATTTAATCTAAACTTGAATTTTAAAGTTTAAAAACATGATGACAAATTATATGAACAGATAGATCTCGAAAAGATGAATCTAACACAACTTGAACGGATCAATTTGGAGTTAAAACGAAGAAGTTATAAGCAATTAAAGGCAGTGGCAAAACTGTAATTAGATGGAACTTCTATTTGAATCTGTAAATTGAAAAATATGTTTTCAAAAAGAGAACACGTATTCCCTGGAATATGCTTTGGACCGTGGGTTCTATTATTAAAAACCACAGGGGCTCTTTAGCAATTTTTACCCCATGAAGGGGTACAGGCTTCCCTGGGCCGTTGGATCACGGACGGATGGACCAGATTAGATGGAAGAGAGAGGGAAGAGCTACCGGCTGCTGGAACAGGACTCCAGGTGGCGGCGTCCATTGTCGGAGGGGTCAAGACCTCGCCAGAGTTCGTCAGTCCGACGGCTCCGGGCATCATTGGCCATGGGACCGGTATGAGAAGGAAGAGGAGATCATCGCAAAGTCTATGCGCGGCTCAGGAGAGGATGCGAGGACATGGCGTCGACGTGATGCGCGGTTAGGCGGGTCGGTTGCTTTGGCGAAGCGACGACGAGTGCGTGCGTAGCACAGAGAGGGATGGAGAGTAAAAGCGTGGTACCGGCCGCTTTCTTACCAGCTGGCGGAGTTCGGTGGACGGTTCCTGACGACGGAAAGGCAACGGCGGGGGGAATTGACTACGGCGGTGGGATTTAGGGTTTGCGGTGGTGTGGAGCTTGGGAATGAGGCTTTGAGGCTTTGATCTAGTTGCAAATCGTGCGGACACGGCCGTGCTCATGATTTATAGGGACGTAGGCGTACGAAGCACGCCAGGGCAGCGTAGCGCGTGCGGACACGGCGGCGGCGGTGTTCGGCTCGAACATGGGCGAGAGGAAGGAGACGACCGATAGGTGGATCCTTGTCAGCGTATCAGAGAGAGAGAGGAGGAGAGTTGCTGCTGCTGTGGGCTCGCTGCTTGTGGGGCCTCGGCTCGGCCCAAGAAGAGAAGAGGAAGGAGGTCGGCTGCCTGTGCTGCAGCGTGCTGGGCCAGAGGGCAGGCCGGTGGGCCAGAAGCTAGGCAGAGAGAAAGTTTCCTTTTTCTTTTTATTTTCCAAGCTTTTGAATCCTTTTTCAAATAGATTTGAATTCCTTTTGAATTTTTGAATAAAAGCCAATCATCACAACAAAAAGTATGCACCAGCATGAATGCTCAAGCATGTATCTAACTTTGAGATTGATTTTATTTTTATAAATTTATTATTTGGCCTATGTGAAATGCTCACTTAAATAAAAATAAATCAATTTAGCCAATTTAAATTCATTCAAATTTTAGGGTGTTACAACAAGATTACCCCTAAAACGAGAGGCTAGTGGCGGAATATTCTATGAATGTACCGTAGCAGTTAAGGGGCATTATTGTAAACTCTGTAAAGCGGTAGTTGAGCCCTATAAATAGGGTACACTTGTAATAGTAAAGGGGTTGGTTGGGAACAAATTAATGAAACCCTAGTTTCCACGTGTCTTGCTCCCACTACACCTATTGCATACGTGTGCCGCGCCTCCGCCCAAGGAGCCTCGCCCTCGAGGCGAAGACCTCACGTGCCATACCTTTGTCTGAGACCCCTAGTCTCAATAGCTTTGTTAGTCTGTGGTTGTTGATGCTCATTAAACTCCAAATATAACCATCAACTATTGCATGAAATGATAAGAAATTGATAACAAAGTATAGTTGTAGGGTTTGCTACTAACAAGTTCCATGAGTTTTGGTGATCTCCATTGTTTTACAGGACATTTAATTTGTCACCAAGAAAAGTATCTTAAATGATGAGTTGGAGTACACCATTGCATAGAGCTCGTCGCGCTGATCGAAACGGATATATTATTTGCTATTTTTTGAGGCCGGAATAAAAAGATAAGAATTTTGCAAATTAAAAATGGCGCTGACGTCACTGATGACGTCAGCACCCCAGCAGTCGGTCGGCAGCAGCTGACAGTGGGCCACAGCGGGGCCCAGCTGCCCTTGGCGCATGCAGCGGCTATCCCCATGGGGGGAACCAGCCTCCTGGCCGGTGAACCCATGGGCAACACGTGGCCTAGGCGAGGCGCACGCGTGCACGTCCGCACGGCCGCAGGCGGGAGGCGGGGCTGAGCCCGCTCGCTCGATTCGGCTAGGCTGGGAGAACACGTGGCATGTGGAGACTGGAAGGGAAAGGCGGTGGAGTGGCCAGGCTCGGTCCGCTTGGTCTCGGAGCGGTTGGACCGATCGAACCGCCGGTTCGCCTACCCAAGAAGCCCAGATTTCGTCCAGTAACACAGAACAACGCGTATCACGCCGGTTTGGCTCCGGATCGAGGCCCAAACGTCTGGTTCTTCTCTGGTTTTCTACGCAGATTGCTTGGGAATATTATTTGCAAGATCCCCTTGATCTCCACTGCCCATTAAGATCGGTTTGATCCGATGGTGGGCATTAATTTTGACGCGGATCAATTATGTGGCAGTTCCTTGCCCCCTACTCCACCTCGGGCTATATAAGGATGCCCCCATCAGCTCTAGGGGTCATGCTCTCATTCAGAGGGAGAGGTGTCCCATAAAAGGATGACCTCTACTCTCTAGGATAATTAGGGTTAGACTTTTCAATATAGTAGATTAGTTTTAGTCGAGAGTTAGGGAGAGCGGAGCTACGCTCCGATTCTAGAGATGTCTTCAGAGATTTGGTATGTTTCATATCTCACCTTTGTAAGACTTGTGCTTTAATATATATTTATCTTCTCTAAGTACTTTTATGCCTTTTATGTGATCGTTTAGTATAGTTGTTATACTTTAGCATGGGATCTCCGCTCGTATTGAGTGCTCTAGTTATAGCGCATAGATAGGGTAGTAATTGATAGTGTAGACATGGCGTCTAGACTAGAGGTTACCTGAGATTGCGCCCAACCTTACGGATAGTGGTAGCCCCAGGGGTGATAGCTCTATTGGGCCTTTGTAATCCACCACGTTAGGGTTGGTGTTCGTAGAGCTTTTGGCAGCCTTCCCCTGACTATGTCTTCCCAGTCTTCTCGAGAGTCAGAAAGGTACTGCTGCTCCGAAGTGTTATTGTGTGATTGCTATATTTATCTATCCTTTTCTAACTTAGAACCCAAGTACTAGAGAAGTATATAGGAACCTTGATCTCTCCCGTTGTCCTCTCACTTTAGTTACCTACTCATTTATCATAGATTTATCATGTGTGTTATTATGCTTCACTCTTATCATTTACTATTTACCCCTCACTTTAGTCTAGTTGGTTTACTAAATTATTAGATACATGATGGTGAATTATTAAATTCTTTAACCCATGCTTCCCGTGGTAAATATAAATAACGATACCTAGAATACTCCCGGTAAAAATGCTACAATGGTATTCTGTGCGCTTGCGGAATCCTTCATATTCTATTTGCACTAAATAAATACCAACAAACATTTTTGGCGCCGTTGCCGGGGAAGCAATTGGTGTAAAGATTTTGATAATGATCTTGATGTCTGCTAATTTAGTGTATCACTAGCTTTAGTAGGATTACCCCTTGTTCTATTGAGTTGTGGAATAGACAGGACAAAAAGATGCCGATTCAACCTTTCGGCAAGCTTCCACATGAAAAAGAATAAGAAACATTGAAGAACCTAGGGTGCCTGAACAATCGTGATTCATCAACACTGAAACCCTGCCATCTCACAGGTATATATATATATATATATATATATATATATATTCTAACCATGTGTAGATTGAAGAAAAGGTCGCCGTCACAAGAATTCAAATCATATCTCAAGTGACGAGTGCATATGTTGCACCACTCACAAATTCCATCTTGTGAGTCATGGTAAGTATGATCAAGAAAGGTGAGATAGTCTTGCTCATGGACTTTAAAATTGATGAGTAGTTATCTTTAAATTTCTTGCATCCCCACTGCATGTTTCCTTTGAATAATCCATGCATCCACTCCATTAATTAGTTTATTGTCACACCCATTTTTAAGAACAAAAGTGGGTGCATAAAAAGCCTTATGTGCACCCCTAGAATGGTCGCATACATAAGTTAACAAATTATAAATAGTATCACCACAATGTTTATTACATGATGAACCAATAATCAAACAAAGTCTTTAACACATAAATAGTAGATACTAAGAAAACTCGCTTGCGGAAGCTCCAAGCACAGGGACGTCAACTGGTTGACACCAAACCTAGTACTCTTGACGATAGTCTTCACACCAATCTTGATCTGTTACCCATCCAGGATTTTCCAAAAGAATGTAAAGGCAAGGCATAAGTACATGTCATACTTAACAAGAATAGCTAGGGGTTCATGAGGCTCAATAAGCTGACACTTAGCTTTTTAGTGTATGATCAAGTTTTAGCATTTATTAGCAATAAGGTAGTACCATAGTTCCCATAACACATGATCATTATACTAGGACAATAATTAGCTTAAAGACAACTTAGTAAAGCACAATTAAACAAGAGCTCATTTATGGTGTAAGAATCCCTTGGCCGCTCGTGACCATGAGCACGGCTAGTATACCAATTTGTTAACTCTACGCAGAGGTGTACACTTTCACTGTGAGTCATGTTGTTCAAATGCATGGGTTAATTACGTCCAAACACCGAACACCATATAAAGCTACTCAGAAGTTCGTCTAACCAGGAAGGGCCGTAGGGTCATCGGATATAGGAACCCCCCTTCCAATAAAAGGCCGCTTCCATAGCAAGTCACAATAGGACAGAGGCTGTCCTATACCCAACTCGCAGTATCCTCTAAGCCAGCTAGAAAAGGTCTCCCAAGCAACTAAAGCCAGAGCCATGTAGCCCTCACAGCTATACTATAAGTCCCGGATGATCACTTACAAACAAGTCCTTGAGGAGAGGGAATTAAACCCTCCTGTCATTGCTAACAAGTCATCTTAAATTGTTTAAAGCTCAATTATCAGTCAAGTATCAAGATCGTGGTTATTGTTTAGCACTAGCATAACACTACCCAAATGCATAAATCCAGGTTTCAAGGTATTCAAGATCAAATTCTAGGATTTCCTACATAGGAGATCAAAGTGGACACATGCAAATGAATTTTAGTGTATCTCATGAATAGGACAACAAGGAAGGTCCCAAGCTATACTTGCCTTGATCAAAGGGCTCCTAAAGATCCTGCTGGTCTTGCTGGTCGTAGATGAACTCTTAATCACCAACGAAAACCTCACCATCTATACTCGATCAACTACACCAAGCAGCAACATACAATCATCCGGCAATCATACACGAGGCAAACAAATAGATTTAGTTAGAACAGTACACCAATAGAGACAAATAGTTTTGAAAAGTTTATAAAACTATTCTACACGTTGCTATGATCACACAGACACGAAGATCACGAACAACGGAGCTATAACGAGAAAGTTATGGTTAAAGCAAGTTTTCCTATTAAAGAAATAGATTAAATCTAAACTCGAATTTTAAAGTTCAAAAACATGATGGCAAATTATATGAACAGATAGATCTCAAATAGATGAATCTAACGCAACTTGAACGGATCAATTTGGAGTTAAAACGAAGAAGTTATAAGCAATTAAAGGCAGTGGCAAAACTGTAATTAGATGGAACTTCAATTTGAATCTGTAAATTGGAAAATATGTTTTCCAGAGACGAAAGCGTAAACCAGGGAATACGCTTTGGACTACGGGTTCAAAACCCAGAGAGCTCAGGGGCTCTTTAGCAAAATTGACGGACGAAGGGGTACGGGCCACTGTAGTCCGTTTGATCCAGGATGGACGGCTCAGATTAGACCGAGAGGGTGAGGGGCGGCGCTGCCGGCCGGAGAAGAAGGGGAGACGACGGCCGACATGAATGGCAGCGACCGAGCTCGCCGGAGTTGGTGGTTTAGGCAATTTCGGTCACCTCGGAACATGAGACTGGTACCAAACGAAAGCGGAGATCGAGGGCAACTCACCAAGCGCGAAGAAGAAGACCGAGACGATCCAAGGACGACGTGCGACACGGAACGGCGGCGAGGGGCACCCTACAAGGTCTGGCAACGCTTAATAGATGAAATTGAACAAGAAGAATATGAAGGATAGGCACGGCGGCTTCGCAAGAGCACTCCGAAGCTCGGTCACTTGCCTACGGCAGTGATTCGACCGACGGTGCGGCGAATCAAGCTCTGCAGCGGCTATTCTAGGGTTCAATGGCTGCACGAGCTTGGATACGAGGTGCTGGTGCTCTGATCCGGTTGCGGGTCATGCGGACGTAGTCGCCCTCGCCATTTATAGGGACGCAGGCGTGCGGAGCAAGCCAAGGTGGCATAGCGCACATGGACAACGACGGCGGTGTCCGTCTTGGACATGGGAGAGAGGAGGAAGACACACCTGACGCGTGGGCCAGCTTCGTCAGTGAGAGGAATGGCGGGACCCAGTCGTTAGTGAGGGAAGGGAGCTGCGGCACTGCGTGAGCGGGCTGCCGTGAGCTGGGTCGGCCGTCTCGGCCCAAGAAGAAGAGGAGAGGAAGCCGGGCGGCCTGCGCTGCTGGCGCGCTGGGCCAGAGAGAAATGAAATAGGCCAAGTGGGCCAGAAGCCAGGAAAGTGAAGGTTTCTCTTTTTTCTTTTTATTTTTCAAGCTTTTGAATGCATTTTCAAATAGATTATGAATTCCTTTTGAATTTAAACAAAAACCAATCAACTCAACAAAAAGTATGCACCAACATGAATGCTCAAGCATGTATCTATCTTTGATGTTGATTTTATTTTTATAAATTTATTATTTGGCCTATGTTAAATGCTCACATAAATAAAAAAAATAAGTCAATTTAGCTAATTTAAATTCATTCAAATTTTAGGGTGTTACAATTCTACCCCCTTAAGAAAATCTCGTCCTCGAGATTGAGACTCAAACAACTACGAGTATGTCTTTCTCAACTCATCTTCTCTTTGCCAAGTAGCCTCTACTTCTGAGTAATGATTCCACTGAACCTTACACATATTAATAATTATGCTCCTTGTAACCCTTTCCGCTGTCTCTAAGATCTTTACCGAAAACTCTTCATAAGTAAGATCATCTTTCACAGTGAGTTCCTCTAGTGGTATTTGTTCGTCCGGTACACGCAAACACTTCTTAAGCTGAGACACATGGAACACATCATGCACTCCTGATAAACTATCAGGTAATTCCAACTGATAAGCCACTTCTCCACGTCTCTTTAGAATTTTGAAAGGACCAACATACCTTGGTGCTAACTTTCCTTTCATGTTGAACCTTTTTACACTCCTCATTGGTGACACCTTCAAGTACACATAATCTCCTTCTTCAAAAACTAATTCTCTTCTTCGATTATCTACATAACTCTTCTGACAGGTTTGTGCCACTCTAATGTTCTCTCTAATCATTCTGACTTGGTCTTCAGTGTTTCTAAGCACATCTGGCCCAAAGACTTGACTTTCTCCCATTTGATTCCAAAACAACGGTGTTCTACACTTACGACCATACAAAGCTTCAAACGGTGCCATCTTCAGACTATTCTGGTAGCTATTATTGTAGGAGAATTCTGCATATGGTAAACTTTTATCCCAACTAGTACCATACTGCAAAGCACATGCTCTCAACATGTCTTCTAGTATCTGATTAAGTTTTTCTGTTTGCCCATCGGTCTAAGGATGATAAGCAGTACTGAAGTTCAACTCTGTACCCAAAGAACTGTGGATTTGCTTCCAAAAGTGAGAGGTAAACTATGATCCTCTATCAGACACAATTTTCTTTGGAACCCCATGCAGACACACTATTCTTTCCATGTATAGCTCTGCTAATTTTGGCCCATTGTAAGTCGTCTTAACATGTAGAAAGTGAGCAACTTTAGTCAATTGATCCACAATTACCCATATCGAATCATAACCTTTTCTGGGTATGGGGTAATCCTACTATGAAGTCCATACCAATTTCCTCCCACTTCCACTCTGGGATCTTCATCGGTTGCAACAATCCTACAGGTCTCTGGTGCTCAGCTTTCACTCTCTGACAAGTGTCACACAAAGGTACGTACTCAGCCACATCTCTCTTTAATCCATACCACCAGTACTTGTCTTTAAGATCTAGATACATCTTAGTACTTTTAGGATGAATAGAGTAAGCTGACTCATGTGCCTCCCGCAAAATTGCATCATGAATAGATTTCACTTCAGGCACACAGATCCTTTTCCCAAACCACAAAGTACCATTCTCATCTATAGTGAATCCGGGTGCTTTCCCAATCACTACATTCTCAGTGATCTCTTTTAACTTCTCATCCTCTAACTGACCTTTACGTATCTCTTGCTCTAACGTAGGAGTCACTTCTATCTCCATAACATTTGCAACTATACCAAGATTCAAGTGTTGCAACTCTTCACATAACTTCTCTGACTCAGGTCCCTCTTTAAAACTATGGTCATATCTCTTCCTGCTAAGAGCATCGGCCACAACATTTGCCTTACCAGGATGATAGTGTACTTCTAGATCATAATCCTTGATTAACTCCAACCAATGACGTTGTCTCAAATTTAGATCAGTTTGGGTGAATATGTACTTCAGGCTCTTGTGATCGGTGTAGATATCACTCTTATGCCCAATCAGATAGTGTCTCCAGATCTTTAATGCATGAACCACAGCTGCTAACTCCAAATCATGAGTAGGATAATTCAATTCATGCTTCCTCAACTGTCTTGATGCATATGCAACAACTCTACCATCTTTCATAAGAACACATCCCTAACCTTGACGGGATGCATCACAATATATAGAGAACTTCTTGCTCAAATCTAGCAATATCAACACTAGGGCAGTGGTCAACCTCTTCTTTAACTTTTCAAAACTAGCTTGGCATTTAGTAGACCACTCGAACTTAGCATTCTTCTAAAGTAGAGCTATCATGGGTTTAGCAAGCTTGGAGAAACCCTCTATAAACCTTCTATAATAACCAGCCAATCCGAGAAAGCTACGAATCTCACTTACATCAGTAGGCAGCTTCCAGTTTAGCACATCCTTCACTTTGCCAGGGTCCACTGCTATACCACCATTAGAGACAACATGACCCAGAAAAGATACCTCTTTTAACCAGAACTCAAACTTACTGTGCTTTGCATACAATTTATGCTCTCTAAGCTTGTGCAAAACTAACTTCAGATGTTCAGCATGTTCCTCCTCGGTCTTAGAGAATACCAGTATATCATCAATGAACACAACCATAAATTTATCTAGATACTCCATGAACACCTTGTTCATCATATACATAAAGTAGGCAGGTGCATTGGTCAATCCAAAAGACATAATAGTGTATTCATACAACCCATACCTCGTAGTAAATGTTGTCTTTGGTATATCAGTGTTACGAATCTTCAATTGATGGTAGCCAGAACGGAAATCAATCTTAGAAAACACACAAGCACCTCTCAACTGATCAAACAAATCATCAATTCTTGGCAACAGGTACTTGTTCTTGATAGTTACCTCATTGAGTGACCGGTAGTCAACACACATACGCTGAGGTACATCCTTCTTGTTAGCAAAAATCACTGGCGCTCCCCAAGGTGACGCACTAGGACGAATGAACCCTTTTTCTGATAATTCCTTCAATTGTTTCTTAAGTTCTTCTAATTCATTAACCCCCATTCTATATGGACGTTTAGCTATAGGTGCAGTGCCAGGTAATAACTCAATAATAAATTCAATATCGCGGTCAGGTGGCATACCTGGCAAATCATCGGGGGACACATCTGGAAATTCCTCCACAACACGATCTTGAGGATTAGCATCACTCATCTGGTTCACTATGGCGGTTGGTGGTGGTTGCACTGCTACCTCAATGTTGATTCGATCTCCCTTTGGTGTTGTCAGAACTACCACTCTTTCTTGACACTGAATTACTGTCCGGTGTTCATTCATCCAATCCATACCCAGAATCACATCAATGCCAAAGGTTCTCAGCACAATGGGACAGACTGTAAAGTCTACCCCCCTTAAGGTAAGACTTACTGAGGGACAACAATATGAAGCTGGTATTGATCCCCCCGGTGAATTTACTAGCATTTGGTTCTTCATTGCAATTAAAGGTATGCTATGGTTTCTAACAAATGCTTGAGAAATAAAAGAATGCGAAGCTCCAGAATCAAATAGAACGGTGGTGGGGATAGAGTTGAGGTTGAACATACCCATCATAACTCTTGGTGCTTCTATTGCAGTCTCAGGTGCCACATGATTCACTCTTCCAGTGTTATATGTAGGCTTCTGATTGCTATTCTGTCGCTAAGGGGTTTGTTGGTTTTGATTTGGCTTCTGAGGGCAATGGTTTGCATAGTGTCCCACTCCACCATAGCGAAAACACCTATTGGGCGTACTTGGTGCACTGCTCTTCATAGGAGTGTTGTTGGGTGTTCCCTGAGATAGAGCCTGATTACCCGAATGCTGCAGAGTACGCTGGTTCCAATTCTGTTGTTGATACTATGAACGCTGACCACGGTTCCACTGACTAATTGGTCCTTGGTACCTCTGCTGATTATTAGGATGGAAACGAGTGTTGCTTCCAGATCCTTGTCCTTGCACCTTCCTCTTCCTATCCCTCTCTAATCGCATATTGTCAAGCACAATAGCATGATTCACTAACTCCTAGAAATTGGGATAGGAGTTGCCAAACAACTGAAGCCTGAGATCATAGTAGATGCCTTTGAGAAAGAGACGCTGCTTATCAGCATCCTCCCTCACCTCGTTAGGAGCATAACGAGCTAACTGGGCAAACTTGTCATGGTACTCACTGACAGTCATAGAGCCCATCCTGAGAGATCTGAACTCCTCTTGTTTCAGTGCTATCAACCCATCTGGAATGTGATGAGCCTTGAAATCTCTCACAAACTCTTGCCAAGTGATGGCAGGAGCGTTAGCGGGACGTGCAGCCTGGTACAACTCCCACCAAGTCTAAGCTGCACCCTGTAGCTGTCCAGATGCATACAACACCTTCTGTTGATCATCACATTGAGCAATGTTGAGCTGCTTCTCCACGGCGCGTACCCAATCATCAGCCTCCAAAGGATCAGCGGCATGAGAGAAGACAGGAGGCTGACCATGCAAGAACACCCTTCGCTTGTCTCTAGGTGGTGGTGCTCCAATGGGTTGATTCTGGAAGAACTGCATCATGCTCTGCATGAACTGCCCCTGCATTGCTAGCACCTCCGCTGCGGTCATGGTTGGTGGTGGTGGTGGCGGAGCACCTCTGCCACGTCCTCTACCTCTTCCATGGCCAGACATCTGTCATTCAACACGAAATCACCAATAGATAAGAGATAAGCAAATCTGGAATTTCTGGACGTGACTTAGAGTCAACAGATCAGTAAAAACAGCAATATCTCGAGTTCCAGAAATCCAAATAGGGTGATCTTTATATGGTTGGAAAGCTTATGAAATTATCTACAACTTTTGTTTATACCAGGTGCTCTGATTCTGAAGTTAAGTTAATAACAAACTGACCACAACAGAATCTGGTTTCCGGTTCCTGGCAGAACAGAAACTTCAGTTTGCAACCGTTATAACTTTCAATCCAAAACTGATAATGAGGTGATTCTTGCGGCATTGGAAAGATACAGAGGTCTATTTATGCCCACAAAAATTTCATAGACATTGCTCGAACAGGTAAAAAGTTATGACCAGAATACCACTGACTGCTCCAGAAAACAGCAACTCCGAGGAGAGATAAACCAACCCAAACTTTTATTTATTAACTTAAAACTTAATATTCTTAACTAAGGGATCTGTAGACAAGCCTACAATATCCCAGCACTCATTACAAAGAAGCAAATCACTCATAAGCATAATAAAAACTCAACTAATCACACAAGGTTCACACCACACTTAAAGACTCGACTAGATTCAACTTGCGCTTCTAGCGTCTTATTACAAAAGGGACTCCAAAACTATGGTCGAAGCGGGCTGCGAAGCAAATCATAGATCCTTGGTTCTCCAAGTCTTTCCCTGAGGTCATCACTCTCCTTTTGCAACCTCTTGAGATCTCTTCCTTGCTGGCGCACCGTATCTTCCAAATTTTGGCTCTTTTTCACCATATCGTAGGCAAAGTATACCGTGCCACGTGCGGTTGAATCTAAACCCAAAGGTTCTAGCATGCCCCATCCATCTTCTAAGTCCTTATCGGCACGGGGAAGATGACGATCATGGCCTTGCCTTATAGCATCAAAGCGATTACCACGGAGAGTCACCCAAGCATGGTACGCTGCATCTTCAATGCTATGTTCCATAGTAGCACGACGACCCATGTGTCGATGTGCTATCTCCACCTCATTAGCCTGTAACTCTTCATTCCATGCACTGATGGTCACAACGGTCTTCCAGTAAGTGTTCTCCAAGGGGTGAGTAAACCGGGAGCATGTGTAGTGCACCGAAGCATTCCAATCAGCGTAGTGATCAGTGAGGAGCGCTACAAGATGATGGTGTGCGTTGACGTTGCATTCTGGATCCTGGAGTATTCTTTCAGTCCATCCCATTGATGGGGGTGGCACACTTCCCGATGATCCATCTTGTGATGGCGATGGGGGTTGTCCATCACCTTGATCGACGTCTTGTTCTTCATCACTGCTCACATTGTTGATCTCTTGAGGGATCTCCTCCATAGGTTCTATTTCTTCTTCTTTTGCAGCCTCGGGTGTAGGAGATGGCATTGGTGATGGTGGTACGACAGGGTAGACCACTTGCTTGTCTTGATACACACTCAGCTCTTCATCTTGCTCCATAGGCTCGTACACGTAACGGGGTGGATTGCAGCCTCCAACGGACATGCGAGCTCTCTTGGGTGCACGAGACATCTATAGAATTTAGACTTTAGTTAGAAAAAAGCAATATTTTGTAATGGAATGCGAGAGAAGAGCATCAAAGTTTAGCAAATAACAAGATCAAGACGGAAAGCAAGAAACAAGTGAAGAAAAGAACACTAAAATGACCATTCTAACTAGGCTTACGTCCTACAGTCAATAGTGAGCTGATACCAATCTGTCACACCCATTTTTAAGAACAAAAGTCGGTGCATAAAAAGCCTTATGTGCACCCCTAGAATGGTCGCACACATAAGTTGACAAATTATAAATAGTATCACCACAATGTTTATTACATAACGAACCAATAATCAAACAAAGTCTTTAACACATAAATAGTAGATACTAAGAAAACTCGCTTGTGGAAGCTCCAAGCATAGGGACGTCAACTGGTTGACACCAAACCTAGTACTCTTGACGATAGCCTTCACACCAATCTTGATCTATTACCCATCCGGGATTTTGCAAAAGAATGTAAAGGCAAGGCATAAGTACATGTCTTACTTAACAAGAATAGCTAGGGTTCATGAGGCTCAATAAGCTGACACTGGTTGAACTGCAAGTAGCTTTTTAGTGTATGATCAAGTTTTAGCATTTATTAGCAACAAGGTAGTACCATAGTTCCCATAACACATGATCATTATACTAGGACAATAATTAGCTTAAAGACAACTTAGTAAAGCACAATTAAACAAGAGCTCATTTATGGTGTAAGAATCCCTTGGCCGCTCGTGACTGTGAGCATGGCTAGTATACCAGTTTGTTAACTCTGCGCAGAGGTGTACACTTTCACTGTGAGTCATGTTGTTCAAATGCATGGGTTAATTACGTCCAAACACCAAACACCATATAAAGCTACTCAGAAGTTCGTCTAACCGGGAAGGGCCGCAGGGTCATCGGATATAGGAACCCCCCCCCCTTCCAATAAAAGGCCGCTTCCATAGCAAGGCACAATAGGACAGAGGCTGTCCTATACCCAACTCACAGTATCCTCTAAGCCAGCTAGAAAAGGTCTCTCAAGCAACTAAAGCCAGAGCCATATAGCCCTCACAGCTGTACTATAAGTCCCGGATGATCACTTACAAACAAGTCCTTGAGGAGAGAGAATTAAACCCTCCTATCATTGCTAACAAGTCATCTTAAATTGTTTAAAGCTCAATTATCAGTCAAGTATCAAGATCTTGGTTATTGTTTAGCGCTAGCATAACACTACCCAAATGCATATATCCAGGTTTCAAGGTATTCAAGATCAAATTCTAGGATTTCCTACATAGGAGATCAAAGTGGACACATGCAAATGAATTTTAGTGTATCTCATGAATAGGACAACAAGGAAGGTCCCAAGCTATACTTGCCTTGATCAAAGGGCTCCTGAAGATCCTACTGGTCTTGCTGGTCGTAGATGAACTCTAGATCACCAACGAAAACCTCACCGTCTATACTCGATCAACAACACCAAGCAACAACATACAATCATCCGGCAATCATACACGAGGCAAACAAATAGATTTAATTAGAACAGTACACCAACAGAGACAAATAGTTTTTGAAAAGTTTATAAAACTATTCTACATGTTGCTATGATCACACAGATGCGAAGATCACGAACAACGGAGCTATAACGAGAAAGTTATGGTTAAAGCAAGTTTTCCTATTAAAGAAATAGATTAAATCTGAACTCGAATTTTAAAGTTCAAAAACATGATGAAAAATTATATGAACAGATAGATCTCGAATAGACGAATCTAACGCAACTTGAACGGATCAATTTGGAGTTAAAACGAAGAAGTTATAAGCAATTAAAGGCAGTGGCAAAACTGTAGTTAGATGGAACTTCAATTTGAATCTGTAAATTGGAAAATACGTTTTCCAGAGACGAAAGCGTAAACCAGGGAATACGCTTTGGACAGCGGGTTCGAAACCTAGAGAGCTCAGGGGCACTTTAGCAAAATTGACGGCCGAAGGGGTACGGGCCACTGTGGTCCGTTTGATCCAGGATGGACGGCTCAGATTAGACCGGGAGGGTGAGGGGCGGTGCTGCTGGCCGGAGATGAAGGGGGAGACGGCGGTCGACATGAACGGCGGCGACTGAGCTCGCCGGAGTTGGTGGTTTAGGCGATTCCAGTCACCTCGGAACACGGGACCGGTACCAAACGAAAGCGGAGATCGAGGGCAACTCACCAAGCGCGAAGAAGAAGACCGGGACGATCCAAGGACAATGTGTGACGTGTAACAGCGGCGAGGGGCACCCTGCAAGGTCTGGCGACGCTTAACAGATGAAACTGAACAAGAAGAAGATGAAGGATAGGCACGGCGGCTTCGCGAGAGCACTACGAAGCTCGGTGACTTGCCTACGGCAGTGATTCAACCGGCGGCTGTTCTAGGGTTCAGTGGCTGCACGAGCTTGGATACGAGGCGCTGGTGCTCTGATCCGATTACGGGTCGTGCAGACGCGGTCGCGCTCGTCATTTATAGGGACGCATGCGTGCGGAGCAAGCCAAGGCGGTGAAGCGCACGCGGACAATGACGGTGGTGTCCGTCTTGGACACGGGAGAGGGGAGGAAGACACGCCTGACACATGGGCCAGCTTCGTCAGTGAGAGGAACGGCGGGACCTGGTCGTCAGCGAGGGAAGGGAGCTGCGGCGCTACACGAGTGGGCTGCCGCGAGCTAGGCCGGCCATCTTGGCCCAAGAAGAAGAGGAGAGGAAGCCAGGCGGCCTGCGCTGCTGGTGCGCTGGGCCAGAGAGAAAGGAAATAGGCCAGTGGGCCAGAAGCCAGGAAAGTAAAGGTTTCTCTTTTTTTCTTTTTATTTTTCAAGCTTTTGAATCCATTTTCAAATAGATTTTGAATTCCTTTTGAATTTAAACAAAAACCAATCAACTCAACAAAAAGTATGCACCAGCATGAATGCTCAAGCATGTATCTATCTTTGATGTTGATTTTATTTTTATAAATTTATTATTTGGCCTATGTTAAATGCTCACATAAATAAAAAAAATAAGTCAATTTAGTTAATTTAAATTCATTCAAATTTTAGGGTGTTACATTTATGCTTTCTCATCCATATCATGTTTAATTCCTTGCAATGCATCCATGTCACTTGCATCTAAAAAGAAAAAAATAATATATATTTCTCTCACCATGATCATGCTCTGTCATCTCTAATTGAGTAAATCTCTATAGTGCTTTCATGCTACCTTTGTTTGCTAAAGTATGCTTTGGTTTGAAAGTACTACAATTGGGTACTTCCAAAGGCTTTTAATATAAGCGTGGTGCTTAGGTTAAATAGTCTTCCTTAATTAAATTAAACATGGAGTCTAGTTTGGTTATTGAACTAAAAATTTGCTTGTGTAGACATTGGTTATTTTTGTCCGACTAACCCCTGCAGAAAATGCTCAAATCCAATTCGGGTAAGTCAAGAGATAAACTCACATCAGAGATGAAGCAAGGCATACAATGAACTCCAAAGACTTTGCACAAAAGCCACGGTTCATTCATCATTGACGGAAGAACTGTAAGTATCAAAGATCATTCGCCATGTCTATTGTAGCAAGTTACATTTGCCTTGAACCATGCTAGAATGCAGCAAACAAATAGAATTTGTTGCAAAACATAAAAAAATAAATCTATGCTAAAGTGATTAAAAACCATCTCTTTGTTAGCATAAATGAAATTCATATGAATTGTGGATGACAACCCGTACTTTAAAATTGTTGCAATCCTTCGGGTATGTGTCCACTAACATTTTGCAGGAAAGAATCCACGCTATGCCTGTTCAAGGTTTTGCATGAACCTTCCAAATCGCCACTTCAATGATGGAACAAAGAAGGAGACGAGAGTGCCACATGAAGGTCCAAACATATATTTTTATGTAAAAGAAAATAAAATAAAAAATATGGACACATGAAGGTCCATTATAGAAAAGGGAAAAGAAAAAATGTGAGCACATGAAGGCTCATGCTTAGTTAAAAAAACAACACATGTTCCTAGGACAAGTTCCCTTCGGGTATTCTTGGTCACTAACAATTACAGGTGAAGATTTAAAAACAAAGGATGAACAATGTCTAAGGACATGGAGTTACAACACACTCTGAGGGACGTTTCAACAATTACACTTGACTTTAAGTGTCTAGCGACAGCAAGGTCAAGCTTGGGGGAGGAAGGCCGATGACTCCTCCGAAGATGAGCCAACAATGCTCTTCCTCCTCTCAAGCTCCCATCACTCTAGCACGCTGGTTTGCAATCCCTCCACTCATAATTACTTTCTCTCTATAAGTTTGAATGTTTCTACAACCTACATACACAAAAATCAGGCTTAAGATGAAAAATAAAATTAATTCTATAGAGAAGAAGTAATGCGCTAAGCTAATTAAAATGTTCAAACTAACTTTTCTATAGCATACAAAGTGACATTTAGCTCAGTGGGAACTCTACCCTTAATATTGTTTTGTATATTCCTTTGGGTATGTGTTGTCCGCTAATGCTTTGTAGGAATAAAACAACAAGGGGAACAAAAGGCCTGAAAAAAAGATGGTGTGACAAAAGGATGTGAAGAAGAAGTGCAACATAGAGAATCTATTCATGAACAAGATACACAACCAGTCAAGTAATTAAGGCAAGCTTCAAAGAAGGAAAAGACAGCCACAAGTCATCAACCCTTCATCACACTCCAATGATAAAGGTAACTTCTCAAGGTAAGTGGTCATTCCTTAAAAAAAACTTTTTCTTGATTCTGGTATGCACATAAATGAAGAATAAAACATGTTTGAGTTGCAATCTTACTTGATCTATCCTGATTAACTCAACATATTTGGCTCTTTAAACTTGTTCATAGAACCTCTCTCTTGATTTCATAGTAATAAACAAATGAGTTAAAATATTGCATATTTTATCTTTGGAAGTTGATTGTCATGATCATATAAAGTTTGATACATTTTGCAAAGATGGACAATCCTTCCATGGGTTAAGCACTTCCACTCTTTCAGTCATATGTGTTCAAATGCTACATTCATCCTCACCCTTTTGATCCTACCACCCATGTTATAAATGAACAAAATACATAAACATTAATCCGATCATGTTCAATGTGCTTAAACTAAGGTTAGAGAACAATAGATAGGGTTTTGGTTCTATTGGTGTTTTATCACCAACAGGGCCCATGCACTTGATCTCTACCTTGTCTTTGCAAGAAGGACACAATTTGAGCAAAATGTAGGGGTTGATCCTACAAGTGAAAGATTTGAACTTGCACCATGCACACTGAGCAAGAGGCTGCCAGCTTCCACTATTAAAGCTTCACTTCAAATTACTGGGCGAGCAAAGAACATGGGTGACACCATCCTCAGAATCACCATCTCAAGAGATGCCATCATCAAGAGCTTCACCTTTGGGGTCACATGATGCACCTAAGGAATGAATTTGCTGAGAGTCCTGTTCGGAGGACTTGAATCACCGAACCTTCGCCAGTGAGGTAAACTTGGTAGTTATCCATATCTTTTTTTTACCATTGCATTAATTATTTTCTTGTTAGCATATTTATTTCCCACATTATCATAATTAACTCATGTTGCATATTTACTTTGCTACTTCTGCATTAGAAAAGAAAATAAAAATATTTTGCATTGCATCCTAAAAATGTGGAGTGCCTATGTGAATAATTCTGTGGCATTAAACCCGCATGGATATTCACAGTGGTGGCATAAAAATAAAAATAAATATGCATTCATCTTGTTGCATTCTCTTGCATTATAAAAACCCAAAAATAATGAGAAAGAGATCATGTTGAAATTCTACCCAAAAGAAGAAATCATAAATGGGAGAGCTCTAGGCAATCAAGACCTAGGTGGCTAACCACTAAAGCTTAATCTGTTCCACAAGTTTTGTTGTCTATTTGAGTTCCATAGGATCAAGAGAGCTGGCAAATAAGGAGACATTCTATCTACTGTTGGAGCGCTGCCTCAATAGTCATCAACATCAATGCTCCAATAGAGGAAGAACATCTTCGCTCCTAGTTTGCTACACGCAAGAATGAACGACTATGTCAACATCCAGCTTGGGGGAGTGCATCCCCCATGTATCCCGATAAATATTCTTTGTCCCTTTACAATTTGATCAACTTTGCTTTGCTAGTATTTCAATAAATAAAAAAGATGCATAACCATAAAACCAAATAAATAATTTCCTTCGAGTTATATATATGTTTTGTGTGATCTTTAAAGTTTGAAATAAAGTATAAAAAAAGTGAGAGTGTACAAAGGTATTGCTTGACTAATAAAAAGAACTCTGAAGATAATCATTTTGCATGAAAATGATGAATAGTTGCTCTACCGTAATTCCTTTCAAGTACCTAGTTTTCAACCTAGAATTCTCCCAAATTTTGGATACAATTGATCTGACCTAAGATTTACTCTAAACTTAAAACTCGTGGGTTGCATATGCTTGATCTAAGTCTAGGTAATTGACGGATACGATATGAGAAGGTCTGAGCTGCTATTTATCTTGTTCCTAGTGACACTAGAGTTTTGGAGATTTATCTTTTTGAAAACTTAAAAATATCACATGATGAGTTCCTTGTATGACAGAGCTTGAATTCCTATCACAGCCATATACATGCCAAGTAGCCTAGGAAAACTTTTACATTTATGCTGCTTGCTTTGCATTGAGTTTTGTCAAGCTTTGTTGACCCTTAGAAACTTGTCATGCTTTTAAAATCAAGATCATGTACACTCTCCACCAAATATGCTGCTTCCACTCTAGAAGTACGCAACCACATGTCATTCCATCTAGATCCACCCAAAAATGTTCTACTCCTACACTGGGAGTGAACACCAAAAACATCTTAGTTATCCATCTACCTAGTCACTCCAATGCCATCCAATAAAGCTCCAATGTTCTTGTTGTTATCTCTCAAAATTCCTTTGCAGAAAGAGGCTTGGGTTGTTAGAAAAAAAGAGAAGAAAATAAATGGACAAGTGTCCAAGAATAAATGGGAGCAAAAGCTACCCGCTCAAAAAAAAAGAAAAAAAAAGAAGAAAAAAAGAGAGATAGAGTATGCAGCCCAGGTTCTCTCCACTTTTTCCAAAAATGAGAGGTATGTTTCCAAGGAGCAAAAGTAGAATTAGGCTTTCACCCTTGCCACTATACATAACCACTCCACATATATCCACACACATGCACATCTTGATTTGATTGTATGACTTGTTTCTCTGGATCCATTGTTTGACTTTACAATATATGCTTTGCAAGTATGTATGTGTTGTCTCCCCACCTATGAGCTCCACATAAGCCTTTAGTTTTAGGATGAGAGAGAAGGCATAATGTTACTTTGCCTTAACATAAAAATACCATATATTCTGAGAGAAGGCAAAACACCATTATTGCCTTAGTAAAGATCCATAAATACCACATATTGAGAGACCTAAGAGAGTCATACAAAGGAATCTCTGAGTTTTATTTTGAAAACTAACAAAAACTCTAGAATGAAGGTTGATCAAAGAACTCGAGACATAGTGCTTGATTTGATCGTTCTGTCTTTCAATTGCTCAAGACCCAAGTAAAAGCTAAGAAGCCCCATGGTTGAAGGTAATATGGGTAAGTTTGAAAGTCAGTTTAGTTTATTCTAATTCGGAGGAGAATTCTTGTTTGAATGCATGTGTACTTTGAGGTGTGAAAGCATTGTAGCAACTCCAGATCCATTGCTGAGTTTAGCTTTGCTCAGGGACAAGCAAAGGTTAAGCTTGGGGGAACTTGTTGATGCTCATTAAACTCCAAATATAACCATCAACTATTGCATGAAATGATAAGAAATTGATCACAAAGTGTAGTTGTAGGGTTTGCTACTAACAAGTTCCATGAGTTTTGGTGATCTCTGTTGTTTTGCAGGACATTTAATTTGTCACCAAGAAAAAGTATCTTAAATGATGAGTTGGAGTACACCATTGCATAGAGCTCGTCGCGCTAATCGAAACGGATATATTATTTGCTATTTTTGGAGGCCAGAATAAAAAGATAAGAATTTTGCAAATTAAAAATGGCGTTGACGTCACTGATGACGTCAGCACCCCAGCAGTCGGCCGGCAGCAGCTGACAGCGGGCCACAGCGGGGCCCAGCTGCCCTTGGTGCATGCAGCAGCTGTCCCCGTGGGGGGAACCAGCGTCCTGGCCGGCGAACCCGCGGGCGACACGTGGCCTAGGCGGGGCGCACGAGCGCGCGTCCGTGCGGCCGCAGGCGGGAGGCGGGGCTGAGCCCGCTCGCTCGGTTCAGCCGGGCTGAGAGAACACGTGGCGTGCGAAGAGTGGCCAGGCACGGTCCGCTCGGTCTGGGAGCGGTTGGACTGGCCGAACCACCGGTTCGCCTACCCAGGAAGCCCAGATTTCGTCCAGTAAACACAGAACAGCGCGTATCACGCCGGTTCGGCTCCAGTTTGAGGTCCAAACGTCCGGTTCTTCTCTGGTTTTCTGCGCAGATTGCCTGGGAATATTATTTGCGAGATCCCCATGATCTCCACCGCCCATTAAGGTCGGTTTGATCCGATGGTGGGCATTAATTTTGATGCGGATCGATGACGTGGCAGTTCTTGCCCCCTACTCCACCTCGGGCTATATAAGGACGTCCCCATCAGCTCCAGGGGTCATGCTCTCATTCAGAGGGAGAGGTGTCCCATGAAAGGATGACCTCTACTCTCCATGTTAGACTTTTCAATGTAGTAGATTAGTTTTAGTCGAGAGTTAGGGAGAGCGGAGCTACGCTCCGATTCCGAAGATGTCTTCAGAGATTTGGTATGTTTCATATCTCACCTTTGTAAGACTTGTGCTTTAATATATATTTATCTTCTCTAAGTACTTTTATGCCCTTTATGTGATCGTTTAGTATAGTTGTTATACTTTAGCATGGGATCTCCGCTCGTATTGAGTGCTCTAGTTATAGCGCATAGCTAGGGTAGTAATTGATAGTGTAGACATGGCGTCTAGACTAGAGGTTACCTGAGATTGCGCCCAACCTTACGGATAGTGGTAGCCCCAGGGGTGACAGCTCTGTTGGGCCTTTGTAATCCACCACGTTAGGGTTGGTGTTCGTAGAGCTTTTGGTAGCCTTCCCCCGACTACCTCTTCCTAGTTTTCTCGAGAGTCAGAAAGGTACTGCTGCTCCGAACTATTATTGTGTGATTGCTATATTTATCTATCCTTTGTTAACTTAAAACCCAAGTACTAGAGAAGTATATAGGAACCTTGATCTCTCCCGTTGTCCTCTCGCTTTAGTTACCTACTCATTTATCATAGATTTATCCTGTGTGTTATTATGCTTCACTCTTATCATTTACTATTTACCCCTCACTTTAGTCTAGTTGCTTTACTAAATTATTAGATACATGATGGTGAATTATTAAATTCTTTAACCCATGCTTCCCTGTGGTAAAATATAAATAACGATACCTAGAATACTCCCGGTAAAAAAGCTACAATGGTATTTTGTGCGCTTGCGGAATCCTTCATATTCTATTTGCACTTAATAAATACCAATAGTGGTTTAAACCTCCGCTCTCCGTGGTGGCTTTTTTGTGGCTACACCCCCATGGGACATGTTTCATCTCCAGCGACTATAGCCCAGACCTTTGGCCTTGGGGGGGATGTTACGAGATTTCATACGATATCTCCCCTTTTGCCTTGGGCTAAGCTGTTCATCACCGTGCCGTAGGTTTCTTCTCCTCTCCCACTGCCTCTGACCGTCTGCTGGTGCCTCAATTTTAATGAGTTTTCATACCATATCTTCTCCCGACCTTGCTGCCTAAAGAGACCCCTGCCTCCATGGCTATGGTTCTGGCTTTGGATAGTATTCTGCCTCCTTCCCCCTTGCGCTCTATGCTGACTGAAGCTTTAGGGTGCAAGTTGAGCCTGTTTTATAGTGGCTGGAGATATGTGTGGTGCATTTAAGTAGTGAGTGGTTGTTGAATTTTAATTGTTTGATATCAGTGGTGTTTGAAACGTATCTAAGCTTTTAAAGCCGATATCTCGCTTGGGTTAATTGTCTCTTTTGAGATCTTTTGAATTGAGCGAGTCTGATGCCTGTATGACAGGACTTTGTTAGACTTTTTAATTCCCTACCTACTTGAGGATAGGCATTATTGCTTTTTGACGGCGGAGGCCTTTTTACTGGCTCCAGTGCCATAGAATTTTTCCCTAGATGTCTGAGGTTGGACAGGTCTTTGTCAAGGGCAGAGGCCTTTTTGGCCATAGAGGTCGTTTCAAATTGCCAAAGCCTGTGGCTAGCATTTTGAAGGGACCTCCACTTGGTTTTTGTTTACCGAATATTGTGGCGCCAAGGCTAGCCGCTTTCGGTTTCTAGACTTTTCGAGAGTTCTTTTGGGGAATTACCTCTTTATATTTCTAGAGGATTTTTACACTGATCCTGCCTCGTTAAAAACCTCACCTCCGCTAGGAGTTCCCCTATGAGGAAAAGAGTACAGGCCCGTTTACATTGTTTTGAATTTTGAAAAAAGAAGAACTAAAAGGTGAAATAGGAGGGGCCTCCATTTATATTTTACGGAGGTTGCCCTTTTTACAAATTTATCTAGATGTAGAATCTGCGGAGGCTGTCAATATTCCATGTGTGAGTTGTTGTGACACCTTCGCCATCAGTCAAGTAGAATGAGCCTGGGCAGTCTGCTGCCATTGCTATGTATGGGCCTTCCCACTTTGGCTGTAGTTTTCCTACATGTTCTGCGTTTGGCTTTCTCCTAAGCACAAGGTCTCCGGCCTTTATGTTTTTCCTTACCACTTGGGCATCTCTCCATTTCTTTGTATGAGATTGATATTTTGTGATGTTTTCGACTGCTTCCAGTCTTGTGCCTTCTACTATTTCTTTTGCATATTCTTCATCTTGCATCATTGACTGCCTTATTGTTCGGAGGCTTTCATGCTTGATTTCCTCCGGCATCATGGCCTCTTCACCATACAACAGCTTGAATGGTGTGAATCATGTGGTTCTTGAGATTATTGTATTATGTGACTAGATGACTCTGGGTAATTCATCTACCCATTTGCCTTTGCGGAGGTCTAGCAAAGTTTTTGATATTGCTGAGAACACTACTCTGTTTGCTCTTTCAATGGCGCCATTGGATTCCGGCTGATAAACCGAGGCGAAGGCTAGCTTTGTTCCAACACTATGACAAAATTCTTTGAAGTTTTCTGAGTCAAATTCTTTCCCATTGTCTATGGTCAATATCCTTGGTACTCCAAATCTGCAAATGATGTTTTGCCAAAATAATTTTTTGAATGACTCTGAGGTTGTTTTTGTCAGTGGCTTTACCTCAATCCATCTTGTGAAATATTCTATAGCTACCACTGCAAATTTGTTTCCTCCCTGAGATGGTGGGAGTGGTCCGACTAAGTCCATACCCCATCTCTGTAATGGCTAGGTCGGAGGTATTGTTTGGGTCTCCGCTAATGGTTTGGATTGGCTTGGAGTAAAGGTTTGGCATGCTTTACATGTTTTCATAATTTGCTCTGCATCTTTTATATGTGTTGGCCAGTAAAACCCCTGCCCTATTGCCTTTGCTGATAGAGCTCTTGACCTAATGTGTGACCCACATATTCCTGAGTGAATTTCTTGGAGTAGCTCTAGGCCTTCGCCTTGTGATATGCATTTGAGTAGAGGCTGGACTACTCCCTTCTTGTATAGCACTCCCTTTATGGTTGTGTAGTTTCTTTCCCTGGCCTGCATTCTTGCTGCTTTTGCATCATCTTCTTGGTTGTTCTTTCCTACTAAGTATTCCATTATTTCTTCTCTCCAGTCTTCCTACTACAAGAACAACACTGCTTTGAATGCTTTTGATGTTTCTTTTGTTGCCGGAGACTGCAAAACTTGATAAAAGGTGTCCGGTGGCATCGGTAGATTGTTTGCCGCAGCTTTGGCTAGCTCATCTGCCTCTGTGTTTTCTGATCTTGGGATGTGTTTTAGGGTGAAGCCCTTGAACCTCCGCTCTAGGGTTTATGACCACTAATAGATATTTGGCTAACTCTGGCTCTCTTGCTGTGTATTCTTTCTCTACCTGGCCTGTGATGACATGGGAATCTATTTTGATTGTGAGGATTTTAGCCCCAAGAGCCTTTGCCTTTGTGAGTGCCAGTATTAGGCCTTCGTACTCTGCTATGTTGTTGGTGGATCTAAATTCTAGTCTTGCTGTGTATTTCAGTCGGACGCCTGAGGGTGCTAGTAGAACGGTGGAGGCTCCTACCCCAGCTTGACCCCAAGCTCCGTCTGTAAATGTTGTCCATCCTTCACCGGTAGGTTATGGCCTTGGTTCTGTCGGAGGTGTCCAGTCTACTACAAAATCAGCCAAGGTTTGAGACTTGATTGTTGTTCTGGGAACATATGTGATGTCAAACTGAGATAACTTTGTGGTCCATTTGCCTATTCTGTCGGAGGCTTCCTTATTTTTGAGTAGATCCCCCAGCGGCAGTGATGTTGGCACTGCGATTTCATGGGCTTGGAAGTAATGCTTCAGCTTTCTTGATGCTATTAGCACAGCGTAGGCGACCTTTTCCATTTCAGTATAATTTAGCTTTGCTCCAAACAGGGCCTCTGATATGAAATAGATAGTCTTCTGCACTTTGCCTGAATCCTCTGCCACCTCGTGGACTAGGACTGCGCTGACTGCATGGTCGGAGGCTGCTACATATAGCAGTAGGTGGCTGTCCAACTCTAGGATGGAGACTGCCAGTGTGTTTGCCAGATATTCTTTCAGCTGACTGAATGCCACCGACTGCTCGGTGCCCCACTCAATGTTGCCTCTGCCCCTTAATACTTTGAAGAAGGGGAGGCTACGTTCTGCTGATTTTGAAATGAATCTGTTGAGTGTTGCTATTCTTCCTGTGAGCTTCTGCACTTCTCTCTTGTTTTTGGGTTCTGCCATCGATATTATTGCTCTAGTTTTGTTAGGGTTGGCCTTGATGCCTTCCGCACTGATGATGTAGCCAAGCATTTTTCCCTTTGTGATGCCAAATATGCATTTTTCAGGGTTAAGCCGAAGACCAGCTGCTCTTAGATTGGCGAAGGTTTCTTGCAGGTTGGAGACATGGTCGCTTTTATTCTTGCTCATGACCACTGTGTCATCAACATAGGCTATGATGTTTTTTCTAGTTGTTTGTCCAGAACTGCCTTGGTCATCCTGGCAAAGGTTGCTCCTGCATTTTTCAGTCCCTCTGGCATCCTTGTGTAACAATACGTGCCAAATGGAGTAGTAAAACTTGTCTTCTCCTCATCTTCTTTTTTCATCCAGATTTGGTGATACCCCAAGAAACAATCAAGGAGAGAGAACCTCTGGCATCTTGCTGCCTTATCGATGGAGGCGTCTATCCTTGGTAGTGGGAAAGGGTCTTTCTTGCAAGCCTTGTTCAGGTCTGTGAAATCTATACACATTCTCATTTTGCCATTCTTCTTTGGTACCAATACTACATTTGCAAGCCATTCTGAGTATTTGACTTCTCTGGTGACTTTTGCATCTAGCAGTCTTTGTACCTCCGCCTTTGCCGCCAAGATCCTATCCTCTGACATTTTCCTTTGCTTTTGCTTCCTTGGTCTCATGTTTTCATTAATGTCAAGTTCATGTTCTATGACATCCCTGCTGACTCCCTGGGGTCGGAGGCTAACCAAGCGAAGATGTCCTTGTTTTTCACCAAGGTTTCCATGAGTTCTTCTTCTTCTCTGTTCAACTCTGAGCTGATGGTTATTTTTCTGTCTGGTAATTCCTTTTCAAAAGGGATCACCTTTGTTTATTCTTATCCTACCATATCTATTTTTCCTTTGGGCATGTCCGGAGGTTCTGACTCTTACTCAAGTGACTCTATTGCATTGATGTTTCTTTGTGCCCGGTAGATTGCTTTTTTTATGTTTCTGGCTTCTTTTTGGTTGCCTCGGACTATGATGGCACTGTGGAGAGCTGGTATTTTCATGCACAGATAGGCCATATGCAAAGCTGCATTGAATCTTGTTGTGAATCCCCTACCCAAGATGGCGTTGTAGGGGTAGTATAGATCTACAACATCGAAGGTTATGCACTCAGTCCTAGCGTTTGTTTGGCTTCCAAATGACACTAGTAGTGATACCTTTCCCAGTGTCTGTATTTGCTTGCCTCCGAATCCTATCAAAGCAGACTCTGAAGGTTGTAGCCGATTTCTGCTGAGCTTCATTTGGTCGAAGGTGCTTACAAAGATGATGTATGCTGAACTGCCTGTGTCAATCAACACTCTGCTTATCTCCCATGCTGCAATGTTGGCCTTGATCACCATTGCGTCTGTATGTGGGTAGCTCTCTAGCTGGAGATCTTTCTCTGTAAAGGTGATTGGTACTCTGGACCAGTCTGTGTATTTTGTTGGATCTTGGACTACTACGTTGTTGACCAGGCGGAGGTGGTCTTTTTTCTGCCTTTTCGTCCAAAACTCCATCGATGAGCCTCTGGCAATTGGTAGTATCATGCCTATTGTTGGCAATACTCCATGAGGATTGACTTGGTTTTCTGGGTTTGGCTCTTTTGGTTGTGGCAGTTGAGGATGTGGTGGTGGCGGAGGCAATTGCTATATATGTTGCTGTGGCTGCGGCAGTGGCTCAAATCTGCTTTGGATTTGTGGGGGCGGGTTTGTTTCAAGGTAGGTTATGTGGGGTGGTTTTAGATTTATGTAAGTTAGGTTTGCCTCCGCCCTATAGTTGTTTGCCGGAGGTTGCTGCGGAGGCACTAGCCGTCATACTGGTAAAAAGTTTGGGTAATAGGCGAAGGCTAAGGTTGAAGGATGTATTTGGTTTGAGTTTAGCGCTGGGTAGACTGGGCAGCACTGCTGATGACCAGTTGTGAAGGTGCTGTTGACCTCTCTGGCATTCTGCTGTAGTAGAGGTTGGGCAATCTGCTTGTTTTTCATCCTTTCCTGTGTCTCTTTTGTCTCCAGACAATCTTTGGTGCTATGCCTGGTGTTTTCGCCATGAAAGACGCAATATTGTTTGTGTTGCTTCTGCTTGTGATTTTTATTCCAATTTTGGCCTTGATAGCCTTGACGACCTTGATTCTGTGTTTGGGCCTCTGGCGCTGCTGGCACTATGAGCTACCCTTGGTCTGGGCTAAACTGGCCCTCCACATTGAATACTTGGTGACCTTGACCTGGCTTCTGATTTGATGTATTTTGATTTGTATTGCCCTTCTGAGAATTCTTATTAGTGTTCTATTGCTTGTTCTGCCCTTGTTCCTCTAGCCTTTTCCAGAGGTCATTATCTGACCTGCAGTATTTCTCAAATTCTTTATACAACTGCTATATTATGGTTGGTTTCTTTCTTGCTAGATGGGCTGCAAATGGACCAATGCGGAGGCCTTTGATTGCTGCTTTGATGGCTATTTCATCTAGGACGTCTGGTGCCTTTGCCTTCAGCTGTACAAATTTCTAGAAGTAATCAAAGAGTGCCTCCCCTTGATTTTGCTTGCGCTGAAATAGATCTGTAGAGGTTAGAGATTGCGCAGTGAATCCTTTGAAGTTTGCCAATATTTTATCCCGGAGGTTTTTCCAAGAATAGATTGTGCTTGGTTTGAGCATAGAGTACCAGGCCAATGCATCACCCTCAGCTACGATGACTGAAAGGATCAAGATGCCCAAGAGGGGGGGTGAATTGGGCTAATTCTAAATTTTCTAGCAATAATTAAATCCTACGGTTAGCCCAATTAACCCCTTGTGCCTAGAAAAGTGTTTCAATTAAACTAACGCACAACAGACTTGCAACCTATGTTCCAAACCTACTCTAGCATGGCAATTCTATGAATGTAAAGACAAGTATTGAATTGCTCAAAGTAAATGCTCAAAGTAAATAGAGAGAGAGGAACGCGGCGATGTTTTGCCGAGGTATCGGAGAGTCGCCACTCCCCACTAGTCCACATTGGAGCACCCGCAAAAGGGTGTAGCTCCCCCTTGATCCACGCAAGGATCAAGTGCTCTCTACAGGTTGATTCTTCGACACTCCATCGCGGCGAATCACCCAAAACCGCACACAACTTGAGTTGGGTCACCCACAAGCTCTGCCGGGTGATCACCAAGCTCCCAATCACCACCAAGCCATCTAGGTGATGGCGATCACCAAGAGTAACAAGCACGAACTCTCACTTGACCACGCGAAGCCTAATGAGAACGGTGGATGCACACTTTGCTACTCTTGATTCACTAATGAGGCTACTCTCTTGGATTCTCAAATCTCAATCACCTCACTAGGACCTTGCTCTTCTTGGCACTCACAAACATGTTTCTTAGCTGTTGGAATGAGCAAAAGTAACTCCACACACGAGTGGAGCTTCTATTTATAAGGCAGCCTGAAAAACGAACCGTTATGAGCTTCTACGGGGTGACCGGACGCTCCGGTCATGTTGACCGGACGCTCCGATCAGTTCAACCAGCATTCTAGTGTTTAAGTGTTGACCAGACGCTGTCAGGGTCCGGTCACCGCTGACTGGACACGTCCGGTCACATTAAACCCTCACTGGATGCTTACTGTACTCGACCGGACGCTGAACCCCCAGGGTCCGGTCAGCACTGACCGGACGCGTTCAGTCACAGATTCCCTTCTTTGGAACCTTACTGGAGTCGACCGGACACTGCATCTCAGTGTCCGGTCACTTGACCTCTCTAGCATCCGGTCACACCGAACGCAGTCTCTTGATCAAATGAACTGACCGGACCCTGCGGCTAGTGTCCGGTCGCACCAGAGCCAGCGTCCGGTCAGCATTTGACCCTCCATTCACTTCCAACTCTCAAACATATGTGAATAAAGTTTGCTCCAAAGGATCTTAGGCATATTGAGGAGCTATCTAGTGCTAGTTTTAACAAGTGTGCACCACACCTAACTCACTAGACTCACTAGGTCAAGCTACCCGTCCATACCCCCCTTAATAGTACGGCCAAAGGAAAAACAAAGTCCTAAACTACTCTAAGTATCTCTCCAACTCTAATCGACACTTAGAACTAGTCATCCTTAACCTTGTCGTCCATCCTTTGAAAACCGAAATGATTTCCATCGTAGGGGCATGACCACCTCGATTGCCCAATCGATCTCCATTACCATGACCTAACTTAATTGCCTCTACAAAACACACGTTAGTCATAGTAATCTTGTATTGTCATTAATCACCAAAACCCAACTAGGGGCCTAGATGCTTTCAATCTCCCCCTTTTTGGTGATTGATGACAATACCACCTCGAGTATGTGAAAGAGTGAGGTTTTTTTACGGGCTTGGTTCATATAAGCTTTTGTCGATGAGAACAAAAGAGTTAGGCAAGCTTATATGACCCAAGCCAACACAATGTACTCAAAGGATATGAATTAAGCAAGAGTACAAGAAATAAAGCTCATTTGCATCGGAGTATAAACGCGGAAGCAAAGGCAAATGAGCATAACACAAGTGATATGACATATAAATAATGTAAAGTAGAGAGCACACATGTCATATATCACAATCACGTAGATATCACTATCACATAGATATAATAGTATGCATGAAAGTAACACACGAATGCATAATAGTAATAGTGTATCACACAAATAAAACTCCAAATGTATATAATAAGCTAATACTAGATAACTAGCTCCCCCTAAATGTCGCTCCCCCTGAGTCTACATACTCGAACCCTCTCCCCCTTTGGCGTCAAACACCAAAACCTAAGGGTCGGTTAGTGGGGCTACAGCTGACGAGCCAGGCGCTGAAGTATGTGGAGCAAGATGAAACTGAGCGCCATCATCATCTGACCCTGAGCTCTGTACTAACTGACCCTCTATGGCTGGAAGCGACTCTAAAGCGGTCTGGGTCTGAGCTCAGGTAGGTGCTGCTTGTGATGCTGCTAGGACGTCTGTCGTAGGATCTGAAGAGGCGACAGACGAAGGGAGCCTCTGAGTAGTCACGGTGACAGGGGCTGCTGTAGAAGGACCAGTGGTATGCATATGAGGTGGTGTAGGCATGCCGGTCAACTCGCTGAAGGATGCTCCAGGACTCCTGGAGACTGACGTGTCAGGCACAAATAGCGAGGAAGACTAATTCGGTGAGAGGCCCGTATGATATGGTGTGAACTGCGAGGCAACCACTAGTGAGGACAACCACTGGGACACCTGAACTGTGGGTGAAGCAAACAGAGCTGGAGGTTGTCCCTGACTCTGAAGCCCACTGGGCTGTACTGCTGGAGTCGTCGTGGTGGTGGCAGGCTAAGCAAGCTGGGGCAAAAACTATGGCTGTGGGGCCCTAAGTGCTGTTACTACATGTTGCATAAATCTCATAAGCTGCTGCTGCATGAGTAACTGCTGCTGATGCATCTACTACTGCTGCTGCTGCCGCTGGAACTCGTCCTAACGAGCCTGAAACTATGCAAAGTTGGCAACGATCTCCTGTGACTGTCGTGCCTGATCCTGCTGCATCCGCTCAAGAATAGCAATCAAGGCGGGGTCCATCTACAGTGCAGGTGGAGCTGAGCTAGAACTGCCGGCCTCTGCATCATGTTTGCGTGGAGGCATATGAGGAATTGGTAGATAGTCATCATCCGAGCTATCACTAGACTCTGTCACCTCCTGCTATGCCTCAAGCTGCTCCTCCTTAGTAGTGGCTATGCCTCTGATAATCTCGTCCTACTGAGCTACTGACTCTAGAACATCTGGACGATGGCTAGGCTAAGTGGGTGCCTATGGTGTGCTGTGCCTGATCCTCTGTGCCATATTATAAGCCGGAAACTCTATGGTGGCACCTTTGTACTTAGCAACCATCTCTAGGGGCCTAACCTGCACAGACTTAAGCATCAGGAAAGTGATCCAATGTGCATATGGGAGCTGCCTGCGACCCTTGAAGCCCTCAGCTATAGTATCCTCCATCTCTGATAGAAGGAGGTCCCAAATGTCGAACATGGTCTGCTGCATCAGGGCATTGAGAAGCCAGAGCTGTAGGCGAGTCAGACCCTCTCTGTATCCCAACCTAGGAAGTAGTGTCCTCCTGATGATAGCCTCTAGAACTCGAGCTATAGGAGTAAGGTCACTGGGGTTCCTCCTCGACCCCTCACCAAATGGCTCCTTGAAGTAATGGCGCATAAGATCTGTAGGGGGCACCATCCCTCCATGAGGACGCCTGGGAGGCTCCTGCTATCCATAATAGACCTCATGCAATCTGATAGGCTGATCCTGTAGCCTCAGTATCTCCCGGGCCCTGAAACTCATCACCCTGTAGTCTCTGCCGTTGAATGCAAAGTGTATGAAGTTATGCTGCGGGTCAACGTAGAGTGAAGCATAAAACTGCCGAACCCAAGACGGTACATGCAGTCCAGTCCGGCCAATTAGATCTGTCAGCCCCGGCAAATATGACAAGTAGGGGCGGATATGCTCTCCGGCTACTGCCACAATAGACTCTATACTGCATACCCGCTGAGATCTGAACACTGCCCCATTGTTGAGATAAGCATTGTAGAAATCCTCCTGCAGTGGCGTGTAGAAACTCTTAGCTGCTCTCTCATCCCTCCTCAGAGGGAACCACACCTCAAACTCAACAAACCTTAGCTGCCAAACCTGCCTAGCCATGGCGGCCCTAAAGTCAAGATGTACCACTGGAGGCGGACCCTGTGGTCTAGGCAGTGGGCGTGAACCCCTGCGCTGTGTAGCTGGCCTCGGTGGAACTATAGCACTGGTACAACCAGAGCAACATAGCTAGGGTGCCTGCTCGGTCTCCTCAGCCTGCTGGCCCTCCTAAGTCTCCTGAGCTGGTTGAGGCTCTGCTGGTGGGGGCTGCTGCTGTGGCTCCTACTGAGACTCCCCCTGAAGTCGAGGCTCCTCAATAGCCAATCGACGTCCTACCATCATGACAGTCCCAGGTGGACCACCATGACGACGCTCAGCCTCCTCAACTATTGCCCTCTGTGCTGGTGTGAGCTGTGGATCTACAATGACAACACCACTACGAGCACCGCCTCTCTTGGCATGCTCTGCGGCCTCAGCAACTACTGCTGCTCTCACTGTCTCTGCGTTGGGGTACTTGCACTTCTTAGATGTAACCTGCTTCGTCGCCTTGCCTTTGGTTCCTATGGGCAAGCGAGGTGGGGGCCTCTGATCGTCATCTCCTAGACCACCACCAACGTTCTTGGTGCGAGCCATCTGATCTGACAAGAGAGAAACTGTCGCCGACAAGACCAACTGTCAAACTAAAACTCCCAAGGCTTGGCCTCGATCCGTACTCATGAGCTTGGCTTCGAGTTAACTGACAACTGCCACAAGAACCTCAATGGCACCGACTCGCTGCACGATGGAATAGATGGATATACAAATAAATACAATATATCTAATAGATCCGAAAACCCTAGGAAGCAAGCAATGTAGGTACGAAATTGAAGCGACAGGCATGCTACCTGACGATCCGCGATTCGAGAAAAGAAGAGACGTCACGTGGGGAACCTCGGAACCGGCTAGGGTTAGGGTTTGTGAAGCACTTCGATGAATCGGCAGCCCTGGATGATTTAGGTCAATGCATTGAAAATTGAAAGGTTCAAGATCAAGCAAAGAGGATGCTATGGCCTTACCAACGAGGAGGCAGGGCTAGGGCATGGTAGGTGCGGGCTAGGATGGCGCTCGGTGCTCGGGAGCCGACGGCGGCACACGCGGGCGACAGAAGATGGCGTGGCGAGGTGCTTGGCGTGGGCAAGAGCAGGGCGGACAGTGGTGAGTGACTACGGTGGCGCGTGGCTACAGTGGCGCAGGTGGCGGCGACGGTTCAGCATGGGACAGCGACTGCGTGAAGACGATGGCGTGGGTAGAGGCAAGCGCGGCAAGCTCTTCGGCGATTTGGGACTTGCGGTGGCTAGGGTTAGGTTAAACGGCGAGAGATGAATCAGGTTATATGAGGATCCCCTCGTGACAGCAATGGAAATAGAGTTAAGAGACCTAATGCCGCACGAGATCCACTGACCGGACGCTCCGGTGGTAGCGATTGGACGCTACCACCCAGCGTCCGATCGATTCCAGAGAGGTCCAATTCCTCTGGAATCGTGACCGGACGCGTCCGGTGGTCCATGACCGGACACAGGCAGGGTCTGGTCAGCTCAACCTGTTTCTCCTTCAAAAGACCAGACACTGGATCCCTTCCTGACCGGACGCACAAGCGCAGTGTCCGGTCACTCCTTCAGCTTCTGTTCACCTCCTATGAACGGACCGGACGCTGAACAGCAGCGTCCGGTGCAGCGTTCGGTGGTCCTTTTTCCAGCAAATCTTCAATGTTCCTTCGCGCTGCCTGTTCCCAATCAAGTCCCAACTTGAGTAAGATCCAAATAAACACCAATTGGGACTGATGTGAGTGACCTCTCTCAAACCCTCATATTTTTCAAAATATTTTGCCTTAGGCTATAATTCTTTTTTAAGAAAATAGGCAATAAGGGGGCAAATGGAATAAAACGACAAAACAACATCCATGCATATGCAATACTTGTAAGTAAATCTAGTTGCTTGTCAAGTTTGATCCAAGGTTAAGCTTCTTCACACGCTTTTTGGCGGTTATCTTAACTATGTTAGACAAGCCCTATATGCATTATCAAAATTTAAACATGTTGTATATTACAATGAATGCAAGGGACAACACAAACTCAATTTTTAGTGAAGTTACTAAAATCAAGTACATTGAGCTCATTCCACAATCTACAAAATGTAGCTTCATCTAGCGGTTTAGTGAAGATATCCGCTAATTGATCTTCAGTTCTCACACCTTCTAGTGATATATCATTTTTAGCAACATGATCTCTTAGAAAGTGATGGCGGATATCTATGTGCTTGGTGCGAGAGTATTGAACCAGATTATTTGCAAGTTTTACCGCACTTTCATTGTCGCACAAAAGAGGTACCTTTTCTAGAACTACACCATAGTCTAGCAAAGTTTGTTTCATGTATAAAATTTGTGCACAACAAGCACCCGCGACAATGTATTCTGCCTCGGCGGTGGACAAGGCCACACTATTTTGTTTCTTGGAGGACCAAGACACAAGTGATCTACCAAGCAAATGGCACCCTCTGGATGTGCTTTTTCTATCAACTTTGCAACCGGCATAATCCGAATCGGAATAGACAACTAATTCAAATATAGCTCCTTTGGGATACCAAAGGCCAATGCTTGGTGTGTGCTTAAGGTACCTAAGGATTCTTTTTATGGCAATTAAATGTGTTTCCTTAGGACTAGCTTGAAATCTAGCACACATACACACACTAAACATGATGTCAGGCCTAGATGCGGTCAAATATAACAAGCTACCAATCATGGAACGGTAGAGAGTTTGATCAACCGGGTTACCTCCCTCATCTAGGTTGAGATGTCTATTGGTAGGCATTGGTGTCTTGATTGGCTTACATTCATCCATCTTGAATCTCTTGAGAAGATCTTTTGTGTATTTCTCTTGAGAGATGAAGATGCCTTCTTTCATTTGCTTGACTTGAAAACCAAGAAAGAATGTAAGCTCACCAATCATTGACATCTCGAACTCCTTCGACATCAATTCACCAAATTCTTTGCATGAGTCTTCATTTGATGATCCAAAGATGATATCATCAACATATACTTGACAAATGAAGATATGCCCATCAAGCTTCTTGGTGAATAGTGTGGTGTCGACCTTCCCAATGGTGAAGCCCTTCTCAATGAGGAAGTCCCGAAGGCGCTCATACCAAGCTCTTGGGGCTTGCTTAAGCCCATATAACGCCTTGGACAACCTATAAACATGATTAGGATATCTAGGGTCTTCAAACCTAGGAGGTTGATCAACATAGACTAGTTCATTAATAAAGCCATTTAAAATGCACTTTTCACATCCATTTGATATAGTTTCATTTCATGATGTGATGCATATGCAAGAAGGATATGGATGGCTTCTAATCTTGCAACCGGTGCAAAGGTCTCTCCAAAATCTAAACCTTCAACTTGAGAGAACCTCTTTACAACTAGTCTTGCCTTGTTCCTCACAACAACACCTTGATCATCTTGCTTATTGCGGAACACCCACTTTGTTCCAATGACTCTTGCACCTTTTGGTCGCTCTTCAAGAGTCCAAACTTCATTGCGAGTGAAGTTATTCAACTCTTCATGCATGGCATTGATCCAATCTAGATCTTTAAGAGCTTCTTCTACCTTGGTAGGCTCATAGCAAGAGACAAAAGAGTGATGAGCAATAAATGAAGTAAGTTTTTTAGATCGAGTCATTACACCCTTTGATGGACTCCCTATGATGAGATCTTGTGGATGATCTTGTAGGAGAGGTGTACTTCTTCTATTGACCACTTGAGGAGGAGGTTGTGGAGCATCAACATCTTGTGCTTGTACCACCATTTGCTCATGGGAGATATGAGTATCTTTATTTTCTACTCTCCCATCTTTTTCACCATCTTGTGGCACACTTGATGAAGAAGGTTGATCAATGACTTGTACATCATCTTCATCATCTTTTGGCTTGATGTCTCCCACCGAAATATTCTTCATAGCCTCCCTCAATGGTTCATCACCTACATCATCAAGATTCTCATGTGCTCCTCGGGAGCTGTTAGATTCATCAAATTCCACATCATATGTTTCTTCAACCAAGCCGGTGGCATGATTAAATACTCTATATGCTTTGGACTTTGATGAGTAACCAACAAGAAAACCAATATCACAACGTCTTTGGAACTTCCCTAGGTGTTGCCGCTTCTTGTAGATGTAGCATTTGCAACCAAACACCCTAAAGAAGGAGACGTCCGGCTTCTTCCCATTGAGCAACTCATAAGGTGTCTTGCCAAGGAACTTTTGAAGGAATAGGCAATTTGATGCATAGCATGAGGTGTTGATTGCTTCCGCCCATAGAGCTTCGGGGGTGTTGTACTCATCTAGCATTGTTCTTGCAAGAGTGATCAAAGTCCGGTTCTTCCTCGCAACTACACCATTTTGTTGAGGAGTATAAGTTGCGGAGACTTCATGCTTGATCCCATCTTCATCACAATAGGCTTCAATGTTTGTGTTGTCAAATTCTTTGCCATTGTCACTTCTTATCTTCTTGAGCTTCACTTCAAATTCATTTTGAGCTCTCTTGGCAAACTTCTTGAAGCAAGATGCAACTTCGGATTTGGCATGAAGGAAGAATACCCATGTATACCTTGAATAGTCATCAACAATCACAAGACAATAGAGATTCCCTCCCAAACTCTTCTATGTTGTTGGTCCAAATAAATCTATGTGTAGGAGTTCTAGCACTCTCGTGGTTGACATGAAAGCTTTGGTTGGATGAGTATTTGCAACTTGCTTGCCGGCTTGACATGCACTACAAAGCTTGTCCTTCTCAAACTTCACATCCTTCAACCCTTTCACCAAATCATTCTTTATAAGCTTCTTGAGTGACCTCATCCCAACATGAGCAAGTCTTCTATGCCATAGCCACCCAAGTGTTGTTTTGGTGAATAGGCAAGTCTTCAAATTTGCATCTTCGGAGGTGAAGTCCACTAGATATAAGTTGTTGTATCTAAATCCATTGAATATCACTTGATTGTCATCTACCTTGGATACAACAACCTCCTTCTCGGTGAACAAGCATTGGAAGCCAAGATCACACAATTGTCCAACGGATAGCAAGTTGAAGCTCAATGAAGCAACATATAGCACATTGGAGATGGAATGATCATTTGATATTGCCACTTTGCCCAATCCTTTAACCTTGCCCTTTGAATTATCTCCAAATGTTATTTTCTCTTGTCCATCTACCTCTTCATCTAGTGAGGTGAACATACGAGGATCACCGGTCATATGTTGAGTGCAACCACTATCAATAATCCAATGACTTCCATCGGTCTTGTAGTTCACCTACACATAAGAGATTCAAGCTTTAGCGATCCAAACTTATTGAGGGCCCTTCACCTTCTCAACAAGTGACTTAGCCACCCAAATCTTCTTAGGCCTATTCTTGTTAGGAGGTCCTAAGAACATGACTTTCATCTTTCCACTAGAATCTTTTCTAAGCATGTAGTGAGCATTGAAAGCAAAGGGTCTAGCATGCTTGGGCAAGGGTTGTGGCGGTGGAGTTTGACACTCATGAGCAAAGTGGCCTTCTTGTCCACACTCAAAATATCTCTTTGGCTTTGCTTTGGCTTTGGCTTTAATTGTTGTTGTTGAGCTTGAGCCTTCTTCTTCTCTACACTTGCTACATATCCAATGCCACTTCTATCCATCTTCATGACGCTGTTCATAAGTAGCTCACTTTGGAGGTGCTTGCCTCTAGCAAACTTGCTCAACCCAATCTTGAGATGCTCTTTCTCCAACTTGAGCTTCTTATTTTCTTCCTTTAGAGCATCATCTTTCTTCTCTTCCTTGAGCTTCTTGTTTTCTTCTTTGAGCTTATCATTCTCAAGGATCAACTCTTTGTCATGATCAAGAGTTTCTAGCACAATGGTGTTGTGGCTTTTCATCTCTTCAAGATCTTTCATGAGCTTCTCATTATCACTCTTGAGCTTGACATACTCATCATAGTCATTGCACTCAATCACTTGCTTGCCTTTGCTACCAGATCCTTGCTCAATGCTTTCATCAATTAAATCATTACATGAAGTAGCTATATCAATCTTGACAACATGGTTAGTAGCATCATGTGGCTCATTTGGTAAAAATTCTTGAGCAATAACAAGAGTATCATGATTGATCTTAAGAGTAGTGTATTCATCTTTTAGCTTGTTGTGGCTAGTGATGAGCTCATTGTGCACCCACTCAAGTTTATCATGTTTATCTTTAAGCTCTTTCTTAGAAGATTTGAGCTCCTTGAGTTTGGATGATATAGAATCATTTGTTTCTTTGAGCTCAACATTAGCCTTTTCCAATGTATCACATTTAGCTAAGAGTGAATCATTTTTAGCATCAAGCTTTTCATTTTTAGCTCTACTATTTCTAATGATCTTAGTGTATTTTCTTAGTATTTTGACAAGATCATCATATGAAGGTGAATCATCATCATTGCTATCGCTATCACTATCATCATCACTAGCATGTTCATCATCACTACTATCATCATCATTTGATACCTTACGTTCACCCTTGTCCATAAGGCATAGGTGTGTAGAGGATGATGGCGATGGTGGCGGTGAAGATGGAAGATCAATAGCAATGGCGGCCACCTTCTCATTGTCACTATCATCATCGGATGATCCACTAGATGAATCAATGTTCGTGAGCCAATCATCGACGATGTAGGCCTTTCCACTCTTCTTCTTCTTGTAGAAGTCCCTCTTTTTGCCATCTCTCTTCTTGTATGGCTTGTTCTTTTTCTGCTCATCATCATCTTCATTGCTTGAGTCATCTTTCTTGCCCTTGTTCTTGTTCTTGAACTTGTCTTTCTTGGGCTTTGTGCATTGATGAGCTAGATGGCCAAGTTCACCACAATTGTAGCAATCCATCTCGGAGATTGGCTTTCTTCTTGAGCTAGTGAAGAACTTCTTCTTCTTGCCGTCAAACTTGATGCCACTCTTGTTTAGCTTCTTTAGCATCTTGGTGGCTTTCTTCACCATGAGAGCAAGATTTTCATCTTCATCTTCTTCATCACTTGAGCTCTCATACTCAAGTCTTGCTTTGCCCTTATCTTGGCTAGCTTTGAATGCTATGTCCTTCTCTTTCTTCTTGGTAGAGGATGATCCATCTTGTGGCGTGATGTGCATGTACATCTCATGAGCATTAATCTTTCCCAAGATTTGTGTCGGTGTAGCGGCAGAAAGATCACCTTGATGTAGCACGGTCACAATATGCCCATATTTGTCAATGGGGAGGACACTCAAGATCTTTCTCACAACGTCGGATGGTGACATTTGAGTAAGTCTAAGCCCATTGACTTCCTCTACAAGAACATTCAAACGTGAATACATCTCATTAGCACATTCTTTGGGAAGCATCTCAAATGAATTTAGCTTTTTAATCACAAGATGATAGCGTTCCTCACGCTCACTTTTGGTTCCCTCATGGAGCGCACAAACGTCTGACCATAGTGCATGGGCGTCTTTGTGGTTCCTTACGTGGTTGAACACATCTTTGCAAAGGCCTCTAAAGATGGTGTTTCGAGCCTTTGCAATCCATTTTTCATAATTAACCTCATCGCCTTATAAGTTAGTAGCATCTCGAGGTTTTAGGAAGCCTTGTGAGGCGGCTCTAAGAATACCAACGTCTAGAGCTTCTAAGTACGCCTCCATGTAGATTTTCCAATATGGAAAGTCATCTCCCTCAAAGATAGGAGGAGGTCCATCCCCGTGAGACATCTTGCTCTAAGCGGTTAAGCTTAAAAACGTGAGCACGAGGCTCCGATACCAATTAAAAGGATCAAGATGCCCAAGAGGGGGGGTGAATTGGGCTAATTCTAAATTTTCTTGCAATAATTAAATCCTACGGTTAGCCCAATTAACTCCTTGTGCCTAGAAAAGTGTTTCAATTAAACTAACGCACAACGGACTTGCAACCTATGTTCCAAACTTACTCTAGCATGGCAATTCTATAAATGTAAAGACAAGTATTGAATTGCTCAAAGTAAATGCTCAAAGTAAATAGAGAGAGAGGAACGCGGTGATGTTTTGCCGAGGTATCGGAGAGTCACCACTCCCCACTAGTCCTCGTTGGAGCACCTGCACAAGGGTGTAGCTCCCCCTTGATCCGCGCAAGGATAAAGTGCTCTCTACGGGTTGATTCTTCGGCACTCCATTGCGGCGAATCACCCAAAACCACACACAACTTGAGTTGGGTCACCCACAAGCTCCGTCGAGTGATCACCAAGCTCCCAATCACCACCAAGCCATCTAGGTGATGGCGATCACTAAGAGTAACAAGCACGAAGTCTCACTTGACCACACGAAGCGTAATGAGAACGGTGGATGCACATTTTGCTACTCTTGATTCACTAATGAGGCTACTCTCTTGGATTCTCAAATCTCAATCACCTCACTAGGACCTTGCTCTTCTTGGCACTCACAAACGTGTTTCTCAGCTGTTGGAATGAGCAAAAGTAACTCCACACACGAGTGGAGCTTCTATTTATAAGGCAGCCTGAAAAACGAACCGTTATGAGCTTCTACGGGGTGACTGGACGCTCCGGTCATGTTGACCGGACGCTCCGGTCAGTTCAACCAGCATTCTAGTGTTTAAGTGTTGACCGAACGCTGTCAGAGTCCGGTCACCACTGACCGGACGCATTCGGTCGCATTAAACCCTCACTGGATGCTTATTGTACTCGACCGGACGCTGAACCCCCAGGGTCCGGTCAGCACTGACCGGATGCGTTCAGTCGCAGATTCCCTTCTCTGGAACCTTACTGGAGTCGACCGAACACTGCATCTCAGCGTCCGGTCACTTGACCTCTCCAGCGTCCGGTCGCACCGAACGCAGTCTCTTGATCAAATGAACTGGCCGGACCCTGCGGCCAGCGTCCGGTCGCACCGGAGCCAGTGTCCGGTCAGCATTTGACCCTCCATTCACTTCCAACTCTCGAACACATGTGAATGAAGTTTGCTCCAATGGATCTTAGGCATATTGAGGAGCTACCTAGTGCTAGTTTTAACAAGTGTGCACCACACCTAACTCACTAGACTCACTAGGTCAAGCTACCCGTCCAAACCCCCCTTAATAGTACGGCCAAAGGAAAAACAAAGTCCTAAACTACTCTAAGTGTCTCTCCAACTCCAATCGACACTTAGAACTAGTCATCCTTAACCTTGTCGTCCATCCTTTGAAAACCGAAACGATTTCCATCGTAGGGGCATGAGCACCTCGATTGCCCAATCAATCTCCATTACCATGACCTAACTTAATTGCCTCTGCAAAACACACGTTAGTCATAGTAATCTTATATTGTCATTAATCACTGAAACCCAACTAGGGGCCTAGATGCTTTCAATGACAAAAGACTTTGCGAAGACGGCGTCGTCTTCGCCGGCTGAGGCTACCGCGACCTCGTAGCTCATGAGGAATTGATGGGGATCTGACTTTTCGTTAAACTTTGGGAGTATGATTGGCTTGCAGGCTGTTGGCCATGGCGATTGTTGGATGCCTTCTGAAAGTGGGGACTTCGGATCAATAGGCCTCCGTATCGCCTGAGCTGTTTGGTTAGCCGGTGGCGGGGGGCCTAAGGTATGGTAGCATTTAGTGTGACGGCGGAGACTGGCTATGCGGAGGTTGGAGCCGATGTTGAATGCTGCATACTTAGCATCTCTGCTTGCAAGATGGCTAGCTGCTGCCTAATTTCTGCCACTTGCGCTGATGCTTGGGCTGCTTGTTGATTGGCTACGAACGCTGCTGCCATCCTGTCTCTCTCCTACTGTGTCCTCTGCAGCTGTGCTTGTAATTGTTGGAGCTCTTGTTCGGGTGTTGCACCCTGAGGTTGCTGGACCTCCGTCCTCTGGGTCTCCGGGCCATGTGGTTCCAGAGATTGAGCCTGTGGGACCGTGTCCTCGACTTCTTCCTCCTGCTGGGTTGCGTAAGTGCTACGCGTGTTGCGCCTGGGTCTCCCTCTCTGACCCACGGTTGTCGGTGCTCTTGCGGTGGTTTTCCTTTTCCCTGCCATCGTTGGTTTGCCTTGGCCAAACCACGGTGGGCGCCAATGTTGAGACTTGCGGTCTCAAACAGGGAGGAGGTGATAGGGGCCTCCGACCAAAGGGCGCTGCTCCTGGGCGAACGCTCGACAAATATGCTAGACAGATGCAACAATGGGAAGATGACACGTGAAAACTAGGGTTTCATCAATTCATTCACCAACCAACCTGAACAGTTACAATCGCCCCCTATTTATAGGGCTCAACCACCGTTTCACACGGATTACAATAGTACCCCTCAACCACTACAGTACATTCTGGGAATATTCTATCACCGTTGTGCAGCCTTGGGGGTATTTTTGCCTTGTCTTCACGCGATGTCCTCTCGTCATGGGCCTGTACGGCCGGAGGCCCATCAGAACTCGGGGCACCACATCCGTCTTGGGCCTTGTCCCTCTAGTGGGCCGGTTGCTTCCGGCCGTCTTTCGGGCGCCGGAGGTCCCTGAGGCCCACCTCCGCTAGTTCGTGGCGGAGGTCTCCGTTGACTTCTCCGCCCCTGGGGGCGCCGGTGCGGGCTAATGTCTCTGCCTTGCTAGCCGGAGATCGCGCCTGTGCACCCATGTGACTCACGTGAGTCCGCGCTTAGTTTCCTGCAAACATTTAGACAAAGCTGGTACACAGTAAGTTTTAGTCTGAGGCGACCTCCGCCCTACGGTCGCAGACACCTGCGAAAAACACGGTCGGAGGCCTAGTTCTGATCTCATAATACAGCAATTCCTCTCCAAGCACAAGACTGGTACGAAGTTAACCTCAATCTAGGGCGGAGATGCCTGCGAAAAACATGGTCGGAGGCATGGTCGTGATCTCATGTTACAACACTTTGGCTATTCAAGATTCTTGGAATGACTTATAATTTAGAACGGATGGAGTATTTCTGACTTACAACTTGTGGTGCAAGAAAAAGCCCAAAGCAAATCTCCTCAATTTGTTTTGTCAATGCACTAGAATATAACCATTTCATATCTATGCATGATTTATTGGTTGATGATGATGACCTCACAGGTCCTTACCCACTGCGATTGAGAGAGAACTGCATGCTCGCCAGTCCTTACATTTGAAAGATTCAACTTATGACGCCGTCAACACGTACGATCGAAGCGCAAGCGCCACACATGTATCTATCAGGCCAGATACAACTTAATTTGGATTCCTTGTACGTGCTATATAACCTATATTCCAGCGCGGCGACTGACCCACTGGAGTTTGGGTCGTTTTGACTTTGTGTCCTTGCGTTTTTAATTTAATTAGCTGCAATTATGAACGCTGTTAAGCTCCGGACACTAGCTTACAGTGCTCCCTTTATTCGTTTAAATTTGTTTGTTGTAAAGTTTGCTTCTTTTTTGCTAAAAAAGTTTTTTTTTTTTTGCAAACTTTGTTGTGCAAAGACCGAAAACCCCGCGAAAAGGAACCAGTAACCACCGGTCTCCACTGAAACCCTGACCATGTAATAGCAACACCGTGTTGGCCACTGACTCATTGATGATCGATCCGTCGATATATGTCCCGGATGATTCCCGGAAAATCAGTCCTCACTCGGCAGGCAGCTCTTATTTCTGGGGTAATGATCCGGTCTTCTAGCCTAGCTATATATATTAGCAGTAGGACAAATGCAAGAATGAAGAAACTACATACACAACAATCTACTATTCTTTGTTATATATATAGCTTCATATAGCTTGCACCCCGGGCAGTTCAATTCATTGCTATGGGTGCTTCGCAGTCCGTGGTCTCAGGCCACCATGCCCACCCCGAGGGAAGGCACCACCGCCTCAAGCGCGTGAGCGGCAACGAGGTGAGGGAGCCGTGCATGATCTGCTCGAAGCCCGTCGAGCTCGGGGTGCAGGCTTACCGCTGCCGTCACGCCGGCTGCGGCTTCGTCCTCCACGACGCCTGCTACCACCTCCCCAAGAAGATGAAGCACTTTGCGCACTCTGGCCATCACCATCACCTCACGCTCTCCGACGGGCACCAACTGCCCGCCGGCCGCCGGTCATGCAACATCTGCGCCGTAAACTTCGACACTACCGGCGGCGGCGGCAGGCCGTCCTCTTTCATCTATGGCTGCAAGCGGTGCAGCGGCTTCTACGCGCACCAGCGCTGCTGCCGGCTCCCGCGGACGATGCACAACACTGCGCTGCACCAGCACGCGCTCACGCTCCTCCCGCCGCTGGCGCCGCAGCCCCGCGCGAACGGGCATGGCAGCCGTGGCGGCGGCCGCAGATGCCTCAACGCCGCTGGGAAGTGCAACAACGCCAAGCGACTTGAAAACGACGCCATGTCGTACCAGTGCAACCAGTGCGACGTGGAGGTCTGCCTCGCGTGCCAACTGCCGCCGGTGCGGTGGGGCAGCAACTGGCGACTGCGACGGGAATGGTACTCCGCGCACTGTGCTGTGCATGGCTTGGAGCTCCAATGGACGCGCCGACACCGGCGCCTTCTAAGTCGTAATAACCATATAATATATATCTTCATCTATATAGAATATACTACTCATATCCTACTTTTTACCTTGGATCAAAGATTACATGTACCTTGATGCTACTTGCGGCAGCGGATCTGCTCTTCCGGTTGCTGGCGATAGTACTAGCAATGTCGGATCTTATGTTTGGTTCAACCTTCGGAAGATATAGCCGATGTGCTCTCGGCGCCTTTTACTCCCCATAGTGGTTGAGCATACCGCGCCTGTTTTGCAGTCTCCATTTTCATGGAGTCTTCTGTTGGTTGGGACTGCGGTTCTCTAGTCCAGATCTGGTGTACTTCCATGGTCGTGTGGTCGTGATGGAACTTTCTGAAGATTTGTACGCCGCTGGACGCGAGGAAGATGAAGTATAAGGACCGAGTGGTGTGCCTCAATGTAAATTTATTTTATGTTGAGGTCTCAGTTGTAAAAGAAGTTTTATTTTAATGAAATCTAGTCCTTTTCTCGAAATAAATTTACCCGTGTACTTCTCCAAAATTTTTGGTATTCCTATTCTTATCCTACCACTTCCACATGATCTTTTTTCCCCTGTGTGTACACTTACAATTAGCATTTGTTGAACTTGCAACTGCCACATGTTAGAGCTGCAGTAAAGTTTTTACATTGTAATTTTCAAGAAGTTATGGTTTAACAAGAAAATTTTGGAGCAATACTTAATCTCACTATTACTAATTAGAGGCTCTTTAGCTGAAACTCCATGTTAATTTTCACCTGACGTGCCAAAAAGGATAAATTCTAGAAATTCACATAATCATCAGAACACATTAGGCCTATATAGGGGGGCACAAAGTTTTCACCGGTGTAGGTAGACAGGCCCAGTTCTTGTATGTGATCAACCATGTGCATCACTAGGTGTGGTATAATATCGAAGAAAGACGGTGGGAAGCACATCTAGAGCTGGCAAAAAAGTCTACACGATGAAGGCTTTTAGGTCAGGTAGCTTAGCATCATCGATGACCTCTTGTGTGATGTGGTTAAAGAAGTAGGACATGCATGTGATGACCATCTTCTCGTACTCTGGACCGACAGCCCTGATCACAATTGGAAGCTAGGAACACCGTCAACATGACGTGACAATCATGTGAATTGTAGTTGGTCGATGTGAGGTCTTTCATCGAGACCAGGTTCTTGATGTTGCAAGAGAAACTAGTCAGCACCTTGACACCCCTAAGCCACTGGCACAAAATCGTCTTCTCATCTTTCGTCAGGCTATAGCTCACACCCGGAAGGTCGACTTTCCCGTTCTGCGGTGATGTCGGCTGAATTTCAAGCCTGATGCCCTGGTTGACAAGACCCAGCCGTGGCTTTAGACCATCCTTCATCTTAGTCTTGATGTCTAGCAGGACGCCAATCGTGCTTTCGAAGACATTCTTCTTCATTAGGTGCATGTAGTCGATGGCAGAACCTTGGACCATGCGCGAGAACACCAACAAAGCACAACACATCCAACACTTAGTCTCTACGGTCGATGTTCTCGCAGATCGTCCATGAGAACACCTTGCCGACTGGTTAAAAATTCAATATTGTTTGTTTTGCCAGCCTGAGAACACCCCCTCAAATCTTGCACCCACAGTATGACCGATCGATCACCGGATTGTCCATGAAAACACTCAGAAAAAGGGCTAACTCTTTGCACCTTCTGACCGCTCTAAGAAACAACTCGGTGGACACGTATACCGTTCCACGGAACACAAGAACACTCAGAGCCCAAACCTAAAACAGAACCCTCAGTATTGCACTCATGGACTATTTGCTAGGACAACTTTACACCCCTAAGCCACTGGCACAAAACCGTCTTCTCATCTTTGGTCAGGCTGTAGCTCACACCCGGAAGGTCGACTTTCCCGTTCTATGGTGATGTCGGTTGAATTTCAAGCCTGATGCCCTGATTGACAAGACCCAGCCATGGCTTCAGACCATCCTTCATCTTAGTCTTGATGTCTAGCAGGACACCAATCGTGCTTTCGAAGACATTCTTCTTCATTTGGTGCATGCAGTCAATGGCAGCACCTTGGACCATCCGCGAGAATACCAACAAAGCACAACACATCCAACACTTAGTCTCTGTGGTCGATGTTCTCGCAGGTCATCCGTGAGAACACCGTGTCAACCGGTTTAAAATTCAATATTGTTTGTTTTGCCAGCCTGAGAACACCCCCTCAAATCTTGCACCCACAATATGACCGACCGATCACCGTATCGTCCATGAAAACACTCAAAAAAAGGGCTAACTCATTGCACGTTCTGACCGTTCCAAGAAACAATCTGGTGGACACATAGACCGTTCGACAGAACACAAGAACACTCAGAGCCCAAACCTAAACAAAACCCTCAGTATTGCACTCATGGACTGTCTGCTAGGATAGCGGACCGTCTAGGAAAAAACTCATGAATGTTTATCATATCATCCCTCAATTCAAAAACCTAATCACCCTATCACATGCTTGGTACATCACTAACATTTGTTCTCTGCAAGTCTCAAGTTTATTCGATCACCTCTCCCACTCTTTCCACTTTTTGTTGGTTCCCAACTCTTCTGGCTCTCACTTATAGGGTTACATAGCGGATGAGGAACGCACACGAAGTAGTCATGATCCTCCACGATCATGGGACTTCATGACAGGCTAGCACCATTATCGACGAAATATGGTCGGCAGTCTACCAATGGGGTACCCAAGGTAGTAGATTGTTTGGTGGAGGTGCGCTAGACGACGAACTAAGCGTGACGCAAGACAGAACACTAGAGTTTATCCAGGTTCGGGCCGCGAGGTGCGTAATACCCTACGTCATGTGTCTGTTTGTATTGTATTAATATAAGATCCGATGTTTCGAGGGGGTCCTTGCCTGCCTTATATAGTCGGGGGGCAAGGTTATAGATCGGGAAATCTAATCCTAGTCGGTTACAACTGTCATATCGGTATGAGATACAATATGTTTCCTAACCGACTAGGATCTTGCTTGATCACCAAGTCTCTCTTGATAGCTTACGCAGTACGCCGACCTCTAGTGGGCCTGAGTGGGCTTGATCTTCTAGGTTGGGCCGATGCCTCCGGTATGGCCCATCTATATCCGTAAGGGTATAGGAGTCTATTCCCCCACAACTAGTCCCCGAGCATTGAGTAATTTGAGGGAAAAGCTACTCCGACCTCTTCATAACTTCATCATCTCTTGATATATTGATCTTGTCTTGCTTTCAATCCTTATCTTGTCTTTATCGGAAAGCTATCTTGCCCACAAATTTCATAATGCTCCAAGAAGAAAAAATTATTTCACCTTTGGTGAAGTGTTCCCACTTTAACTTGCCAAAGGGAAGGTAAAGTAGCCGCATAGCACAGCACTACTTGCATTAAGATATGGTGTCTCTGACACCTTTAAATAGCACACTCACCGCTAGGTGAAGTGTGCCTACTTAGTCCCCGAGACTGGCAGTAGGTGGAGTATACACGTGGTGCCAGGGTCAAAGAAAAGAATGAAGCCATATTTGTATTGAGAACTTAGTATGATTCCCCGAATTCTGTATAAAGCTACCCATGTCTCAGACAATGGTTCAGTCCCCGAGCTCTGCTCGTGAACCCACTCGACATCTCTGATGGAGCGGCAGAAAGCCAAGCTCTGCTCGGTAAACAGTCTGTGTCTCAGACGGGACACCAGTCCCCGAGCTCTGCTCGTGGGCCCGCTCAACATCTCTGATGGAGCGACAGAAAGCCGAGCTCTGCTCGGTAAACAGTCCGCATCTCAGATGGGACACCAATCCCCGAGCTCTGCTCGTGGGCCCGCTCAACATCTCTAATGGAGCGGCTAAGTACCGAGCTCTGGTCAGTTAGCAGTCCACGTCTTAGACAGGACGCCAGTCCCCGAGCTCTGCAAATGGGCCCGCTCAGCATCTCTGATGGAGCGGCTAAGTACCGAGCTCTGGTCGGTGAGCAGTCCACGTCTCAGATGGGACGCCAGTCCCCGAGCTCTGCTCGTGGGCCCACTCAACATCTCAGATGGAGCGGCTAAGTACCGAGCTCTGGTCGGTGAGTAGTCCATGTCTCAGACGGGACGCTAGTCCCCGAGCTCTGCTCGTGGGCCGCTCAACATCTCAGATGGAGTGGCTAAGTACCGAGCTCTGGTCGGTGAGCAGTCCACGTCTCAGACGGGATGCTAGTCCCCGAGCTCTGCTCGTGGGCCCACTCAACATCTCAGATGGAGTGGTAGAATGTTGTAGAAATACACCGTTGTATTATAATAACTGACCCATATTGCTTAAATGAGTTGTAGAATGGCCCAACTCCATAGTGTGAATGGGTAACGGCCTATGCGCGCGCTCCCAAAAACCCTGGAAGGCTAAAGGACGGGCCGCGTGGTATAAATGCCACTACTACCAGAAACATTTTTTGTGGCGGACGAATTTGCTTTCCCGCAGCGGGCAAACGCGTCCGCCACCGCGTAAAGGTCACGGTAAATCATGGCCTTCCTACGGCGGGCCGCTTTGCCCGCTGCGGTTAATCGATTTACCGCGGCGGGCACATTAGGACGCCCGCCGTGGTAAATCATTAAAAAACAAAAAAAAACCCAAGAGCCCGCCGGCAAGCCCATTCTCAAGCCGCCAGTGAGCCCGTACGTTCCCAGCCCAACCCACTGACGCACCCGTTCCCACCTTACTGGATCCGCCCACCATCACGGCCAGGGAGCTCCTCCGCACCGGATCCGCCCACCACCTCAGTCGAGCGGCCCACACGCCACAGATCTGGCACCGTGGATGGACCCACCACCGGATACGCGCCGTGGGGGGCTGGATCTGGGCCATGGTGGCCGGATCTCATCGTTGTCATCTACGAAGAGGGAGAGGGAGATGAAGGAAGATGGAGAGGGAGGGAAGTGTTGTACCTACCTCCACACACCGCGCCGCCGTGGATCCCCGCCGGAGTAGGTGCCGCCGCCATGGATCTGGCCCCAGCCATCGTGGATCTGGCCCCAGTCACCGTCGTCGTCATGGACACCCCAGCCGCCGCCGCCGCGAGGAGGGAGGGGGAAGGCCGCTGTCGTGGATCCGCGCCATGGAGAGGGAGGGAGGAAGACCACCGCCGTGGTGAGGCCAGATCCGTCGGGGATGCCGTGGTGGACGCCGCCGCCACCTTGCTGTGGCGGTCCTTGCCGCCGGGAGATGCAGGTCGCGCCTCCTCTAGAAGTAGCTCGCCAGCTCGAGGGGAAGGGGCATCCCGCGGCGGCGCGTGGAGGTGCAGCTCGCCGTCAGCCTTCGTGGAGAGCTCACCGGTGTGGCCGCGTCGGAGGGAGCAGGGTAGGCGGCGGTGTCGGAGGGAGCAGGGGACGGCTCGCCGGTGGGGGCCGTCGCGCCGGGGGCAGGGCCAGCCGCCACGCTGGTGCTAGCCTTTGCGTCAGAGGCAGAGCCACAGCGCCGGTGGCAGGGGCTACCGAATTCGACCTTTCCGAACCCGTTGACGGGGAGCAGGGGCGCTGTGCCGGGGAGGCCGCGTCGCCAGGGACGGCGGCGCAACGGGGAGGGAACCCGGAGGGGCGACAACGCGACGGGGAGGGAATCCGGAGGGGACGACGGCCGCTGGGGAGTCGCCGGCGAGATCCCTACGGGCGGTGGTGTCGCACTCATTTGCGTGAATGAGCGATGAAGGGGATCGGGTGCTCCCGGAGGCGGAGGGAGGGAGTTCGGCTGTGGCTGGGAAACCGTAAGTGTGCCTATTTATACCTGGAGTGGCTATCGGGCTTCGTCTTGGGCCGGTTGGGCCAGGCCATTTTCCGTGGCGGGCCTTATAACGCGCCCACCTCGGAAAATCAATTTACCGAGGCGGACACCTTAAAATGCCCGCCACGGTTAATACCTATTAACCGTGGCGGACATTTTAAGGTGCCCGCCTCGGTAAATCGATTTTTCGAGACGGGCGAAAGTGCCCACCACGGTAAATAAAAAACGCCCGCCTCGGTAAATCGTGGGATTTACCGTGGCGGGCTAAAATAGGCGTCCGCCTCGGTTAAGTTTTTGGGGTGTCTCGCAAAATCATTTCTGTAGTAGTGTGCCCCTTCATCTCGTTGGCTCCACTCTTTACACTCCGAAACCATCGTGTCTTTCTCGTGCCCGTCGCCTCGCATTCCACTGTAGCAGCTGCCACCGCACACACAGATCCATCGCTCCGCCACCGCCAATCGCAGGGGAAACCCTAGATCTTCCGTGCGCACTGCCGTAGCCGCATCCACAATCACCACATTCCTCTGTTGCGGCGTTAATCGTCGTTTCCCCAATCACCACCATATCCGAGGGAAAAACCGCCGCCAGAGAAGAGATGGCACTGAAGAAGGCCGCTGATCCAGTGAAGAAACTGATGATACAAGAGTGGACCTTGATGGCCTGCACCACCACATCGATGAAGCAGTTGGTAGATGCAGAGCTGTTGCCAGTGCAAGCCATTGGAGGATGGCGGTTTACGGCGGAGAAGTACCCACAGCCGGAGGATGGCGAGCTCGTCGTCTTCGAAGACTGGTATCTTCGAGGATTTGGTACTCCCGTGCATCCCTTTCTCATCAAGCCGCTCAAGTTTTACCGTCTCTCGCTCTGCCATCTGCACCCTAACTCCATTCTCGCGGTGTCGATTTTTATTACCTTCTGCGAGAGCTTTCTTGGAATCCCGGCCCATTTCAATCTGTGGCGATACTTTTATGCTATGAAGAAGAAGGGAGGCTCCGGAGGATCCCAGATCGCTGGAGGGGTGTACTTTGTGCTTCGGGATAACAAGAAGTTGGAGTATCTCAACCTCCGAGCGCAGACATCCATCCAAGATTGGTTTAAGAAATGGTTCTATGTTGGAACTGCCGAAATTGATGCACAAGTTCCGTGCGATGTCACCAAAATTCCCGAGCAGCAAGAGTCCCCAGAAATCTAGATCATGTACGAGAGCCGCTCGGGATGTATGATAGGAGAATCGATGGGCCCTACGTGGCCAGTGTATGGATGAGCCACCGGGTGCAGCCGTGTAAGGAGAGGGTGCACCCCTTATACGAATACACGGGCCGCCGGGATCCCACCAGGGAGGCAGACGGTGATGTACCAGATGCTGACCTCAGAGATCGGTTAGCAAAGGTGTTCGACATGTCAGGCTACACCGTGCCTGACGGGATGCCCCATGCATTCCAGTTGTCCGACCCTCCGCCGATGATAAGCCCAATCTTTAGACCTCTTGGTCAATTTATGTGTCTATGGAAAAAATCTTGGTTGTGATCTCTGTCTGTGACTTCTTCAGGTGAACGGTCAACCCCGCTGTGCTGTGTACATCTCGGATGTGCCAGCAGATGACTGGCCGCGTGGAGTAGATCGCCACGACGGAACCCAGTTTGAGAACATCGTCGAGCGCTTCTCGGACTCCATGAGGCGGATTTGGAAGGGTCATCCTCGCGAGCCATCCGCCGAACGATGGAGAAGTTGTATCGTCAGGTGCAGGTAAGTGCCTAACAAATCATCACCATGTAGCTTGTGCCGTGAGCTGGAAAAGTCACAGGAATGTTACCGAGCTGTGTTGCAGGACTTGGAAAAGAACAGCGAGTACTCCAAACGTTGCTACAACTCGATAGAGCCCACCCTCAAGGAGAACGAAACCCTGAAGGTTGAGGTGGCGTCTCTGAAGAGTGAGGTGGCCCGTGGCCGCCCTGAAGGAGCAGCTCCTGCTGGTTCAAACCAAGGAGGCGGCGCTGTCGTCAGAGAAGCCTGCTTTGGAGGAGACCTGCTCCCGACTCGAGAAGGAGAAAAATGGTACATCGGACAACACCCCAAGCTCTTTGTGTGCATCGATGAAGACGTGTCCTGATGTTTTATGTTTCTCAGAACTTGTTGCGGAGAACACCGCCCTTGATACTCCATGCTTAGCATGGTCTTCATGTTTGCAGCTGTTCGCGCAGGAAACCAGGTGCAGTTTGCCGAGTTCGCCCGACAAGTGCAGTGGTATCAGGAGAAGGCCCAGCACATGGAGGAGGGAGTAACACCTCTCCACAACATTCTGGAAATGGAGAATGACGCCCCTGCCAATGATGGAAGACTGCCAAATCCAATGGCTATCGTCGACCGCTGCCGCAACTCCCTAGGAAACTTCAAAAACTTCGTGGAGGAAGCGTGCAGCTATGTGGCCTCCCATGTTCTTGGAGTGGTCAGGTCGCATTACCCGGCAGTCGACATGAGAAGATTTGCTGCGGGGGTGGCGGCTGGCACCACCGAAGCGAGAGCTACCGAGCTGCGAGAAGAATCCAGGGCGGTTGCCGAGGCCATCGTTGGAGACATCCATCTATATTAGGGCTCTGGGCCAGAAAGAGGAACATTAGTCGCTTGTTAAAAACAAATTGTAGATGTGCCAGTTGCATACTACTCCTATGTGTTTTGATGAATGAAGCACTCAGTGCTGTTTTTCGTATGCATGGCGTGTTTAAGAGCACTCGGTGTCTTAAAGCAGCTTAGTCGCGGCGCGGTTGAGCACCCAGTGTCAACACGGACATCGTAGCGTACTCAGTACGGCTAGGACGGCGCATGGGCAACTTAAGTGCAGGTCGGAGCGTAGAGTACTTAGGCAAAAACTCTGTTTTTGGCTAATTTTAATTGTAGGAGAGCATAGCGCGACTATTTGCCAGAACATGAGTGCGGCGCCAGCCCCGATTTGGCGTACAGCTCGTAGCGTGGGCCCCAGAGCTCGGCCGGTGGTGCGACACGTAGAGTGCCGACCTCCCTGAGGAGCCACTGCTGACTACCACTATGCCAGAAAACGTTATCAGTGACACGACGATTCGTGACACAAAAACTAAACGCGTCACCAATAATCTATCCGTGACGCGGGTTCATGAGACGCGTCACCGATTAGTTGTTGCCCATGCCCCAGGAGCAAGACGCGTCACTAATAACGATGTATTCGTGACGCGCGTTAACAAGACGCGTCACGGATAAAAATGTGACACGTATTGTCAAGGCGCGTCACAGATAGATTGTAGTATTGGTGACGCTGGTTAACAAAACGCGTCACAGATAAGGCATGTGACGCGTTTTTGCTGGACGCGTCACCAATAGGAAAGCATATCCGTGACACTTCTCGATAACACGAGTCACAGATAATAAATGTGACGCGTGTTCTAAAGACGCGTCACTGAGTTGTGGCCGGGGACACATCTACAGCACCGATCTTAACTCATGTTTATTAGCTTCGTCCCCTAAAAAAAATGTCCCGGTCGAAATAAAAAACGCGTGGAGCTCCGACCGCCGACCACCGCCGTCGACCTGCAGCTCCGGCCGGTGCCCTGTGGAGTCCCCACACCACGGCACCTACAGCTCCGGCCGGAGGCAGCCCCCACCCCACCCCGGTGGACTCCCAATCCCGGCGCGTCCAGAGCTCCGGCAGTCGCCGCGCGCCCACCTCGGCTCCTCTAGCTCCGGCCGTCGCGGCCGCCCATCTCGGCACCTGCATCTCCGGCCAGAGCCCCCCACCTCTGCGCCGCACCATCACTCGAGCCCAGGCCCCGGCGGTCACGTGTCGTCGGCGGCCTCCAGGGCGCAGCATCGTCAGACCAGAGCACGGCCGTCTTCGTGTCAGCAAGGGCGAGATTCGCTCGCGTCCATCGCCCACCTCGAGCAGAGGTACAACATCGCTCACTTCTTTTCCCTTTTTCCCTTCGGCTGTGTTCTTGATTGTGCGAGAAATGGATCCGGTGCTGTCATGTGGAAGCGTTCAGAGAGTCTGTAACTGTCAATTGACAACAATCTGCAGTGTACACACTATGCAGAATTATCTCTAATGTCAGGTACAGGTACTATTGCTTATCTCTAGTGTCAATTGAAGCTTTACACACAAAAAAATAGTGTCAATTGAAGCCCCACTATTGCTCGTCTCCTGGAATTAACTTTGAGATGCAGGCTTGTTTGGATGGAATCATGGAAGCGTGGCTAGCTAGACAGTAGTAGACTTGTGCAATATCCATCCATCCAATGATTCAAAAAGTTCAAAACTGCTACTTAGAATTGATGTTAAATTGCAATAGCTTCGCAGTCTAAAATGTGTTGCCTACGTGGCTCCCAGAAAAAGAATTATGGGAAGACATCTGCATGTTCTTTCTTGTGTCTAGCAAACAAACACTGACTACTACTAATAGGTAGTCTACTTTGTCAGGCAAAATTATCAGGTCCCGTTATGTTCTATTGTTTCTCTGCTACAAACGTGGAATTAGTTCAAAACTAAACTAACCAAAGACAGATTTCAGTTTCTGTTATATATATGCCTATGATTATATATATGAGGTTCCTAATGTTTCTCTGCTATGGTCAAATAACCAATACTGCCAGACAGTACTTAGCAGCAAAATTTCTTGAGGTCGTGCCTATACTAAACCAGTTACTCGAATGCTTGTGTGTTCAGATTAATAATATCCGATATGCTTGATTTCTGCAGGGAGCAAAGCATCAGATACTCGAGGAATAGCAAAGCCTGATTCCTGACAACTACGTTTGTTCCAAGCTGCAAATGCTTTACTGCTTGAAATAATCAATGGAGGATAGGAGTGCTGAACACCACTAGCCAAGAAGTCTACTAGTCGGAGGAAGCTGCTACTGTCCAAGTAGGTATTTTCTGCTGATTTAGCATCTTCCCAATTGGGTCCTCACGGTGTATTATTGGTTGTTGGATTGAGACATAGTGGGATTGCAAACATAAAGTCTAAAATTTAGTATTTTTGGATTATTTTTGGTGGGATGGATTGGACTGATGTTGTGAGGGACTGGTTAAAATTCCAGCAGTTTTGGTTTTGAAAATTTTATTGCAAAATAGACAGTAGGTGTGCTCTCTGTTCAGTTTAATGCATAATATTTTTCTATCAGTGGTATACAGCTTAGTACCCTGTTCTAGCTAGTTGTTGTCTTCTTTGGCTGTTAGTTCAATATCAGGTCTGACTGAACTCACATAGCCAAGCTAAGCTCTACTTCAGTGCAACTTGTTTTTCATAGAGCTTTGGCTAGTCATATCTTTTTCTTTGGAGTGTCACACTGATGCAATAGTAAATTTACTATTCAAGTAATTTATAGGATTTTCATGCAAGGATTAGTTGATTTCATTTGTTTTCATACTTTTGTAGATATGGAGGATCGGAGCTGGATGTCTCTTCGCAACCGTGCATGTGCTCAGTACTTAGATGGTCTGAAATTATTCATAAGAGCTGAAGAGGCGGATATGTTGAATCGGCACAAGACAACTATGTGGTGTCCATGCATTGATTGTGAGAATAAGAAGCAGTTCTCAAGTTCATTAACACTCCATGCCCACCTGATCCTCTGAGGATTCATGGATCACTACAGATGTTGGAACAAGCATGGAGAAGGAGTTAATGATTGAGACTTGCAAGCTGGTTGTATGGACCAAGGATTCTCTGGTGACCTACGTCTGGATGATGGAACTCATGGTGCTGGTCAGGACAACGAGGAAGGACCCTTTTGCATCCCGGATCTCACCGATGACAAGCTAGCAGCTATCAGTGCCAATTATGCCCAGAAGTCACAGGACCTTGAGGAGATGGTGCGTGATGCCATGGGCTTTGATGAGTACACTGAGGCGGAGATGAAGAAGCTGAAGAGGTTGATGGCAGACATGAGGACTCCTCTCCATCAGAGCTACAAGGCAAAGTATTCAAAGTTGTTTGCTACTCTCACGCTTCTCCATTTGAAGGCGACATATCATTGGACTGATCGAAGCTTCGATGCATTGCTACATCGATTAGAGGACATGTTGCCTGAGGGGAATGAGTTACCCAAGACCACATATGAGGCCAAGTAGATTGTTTGCCCTATGGGATTGGAGGTCGAGAAAATCGATGCCTGCAAGAATGACTGTATACTGTACCATGGTAAAGAAAATGAAAAACTGACTGAATGCCCTGAGTGTGGAGTCTCTTGATACAAACGAAGAAATGACGGGGGTGATGAGGACAAGAGGCATGGAGCTCCTTGGAAGGTGGTATGGTACTTCCCTATAATCCCTCGCCTGAAGCGTTTGTTTGCAACTGCCAAGGACGCGCAGTTGTTGAGTTGGCACAAGGAGGGACGCAAGAATGATGGTTACCTACGGCATCCAGCAGATGCTATTCAGTGGCGCGTCATCGACTCCAAGTATGCATCTTTTAAAGATGAGCCAAGAAACATTCGCTTTGCACTGAGCACAGATGGCATGAACCCGTTCGGTAACAGGAGCAGCTCGCACAGTGTCTGGCCTGTGTTGTTATCGATCTACAACATTCCATCGTGGCTGTGTAACAGGAGGAAATACATGATGATGCCACTTTTGATCTCGGGTCCGCATTAGCCAGGGAATGACATCGATGTGTATCTGAGGCTAGTTGTCAAAGAGCTCAAGACGCTCTGGTCAGACGGTGTCAAGGTATATGATGGGTTCAAGAGAGAGTCATTCAAGTTGCGTGCAATGGTGTTAACCAGCATCACCGATGTTCCGGGACACCGTTGCTTGTCTAGGCAGTCCAAAGGAGAGAAAGATTATTTTCAGTGCTTAGATGATACCGAGAGTCTTTGGCTGAACAACTCGAAGAAGAGGGTGTACATAAGACATCGATGTTTCCTTAGCCGATCCCATCCTTACCGGCTCATGAAACGCCAGTTTGATGGCACAATTGAGAAGGGATCTGCTCTGAGGCATTTCACTGGGCACGATGTCTATGACCAGGTAAAGGATGTCAATGTTACGTTGGGGAAGAACAAAAAGAGTGCCCTTGGAAAGAGAAAGCGCAAGGAGGAAGAAGTCACTGATAAGAGGTGGAAGAAGAAGTCCATTCTATGGGAGCCACCCTATTGGAAAGACTTAGCAGTTCACCACAGCATCGATGTCATGCATGTGACAAAGAATGTTTGTGGGAGCTTACTTGGAACACTCTTGAACACCAAGGGGAAAAGCAAGGACCATGCAAATGCACGAGCGGACATGAAAGATTTGGATATCAGGACCGAGTTGTGTCCCAAGGGCCCCAGTGCCCAGCTACCATTATGTGCCGTAAATCTAACTAAGGAAGAGAGGTAGGAGCTGTGTGACTTCTTCCGTAGCGTGAAAGTTCCCTCCGGATACTCAGCGGACATCAGGAAGCTCGTGGCACCAAAAGAGAACAAAATGCTCCCAATGAAGGCTCACGATTGCGATGTCATGCTCACAACAATGCTTGCGGTTGGAATCAGGAACATTTTGCCAGAAAAAGTCCGAATGGCAATCATGAGCCTATGCTTCTTCTTCAATGCAATATCTCAGAAGGTTCTTGATGAGAGGTCACTGGACAATCTTGAGAAGAAGCTTTTCCAGACAATGTCTCTTCTAGAGGCGTACTTCCCACCGGCATTCTTTGATATATCTATTCATCTCATTGCTCATCTGGTCAAGGAAATAAAGTATCTTGGTCCCGTGTTCCTGCATCATATGTACCCGTACGAGAGATTCATGAGCACTTTGAACCGGTATACAAAGAGTCAGGTTCATCCTGAGGGAAGCATGGTCCAGGGTTACTCTGCTGAGGACGTGGTTGATTGGTGCCTTGGTTACATTGATCCTACAAATCCAATCGGCTTATATAAGTCTCCCCATGAGGGAAGGCTAGCGGGGATAGGGACTCTTGGGAAGAAGACACTTAATCCAGATCCGGATGATTACCAGCGGGCTCACTTTCTCATGTTGGTACACACACTAGAAGTGTCTCCTTATATCGAGGAGCATAAGGAGCAGTTGCGTCAAGAGAATCCAGGTCAGAGCGAAGCATGGATAGGGAGGGCACATATGAAGGGATTCAACATTTGGTTCAAAAAGAGGATCCTCAGTTTGAGCTCTTGCACAGATGAAGGGCTTCGGAACCTAGCAGAAGGCCCTTTGTTCACAATCACAAGTTATCAGGGATATGACATAAATGGATACACATTTTACACCTTGGCTCAAGACCAGAAAAGTGTGTACCAAAATAGTGGTGTTCGTGTAGTTGCTTTGGACAACACTGACGTACAAAAGGATGCATACTATGGTCAGATAGAGGAGATCTGGGAGCTAACTTATCCTGGGGTCAAGGAGCCCTTCAAGGTGACTGTTTTTCGGTGCCGTTGGGTTAAGGGCACAAGGGGCATCAACAAGGACAGATATGGATTCACTACCGTTGATTTTGAACAGGTTGGGTACAAGGATGAACCATTTGTACTTGCAGCTCAGGTTTCACAAGTCTTTTATGAACCATTCGTACTTGCAGAGGGTCGGGTGTTCCCAAAGGAGTTTGTGCTAGAATCAGTCCAAATAGATTATGATTATGCAATAGTCCAAGTGGAATGTGTACATCAGGGTTATGAGGATTATGTGCTGCAGCCGCCCCCTAATGATGTTACAAAACACTTAGAGAAGCTCTACTACAGAGGATACAGTGGAGAAGGGATTGGATTCTAGTGAAACAAACACATGAGACCCAGCCAACCCAATCTCAACCAGATGAGACCACAAAGAGTGCCAAGAGTGTTTCGAAGGGCACTAATGCTATTATTTCTACAAAGCTACTTTGTGGAGCCAATTCAACTCCTTCAAATCATCAATCTCCGGCCACATCTGATGCAACAAAGAGTGTGCCAAAGGAGCATAATATAGCCAACCCTTCAAAAAATCTAAACAGCTCAGAGAAGGAGTGCACTAAGCTGCCCACGCAGCCAAAAGTGGGAACTGAGGCTGTTGGAAGCGGTGCAAGGCCACCCAAGCAACCCAAAGGGGCTAGTAAGGCTGTTGGAGAGAGTGAAAAGGCAGCCATAAATAAAAAGTTGGCTAGTAAGGCTGTTGGACAGAGTCTAAAACAACCGCAGCAGCAAAAATGGATTGATAAGTACAAATGTGGCCACCCATTTCTCCCAGCAATGGACCTCAAGGTGGTAGGACCTGGATGTACTACTCTTCATGCTCATTACATGAAAGATTGCGTCAACAATAAGCATGGGATAGTGGTTAGGTTCAGGGGTATTTATATGCTGAACTCATCAAATTTCAAAGTCGGGCTTGTGAGATACAATTTTCTGTATGACCTCTTCCAATTTGGGGCATTGGATGCCTCTCTTCTTCAATGCTGGATATTGTAAGTACCTCCAAACAAATCTGTGTTCTTTACTTTTGTTACCCCATGGTAGAAGAACAGAAATAAGGTCATAGCTGATAGTAGTTCTCCTTACATTTAAAGTAACCATCTAATAAATAAATCATCCACCTATGTCATTATGAAAACTATCTATATCATCCCTACATTTGTATCTAGCCATCTCCATATAGAGTATTTGGTAACTAAAATTTATAACAATCAGGCAAAGATAGAAGGTATATATATATATATAATGTACTATGAGCAGAACATTTTCTATTAGTTATGTGCCCCTAACTTTATCCATGAATTTCTCTCAAGAAATTACTAGGCTGCACAAGAGCTCAGATTGGTGGAATTTGATTCCACCGTGTTTGGATCATATTTTGTCTAAAGAGGTACTCCATATTCTCAAAAGAAATAACCGAATAAGTGAGAAAAGAGAGGATGTGAAATTTAGTTTCAGGGCTTTTTTGGTACATATGTAAGGGCATAGTATTTGAGTTGTAGCTTTTGAACATGTCAGCTTTTCTATTCCGGTGGTATATCTCCCCTGCTGCTGCTGCACGCCATCCAGGCATAGATTGGGCTTGGGCATGATAGGTTTTTTTTTCTCACCCATTGTAGTATTTCTAAGGTTGAGTGTGAGCATGCCAAAAGTTTCAAGTTTTTCCATGTGTTGTATGACCAGAGATCCTACATAACTGATAAACATGAATAAAAGATATGCTCTTTCAACTCAACCTTTGCGTTGCTCTGTTAACTTCATGTTGAATTTGGTTTGGTTCACTAACTGTATTTTGATTATTGTCTGAGTGACCGCCTGACATCAGTTTTTTGCCGAATTTTGTTCCACACTATTAATCTCCAGTTAACAGCTAAACTGGTTGGCTTCAGCGTAGACAAACAAATTACCTTTAACACATAGTAGTTCGGGGACAATTGGTAGTGGCGGAGTTAAAGTAGATTGTTTGTAGGTGGGTTTAACTGTTCTGGCAAACAAAATAACTGTGTTGGCCGGCAGCTTTTATCTGGTTATTGATACTATTACTTTGGTCCTTAGCAGAACCTACTAGGTCTTGTTTATACAGTTCTGTTTTGATAGCTGCTATTGTGCCTTTGTTTATTGCCAGTTGCTATTTTTGCAGAACCGCTTTTGAACATGTCAGCTTTTGAACATGTCAACTTTTGAACATGTTTAGAGTGCTTCTAGAATAAAACTGAACATAAACATCAATTTTGTGCTTGGTTTACCTTGCATGAGTTGAGGTATAGAGTACAGACGTTAAACTTCAATTTTCATGCTCTGCATCATGTGTATTCTAGCTGACCCAGATAAAATGCAATTAAGCTGGTTGAAGTAGTTGACCCAGATACATATGCTTGTAGTTCATCAGCTGTTCTGTACTCATTTTCTCTAGGCATATCCCTTTTGGTTTATGTACTCATGTTGTCTACATGTTCTTTCTTATTTTTAGATCACTGGTTGTGGAAGCTAAGGCTAAGGACATTCATGTGGGCTTTCTAGATCCACAAGTGATGTCACTGGACAGCATAACATTTGATAAAGACAAAGTTCTGCAGTATGTACAAAAGGCCTTCACCAAGTATACCAAGAATGACTACATAATGTTTGCCTATAACTCTGGCGGCTTAGCTGGTGATCATTGGATCGTCGTGGTAATAATTCAAAAGTGGAATAAGGTCATATACCTTGATTCCAACAGATCTGAAAACCATGATTTTAGCGTGCTAAAACTGTTGATTGACGAGTGAGTTGTTTGCTTACCTACTATTGACTTGTTTCATAAGTGCCAATATCATTGAACCAACATAATGAGCCATATATATGTGTGTGTTGTACTCTTACATGTAGGGCTTTTGCAAGACACACAAACAAGCTGAAAGACAGACCACAGCCATTGAAACACGCTTTTAAATATGCGGTAAGTGCTTCCAAAAATAAAAGTCAATATTGTGCCTCTAGTATATTAAGTACTATGTTCAACTTCCATTTTCAAATTATTGTGTTCTATATATATTTGTCACAGTGCCTTCAACAATCTTCTGCTAAGTCATCTGGCTGGTATGTTGCACACCACTTGTTTTTAGCTATGAGAAAGACAAACTTGGAATACTCTGAGGTATTCATATCTAAACTTTGGATGTGCAAATATAATGGCCCATGGTTGTTTGAGTGTGTGTGACTATGTCATATCCTAGTATCTTTTTTAGCCCATGGTACTTGTTCTGCTACCTGTCTTTTTCTATCTCAAGAGAAGAGAAAAGGTGGAGGCTTTATTTGTATTGCTACCTGTCTTTTCATTTTGGGGAGTGATCTGATGAGGGTGGAGGAGCAGGTGCCAGCTCTGTGCTTTTGCAGCTGAACCTCCTTATGCTCTAGGTAGTTTAGTGATTGGATTAGGAGCATGCAGCTAGCTAACAGATTATTTTCTCTGATTGTTTATTTGTTTCCTAGCACTCGGATATAGTGTGGCCATTGTCGCAGTGGCCAGTTTATGTTTCAATTTGAGTATCATTATTCGGTAATAGTGGCACTAGCCGATTGCTCATAGTCTTGATGAAAAAGTTTGTGTGGCCTCAGCATTCTGTCTTCAAATCAGTCTCAAGGAAACAGTCCTGCGTGTCCAGAAAAAAGTCTCAAGTAACAGTTGTATTTCAAACCTTAATGCGATTTCACTACATTTGTAGGCTATTCCCTTGATGTAGAAGAAAACTCTGCAGTTTCTTTTCAGTGGAAACATGCACAGTACTACTTTAGTCTTAAGCTCGAATGCTCGATGCTTTACGCTGCCTATATATTTTACTCAGTGATAGACATAGGCACAGCACCATCTGCTTGCTAATGAATTTCCACATCTGCGGATGTTCCTATGTCCATTGATTGTTTGCATCAAGCTTAGCAACTGTGATTTTTTACATTGATTGTCTATATTGTCCTGTACATTGTACTGTACCATGTTTTCTTTTTTACCAAAGTTCTATCTTGACACAGGAATTTGAAGTGTTGACGACGCCCATCGATATGCTCATGATTAGAGAAAAGCTAGCCAGGTTCTTAGTGGAACAAGTCATCGAGAAGAAAGGAGAGTTCCATCATGACCAGTGATGTGTGTTTGCCATTATCAGTGTGAGTCCAGTGATGCAGTGTGTGACTAAATAAATTAAGCCCAATGTTTAGATGGATTTCGAACAAGTTGTGATGGATTTTGAACAAGTTGTGAACATTTGATATAAATGTGAATCTGTTGAACTTGATGTCTATCTTGTGTGAACATGTTACATATTGATGACTTATATATATATATATATATATATATATATATATATATATATATATATATATATATATATATATATATATATATTTCTTCTGTGAACGATGTGGGGTTCTGATGAGCAATGTCTGTGAACGATGTGGGGTTCTGATGAGCAATGTGTACATTTGTTATATGCTATCAGTGACACATTAGACAGACATGAGTCACTGATATCAAATTATCAGTGACGCAAATCAGTGACGCATATTCTTAGTATGTGTCACTCATATATCCTTATTCGTGACGCGTGTTACCACAACGTGTCGCTGATATAGACTTATTAGTGACGCGGGTTCCCACAGCGTGTCGCTGATATGGATTTATCAGTGACGCGTATTCCCATTTTCAGTGACGCGTATTCTGAATAAGCGTCACTCTATTTCCTTATCAGTGACGCATCTTACAGTTATCGGTGACACATGTTCGTGTTATCAGTGACTCGTGTTCTAAATATGCGTCACGGATAGTTTCCTATCAGTGACGCGTTTTTACGCGTCACTAATGTGCCCTTATCACAGACGCAAGAATAGTGACGCGTGTTTTACGCGTCACTAATGTGCCCTTATCACAGACGCAAGAATAGTGACGCGTGTTTTACGCGTCACTGATGACCCTCTACACGCGTCACTGATAAGGTTTTCTAGCATAGTGTACCCGTAGCACAGAGGGCGGACGCTCGTGCACGCGTAGGGTGGAGCCGAAGACAGAGCTACTTCTGGGGACTCGAATGTTAAGACAGAACAGGTCGGCGTAGCTATATTAAAAAAATATGTATCTTTTTGCATATATGTCATGAAAAACTCAGTGATTCATGAGTGGAAGTAACGAAGAAATCTGCAAATACTTTATTGAAACTGGTGAGAAAGAAAAAGAGTACATATCTTTTAATTCAAAACTAGGCATAAAATCTCCGTAGTTGGTCGATGTGCCACGAGTTGGGCTCCCGTCGGCCATCTAAGTCGCACAACTTGTAGGAGGTTGGTCTCGTGACTTCCATGACCAAGAATGGCCCTTCCCAATGTGACGCCAATTTGTGTATGCCTTCAGTCTTTTGTTTCCTGCGCAACACGAGGTCTCCGACCACAAAATGTCTGTTGTTCACATTGTGGTTATAGTAACGACGCAGTCCTTCGACGTACTTGGCAGTACGGATATAGGAATCGAGCTTCTTTTCTTCTGCGCAGTTCATCTCAAGCTCCTGTGCTTCATTGGCGTTGTTTTCATCATAGTTCTCCACCCGAGGGGACCGAAAAGCGATGTCGGCCTGTAGGACGGCTTCGGAGCCGAATACCATGAAGTAAGGAGAGACGCATGTATTACGACTAGGTTGGGTCCTTAGTCCCCAAACCATAGCCGGTAGCTCTTGCAGCCATCGCCCTGGGCTCTTGTCATTTTCTCTATATAATCTCTTCTTCAATGCGTCAAGTATCATTCCATTTACCCGTTCGACCTGCCCGTTAGCCCTGGAATGATCCACCGACACGTATTTAACAGCAATGCCTCTGTCATCACAGAAGTCCCAAAAAGCACTGTCGGTGAACGTAGACCCCAGGTAGGTTATGATACTGTTCGGGAGGCCAAAGCGGAGTATAACATCGTCGAGCTGCTCGACTGCTTTTTTCGTCGTTGCCTTGACTAGGGGCTTATATTCTATCCACTTGGAAAACTTGTCAATGATGACATAGACCCAGCGGACCCTCCGGGGGCCGGCTTGAATGGTTCTATCATATCCAGTCCCCAGCATGCGAAGGGCCAAGAGGCCGGTATGGTTTGCAGCTCATGCGTAGGGACGTGGATCTGCTTGGCGAAGAATTGACAACCCTCACAGTGACGGACTAATTTTTCAGCATCGGCAACGGTAGAGGGCCAATAAAAACCAGCTCGGAAGGCTTTGTTGACCAGCGTTCTGGACGCTGCGTGATTGCCGCATATGCCACCGTGAATGTCTTGCAAAATCTTCAGCCCGACCTCCTAGGAGACGCACTTTTGTAGGAGTTCTTCTCTAGCATTCTTGCGCATGGCTTCCCATTGACAAGGACATAGTTCTTACTGCGCCTAATAAGGCGCTCCAACTCGATCTTATCATGGGGGATGTCTGCATTTGTTAGGTACTTGATGAACGGTTCCCTCCAGTCGGTGGTCAGGGTTGAAATCATAGCGACCGACTGGTCTGCAGGCATATGAGCAGCCTCAAGCTGTGGCTCATCCTCCTGGAAAGAGGGCTTCAGGAGGTCTTCAACGAAAACTCCATGTGGAATCTCAACTCGGGTTGATCCTAACTTTGATAGCTCATCGGCCGCCTTGTTATCAGCCCGGAGCACATGGTGAAATTCCAAACCATAGAATTTGTTTTCCAGTTTGTGGATCTAAGCAACGTATGCTTCCATCTTTTCATTGTTGCAGTCCCACTCCTTGTTAACCTGCTGAATTACGAGCGCAGAATCGCCGTACACCATGAGTCGCTTAATGCCAAGCTCTATAGCGATGCACAGGCCGTGGATGACAGCTTCATATTCAGCGGCATTGTTGGAGGCTTTGAAGTGTATCCGTAGGACGTAGTTGAGCTTATCCTTTGACGGGGAGATGAAGTGGACGCCAGCACCCGCTCCGTCGATGTTGAGGGATCCATCAAAGAACATCGTCCAGACCTCAGGACTGGTCGGAGGGGGAGGCATGTTCAATTCAGTCCATTCTACCATGAAATCAACTAGCGCCTGGGATTTGATTGTAGAGCGACTTCGAAAATTCATGGTGTAAGGGCATAGCTCCATTGCCCACTTGACGATGCGCCCATTGGCGTCTTTATTCCGAATTATATCGCCGAGGGGAAACTCAGTAACCACCTCAATCGGATATGCCTCGAAGTAATGGTGTAGCTTGCGTGACGTGATTAGGATGGCGTAGAGCAACTTCTGAAGGTGAGGGTACCGAGCTTTTGAGTCATTGAGGACCTCACTGACGTAATATATCGGTCGTTGGACCGGGTACACATGCCCGACCTCAGGTCGTTCGACGACGATTGCTGAACTGACGACCCTGCTGGTAGCTGCAATGTATAAGAGCAGCGTATCGCCCTCAGCGGGGGATGTTAGTACTGGCGGTGTGGTGAGGAACTACTTAAGCTCAGCAAAAGCAGTATTAGCTTCTTCCGACCACTTGAATTTTGTGGAGGCCTTCAGGAGTTTGAAGAATGGCAGGCCCTTGTCACTGAGGCGTGAGATATAGCAACTTATGGCAGCCATGCAACCCGTGAGCTTTTGGATGTCCTTCACATTTTTGGGAGGCTTCATCTTCATAATGGCTTCTACCTTTTTTGGGTTGGGTCGTATGCCGTCTTGGCTGACCACGTGACCAAGCAGTATACCAGATCGAACACCGAATATACATTTTTTGGGATTTAGCTTCCACTGGAACTTGTTGAGGGTGGCGAAAGTCTTGTCTAGGTCTCCGACCAAGTCGGACCCTGCTTTGGTTTTGACGACGACATCATCGACGTAGGCCGCCACAAGATCATTCTTGATTTCTTTTTCGAGGCACTTCTAGATAGCTCTTTGGTATGTTGCACCGGCATTTTTGAGCCCGAACGATATGGTCGTGTAGCAGTACACACTGAAAGGCGTTATGAACGAAGTTTTTATCTGGTCTTCTTCGTCAAGGGATATTTGATGATAGCCGGAGTAACAGTCGAGGAAAGACAATAGCTCGCAGCCGGTCGTAGAGTCGACAACCTCGTCAATGCGAGGGAGACCGAAGGGGTCTTTAGGGCAGTGTTTGTTGAGATCGGTGTAATCAACGCACATTCTCCATTCTTTATTTTTCTTTCAAACAAGGACCGGATTGGCAACCCAATCCGGGTGATACACCTCTTTAATAAATCCAGCCGCTAAAAGCCAAGACACTTCTACCCTAATGGCCTCCTTCTTCTCGTGCGAAAAATGGCGCAGCCGCTGCTTGATAGGCTTGGCGGTATTCGACACGTTCAAGGAGTGCTCGATCAACGTCCGAGGAACACCGGGCATATCGGCAGGTTTCCATGCAAACACGCTCATGTTCTTCCTCAGGAAGCTGACAAGCACGTCTTCCTATTTGGGATCCAAGTCGGTCCCGATGAGGGCCGTCTTGGATTTGTCTCCTTGGACGATCTCCACCTCCTTGTACTCCTTAGCCTTGGTCGCCTGCCGCTTAGCCGCGTTTGCCGGGATCTCCAGCTCTTCTTGTGGTATCTTCTTGGTGTCGACGAGTGTTTCTTCCATGCGCTTGGCGAGGTCGAGAGCTTCCATAGCAGCGAAACTTTCTGTCTCGTAGGCGTAAGCGACGTTCACGTTTCCACGAAGGGAAAGCACGCCCTGCACGGTTGGCATCTTGAGAACGAGGTAGACATAGTGCGGCACCGCCATAAACTTAGCCAGAGCTGGTCGGCCAAGGATGGCGTGGTGAGCTGCTTCGAAGTCAGCGACGATGAAGTTGATGAATTCGATGCGGTGGTGCTTCACGGAGCCGAACTGAACGGGGAGCGTAATCTGCCCTAGAGGCTGCGAGACATGTCTTGGCAGTACCCCCCAGAACGGCGCGTCATATGGCTCGAGGTCTTTTTGAGTAAGACCGAGCTCGAGTAGCATGTTGTGGAAGAGGATGTCAAGAGCGCTGCCGTCGTCGATGAGCACCTTTTGGAAGCGGATGTTGTCGATAACCGGATCTAGGACCAGCGGGAAACGACCTGGTTGCGGTAGCTTGGCCCATATGTCGGCTCTGCTGAAGGTGATCTCCTGGTGGGACCAGTCTGGGACCCAGACGTCGGCGACTTTTTCATCGCTCTTGGCGACTGTCATGATCACCCGAGCTGTTAGCTTCCTCTCCCGACCTGTTTCCAGGACGATCTTGCCTTCGAAGATGGTGGAGATGATTCTATCTAGAACTTTGAAGTGACGTGGGTTCCTGTCTGTATCCTCGTCATCCTTCTCTTCGTCGTGGTTCATGAGTCCCTTTCCGTCGCGTAGAGGCGGATTCTCCTCGGTGGTGACTTCTTCCTGACGCTGCCGCTTGTAGATGGCTCTGAAGCCATTGCATTGGGCCATTGTGTGGCCGGTGCCTGGATGAGCAGGGCAGGGCTGCGACAAGATCTTATTGTAGGTGGCGTCGTAGTTCCGCTTGGTGCCAGCTTTGACAGCATTGACGGAGTTGTTGTCGCACCGATCTCTGCCGCGTCTCCTGTCGTTGTGGTGGTCATGGCAGGAGCCGCGATCGTCATCACACCGACCTCTGTTGGAGTCACGGCGGTCGCGGTTGTCGTCGCGGCGGTCGTGATCGTCATCGCGGCGAGGTCGGTCGGTGTCACGGCGAATGCCATGATCGTCGCGGCGCCGATCGTCACGTCGATAGTCGCGCGCTGCACGACCGGTTTCTGACATAATCTGGTTGTCTGCATCCTCTGCGTCCGCCTAGTTTTTCGCGGTCGTCATGAGCTCATGGACGGATTCCGGCCTGTGGCGCAGGAGTTCTTTCCAGAAATCGTCGTGCCAGACAAGGCCTCTATTGAACGCCGAGATCGACTCCTGCTCTGAGATGTCTGGAATAGTCAGACGGGTGTCTGAAAAACGCCGAATGTATCCTTGCAAAGGTTTCTCCGAGTGATCTCTGATCCTCTCGAGGTCGTACTTGGTGCCTGGCTATTGACAGGTGGCCATGAAATTCTTGATGAACGATTCCTTGAGCTGAGTCCAGGAATCAATTGACTTCTCCTTCAAGCCGAGCAACCATTGATTTGCCACGTGGTTGATGACCACTGGCAGATAATTGGCCATGACGTCTTCTTCGCTTCCACCAACAGCTCGGACGGCGATCTCGTAGAGCATGATCCACTGGCGGGGATCTTGTTTGCCATTGTAGGTCGGGAGCTCGGAGACGTTGAAACTCCTGGGCCACCTGATGTTGCGGAGTCTATTGGTGAAAGGAAGGAGCCCGGATTGAGCAGCTGCCCTCGACCGGTACGGATCTCCATGGTCGCACTCATATTCTTCCCTATGGCGTAACTCATGGGCATGTCGTCCTTCCTTACTCTCGTCGATGCGATCGCGGAGGCTGATCCGCTGATTGAGATGATCGCGGAGGTCGGAGTTGCGCGCGGGGCCGTTGACGCTTGGCGCCGGGCCTCCTCCGGGACGTCCGCCGTGTCCTCCTCCTCGATTGCGATTGCCACCGTCAACACGGTTGTCGCGGTGGCCGTCATTGTCGCGGCGTCCGTCCGGATTAGGGTTGCCATCCGGGCGGGGCCCTTCACGATTCTCGCTGTGACCCCGGTTGCGTTGAGAGCGTTGGCTCAAGCTAGATCCAGCGAGAGTGGTTCCACGGCTTGATGGCGGGAGATTGCCGAGCTTCTCGTTGACTTGAACAGTGGCGGCCTTCAGACGGGCAGCCATAGCCTCCACCGCCGGGGATTGAGGCAAATTGGCCAGATCTTGCATGACGGTAGCTAGGTTGGCCTCTGGAGTCTTGTGGACTTGGTGGCCGTCGCACATGTCGAATGCGTTGGAGAGGTCGCGGACTATAGGCCGCAGGTTAGGGTTTGGATTCGGCGGAGCGTTCCTTCGCTCAGCTCGGTTGGTGTTCCTCGCCAGCCTGGCGTCTCTTTCTTGCTCGGTTTTGCCGTCGATTGTACGTTCGTCAGCGCTGATGTTGAAGACTATGCCCCCGAAGCCGGGCGGGAACTCCGGGATGGAGTCGTACGAGTCTTGTTGCTGGTCGGTGTCGTGCGAGTACTCGTCGTAAGTCTCCGTCCAGGTGTGAGTGGACCCTGCGCTTTGTTCCTGGATGGGAGAGAGCCGAGCCCCGCCGACCTCCGAGATCTCCACCATGTTGACGATGGGCGGCGGTAGCACTACCTCCGTCAGGTCGACGGGATGTAGATCTGATACATGCTCGCGCTTAGCGGGATCCATGAATAGATGTGGAAGATGATCCCTGTAAATAGACGCAGCGTTCCTCAGCCCGTAAGGAAGAGCTGAAGCAGATTGCTCCCTTGGCGTGTCGTAGTCCTCCAGCCTCAGGTCGGTAGCCGGAACAGGTCGGCGACGGATCGTGCGTCCTGCAGGAGTCGAAGTGATCACTAGATCGGTCCCCGCGGCCGGTGCGGGCTGGCCGCATGATCCAGTGGTCGTCGAGATCTGGCTGCGTGATCCAGTGGCTAGCCAGAGATCGGGTGAGGTCTTGAATCTCCTCAGCGGGTCGATCTCTGATTGCCTCTGTCAGGGTGAGTGCCTCCGTTAAGCCTTCGGTGACCCGATCGATGGACTCGATCAGATCGGAGTTGTCCAGCCGCCTCCCTTGGTAGCGAGGAAGCTGGCGTCGGTTTGCCGGGACAGATGATCGAAGGATCAGATCTGCCGGTGCTGGTGCAGATTCGGTCGGCGCAGGAGAGTCCTGCACCGCTTCCCTGATGCTTGCGTCGCTGGGGCCGCCGGTGGTCTAGGTGAACGCTCCGACGGTAAGGGTGACGCCCTCAGGCGTGGTCGCGGAAGCAGAAATGATGACCATCTGGCTCGCCATGGAGTCGTAGTGCACACCGACGGTAAGGGTGACGCCCTCAGGCGCGGTCGCGGAAGCAGAAACGATGACCATCTAGCTCGCCATGGAGTCGTAGTGCACACCCCCTACCTAGCGCGCCACTGTCGACGAAATATGGTCGGCAGTCTACCAAGGGGTACCCAAGGTACTAGATTGTTCGGTGGAGGTGCGCTAGACGACGAACCAGACATGACGCAAGACAGAACACTAGAGTTTATCTAGGTTCGGGCCGCGAGGTGCGTAATACCCTACGTCATGCGTCTGTTTGTATTGTATTAATATGAGATCCGATGTTTCGAGGGGTGTCCTTGCCCGCCTTATATAGTCGGGGGGGCAAGGTTACAGATCGGGAAATCTAATCCTAGTCGGTTACAACTGCCATATCGGTATGAGATACAATATGTTTCCTAACCGACTAGGATCTTGCTTGATCACCAAGTCTCTCTTGATAGCTTGCGTAGTACGCCGACCTCTAGTGGGCCTGAGCGGGCTTGATCTTCCAGGTTGGCCGATGCCTCCGGTATGGCCCATCTATAGCCGTAAGGGTACAGGGGGTCTATTCCCCCACAACCATTGAACCCTATATTGGATACTAATTATGCTTATTCAATGTGTCGTTGTATTTCATTCAATGATGACTTAATCAATTAATCTTGCTCCGCTAATGCTAGATCAACACACCCAATTAAGAAGAGCCTTTTTATACTGTTTTCGCGAGAGAAATACTTGATGAGTTTGAGGATCCTTGTTCTTCACTTGCAACTGATTAAGGGTTGAGAATACTTTCCCGAACAATCAAAGACTGAAGATTCAAGAAAATAGAGATGATCAATAACTGATGATTAACATGAGCCTGCCTAACTGAAGGTTGAGCACTTGGAGCGGTATCGGCATAAGATTTCCCCTTTTTCTTCTAAACTTCAACCCAATCAAGGCTAAGATTCAATGGTGATAAAAGCCCGAGCTCTAGCTGAACAACTAACGTTATAGAGGTGAAAGTAAGCTCTAAAAGTTCCGCAAGAATTACCTCTCAAATTTATAAATAAACAGTCCAACATTTTTACACTGTACTGCAAATTTTAAAATTCTATCTTCAGTCTCAACATAAAGTAGTTGTAACATGCAACTTATAATTGAGTCAGATTACTCATTCTTTCACTGTTAGGAACTTCTGGGTGCCGCTAGATATATAGGTACTTGTCAGCAGCAAGTCCGTCAAAATGATAATGGAAGTGCAACCAAACAAGCCGTGTAATATGGACTTTAAGTACGTAGTAGTTTGATTGATGGCTTCCATGGACAACATGAGTTATACTCAAGGATGTGTGTAAATTAGTATATAGTGTGACAGATGTTCATTGTGACATTCTAGAACTGAACCTACATGAATGAATCAATGTTGTGATGATGTCTTGACATGGATACCATTTTTTCGGTACAATGTATATTATTACATGCAAATTAGTTTTCCTTTTTATCCAATTTGAATCATCCTGATAAATTGCCATGGTAAAGCAGTCTATCCCTTCAACCGGCTAAAACTGGTAATGTACAGTAAGACTATCTGTTGGCAAAAAGGTGCCAGTTGGTAAAAGTTTATATCGATACCACTTACATCAACAATGTGAGTAGTCAGGATAGGTTTATACAATTATACTGACCGGTAGTGTGGCAGGATAGGTTTATACAAAGTCGCAGATACTGGGTTATGGTATAGTGACCATTAACCAGCAGTCACAAAATTCATTTTGCTATACTCATAGTAAATACTCTTGAAGTCTATCCTACAATGCACATGGTTATTCATCGCATGCAGTTTTAACCATTTAACGCACTCAGTTCCAAAGAATCTAACGCTTTTTTTTTTACCGAAGTCAGCAAGAAAAACCCAGCCTTTTTTATTTTTTAATAATACAGACCTGTTTAAATTCGCTCCCACGGGGAGTCGAACCCAGGTGCTACTCAGGTGCTCTAACCACTAGGCTAGAGGCCTTTTCGCCAAACTAACGCTTTTGCAAAGTGCAACTGGGCATCTTCTGCAGTCCGACAACTTGGAGATATAGCAAGGGACCGAGGAGACACAGTTGAAAATACCAGATTGGCTACTCAAATTTCCATGAAGATAATGGCGGGGTCTCAGAGTCCTTCCAAGTGTTGGCCATTTGAGCATACCGGTCACCCAAGACTTCACCTGCCGCAGCATAAGACTCAAGTTCAGCCATTTCATCTGGTGTAAGCTTCACAGACAGTGCCTCCACATTCTGGTTAAAGTTCTCAATTTTTGTTGTGCCAGGTATGGGGCAAACATCGCTTCCTTGGTGGTGAACCCAAGCCAATGCAAGTTGTGATGGTGTGCATCCTTTTCGTGCTGCCATTGCGTTCACACACTCAAATATCTGAGCATTCTTGACAAGATTCTCTGGTTGAAATCTAGGCATATGCTGCAGAAGTATGAAATCATCATTAGAAAGGCGCAATACACCATATTTCCAATTTTTTTCTATGAGCATGTACTGACTACTAAGACCATTCCATATATCAAATAAACTAGACCAACCAAGGAGAAACTAGGTGGCATTTTGTTAAGAAGAAAATAGGCACCCAAATTTGCCTCACAAGGGCTTGTACCTGGGTATCCACACCCTTGACCAACTGATCTAGTTCAGCTTCCTATTCAAATAGATTAGCAGAATCTAAAATTGTACGTAAGATCAAGGAAATACACACATCAAGGATAACCTAACCATGTATTATGTGTCTTATGAAGAAGTTGAACCAAAGGATTATAATAAATTATCATCCTACCAAAGCAAATCAGTGTTCAGTAGGTGATAGTTTGAGCTCACCTTGCGGGAGTCCTGCTCAGATAGTGACTCAACTAGTTCTGCTCCACTAGAGAAGAAACCTCTGCCTAGTGGACTGTAAGCCACAATTCCAATTCCAAGTTCTCTGAAATTGTCACAGAATGGTGATAAATCAGAGAATAAAGCTTCCTACTTATTGACTGCAAAACTGTTTTGACTGTTCATGAAAGTACCTGCAAGTGGGAATTATATCTTCTTCTACATCTCTAGACCATAATGACCATTCAAGCTGTACTGCGGTGATAGGATGGATTGCATGAGCTCTTCGGATTGTTGATGCAGATGCTTCGGATAACCCAATGTACTTTATCTTTCCTTCTTCCACTAGCTTCTTGAGTTCACCAATCTGGCAGCAGGAAAAGAAGACAATCTCAATTGCCCAAAAGGAAATGGTTCATCCCTTACAATGGTGAAGAATGAATTGGAAGAGAAAGTAACAGCACAAACAGGACTTCATATATGAAATGACAACAGCAGCAGCAGCAACACAGGCTAATAGTAGTGTTAGCCCCAAGCACCCAAACAGAGTAGGCCATGTAGATAGGAAAGTACTCTGATATGAAGCTACCGATTTCCCCAACGGAAGCCACATTGGTGCCACAGCAAAAAAACATCATGGTGTTTTTGCTCTTGCCCCAGCAGTCCAGCACACCTGGTGAGCGCTTCAATCTTTTGTGAGATAGAGCAGATAGAGCACTAAGCACCTCTACAGGCTTCTCTAACGCCCTGCAAGACTGCTGATAACCTGGTGAGTGCTTCAACCTTTCATTCTATTGAGCTCTCGGCACCTCTGCAGGCTGCTCTGACGCCCTGCGAGACTATACTGATCAGTGTGATCTGAACCCTGGCTGCCTGCATATGTGGGGCTTGAGACCACCAGCCATCCTCTTGTGTTGGGCTGCTCTAACATGAATGATCTAGGAAGGGCAGTAAATTAGTGCTTCCTGGGGCACAGAATTCCAGATAAAACTTCGGATATGATTGATCCAATTGTTGCCTTGCCTCGCTGGTGTGGTATATGGCTATAAGCAATGGTACCTAAGAAACCTCCTAGAAGTTAGTACTCCACTAGTTCGTGGGGTTTGAGCTCTGCTAATGGTGTGGAGGTCCTGCCAGATGCGCCCTTCTCACACGTTAAAAAAAAAAAAAATAGATTCCTTTTGTTTCTGGGTTAAATTCCAGGTGGTCGTTGTTGAGATTATAGGAGAGAAAACCTTTCATCGTATATGCCACCAACCACCATCAGTCCCATACTTTCACTGCCGTGCAAGAACATTCCCCTCATATATTTCCAGTTCCAGCCTCCATTTGTAGGTTGACATGAAGCCTCCATAGCTACCAAACAAAGAAATCAAAGTGCACAAAAGACTACTCACAGTGACCTCGATAGGCACCCTCTTGTCCACGCGGTGCTGGTAATAGAGGTCGATGCAGTCAACGCCGAGCCGCTTGAGACTGCCCTCGCACGCTGCGCGCACGTAAGCTGGGTCGCCGCGGATCTCCCATTTCCCGTCGGCGAAGGCGATGCTGAACTTGGTGGCCAGCTCGACCTTCTCCCGCACCCCGTCTTGAAGCGCCTGCTCAGAATGAATTCAGAAACATTACATCGAACATCTTCGGTGCAAACTGGAAACAGGCCAGAGAAGTCCAGAAACCTAAAGGTCCGAGAGACCGACCTTGCCCAGGAGGATCTCGTTGGTGTGCGGGCCGTAGATGTCGGAGGTGTCGAGGAAGGTGACCCCGGCGGCGACGGCGTGGTGGATAAGCTTGATCATGTCAGGCTCGGGTTTTGGCGGGCCGTAGAAGGCGGACATGCCCATGCAGCCGAGGCCCTGCGCGGAGACCTCCAGCCCCTGCGTGCCCAGCTTGATGCGGGGCACAGACACGGGAGCGGCAGCAGCCATGGCAGCTGCAGGAAGTCGATCGGGTGGGGGCACTGCTTGATGCTGGTGAGTGCTGGCCTGGTGTGTGTGTGGAGGTCTGCAGTGCAGGTGTGGCGTGTGGGCTTCGAGCTTATAGAGTGAGACAGAGGGACGCCGCCGCCTGTCCGTTGTGCCAGCTGGCAGAGGACTAGATTTGCTAACGTCACTGCTTATGTGAGCTTGTAGTAAGAGGTGACGTCTTTATATAGTATTTGTAAAGTACACTGGCAAATGGGCCAGCCTGGTATAATTACAAAACCGAGAAAGATTAGGCCTGGTGTCGTCCAGGTTTTACGCGTACGATTGTCATCGTTGGATGGAAACATTTTTTTTTTTTTGAATATGGGCTTCTCCATTACTCATCGGCTAACAGAATCGTTAGCAACAAACCTTCCTCAGCAATCAATGGGGTTCGATTTTTGTCCTTGGTATAAAAAAATCAGATATACTCCGTATATTTGAAATTACTAGCAAACATGTGTGTTGCCGCAAGTTAAAATGAGACATTTAATTTTTTGTACTTCGTACCAATGATAATGACCTAGCTATTTTTATTTTTACAGAATTTAATTAGGCATGCAAGGCACCTAATCTAATTTTTTTCTACAATTGAGCGTATGTCTTTGGTGGTGCCTTGTCAATGTATAGCAAAGATCTTTTTTTTTAAGAGCATCTCCAGAAGTTTTATAAAACAACTCGCTATCTTGATTTTTAGCAAAAAGGAAAAAAAGTCCCCTTGGTAAAGAGCTTCTTAAAAAGACTTTGTTAGATAGAAATTCAAGTTCCCAATACAAAATCGTTTAGAAAGTAGTATAGGAAACTGTTGGACAGGAAAATGAATTGAGGTTGTATTTTATTGACTCACTACACTTATTGATTTAGAAGGTAATTATATGCCTGTGGCGACAAGTTCAAGGTGTCCGTGGCAGCTGCAAGATCGTTCGATGCGGCCATTCGCGCGACGCCGCCAAAGCTTTTTGCGGCAACCCCGAATGCTTCATGCTTGTGTTTGGTTGCCGCCTGGAGCCCGCAAGCACAAACTTATTAGATTGCCGCCTCCATGCTTTGTGTGCCTGAGATTCTGCTCACTCTGCTTGCAGAAACCCGCAACGCATGTTTGTAACCACCGTCAAGTAAGAGCATAATAAACATAGGTTAATATTTAAAATAGATCATCACCTTAATAAAAATACATATATTACATTACGTTGAGATAAAGAGTGAATAACTATTTTAAATAGATCCATGCATGAGCACGTGTGAAATACAGTATATCTCTTTTTTTTTTAAAAGATCCGGGTAATCCGGCTTTGGTTAATAATAAGAAGTGAAGCAAAGTCAACTGAATACAAATAAAGCGCGAGGGGCGCTCCCCAGACGAGCCTAAGCCGCCTGGGGTTGAAAAGAAAACAAAAAGACTACTCGCTACGGGTGTTTACAACAGTTAGAGGAATAAGGGCATTACATCCCGCCCGAGACCACAGGGCTGCAGTATCCTTGATCTCCACAAACAGAGATTGCACTACCTTCCTATCATCTCTGAAAACAACAGCGTTCCTTCGGTTCCAGATGCTCCATAGTGTTAGTATCGCCATGGAGTGCTCCTTCCTTCCGCCGGCGCCCAGCAGTCGATGAAAACACTCCACCAGCTCTGTCTTGTTGTCCCAAGATGCCGGCGACAAGCTTGGGAAGCTGCTCCAGGAAGCTACAAGCTGCCATACCTGCTGGGAGTAGGGGCACTCGAAGAACAGATGGTGTGCCGTTTCCAGGTTCCTTTCGCATAAGGCACAGAAGTAGTTGTTCTTCCATTGGCGAAGCTGGAGTCGCGCCGCTGTCCACAACCTGTTCTGTAGTAACAGCCATAAGAAAAACTTGCACTTGGCCGGAGCCCATGCATCTCAGATTAACGATGGAAAGATCGACTGCACTTGTCCCGCAAACTGAATCTTGTAAGCTGATTTAGTTGAATATTGACCCGAGCTCTCCAGTGTCCAAGAGATGGTGTCTTCTTCGCTGTCCAAGTCCAGATGGATAGCATCAATGGCCCTCCAAAGCTTGAAGAAGTCGCTCAGGAGGACATGATTCAGGTTGTGCGCGGTGTCCCTAACCCAAGCATCATTTTGTAGTGCTTCTCTGACCGATCTGTTCTTTCGCCTGCTATGCGCGTACAGCCGGGGGAATAGGATGGCTGGTGTTGTTCCATCGATCCAGCTCGAGTTACAGAAAGATGCCTTCTTTCCATTGCAGACAGTCACTCTCGTCGCTGCGCTGAACATTGCCTTGTCAACCTCGTCCACCGGCAATTCAGTGCCAACCCATGGACGCGCTGGGTTTGCCCACTGAAACCAAAGCCATCTAAGGCGCAGGGCCCTGCTGAAACACTCTAAATCAATTATGCCCAGCCCACCGTACTCAATCGGCTTAGCCACCAAACGCCACGCCACCTTGCACTTGCCACCAGTAATCTCACTGTCCCCAGCCCAGCGAAATCGGCGTCTCATTTGGTCAATATCCTCGATCAGTTGCTTTGGTGCCTTAAATGAGGTTAGTAGATATACAGGCATCGCACTTAGAACTGACCGGACCAGCTCGCGCCTTCCTGCCTGATTTAACAGATGCCCTTGCCAGGCAGCCAGCCGAGCTCTTGACTTATCAACAACTCGCTGGACATGCACTACTTTCAGTCTGCCCAGCGACAGCGGCAGCCCCAGATACGTAATTGGGAAGCTGGCCCTTCCTCCCCTGAACCCTTCTAGTACCTGATCCAAAGTTACGTCAGCACACCTGATAGGCGCGACTGTGCACTTCTCGATGTTCAGCTTAAGACCGGTCGTTTCTCCAAATTGGTTGAGAATCCCGAAGAGAGCGGTGACTTCCTATCAGAAGCACAAAACGGAGGGAAAACACAAACATCGACAGCGGACGGAGCATATGTTGCAGAAGCTCCGGAGACACGTACTACATATACTACATGAATTGCTCTGGTGCCACACAAACTTGGATCATTATTATAAAGAAATACACTGGAGCCATCATGTTAATTGAGGCAGCCAGCCACACCGATGGAAAGGCTTCCCTTCACTTCACTGAAGGTGAGATTGGAGGACTGTCTGCTAAGGTCCTCTAATAAAACATTCCTGCATAGTAACAGAAAACTAATCTGAAATATACATATTTGCTCGATCTCTTTTTAGTAGCATTTGCTAGACCACTAGCAATGTTGTATGCATGGTGAAAAGGATAAAGAAAATTCGTTGTTTGAAGAGATCTCCTACCAATACCTATAGTAATGTTGTACTTAGTGAAAACTGTATTTTAAACATTCGGCTTTCAGAGCCACGTTAATGTAAAAGGTGGGGTGATAGGACTAGTAGCCCTACCGGAGTTGCTGCGGAGGTTGTAAGGGTGGAAGAGGGGAGGACGTGGCTGGAAGCCCCGTCGTCGGCGCCCTGGCGCCGTGGCTGCTGCTCGCGGGAAGGGAGAGGGAAGAGGTGGCTAGGGCAAAGTAATTCTCCCGGCTCCCTTCAGGAAGCCGGAAACAATAATATGTTTCTGCTTAATTCCTCCCAATTGTCTTACAAAGATATATATATATATATATAGCTATCCCTCTCATCTAACAATAGGAATTATCAATATGGTGCTAAATATGATAAATTGGTCCTTGAGCCCCTAATCCCTGCGCCTACATTAGCCACTAATGGGCCTGCGCCTGGTATAGGAGAGCCCCTAATCCACGAAGACCAGGCAATCACCTAGACAAAGTTGCAGTTTGGATGAGTTGAACACTGATATGAAGCCATTGTCATTGTGTACACACAAACTTCTCAGGGACTCTAGTGGAGGTCTTCTTTGGCTTTGGTTTCGATAATCATTTACAGGCATCACCATGTCTACCAGCCTCCCAATGTACAAGCGGACAAGAGATGGATAAGATCCCAAAGGCACGCTCATAGAAACAAGGCCTTCTACAGGCTTACTGTAACAAGTTAGAGAAGTGAGAGCTGGGCTTTCCGGAAGAGTTGCAATTTTATTGCAATCAATGATGCCCAGCTCTTCCAGCTGGGGAAACACCACCAAGCTATTAGGCTCTCCTGCACTGTTTTCTGCCCATCTCTCCAACTCCGGCAATGTCCCCAACCACATCGTCTTTAACTTTGGAAAAATTGTAAAAGAGGTAGTATACCCTGTAGCTTCCATGTCAATGTTCTTACATAATGTGGACAGGCTGTTCATGCGGCCTAAACACAATTTCTCAAGATAAGGCGACAACCACACTAATGGAAGATCCTCACATCTTGGGCAGTTGGAAATATGTAGTTCTCTTAAACACCCGAACATTTGTGGGTCTCTCATCCATTGTGAGACGGATAGGCCAGGATACCCACGCAGCCCCAATGTTTTGAGCTCAGCATGAGGTACAAGAGATTCGAGTACTTCTTCCTCATTATTACTGATGACCTCATCATGCAATGGATTATAATATACGCTAGGGCCCCAATGCAAATATAGTTCTGTTAGATTCTTTTTCTCATGGAGATTAGCCTTTGACCCATTCTTTAGTTTCCTTAAATTACAAAGTTCCAACCTGTTTCCAAGGTGTCTCAGGTCTTTGAGCTCCTCAATACCAAACCCTTCTCCAGAGTCCACAATAAATTTTGTAAGTGTGCATAGGTTGTGTAGTAGACTAAGTTTTGGAGGCATCTGCTTCAAACTATCACACCCTATTAGATAAATGTGGGTAAGCTTTCTCAGCGTTTGCATGCCTTCCGGTAAAATCTCTAGGTTCCAACAATGATTGAGAATCAATGATTGCAAGTTATACAATATACAAACTGATGTCGGCAATCTGACAATTTTTGACCAAGAAAGATCAAGATATCTTAAATGTGTTGCATTTATGAGCTCTCTATGGATAACAAATCGGTTTTCCCAGCACAATGCTCTTAATGACGTTAGTTTTAACTTCTTAAGCGCTTTGTATTCTGATTTACTAGAATAAGTGTCCTCAAGTTGAGCCAATGAAAAGTCGAAATAAGGTTTTTGAGTTAACAAAGTGCGGAGAGGAGACGAGTTTTCCATGAATCCAGTGATTTCTTCTTTTGGTTTCAACCATGGCAACTGGATGTGACGCGCATTGTTTATCAATGCTTTCTGCTGAATCAACTCTTCTGCAAAAGCACACTCATCTGTCACATCTTTTGCTAAGTCATGCATTAAATCATGCATTTTGCATCTAATTTCCTTGTATGGAATGTACTCATCATGACATGTCTTGACATTCACATCTTGAATAAATGACCTCCACACCAACTCGTTGAAAACAAACTCACCTTTCTGTACCAAATCTGTCATTCCCTTTGCATGAATAAAATTGTTTGCCATCCATAGTTGGATTAACTCATCCTTATTCATCTCAGAGTCCTTAGGGAATACCGTGCAGAAGGCAAAGCATTGCTTCATTTCGGATGACAAGTGCCTGTAGCTCAACTTCAGAATGGACAATACTTCATCTTTGCCAACCTTGCCATCCTCTGCAATGGCCTCCCATTCCTTGATTTGAGTTTTTGAACTCATCAAGCCACCCATTGTCTTCAAAGCACGAGGCAGTCCATTGCACTTGTTAACAATAAGTTTACCAATCGTTATCAACTCTTTTTGCTTTTGCACTCCTTTACTAAATGCTTTCTTTGAGAACAACTCCCATGAATCATCATCACTCAAACATGCTAGTTCATGGGGTGAAAGGGTGCCCATTATAGAAGAAACTTTTTGGCTTCAACTTGTGACAACTATCATGCTTCCCAATCCAGCACTGGAAGAACATAGCAGTGGCTTCAGGTCATCCTCCCACCTCTGTTGTTCTTCGTTCCACACGTCGTCAAGAACCAGTAGGAACCTTTTCCGGCCAATGACTTCCTGCAGCTTTGCTCGCAGCAGTTCGATGGTGTCAGGTAGGTCACATCTTGCATTTGTAGCCAACTCTATGATGGATCTTACAACATCAATGGCGTCAAAGTTGTCTGAGACACAGTGCCACATTTTCAACTCAAAGTGTTTCTGAACTTTTCTGTCATTGTACACCATCTTGGCAAGTGTAGTCTTGCCCAAACCTCCCATTCCAATGATGGGCAGAACCTGTACATTCGGCTGATCTTTCTGGTCCAGTAACAGTTTCAACACGACTTCCTTATCGTTGTCTCTTCCAAAGATATCTGAAGACTCATCGAGTGCCGAATGTGTCTGCCGACAGAGAGGTTGTGGCGCCACTGGCTCGCGCTGCAGTAGATCAAATTTCTTCATATCCTCCACCAGCTTGTGGATCTTGTTCAGTACGTTCTTGAGGTCTCTGCTGGCTTTATGACGGAACACGAGTGGATTCCTGGAGGTGAAGTAGTCATTAGTCAAGTACCTTGCTCGTTGTCGACCGAAGGCTCAGGGCCTCGCGGCGCAGCGCCTCGTACTGGAAGTCATCGAGGACGTCGTCGGCCTGGTACGCGGCGCCCCTGAGCTCCTTCATCCACGCCTTGACGGCGCGGCCGGCCTCGTTGTCGGCCTCGGCCCTCGCCTCGGCGTCGACTAGCAGGGACTGCACGTACAGCAGCTTGAGCTCCAGGTCGCGGCGGTCGTCGTCGACGCCCCACATGCGGGTGACCTTCTGGACGAGCGCGTCGGCGGCCTTGCCGAGCACGCCGCGCACCACGGGGAGGAGGAGCGACTCAGCCATGGGCGGCGCCCTTGCCGGGATGGCAATCAGCCCTGCAAGCTGCGCGCGCGATGTGGAATGCGAGATTGCGAGAGACAGTGGGGTGGGGAGTGCTGGTGGCGCAATCTGGAAGGAAGACGAAGGGGAGTGGGCTTGCGAGGGACGAAGGAATCAGTCCTTTGTCGTCAACGCCAACGAGCGCGTAGCTAGCTAGTGCGCCTTTGAAATAAAATAATACAAAAAATAAAATAAAATCGCTAGAGCGCGTGCCACTTGCAACTTTTGTAGTAGATCATTTAAAAAATTTGCAGCCAAAAGGTATCTCATATCTAATTTTCATATCTGCTCTAAATTTTTTGGGCCACCAAAAATAACTTAAGAATGAAAGTTTATCAACTACTGTACAACATTGCAAATCACATTGAGCAGTAAGATTTTCATATAAAGTTGTTCCTATAATTTCTTCATTTCTTATGTTATTAGTGTAATTGCTGTATTTATCCATATTATATAGAAAAAGAAAAGCGAAGAAAGCCCTGTCGGTGACTGTTTAGGCAGGCCAGCTGCAGGTAAGTTGCAAGGTCGAACAGAGCACGCGAACAATAGAGTAGACTCTGAGAAGTGGCAGTATCATGTGTAAAAGAACGTTAGAAAAAAAAAATGTCTACCTTCTGCTGGGATGGTGCAGTTTTTTCCGTCAATCTTGCGCCATCTGCAACCTATTCTGGTTGGGCTTCAAAATTCTAAATGAAAAGATTCCTGCAATAATTCAATTCTATTTTGAGTAAGCAAGACAACTTTTGTATAAACCATCCACACCATGCTCATATCTCATATACCACAGCAGCACATCTCGATATGTACAATCATCTTTCATCAGAATGCCACATCTACTTCATGATGAAAGATGACTATAAAATAAAGAGAAGCAACTCCATTTACAAGCTTACTATGCATCATCTGCAGCAAACAAAACCAAACCGCTTGCCAGATGACTGAATAAGGACCACTGATGCTAAACAATCAAAAGGTGGGGAAAGAAACAACAACCGCATCATGATACTGAAGCCCTAGAACGACATGTACATAGATTGCTTTCATGCCATAAATTTGGATTGTCTGCACGACAAGCTCAGACCGGGGCGGGGCTGGAGACCTGTTAGTTGAGTTGACCACACCAAGAGGACCTCGATTTACTGAAGGTGTGGTTGCCAGATTATCTACTATGGTCCTCTAACAACGCAAGAATGTCTTCGTCGCTTGTTCCACCGTCGATTGCATACTGTAATGCTGTCCTACCATCTCGATCCATGGCTTGTGAATCAGCCCCTCTGCATACAAACGAAAAAAGAAAAAGAAATGAGACTTCGTGTATGCATTCCTGCCGCTTTGCTGGATCATTTCAGTGTTCTGCCCATAAAGAAAAGCAGAAAGTGCATTTTTGCTAAACAAAACAGAGTTCAGATGATGATTATATATTTATATAGTATTATACTAGTCATTTGAATAAACCTTGTTGACAAATCAAACATGTAGTCCAAGATCAAATTCCTGAGTAATCAGGTTCTTGCATACCTTGAGAGGAGAAGCTTTGCATGCTGATGTCTTCCTTTCAAAATGCAGTGATGAAGGGGTGTCCGACCCCTAGAATCATTCATATTTACACTAGCACCATACTGCAAAAGTAATTCAACCATCCCAACATCTGCAACACGGCATGCAAGATGGAGCAAGGAGAGACCTTCACAACTGTCCTCCATGTCATCTGTGCGTGAACTCGTGCTAGCAGGGGAAAGGGGCTCTTGAGGAGAAATCTTGTCATGTGAATTGCAATCGAAAAATCTAGGACTTCCATCATGCGGTGAAGCCGGTTGCTCTTGCTGAAGTGCTTTTCCAAGAGTAAAAAATGGACTAGAAGGCATCTCTCCATAAACTAAATTAACATTGGCACGTGATCTCACAATGAGACTGTATGCTGCTTTCTTGTCATTTGCAGCTACACTATTCCACATCTGCTGAGCTAGCTGATTCTCATCCATGCTATGGTTCCGTATGAATTCTTTGTCTACATACTGCAATAAAAGATTAAAAAAATTCAGCAACCAAATTGGGATATGTGACGCTAAATATATGTTCAAACTGAAGATCTTCAAATAGGACTATAAATACACGCATTGAACCATGTTTAACGTTATACAGATTCTAGTTCATGCAGTGTTGTTTTCAGATGATTTCATAGGCATGTGATCATGGATGTGCATTGGGTAGTGCCTAAAGTAATTTCTTATGAAACTTCAAGAATCTTGCCAAGAATGTAGCCCCTCCAGTCACCGCTAAGTGTCATTTCGGAATGCATTATGTCCAGACACACATTTTGCCACCAATTTCTACTGTAATATATTTTTAAAACCAAAAGAAACATTATTAATTCATCGTCTATTTAATATAATTATATATTTGAGTAAAATTCACGGTGGCCCTTAAATTTGTCAGGCTGTGCCATCAAGGTCCATCAACTTATAAATTGCATTTTTTGGACCCCTAATCTTGGAGGTGAACCACTTAAAAAGGTTATGTTCCTAAAACTGCAATTTGCAAGTTGGTGGACCTGACAAGGTCAACCGTATATTTCACTCTAAATATATATTTGGACAAAGTTAGAATGGTTTGACTGAACACATTCTTAGATGGAATTTTTTTCTTGATTGGGGGAGTATTCAAGAAAAATACTACCATGAGTACATCATCAGTGTTAGTAGTTGTTAGTAGTTTGCAGGACGAACTATTATTTTTTCTTTTCCTTTTGATCATTACTCCCTCCATTCCAAATTGTATGTCATTTTTGTTTTTCCTAGGTATATAGCTTTTGTTACGTATCTAGCTTTTGTTACGTATCTATATGGATGTGATGTCTAGAAACTATGTATCTAGAAAAGTGGGAACGACTTACAATTTGAAATGGAGGGAGTAGTTTCAACTCAAACGAAGAGTAAATTATCTAGTTCACATATACCATATATGAGTGCAGATTGGTGCCCAGGGGGGCTGCCACCCTCGTTAGCTAAATATTGTGTTGCAATGTTTTAAAAATCATCACAAAAATCATGTATGTAGTACACGTAATGTTAAGTATAGCCATAACAATTCAGTTTGAAATTCATCCTAGATGCCAAGAAACAAAAAAAGACAAGCAATCAACCTGGCATTTTTCATCATGTGCGGAGTGCTGACAGTGACACTTCTTGTTTTTCAGAATCAAAATTGTTGCAGCATCAAAGATGAATTTCAAAGATGAATTGTTGCAGCTACACTTAATTTTAGGTGTACTGCATACATGATTTTTGTGATGATTTTTGAAACATTGTAACATGATATTTTAGCGAACGAGGGCGCCATATGATTTCCAGAATATATAATGTAAAAGGAATCCATACAGTGGGTCCCAATTTATGAGGAAAGGAGGTCAGCATATTGGCCGATAAAACAAAATAAAACCATCCAATCAACTCTCATCTACAGGAGCATGGTGTCTCTATAAAAGTCTATGCAGGATTATAACATTCTTGATCATTTGAGGTCTGGGTTCTATAATCATGGAATAGGGTTCATGTGCGAAACACTACAGAACATCGGGTGAGAATTTTCTTAGCAAGGTATGCGGAGGGTTTCCTTGCTTGATAATCTTTATGCAATGAGATACGCGCGCTAATTGTGTGATCTGGGAGAAACAGAGCCTTCTAAAAAAATACAGGTGGATGTCTAAAGCCCTCTTGTTATATGAAGAATTGGGTCAACAGAAGAAATGTCCAGAGCTGGCAGCACATCGTAATTGGCACTATCCATGTTAGGACTGGAGTTCTCTATTTAGTGAACTGTTAAGGAGTCATATTTGTGCAACCATTCTTCACATGGAGACTCTTTGAGACAATTTGGTTTAACACCCCATTCATTGCTAAAGAACAAAGGAATACAAGCAGTTGTGAATGTAGTGAATACCTTGGCATGAATAAACTTCTCCTTGGCAGAGAATATATCTTTGTGTTTAGGCTTGCTAACAGAAAGGTACTGTGGTGTGTCTGATCCATCAGCACTGCAAAATAAACAATGTTGCAAGTTTGTTACCTGGAGAGCAATAGAGAAGACATTGAATTACTTCATAAAGAGATTCAAAACAGACATAATATATTACCTTGAATTATCATCTGGCATCTGACCCTAAACTCTGAGCGGTCTGACCCTCCGTCGCTGGAAGTGAAGGTGAAGCGGTCTGGGTCTGCTCAGTAACTGGCACGGCCTATGACTCTGGAGGTGTCACTGTAGGAAGTGGAGCCACATCTGCCGCTGTCGCTGTCGCTGAAGCCTCAAGTGTAGGAGTGACTGTCTGAGGTGGCTCGGATGATGCAACATAGGACGGGATCGTCTCAGTAGTCCCGGTAACTGGAGCAACTATGGTAGGTATAGGGACTCATAACTCTGGAGGTGTAGGCTGCCCTGTAAGCTCACTGAAGGTAGCACTGAGACTCCTGGAGACTGGGGTGTCCATCACTGTCGACGAAATATGGTCGGCAGTCTACCTAAGGGTATGCCCAAGGTAGTAGATTATCGGTAGACAGATGCGCAAGCCACAAACAAGATGGTGACGCAAGACAGACACGAGGTTTTATCCAGGTTCGGCCGCCAAGAAGGCGTAATACCTACGTCCTGCGTCTGATTGTATTGCTGTATGTCAATGAGAGATGTTTTTTAGAGGGGTCCCCTGCCCGCCTTATATAGTCCGGGGGGCAGGGTTACAGATCTGGAAACTAATCCTAGCCAGTTACAATTGCCATAGGTGGCCGGATAAGGATTCCTATTCTAACCGACCAGGATCTTGCTTGATCTCCAAATCTGCCTTGACTCCTTGCGCGGGACTCCGAACAGGTTGGCCAGGCCGCGCGTCGTCTTCCAGTGGACCGAACCCCCTGATCCGGGCCGGCCCAAGCCTAGCCGTAAGGGTATAGGGGTTAATACCCCCACAGCTAGTCCCCGAGCACCATGTATTATGCTGCGACACGCCGTTGGATCTCCTTCGACTAATGCGATCCGTCTTCATGTCATCTTCAACTGATTGAAACATTGACCAATCAAATGCGCCAGCATTCTGATCAGAACTGAGAGCAGTAGACCACGATTATAGCCGAAGATTCCGGTTGTCCGAAGAATGCATGGTGCTCTTAAAGAAAAAAGAAAAAGATTTCTTTCCTTATCAAGTGTGCCCACTTGTATTTCTGATAAGAAATGTAAGTGACCCTTGGACAGTAGTAATCTTGACAATCAGTCAAAGCGTAGGGGTCGATAAAATAAACACATTCACCGCATGGTGAAGTGTGCCCACTTAGTCCCCGAGCCTGGTAGTAGGTGACATAGGCACGTGGTGCCAGAGTCTAAAAAGAATTTCCACTGAAGTTAAGAATCCAGTCGTCGTACAATCAATACGAGATGCACCGGCAAGTGCATCGTACCGATGTAGTCCCCAAGCTTGCTGGAAGGAGAAGTATAAGCCTTGTAGCAAGGTCCAAATAAATGCCTCTCGGCTGTATATGAGTACACGTCACATGTAGCCGAGGAGAGCAGTCGCCGAGCACTCTTCGGAACAGTCCCCGAGCATGGTAGTGATCGGAGAAGTCCCCGAGCACGGTAGTGGTCGGAGCAGTCCCCGAGCACGGTAGTGGTCTGGGTAGCCCCCGAGCATGGTAGTGGTCTGGGCAGTCCTCGAGCACAACAGTGGTCTGGACCATCCCTGAGCACGAGACATGCAGCGAAGAAACGAATGCCGCTTGTACTATTATTTGGTGTATTTATTTATCTTCTTACTCTGTCAAGTCCAATCTGACACGTCTGGTCAAAAAAGCAGACGGGTATAGCACGTCATACTGCCTTCTTGTCCTTTCAAGCAAACAGTCACTTAGCACCTGTAAGGAGGTGCGTCAGTGTGGGCCCTCTCACACTAGCAACGAAGAGGCGCATATACTGATAACGAAGGGGCGCATATAGTGGCATAGATCTCGAGGTTGTGAAAACAACTGCCTGTGGCGCGTGCGCACGTCTCCCAAGAATCTCGGGCAGACGAAACGACGGAACTCTTGGTTATTTATAATATAGAACTGGTAAGTTACTTTTTACCGATCCCCATTACCATTCGCCGCCGCAGCCTTCTTCTTCCTCTTGCCAACCCTAATACCTCCGAAATCATCACCAATCAGCCCTCCATCGTATCCACCTCCATCAGTAAGGGCGGATTCATGGCGAAGAGTGACGCCTAGAAGAAAGCCGGAGTCATGGCGAAGGAGTGGTGGAAGTCAAGAAGCAACGAGCAGACCATCGAATACCTCATCATCATGGGAGTACTCCACAACAAGGCACTCGCAGGATGGCGCGCGCTAGAAGGAGAAGGGTACCCCGATCCACAACTAGGTGAGATTGTGGTTTTCGAAGATTTCTTCAAGCGGAGTTTTGGGGTTCCAGTGCACCCTTTCCTTCAGGGGCTTTGTTTGTATTACATGATTGGGATTTGCAATCTGCATCCCAACTCGATTCTTCTTGTCTCCACCTTCATTCATCTTTGCGAAGCATATGGTGGCTTCCAGCCCCATTTCGACTTCTTTCGCCATCTTTTCTGTCTGCGGAAGAAAGGAACAACTGCTGGACGCCGAGATGGCGAAGCATAAGGGACAAGCCACTGTCGACGAAATATGGTCGGCAGTCTACCTAGGGGTATGCCCAAGGTAGTAGATTGATGGTAGACAGATGCGCAAGCCACAAACAAGATGGTGACGGCTGGAAGGCGCGATGCCTAGAGATCACCGAGGATCGGGACACATGGAAGAACCGGTGCTAGGAAGTGGCAACTAGCATTTTGACCGTCCTCAACCTTATCGACCCAGTGCTTATAGAGGAAGTGCCAAGGATGCCGCAGCTCGGACTGGTCGAGAGATGCCGAAAGGCATGGGGATGGTTCCAAAAGTTTGTGAAGGAGGTGGGTGAGTACACAGGCGCACATGTGCTAAGCATGGTGCGTGCCCACTACCCCCTGATCGATCTCAAATGCCTAGAGGCTGGGTACCCGAAGGAGGTAGATCTAGACAAGGCTGAGGAGCTTCGGATGACCCAGCTGGACCTGTCTTCAAAGATAATTGGCGACATTAACCTGTGTGGAGGTGGGACAACACCTGTACAGGGTACACCATCAATAAGTCAGCTGGAAACGCCATCAGTTGCGAGCCAACCAGCGAAGCATGCGGTCTCGACCAGCCAGGCATCGGCGGGGCCATCCTCTTTAGCTCGACCAGTACAAGAGTCCCTGAGACTCGAGCAGGATGTCGGAAGCAGCGAGCAGCAGGTGCCGCGTGCCCCGACCAGCCAACAGGATAGGCTAGAGCTATAGAAGAAGGACATAGCTATGTTATTGTAAACTTGGGCCTCTTCAGGCAAGCTTGTAATAATGTAACTGTATATCATCATAAGCTTGTTTGTTTTGTATAAAACGTATTTAAGCTTGAAACTCATGTTGGTGTAACTAAGTGAGAACATGTTAGCGTTCTATTTAGTTGTACCAGTTTACTCGACACGTCATCCTAAAAAGTTTGTACGGCCCTGATTTGCCATGTGGTCAGAGTGTGAGGTGCGTGACCTGTGCACACGTAGACGTGGACAAGTCAAACCAGGGGGGACCTGCCGATCACCCGTAGCGTAGAGAGCAGATCCTGTGCATGCGTTGGGAGGAACCTGAGACAGGGCCTGCTCCGAAAACCTAGGAAGGAATGGTGGTCGGCTTTGACTGGCTAAGTTAGAATAACCATAAAATTCAAAGTGACACATCAGAGTGGTCGGAGAAATCATAATAGCTTTATTGAATTAAATCGAAAGTACAAGATGAGTACATATCTTAGTAGTTAAGCATAGAAACGCCTAAGCTTGTCGATGTGCCATGAATTGGGTACGTCCGTACCGTCCAGGTGAGCTAACCTGTAAGACGTTGGTCGTGTGACTTCCTTGATCATGAAGGGCCCTTCCCATGGAGTTGCGAGTTTATGGACACCAGCCTGATTCGTCTTCCACTTCAGGACCAGGTCCCCGACCACGAAGAACCGCTCTTTAACATTCTTGTTGTAGTACCTGCACAAAACAGCAAGGTATTTGGCTGTACGTACGCAAGAATCAAGCCGCTTCTCTTCTGCACTATTCACTTCTAGCTCCCGCACTTCATTGACCTTGCCTTCGTCGAAGTTCTCTACCCATGCTGATCTGAAAGCTATATCTGCTGGGAGGACTACCTCAGCACTATAAACCATAAAGTATGGTGAGACACCGGTGTTACGACTGGGCTGAGTTCTGAGGCCCCAGACCACGGCTGGTAACTCTTTGAGCCATCTTCCGGGAGCTTTGTCATTTTCTCTGTACATCCTCTTCTTCAATGCGTCCAAAATCATACTATTTGCTTGCTCGACCTGTCCATTAGCTCTAGGGTGCGCCACCGAGACGTATTTTACTACTATGCTCCTTTCATCGCAGAAGTCCCAAAAAGCGTTCCCCATGAACTAAGTACCCAGATCAGTGATGATGCTGTTGGGTATGCCGAAGCGGTGGATGACCTGGTCGAGGAACGTGACAGCCTTTTCTGAGGATGCCTGTACCAGAGGCATGTACTCTATCCACTTAGAAAATTTGTCGATCAACACAAAGACACATGTAAATTTCCCAGGAGCCAGTTTGAAGGGCCCGATCATATCCAGTCCCCAGCATGCGAAGGGCCAAGAGGCTGGTATTATCTGGATCTCATGTGCTGGTACGTGGATTCTTTTGGTGAAGAACTGACAACCCTCATAGTGGCGGACTAGCTTCTCTGCATCGGCTACCGCTGACGGCCAATAGAACCCTACTCGGAAAGCCTTACCAACCAGCATTCTTGAGGCCGCGTGGTTGCCGCAGGAGCCAGAGTGGATTTGGTCCAGGAGATGTTCGCCATCCTCCTGGGTTATACACTTCATCAAGATTTCCTCCTTTGCGTTCTTGCGCCATAACTTGCCATCGACGAGCAGATACTGCTTACTGCGACATATCAGGCGCTCGTTTTCTGTCCGATTAGTGTAACCGCTACCATCTATCAGGTACTTGATGAAAGGTACTCTCTAGTCGAGCTCATGAGTGGTCGGAGGTGGCTCGGTGGTGCTCAACGCCGGAACCGTAGCCACCAATTGCTGGTCTGGAGGCTTGTCGACCGTGGAATCTTCCTCTTCGATGGAAGGCGTGAGCAGGTCTTGGACGAATACGCCATGTGGGACTTTGGCTCGAGATGATCCTAACTTTGACAGCGCATCTGCTGCTTGATTTTTGTCCCAGACCACGTGTGTGTACTCGATGCCATAGAACCTGCCTTCCAGCTTTCTTATCGATTTGTAGTATGCATCCATCTTTTCGCTGGTCATGTCCTAGTCCTTGTTGAGTTGGTTGATGACCAGAGCCGAGTCTCCGTAGACATAGAGACATTTAACACCGAGCTCGACCACAATGCGCAAACCATGTAGGCATGCTTCGTACTCGGTGGCATTATTAGATGTTGGGAAATAAATCCTGAGGACGTACCGGAGCTGCTCCTTGGATGGTGACACGAAAAGGACTCCTGCTCCTACGCCGTCGATGTTGAGAGAGCCGTCGAAGTACATCTTCCAATACTCGTTGGGCCCCTGAGAGGCAGGCGTGCTTAAGTCTGTCCACTCGACGATGAAATCGACGAGTGCCTGAGACTTGATTGTAGTACGGCTTGCAAATTCCAAGGAGAAGGGGCATAACTCCATTGCCCATTTGACGATGCGCCCATTCGCATCCTTGTTGCTAATGATGTCTCGTAGAGGGTACTCAGTCATGACCACCACATGATATCTGTCGAAGTAATGTTTCAACTTTCGGGATGTTATCAGTATGGCGTAGATCAACTTCTGAATCTGTGGGTACCTGGTCTTGGATTCATTGAGTACCTCACTAATGAAATAGATTGATCACTGTACCTTGTAGACGTGGCCAGGCTCATCGCGCTCGACCACCATGGCCGTGGAGACCACTCGATTAGTTGCCGCAATGTAAAGCAGGAGTGTTTCGTCTTCTCTGGGAACAGTGAGGACCGGAGGTGACGTAAGATATTGTTTCAGCTGTGTGAAGGCAGCGTCTGCTTCCTCCGACCACTCAAACTTCTCGAATGCTTTGAGCAGTTTAAAGAACGGTAATCCTTTTTTGCCTAATCTTGATATGAAATGGCTGAGGGCAGCCATGCATCCGGTAAGCTTCTGAACATCCTTCACCTTTTTGGGTGGCTTCATGTCTAAGACAGCTTTGACTTTCTCCGGGTTAGGGCATATGCCGTCATGACTGACGACGTTGCCAAGTAGTATGCCAGAAGGAACACCAAAGATGCACTTCTTTGGGTTTAATTTCCATTGGAATGTGTTAAGGGCTGCAAAGGTGCGTTCCTGGTTGTCAACAAGGGTATGTGCTTCCTTGGTTTTGACAACTATATCATCAACATAAGCCTCGACGAGGTCGTCTTTTATCTCGTCTTTGAGGCAGGCCTATATAGCGTGTTGGTAGGTAGCCCCGGCGTTATTGAGCCCGAATGACATGGTCATGTAGCGGTAGGTGCCGAAAGGCATGATAAAAGATGTCTTGATCTGATCATCCTTTTTGAGAGCGATCTGGTGATAACTAGAGTAGCAATCGAGAAAGGAAAGCAGCTCGCAACCGGTGATTGAATCTACGACCTCGTCTATGCGAGGTAAGCCGAAGGGGGTCCTTAGGGTAGTGTTTGTTGAGATCAGTGTAATCAATGCACATTCTCCATTCATTATTCTTTTTGCGTACAAGAACCGGGTTGGCTAACCACTCCGGATGATACACTTCTTTGATAAATCCGGCTGCCAAAAGCCGTGTAACTTCTACCCTAATCGCCTCCTTCTTGTCGCGAGCGAACTGTCGTAGCTTCTGCTTGATAGGTTTGGCCTTGCCGTTGACATTCAAGGAGTGCTCGATCAAATTCTGAGGTACACTGGGCATGTCAGCAGGTTTCCATGCGAACACATCCACGTTGCTCCTCAAGAACCTGATGAGCGCGTCTTCCTATTTGGGATCTAGGTTGGCCCCGATAAGTGCCATTTTGCTGGGATCATCGTCGATCAGCTGGATCACCTTGTGCTCCTTGGACTTGATGTTCTTGCATGGAGCCTCGAGCTCTGGGATCTCCAGGTGGTCGGCCAAGGTCTTCTTAGCGTAAGCATGGTCTCGGCCATGCGAATAGAGAGGTCGTGAGCCTCTGCTATTTTGAAGCTATCGTCCTCGCAGGTATAAGCTATGTATATGTTGCCCCTGAGGGTTAGAACTCCTTTCTTGGTAGGCATCTTCAGCACCAGCTACCTATAATGAGGTATGGCCATGAACTTGGTGAGCGATGGTCGACCCAAGATAGCATGGTAGGTGCCGTCGAAGTCAGCGACCATGAAGTTGACGTAGTCAGTGTGGAAGTGGTCCGGGGTCCCAAATTGCACGGGTAGCGTGATCTGCCCAAGAGGTGTAGAGCTCTGTCTGGGGAGAACACCCCAGAACTGTGCCTCATATGGCTTGAGATCCGCCTAGGTTATCTTCAGGGCTGGCAGACTATTTTTGAACAGTATATCGATGGAGCTGCCGCCGTCAATCAGCACCTTGTCGAACTGAACCTTGTTGATACAAGGATCGAGGACCAGAGGAAAACGTCCTGGCTCAGGTATTGTGGCCCATTGGTCCTTTCTGCTGAAGGAAATCTCGCGGTGAGACCAAGGAGGGAGCCGCGGATCGGTGATGAGGTTTTCGGTGTTGGCCACGTTCAAGCAAGCGCGGGCGAGCAGCTTGCGTTCTTGTTTGGTCTCGATGGACACTTTGCCTCCAATGATGGTGTGCACGCGATCGGTTGGCTTGACGTACTTGTGACGGGGATCACCATCTTCGTCGTCATTGTCCTCGTTGCGCTGCTCCCCTGCGTCGTTAGGCTTGTCGGACGTATCCGGAGCCTGTTGATGCATGTAGATAGACTTGAGAACACGGCAGTTCTCCATGGTATGGTTCAACTTGGGATGGAGCTGGCAGGGCCCTTTCAATGCTTTGGCGTAGTCTTCTTCGTAGTTACGACGTTCGCCACCTTTTTTGACGGTGTTGACCTCACCATCGTCTTCCCGAGCATGCTTGCCCCTGTAATCATCATGGCAGTTACGCCGCTGATTACGTTGGTCGCGGTGGTCGTGGGAGTTGTTGTGTTGGTTGCGGCGGTCAAAATTGTCGTTCTGACCATGGTTGCCATGGTAGTCGTCGCGGTGTGGGGGGTGGTCAGAGCGTGGAACCCTTGCTGCTTCTTCAATAATTATCTTTTTAGCGTCGTCGGCGTCCGCATATTTCTTAGCAGTGGCCAGGAGCACTGTGACTGATTCAGATCTCTTGCATAGGAGCTTGTCCCTTAGGGCATCGTGGAAGCGGAGGCCAGTGATGAAAGCCTCGATTGCCTCGTTGTCAGAGATTGATGGGACCTTGATGCGCATCTCCGAGAAATGCCGGACGTACTCGCGCAGTGGCTCATCTTTCCAATCTTGAATCCGTTGCAGATCATATTTGTTGCCAGGTTGCTCGCAAGTAGCAATGAAGTTGTCGATGAAGGCTTGCTTGAGCTCTTGCCAAGAATCAAAGTAGTTCGCCGGCAAGCTGACCAACCATTGGTGACCTGCATGGCCAATAGCGACTGGGAAGTAGTTAGACATGACGTGCTCGTTAGCCATGGCTGATCTGCACGCGGTTTCATAGAGCATGACCCATAATTTGGGGTTCTCCTTGCCGTCGTACTTCTGAAGTTTTTCGAGCTTGAAGTTCTTGGGCCATATGACTTGGCGAAGGTGCGGGGTAAACTGCTTCAAACTCGGTGGGCCGTGGGCAGTATCATATTCCATGCGGCGATAGCTTTCGTGGGATGCTTGATCGTTGGCTCTTTGGTTGATGCGATCGTGCAGATCACGTCCTCCAAGGTAATGGCGGAGATCGTTATTGCCATCACGGCGATCTCGATTGCCATCCTGATTAACCCTGCGACCATGATTATCGCGGTGATTATCGTGGTTATCTCGGCGGTTGTCGTCCCGAACGTCGTAGCAGTTGTCCTCCCGACGGCAGTTGTTGTCCCGACCACCATCATGGCCACCGTTTCCGCCTTGACGGTTGTTTGATGGGTCGTTGTTGCGCAAGCCACGTTGGTTGGGTGGCTGTGAGTGACTTGAGTACTGGCGGCTGTGGCTTGATTCGACTGAGATGGATGGAGCCCGTGCTTGATTTACAATCTCTGCGGTCTGAGCTATAGCAACTGTTAGATAAGCTTGTATATCATCGCGAACTGCCTGGGTTTCTAGGGTGTTGGATAGCCGTTGCATTGTCGCCATGGCGACGGCTATGTTGGCGCTTGGAGTCCTGAAGACCTGTTTGTCCCCCACCTTGTCGAAAGCATTGTTGAGGTCGCGTGGCTGGACCCTTATGCGTCGTGCCTCCTCTTCTGCTTCGGCTTCGATTTGTCGGTGATTAAACCGGTCAATATTGCATGCTTCACGTGCAATCCTTTCTTGTTCTGTTTCGCCAACTGCTGGTGGTTTGTCATTACTGACAACATTGATCAAATCCCCTCGCCTTAGTGGGAAAGACGGGAATTGTGGGAACCCTAGGGCGTGGTCTGGGATATCTAGATCGTATTCGATGCCTTCATCTTTGTGATGCTAAAGCTTGGTGTGGACAAAGGCATTAGATGCGATGCCAGACGAGGAGCTGGAGTCGCCCTCTTGGACTATGTGGACGGATCCTTCTTGATAATCCTCAATCCGGATCATGTTGACGAAGTTGCGTGGCTTCGGCCGAGGTCGATGTATAAAACACAGATCCAAGCAGCGTTGTATATTATACGCGTAGTTGGAGGCAGCGTTTCGTAGGCCATAGGGCTGGGCCTGGTAGTTCTCCATCGAGGCTTCGTACTCGGAGAGCCAGAGACCCATCGCGGAGGCTGGCCGGCGACGAGCGGAGCGCCCTTTAGGAGTAGATATGACCACGAGATCTATACCAAGTCGTGCAGGACGACTGGCCCAAGCTAGTCGGGTAGATCTGTTGTGGGGAGCAGTTACCTGCTCATTAGGTTGACTTTGAATTGCACTTACCAGAGCTAGGGTTTCAGCGAGTTTGGTGCCGACCCGATCGATGGAGTTGAGCAGGTCGGTGTTGTTGATCTGCTTCCCTTTGTAGCGGGGAAGCGGACGACGGGTTGTCGGCGTGGCTAAAGATGATGCGGGCATGGTTGGAGCCAGATGTACCGTGGTCGGAGTCAGATCCACCGTGGTCAGAGCCATATCCACTGTGGTCAGAGCCGTAGCCGATGCAGGTGAAGCAGCGGTCGACGCAGATTGAATCCGCGCCTCCTCCATGGTCATGGCGATGAAGTCGTCGGAGCCGGTGGTCTAGGTGATCTGACCGGTAAACGTGAGGCCATTCAGTGTAGCCATGGAGCCGGGGATGATGACCATCTTGTTTGCTTGGAGAGCAGTACGCACAGCCCCTACCTGACGCGCCACTATCGACAAAATATGGTCGGCAGTCTACCTAGGGGTATGCCCAAGGTAGTAGATTGTCGGCAGACAGATGTGCAAGCCACAAACAAGATGGTGATGCAAGACCAACATGAGGTTTTATCCAGGTTCAGCCGCCAAGAAGGCGTAATACCTACGTCCTGTGTCTGATTGTATTGCTGTATGTCAATGAGAGATGTTTTTTTAGAGGGGTCCCCTGCCCACCTTATATAGTCCGGGGGGTAGGGTTACAGATCTAGAAACTAATCCTAGCCAGTTACAATTGCCATAGGTGGCCGGATAAGGATTCCTATTCTAACTGACCAGGATCTTGCTTGATCTCCAAATCTGCCTTGACTCCTTGCGTGGGACTCCGAACAGGTTGGCCAGGCCACGTGTCGTCTTCCAGTGGACTGGACCCCCTGATCTGGGCCGGCCCAAGCCTAGCCATAAGGGTATAGGGGTTAATACCCCCACAATCACTAACACAGAAGAACTCTAAGGCAGAGTGAAGCCTGTAACAATAGGAGTAAAGTGAGGACCCTGAGCTATCACTGGTGAAGCAAACCACTGGGACACCTGCTCTGTAGGTGAAGCAAACTGAGTAGCTGGTTGTCCCTAACTCTAAAGTCCACTAGGCTATACAGCTGGAGTCACTATAGTGGTGGTAGTCGGCTGGCCTATCTGAGGTGTAGACTACTAAGGAGCAACCCCAATAGCAGTGAATACATGCTGCATAATGCCAAGTAACTGTTGCTGGATCATAAGCTGCTGCTATAGCATGACCTGCTGCTGCCTCTAAAACTCATCCTATTGAGCCTGAACCTGAGCAAGTGTAGCTTTGGTCTCCTATGCCTGGCGTGCCTGGTCCTACCTCATTCGCAAAAGTACAGCTAGAAGAGCTGGGTCTATCTGCGATGGCTATGGTGGAGCGGAGCTGGAGCCACTAGCCTCTCTATCGTGTGGTCGAGGAGCCATCCGTGGAATCGGCTGATAGTCATCATCAGAGCTGTCACTCAGGTCACTCTCAACCACATCCTCCTGCTGTGCATCAAGCTCCTCCTCCTCTGGCACTACAATGCCCCTAATGATCTCATCTTGCTATGCTGCTATCTCTGGTACCTCTGGGTGATGGCTCGGCTAGTGAGGTGTCCTCGCACTACTGTGACGTAGCATCTGGGTCATGTCATATGGTAGAAACTTAGTAGTAGCACCTGTGTACTCTGCCATTGTCTTAGGAGACTTCTGTGTAACTACCTTTTGGATTAGGAAAGTGATCTAATGAGCATAAGGTAGCTGACGGTGACCTCTGAAGCCCTCTGCTAGTGTGTCCTCCATCTCTAAAAGTATCACATCCCAAATATCAAAAGCAGTCTGAGACACAAGGTGGTACACTAGCCAAAACTGAATGCGAGTCAGACCCTCGTGGTTGCCCATCCTTGGAAGCAGAGTCCTCATAATAGCATCAAGGAGTCGAGCTGTAGGTGTAAGATCATGTGGTGTCCTGCTCGACCCCTCGCCAAATGGCTCTATTAAGCATGGTCTAACAGGGTCTATAGGTGGCACAAGTCCGCCATGAGGGCATCTCGGAGGCTCTATCTGTCCATTGCATACCTCGTGAAGGCAAATAAGGGACTTTGGAATCCTCAGAATCTCTCAGACCCTCGAGCTCTGGAGCCTATAGTCATGGCCTCTAAATACAAAGTGAATGAATCTGTGCCTCGGGTCAATCCAAAGAGAGGGGTAGAACTCACAGACCCATGATGAAACATAGCGGCCAGTCCGTCCAAGAAGATCTATCAAGCCTGGTAGATAGGAAAGGTGAGTACAGATCTGCTTCCCCACAGCTGCAACTAGAGACTCTAAGGAGTAGACTCTCTAAGATCTGAAGGCAACACCACTGTTAAGATAAGCATTATAGAAATCCTCCTGCAACACTGTGTAGAAGTTCTCTGAGGAACGCTCATCCTGCCTCGGCGAAAACCAGTCCTCAAACTACACAAACCATAGCTGCTACACCTGTCTAGCTGTGGCTGCCCTCAGGTCAAGGTGAACCACCAGAGGCGGACCCTATGGTCTGGGACATGGACGAGAGCCCCTCCTCTGTGTCTCAGGCCTCGATGACACCTGAGTACATGTACGACCAGAGCATCGAAGCTATGGCTATGCTGCCTGCTCTATCTCCTCAATCTGCTCTGCCTTCTGAGTACCCTCTATCTGCTCTGCTGACTATGTCTACTGCTCAGTCTCCCCCTGAGGCTGACTCTCCTCTAAAGAGACACGCCATCCTCCAAGCATGACAGTCCCAGGTGGACTACAATGATGAGTCTCAATCCTCTCAATAGTAGCCCTCTGTGCTGGTGAGAACTGATCACCTATACGAACCCCACTCCTAGATCCACCTCTCTTGGCTTGCTCTATGGCGGCTGCCACTGCTGCTGCTCTCTCTGTCTCAACATCAGTGAACTTGCGCTTCTTCATTATAGTCTTTTTGCCTTTCCTTTTTCCTAAGCAGTCAGGCGAGGCAGAGGCCTTGGATCCTGATCGCCGGGACCACCTCCGGCATTCTTGCAACGTGCCATCTCTGAAGCGGATGAGAATCACTGCCACTGACAAGAAGCAACTGTCAACTGACACTCGTGAGGCTTGGTCTCAATCCGTACTCGCAGGCTTGGCCCTGAGTTTACTGACAACTGCCAAATCAACCGCAAGAGCACCGACTCACTGCATGATGGAATATATAGGAAATATAAATAATCACTATATTCATCTAGAGGTGCGAAACCTTAAGAAGCAAGCAGTAGATAAGAAATTGAAAGCGATGGCTTGCTACCTAATGAAATCCGATGAACCGGCGACCGACGAGCAAAAGAGAGGATCATGGGGCACCACCGGAATCGACAAGAATTCACCTAGGGTTAGGGTTTGGCGTGAAATGGTACAATGGCTGAGAGGGCATGACAGTGCAATGCGGGCTCTACTAGGGCAAGCGTTGGTGCAGGCATGAGCTAGGCATGGGCGTGGCGGTGCTACGACGGAGGCAGTGGAAGTGTAGGCGTAGCAGTGGCATGGCCAGGCAAGAGCGGCGGGGCAGTGCAGATGTGGGCGCGGCGGTGCGATGGTAGAGGCGGGCATGGTGGCACGACGGCTGAGGCTGGTGCGATGGCGCGACGGCACGACTACGGCAAGGTCGGGCGTGGAGATCCAGCGCGGGCATGGGCACGGACGCGGTGGCTGGCGTGGGTGAGATGGCACGGCAGCATGAGGTAGATGTGGGCGTGGCGTGGCGAGGGCAAGGCGGCACAGGTGCGAGATCAGGAAGGATAAATAGTGGCCCCCATGTGACAAAAAAGGAAAGAAAAGAGAAGACTCTTCCGCTTGACCTTCAGTGACTGGACGCACTGGTGGCAACGATCGGATGCTACCACCCAGAGTCTGGTCGACAATAGAGAGGCCCAAAACCCCTCAAATCATGACCGGACGCGTCTGGTCCCTTGTGATCGGATGCTCACAGAGTCTGGTCAATCATGACATCTTCTTGTTTTGACCGAACGCAGGGCCAACTTCACATCAGACGCTGGAAGAACACTGTGCAGTGTCCGGTCACTCCTGTGCTGCATCTGTTCACCTCCTATGAACTGAATGGACGCTGGAAGCAGAGTCCGGTGCAGCGTTTGGTCGCCATTTTGTAGCAAATCTTCAAAGTTCCTTCGTGCTACCTTTTCTCAATCAAGTCCCAACTTCAATAAGACGCAAATAAACACCAATTGGGACTGATGTGAGTGACCTCTCTCAAACCCTCAAAATTTTTAAATATTTTGCCTTAGGCTATAATTATTTTTAAGAAAATATGCAATAAAAGGGGCGAGGAGCACTATGTGACCACACAGGAGGGTTTTATGACCAATAGGAGCTTCAAATGCTCTCCCTAATTGTGGACAAGCACAGCGGGTGCTCAAAAGATAACCAAAAAGAAATGACAAAGCAACAAACATGCATATGCAATGCAATACTTGAAAGTAATTCTAGTTGCTTGTCAAGTTTGATCCAAGGTTAAGCTTCTTCACACACTTTTTGGCGGTTATCTTAACCATGTTAGACAAGCCCTAAGTGCATTACCAAAAATTAAACATGTTTTATATTACAATGCAATGCAAGGGACAACACAAGCTCATTTTTTAGTGAAGTTACTAAAATCAAGCACATTGAGCTCATTCCTCAACCGACAAAATGTAGCCTCATCTAGCGGTTTAGTGAAGATATCTGCCAATTGATCCTCGGTCCTTACACCTTCTAGTGATATATCATTTTTAGCAACATGATCTCTAAGAAAGTGATGGCGGATATCTATGTGCTTGGTGCGAGAGTGTTGAACTGGATTATTAGCAAGCTTTACCGCGCTCTCATTGTCACATAAAAGAGGTACCTTTTCTAGAACTACACCATAGTCTAGCAAAGTTTGCTTCATGTAAAGAATTTGTGCACAACAAGCACCCACGGCGATGTATTTCGCCTCGGCAGTGGACAAAGCCACACTATTTTGCTTCTTGGTGGTCCAAGACACTAGTGATCTACCAAGCAAGTGGCACCCTCCGGATGTGCTTTTTCTATCAATTTTGCAACCGGCATAATCCGAATCAGAATAGCCAACTAGTTGGAATCTAGCTCCTTTGGGATACCAAAGACCAATGCTTGGTGTGTGCTTAAGGTACCTAAGGATTCTTTTAGCGGCAACCATGTGAGCCTCCTTAGGACTAGCTTGAAATCTAGCACACATACACACACTAAACATGATGTCGGGCCTAGATGCGGTCAAATATAATAAACTACGATTCATAGAATGGTAGAGAGTTTGATCAACCAATTTACCCCCCTCATCTAGGTCGAGATGTTCATTAGATGGCATTGGTGTCTTGATTGGCTTACATTCATCCATTTTGAACCTCTTGAGAAGGTCCTTGGTATACTTCTCTTGAGAGATGAAAATCCCCTCTCTCATTTGCTTGACTTGAAAACCAAGAAAGAATGTAAGCTCTCCAATCATAGACATCTCGAACTCCTTCGACATCAATTCACCAAACTCTTTGCAATAATCTTCATTTGATGATCCAAATATGATATCATCAACATATACTTGACAAATGAAGATCTCTCCATCAAGCTTCTTGGTGAATAGTGTGGTGTCAACCTTCCCAATGGTGAAGCCCTTCTCAATGAGGAAATCCCGAAGGCGCTCATACCAAGCTCTTGGGGCTTGCTTAAGCCCATATAGCGCCTTGGACAACCTATAGACATGATTAGGATATCTAGGGTCTTCAAACCCAGAAGGTTGATCAACATAGACTAGTTCATTTATGAAACCATTTAAAAATGCATTTTTAACATCCATTTGATATAATTTCATTTCATGACGCGATGCATATGTAAGGAGGATACGAATGGCTTCAAGTCTTGCAACCGGTGCAAATGTCTCTCCAAAATCCAACCCTTCAACTTAAGAGAACCCCTTTGTAACTAGTCTTGCCTTGTTCCTCACAACAATGCCTTGATCATCTTGCTTATTGCGGAACACCCACTTTGTTCCAATGACTCTTGCACCTTGTGGTCGCTCTTCAAGTGTCCAAACTTTATTGCGGGTGAAGTTGTTCAACTCTTCATGCATGGCATTTATCCAATCTGGATCTTGAAGAGCTTCTTCTACCTTTTTAGGCTCAAAGCAAGAAACAAACGAGTGATGTTCAATAAATGAAGCAAGTTTTTGAGATCGAGTCATTACACCCTTTGAAGGACTCCCTATGATGAGATCTTGTGGATGTGCTTGTAGTAGAGGTGAATTTCTTCTATCAACCACTTGAAGGGGAGGTTGTGGAGCATCAACATCTTGAGCTTGTGCCACCATTTGATCATGAGAGACATGAGTATCTTCATTTTCTACTCTCCCATCTTTATCATCATCTTGTGGCACATTTGATGAAGAAGGTGGATCAATCACTTGTACATCATCTTCATCATCTTTGGGCTTGATGTCTTCAACCGGAATGTTCTTCATGGCCTCCCTCAATAGTTCATCACCTACATCATCAAGATTCTCATGTGCTCCTTGGGAGCCGTTAGATTCATCAAATTCCACATCATATGTTTCTTCAACCAAGCCGGTGGCATGATTAAATACTCGATATGCTTTGGACTTTGATGAGTAACCAACAAGAAAGCCAATATCACAACATCTTTGAAACTTTTCTAGGTGTTGCCGCTTCTTGTAGATGTAGCATTTGCAACCAAACACCTGAAAGAATGATACGTCTGGCTTCTTCCCATTGAGCAACTCATAAGGGGTCTTGCCAAGAAACTTTTGAAGAAATAGGCGATTGGATGCATAACATGCAGTGTTGATAGCTTCCGCCCATAGAACTTCGGGTGTATTGTACTCATCAAGCATTGTTCTTGCAAGTATCATAAGTGTTCGGTTCTTTCTCTCTACTACACCGTTTTGTTGAGGAGTGTATGTTGCGGAGACCTCATGCTTGATTCCAACTTCATCACAATATGCTTCAATGTTTGTGTTGTCAAATTCCTTTACATTGTCACTTCTTATCTTCTTGAGCTTCACTTCAAATTCATTTTGTGCTCTCTTAGCAAACTTCTTGAAACATGAAGCCACTTCGATCTTGTCATGAAGGAAGAACACCCAAGTATATCTAGAGTAGTCATCAACTATCACAAGACAATAGAGGTTTCCTCCCAAACTCTTATAAGTTGTTGGTCCAAATAGATCCATGTGGAGAAGCTCTAGCACTCTTGTTGTTGACATGTAAGCTTTTGTTGGATGAGTGTTTGCAACTTGCTTGCCGGCTTGACATGCACTACAAAGCTTATCCTTCTCAAATTTCACATCCTTCAAACCTCTCACCAATTCATTTGTAACACCCTAGGTGTTTGCCACCAGTTAAGCAATGGGTTTGAGCTAAAACATGGTATATTAAGTGATGATGAAGATGTCAATGTCAAACCTATAGAAACAAGCCCCAACCTAAACTTGGATATTGCACCTTTGCTCGCCTATAGACCCCTTTTCAAGATATATGCTTGGGTGGTGTTATTGGAATATCTTTGTGAGTCTCACATCAATACCCATCTATATTGGTCCATGGAAAAGTTTCGTGAAGTTTGGAATTAAAAAATCACATGAAATGATAAGTTATATCCTTATTGGAATGACTTTGCTAAGTGCTTAAATTGCACTATTAAGTGAATGAGAACATGAGATGTCAACCAAATCTTGCAACCATGCCCAAATGACTCTAGATGAACTCTACAACAAAAGTCATGAAAGGTTCATGTTGAGCAAATGCCAAGAAAATGCTCCAATGGATCAAAAAGGCTAATTTAAGCTTCATCGTGATCCTACTTTGGTCAAAGTAGAACAGTAGGTTCTATACCATTTTTGGAGGTTGGACCTTAAAATAAAGTTGTAGTACATATCATGTAGAACAAACTTTGTTTTTGGACCAAGAGCTAGATCAACTTGGAAATAAGTCAAACAGAGGCTCGAAGTTGGAACCTGTTGCTGATTTCAACACTTAGAGTTATTCTAAGTCAGTTTCGCTAAGCAACGACGTTGGCATTCCGCGTTCTCCAAAATTCATTAAGCAACTCAACTTGGTCCAAAGATAAAAGTTGGAGTGTACATGATGGAGATGAGCATGTATAAAGATGGCACTTGTTGGACTTCGTTTTGACCCTCAATTTGGGCTTTTGTTCATCGCCGTCAATGCGTTGACACTATTAACTTAGAGCCTAATTACCTGCTGATCCAGAGCTCTAATGACTTGGCTCCTTAAATAAGAAATGCAGAGCGTCAGGAAAGAAGCAAACTTCATTTTAGGCCCAAAGTCCAATTCGCACCTGAGATGGCCCAAATCGGCTTCCCACCATGTCCACTCCGTCGCCCGCCAGCTGTTCGCGGAAATGCCCCAACACATGCCGCGTGCCCCGTGCGTGGCGGCCTTGCGCGAGCTGCACCCCAGCTCTCTGCCGCGTGCCACGCGCCTCCTTGTGCCCTGCTCCTCCATAACGCGCGCCAGAGGCTCCCCCTCCACTCCCGCTCCCTCCCTCTGCGCTCCCCATCGCCTCCTTCGCTCTCTGGCGCCGGCGCGTGCGCGCCAGAGCGTGGCCGCCATGAATGTCGCCACCGAGCTCGCTGCCGCTGCTACTGCCTCCACTCCATCCCTCCTCTGTCCGAACCAAGCGCAGCATCATCTTCTCCTCATCGCGCCGCGCCTCTAGACCTCCTAGACCGGCGCCATTGGCCTCTGTTGCTCCCCGCCGTCAGAGAAGCTATCGTCGCCGCCGCGGTTACTGTGGCCGCACCACCACAGGCCACGTCGGGCCATGCTGGCAGCCCAGCGTATGCGTGCGGCCCCCCTGGTCCTCCCCGCCATGCCACCGCCGCTGTCGACGACCACGGCCGGCCGGAGCCGCGAGTCCGGCCATCCTCTGCTCTGTTTTCCGACCAGGGACCTCGCGCAAGAATTTGAAGAAAGGGAGGGTCCTATCTGCAATGTCATAGACTCATATGAATAGTGTCGTAAGGACTGGTTTGTAATTATTTTGTAGGAACTTTGGAAATTCATAGTAAATTGTAGAAAATTCGTAAAATAGTAAATGAGGACTTTTTGGAATCCTTGTGAAATTGTCTATGCAGTAGATCTATAATATAGCATGTTTTAGTTTAAATATTTTGTGGTAAAAATAGATTTGTGCAGTAAGGTTGTAATGCTAGTTGAATTTGTTATTTTTCATAACTGTAGATCTAGGGCTCCAAATGAAGTGAAATTTTTGTGGCATGCTACTCATGTGATAGTTGATGTGTGGTAAAAATTTCATGAGTATTGGGTGAAGTATGAGTGAGTTATTGGTTTATCTCGCTCTCACATGAATTCTTGCTTTAGCAACTTGTTCTTTTCATAGAGGTTGCGATACATATTCAAATGGAGTAAAATTTGTACAGTAGACTATTGAGAGGATATGTGAGCCACTGTAATTTTTGTCGAATTTATTGTATACTTTTGGTATATGTTCATCAAGTCACCTTGTTATCTAAAATAAATTAAGAAATGCATTAAAAGAATTTATTTGGTCATAGACACTAGGTTTTCTGGTGTTCTTTAGTCATGTGTGAAATGTTGGTAAAGTTGGTTTTGCCCAATTAAGTATTTGCAACATAAGTTAATAATTATTTTCTTGCCGATGTGGTTTATGGAAAGATCTGGGAACTTAGCAAAGTTCTTCATGATAATGTGCTTTGTTGTGAAACTTGTTTATACAAAAGTTGTAGATAATTCATGTATCTAGCTTCTATTAAAATTTGGTGTCATTTGGCCAAGTAGTTTAAGAGTTACAGTTGTTTAAAGTTGGGTTTCATAAATGACTGCTTTCTGTCAACTGTAGACCAGTTTCTGTAAATGGATATAATTGACTTAGTTAACTTGAGAATCATGATAAGATGATTGAAGATGAATTGTAGAAAATTCCATAAGCTTTCCAGATTGTCTTGTTGCATGTCTTTTGGATTAGTACAACTCCTGTTATGAGTAAAATTAGCTGCTGCTGTTGCAGCTTTGACTCTGTGATTTTTGTGAATAACTTGTTTGCTTGATATGAGTTGATGTGAGTAGCTTGCTCTCTATAGTTAGTGGTATGAGGTTAGTTAAATAGCTATTGGTGTCTATGTCTTGCATAATCTTGTGTTTGTCTTGAATGTTTATGTGATGCATCTTGTGTTACAATTCATCACATTCATACACACGCATCTTGCATCTCATCTAGGTGCGCTAGATGAACCACGTGAAGAACATGATGTTGGAGCCGAACCCGAAGACGATGTATGGAGGATCTATCCTGAAGATGGAAGGACTAAGCGAATGCTAGGACCCGAGACATCACCAGGACGGTGCAAGCTAACTGAACTGACCTGTGATGGATCCCAGGCAAGCCCCGGAGCATTCTAAGTCTCCTACTTTATAAAAGCAATTCTTTCTATATATATGAGTTTATATATATTGTTGCATTAAGTTGTAGGAGTTGATTGAAACCGTTGATGCATTTATTACTATCCTTGCCTACCTTACTACCTTGTTACCCTGTTAGGTCAGGATCGAATAACTGCTTAGCCTTGCTTAGACCGGTAGCGATCGGTGATATCCGGTCACCTACATTATAGGTGGTTACTGGAAGAATTTAGCTATGGAAAGAATGATATCCTGGAATTAACCATGTGTGATGGATAATTGGAGACCGGACGGAAAAAGTTGGAGGCAACCAGACAGGGTTCTGGGGTGCTGTTTGTTTCCGTCTGTGTCGATTAAGGACCGACCGTTGTTGGCCCTCGAGTCATGTTGAACGCATGCCTTACATTTAGCTGGCCGGATAAAGTACCTTCCGACCGCGAAGCTGGGAGATTATTCGGGCCGAGTAGATTGCCCGCAGCGCACTGTGCCGGAGCAGGTGTGGTAGGACACGGGGGCGAGATGATAAGACCAAAGTGCAGTCGGTCGGCCCCCGGGTACATGTGGTTCCTGGCAAACTCGAGATTCCTGGATAGTTGACTCGGTGATCAATATCTCACTTTAGCGGGTGAGTGAGGTTTGTGTAAGGAATAAATCACCAGCTGGTTAGGAATCGATTCGAATCGCCATCGCTCCTGGATAGTGAGCACTTGACTCGAGTTACTGCATCGTAGTAATTATTATGGAACAATGATGGTTATCTGGATGGTATGGGATATGCTAAATCTAAATTGGTAACTGGATGTTATTGGTTAATCAAGTGATTGCTATAGTACAGGTGCTTACCTAGATGGATAGGTCATAATAAAGATGATGCAAAGTACTTAAAATGGTTTCTTCATGATAGCTTATGCTTTTCGCAAACAAGTCAGCTAGCCCACTAAAGAAAGCCTTGCATGATCCTTGGTGTCATTTGTTTTGGTTTCCGACGGGTAAGTCTGGCTGAGTACATTTGAGTACTCAGGGTTTATCCCACCTTGTTGCAGGTGATGTTCTCGACCTGTTGATGATGGTGGCTAACCGCCGGTGGGCTCGGTGACTCTATACTTACTTCTCATCTATATGCTTTTGTCGGATGATGTCACTACGCTAGCAATATATTTAGAACTTATATTAATGTAATCATTTGAAAGCTATGTTGTTTTCACTAAGCAGCTTTGAAATCCAAACTTGTACTATTATTTGTTAACCCCTTTGTAATATTATTTCTGCTGCAACCCGATGTATGTGATGTGTATTTGCTTAATCACGCGATCTTGGTTGTGATGTTGATTTACCAAGGTCTTTCGGGACACTCGGCGGACTACCGGGTTTATATGAGTGAAAGTATGGGTGTGTCAACATGTTAGCGGGGACAACCGTACTTGATCTTATATAAATTGGGCGGTTCTGTCACAGTTGGTATCAGAGCAATGTTAAGCATAATACTGTCAGGTACATAGTTTTAAAAGCCAAGTTTTGGTTTTAAAAAGTCTATTTTAACTAAAACTTTAGCTACAAGCAAATTTGTCAAAACTTATTTGTAAAACTATGCTAGCGACATCTTCCTTTATGCCCAGTTAAGGACTATTAGGTGGCTATCTAAGTACTAACTTTGAGGGATGTACTTTATTACAATTTTTCTTTCGTCGTCCATATGGCGTGCTATTGTATGGATGCCATTCGCTTGAATGGTACTGTATGGATCAATTGCCTCTACGCCCAGGTAAGTGTGAGTTGTGAGAGTATGACCATCCAACTATCGGTCTAGGGGAGAGTTAGCTGTGGTTACTGGAATATTTACATGTTACACACATGTATATATGAAGGTACTTAATTGTGGGTATATCTGCCGGGTAGCTATGGATACCGAAGTATATATATCTGGGGATGTGTATATGGGGGGTATCTTAGTTTACTGTTTTCATTGTGCGCTTATTTATCTCTTGTGGGGATGGGCTGCAATGAATTTGCCTGCAGGTACGCTAACCACGAATGCGTAGATTGAATGTAGCTGACGACTAGCTATATATCGAGAGAGTACGTGTTATGCCACCGACATAGAACATGATTGCCACCTTAGGCTGGCAATTTCGTGAGGACGAATAGGACAAGCATGCATCATGATTGTGCTTGTGCATAAATATGCTTCCCTTCCTTTGTTCTAAGTACTAAGTAACTTGTGATCGATGTATTGCACTATCTTCCTTGTGTGGAGTTAAACAAGAATGCCTTGTTCCATGTTGCTTGAATAGGAAGTGCTTGAGAAAAGTGTGTGCTTAGCCTTGCTAGAAATAATTGTGGTTACATGCTTAACCTATAATGTCCTCTAGTTTAGCCAAGTGGTGGGTATGTATGCTTGTTATCTAATTAGTGCCATAGTTATCACCCCTTTTGTCCTCGGTAAGCATACGAGTGTTGAAGAGCGCTATCCTAGAACCACGTCCAAGTTTTGGTAATCACTTGGTGGACACAAGACGTATATGGAAATTCGGCAAGAAGTCCCCTGCTCAGTTGTCTTTGGCAATTAAGCTATGCTCTCTTGCGTTGTGTTTTGATTTTCGGATCCCCTGCTTGTTGACTCCTAACCTTGTGACTACCTTTGTTTGCTATCCCTCCTTCGCATAGTGCTTGCTCCTATGCAACCCAATTTGTGCCATGTGAGATTTCTTGTAGGATATATGTTCAGTAATGGTGCCACGATTAGCGATCTATGGTGCCGCGACAAAACCGAGAGCCTCCTGTGGGCGCGCACACAAGGTTGTGCTGCTCGGCACGCGCTGGTATCGAGGTTTCTAGTCATGATCCATTGTAGAACTGCACCGATATGTTATTCTCACTTGAGCTCTTCCTTGGTTATCTCTCCTTATCATGTCAAGAGATATATATGTTGAACTAGATGCAATAGGACTCCCTTGTGAAGTCGTCCAACGGTTAACCTTTGAAGAGCAGGTCACTAATAGGAACCTAAACAGACTGCAAGAGGGTAGACAAGTGACTCTACTCGACGTGACTATCCCTGTAATGATGTCAATCATCTAGTGAGCAACTTATGTCATTTTCATTGGATCAGAAAGGTGCACCACACTTAAGGTTGAACAAGTTATCAGTCGGATGATAAATGGACCAGGAGATTATGTGCTATTATAGGTCACCTGGTATATATGAGATTCCTGTCCAAGTTCTCAATCTTTAGGTGCATAAGGATGACGTAGACGAACCGACCTCCTTTGGTGTGACCCCTTTCTGCTGACTTCAATGGCGACCATCTGTAGGCTTCGACCAAAATTTTTATTATCAAGAGTGAAGATTTGGAACCTTTTTAGTGTTGAGGGACAACTGATTTGTTACCAGTAGGAAAGTTAGTCTTCAGTTAGGTAACGACTATTTGGTAACTATGAAGGCCAGATCTCACAGAACAATGTTGATCAAGGAAACAGCAAACCTGGCCTCGCAATGCAAGTGCTACTTCTTCTCCAAATGTGCTATCAAGTCAATTCCATCTTTGACAATCACGTATATAGTACAAGACGTTGTATCGGCTAGGTAGGAGCTAGTGAAAGCACGTCCCTGATTTTAGTTAGCATCTTTATGCCCCAAGGTGCCAATTACACGTGTCCGGACTCTATTGGATGAAGTGCCGAAGGATATATAGGAATGGTTCCTTGTCAATGTAGAAATGCCCTACATGTGGAATAATGTTTTGTGCCCTGTGAAAACAGCCACAAGTCCAATGCTTGTGCATTGTCAAGTTGGTATCTAGATCAACGGCGGAAATTATTACCTAAGAAGCATGGCAGGAAGACTATAGCCTCCATCCTTGGCTAGGGAAAAGCTGCTGCTACTATGAGAAAGATTAGAGAGTGCCAAACACACACCTCAATGTGTGGAGCGAAGAAAAGGGAGGACACGAAATCTGTCTAGATTTTGTGGCACTAAACCGGTTATCTTCAAGCCGGCGATTAGTGACTCAAACGAAGTTGAATTGACCCCAAACTTGGTGATCTCATTCTTTGCTTAGGACCCTTCAATGTCCTAAGTTGGTTTGAGTATTGGCTGAGTAAAACATCGGATTTGAGAGATACCTTGTCGGCTCGGTTGCTGCCATTTCAGAACACAACAGTTTTAGTAGAGGAATTATTTGGATGGTCAAACGGTGTCCGTTTGAGTTGATTTTTGGTGAGTAGTTAGAAGACCCATGGATCTACATGTCCACCAAAAATTTGTGCATATTGGAGCAGTAGTTTGTGAGATATGAATAGAAAACAAAAGGGTATAGAATCTGCAATTTAGTTGTGACTGCGATCATCATTTGCATTAGACAGTTGTGTTTGTCATTCCTACCAAGAAATTACAACTTGTAGGTGTATCGCTGTTAGACAACCCTCCATACCCTTGAGAAGACTAATTGCACCCCTATGTGCCTCGCCTTTGCCCTCTTAGATCAGCAATGCGTGAGCAGTCAAGGTGTTCTACCAGTCAACTTGTGCCGTTGCAAGTCAAAATTAGATTGGAAGGGTGTCAAACCGCAGATTTTTAGATTATGGTTTTTGAGATATTGATAGGCCTTAGAATGGAAGCCTCGACGACAAATGTAGTAAGAAAGCTGGTTTTGCTACGATGCAAGTCAACCTAACTTGCTGTGCAACTGCACCACGAAGGCAAATTGTGCTCAACCTGCTTGGTAGTGAACTAGTCCCTAGTTTTGTGATTACTTGCAACTTGTGTTGTCCTCCAAGCCTCGCTAACATCCTTCTACGTCAATGGTTCTCCAATGCTGACATGCCTTTGGTACCTTATATGTGTTTTTACCCAAGAGGTTGCATCAGATTCCACCCAGATCCCTGTTGCAACCTGGATCCAAAGGCTCCCTAAGGAATGATCATCGAGAATGTTGAGCCGACAGAGTCAGCTACTGTGTTTACCACTCACTCAGTAGACTCAGACCATACAATATTGTTATCAAAGAAAGAGCACTGCGCACATGGAACATTATGTAGCCTTCCATCAGTTGACATTTGAGTGATTGCACCGCTACAACCAGTTTGGATATTGGTTAACTAGCTTCTCATACCCTCAAAGGACGTTTACCCGTTTATGATCACATCCTTTGCGAGAAGTTGTGCTCAAGCCACTTTGATAGAGAACTGCTTTTCAAACCTTGGGAACAAATATAGCACCGTTGCAAGGAATATCCGTCAACAGGCTGCGGTCTAGTGCAAAGTCCATATGGTCTATGCTATATCCACTTGGGAAGTAGATGCTACAAGTATTTAGTCTACGTTTGTATCGCTCTTCGTACAGCGAGGACGAAGTACGTAGGACATTGCTATCTTGGATTCCTCCCAAAGTAACAATACTTCATGAAGGCCAACGAAGGAAATTCTTCAGACAAAACTTACTACAAAGGACAAGTATCAGAAAGTGTCTTGACCAAATTAGCCTCTCTTATGCTTGAAGCTAGGTAGCCTAGAGCTATGGCTGATATTGGAAACTGGTAGCATGTCTCTCTTCCATAAAAGTCTTTCGTCCTGAATCTCGGGACACGATTCTTTTAAGGGGGAAGGGCTGTAACACCCTAGGTGTTTGCCACCAGTTAAGCAATGGGTTTGAGCTAAAACATGGTATATTAAGTGATGATGAAGATGTTAATGTCAAACCTATAGAAACGAGCCCCAACCTAAACTTGGATATTGCACCTTTGCTCGCCTATAGACCCCTTTTCAAGATATATGCTTGGGTGGTGTTATTGGAATATCTTTGTGAGTCTCACATCAATACCCATCTATATTGGTCCATGGAAAAGTTTCGTGAAGTTTGGAATTAAAAAGTCACATGAAATGATAAGTTATATCCTTATTGGAATGACTTTGCTAAGTGCTTAAATTGCACTATTAAGTGAATGAGAACATGAGATGTCAACCAAATCTTGCAACCATGCCCAAATGACTCTAGATGAACTCTACAACAAAAGTCATGAAAGGTTCATGTTGAGCAAATGCCAAGAAAATGCTCCAATGGATCAAAAAGGCTAATTTAAGCTTCATCGTGATCCTACTTTGGTCAAAGTAGAATAGTAGGTTCTATACCATTTTTGGAGGTTGGACCTTAAAAGAAAGTTGTAGTACATATCATGTAGAACAAACTTTGTTTTTGGACCAAGAGCTAGATCAACTTGGAAATAAGTCAAACAGAGGCTCGAAGTTGGAACCTGCTGCTGATTTCAACACTTAGAATTATTCTAAGTCAGTTTCGCTAAGCAACGACGTTGGCATTCTGCGTTCTCCAAAATTCATTAAGCAACTCAACTTGGTCCAAAGATAAAAGTTGGAGTGTACATGATGGAGATGAGCATGTATAAAGATGGCACTTGTTGGACTTCGTTTTGACCCTCAATTTGGGCTTTTGTTCATCGCCGTCAATGCGTTGACACTATTAACTTGGAGCCTAATTACCCGCTGATCTAGAGCTCTAATGACTTGGCTCCTTAAATAAGAAATGCAGAGCGTCAGGAAAGAAGCAAACATCATTTTAGGCCCAAAGTCCAATTCGCACCCGAGACGGCCTAAATTGGCTTCCCACCATGTCCACTCCGTCGCCCGCCAGCTGTTCGCAGAAATGCCCCAACGCATGCCGCGTGCCCCGTGCGTGGCGGCCATGCGCGAGCTGCGCCCCTTCTCTCCGCCGCGTGCCGCGCGCCTCCTTGTGCCCTGCTCCTCCATAACACGCGCCAGAGGCTCCCCCTCCACTCCCGCTCCCTCCCTCTACGCTCCCCATCGCCTCCTTCGCTCTCTGGCGCCGGCGCGTGCGCGCCAGAGCGCGGCCGCCATGAATGTCGACGCCGAGCTCGCTGCCGCTGCTGCTGCCTCCACTCCATCCCTTCTCCGTCCGAACCAAGCGCGGCATCATCTTCTCCTCATCGCGCCGCGCCTCTGGACCTCCTAGACCGGCGCCATTGGCCTCTGTTGCTCCCCGCCGTCAGAGAAGCTACCGTCGCCGCCGCGGTTACTGTGGCCGCGCCACCACAGGCCGCGTCAGGCTATGCTGGGCAGCCCAGCGTATGCGTGCGGCCCCCCTGGTCCGCCCCGCCACGCCACCGCCGCTGTCGACGACCACGGCCGGCCGGAGCCGCGAGTCCGGCCATCCTCTGCTCTGTTTTCCGACCAGGGACCTCGCGCAAGAATTTGAAGAAAGGGAGGGTCCTATCTGCAATGTCATAGACTCATATGAATAGTGCCATAAGGACTGGTTTGTAATTATTTTGTAGGAACTTTGGAAATTCATAGTAAATCATAGAAAATTCGTAAAATAGTAAATGAAGACTTTTTGGAATCCTTGTGAAATTGTCTATGCAGTAGATCTATAATGTGGCATGTTTTAGTTTAAATATTTTGTGGTAAAAATAGATTTGTGCAGTAAGGTTGTAATGCTAGTTGAATTTGTTATTTTTCATAACTGTAGATCTAGGGCTCCAAATGAAGTGAAATTTTTTTGGCATGCTACTCATGTGATAGTTGATATGTGGTAAAAATTTCATGAGTATTGGGTGAAGTATGAGTGAGTTATTGGTTTATCTCGCTCTCACATGAATTCTTGCTTTAGCAACTTGTTCTTTTCATAGAGGTTGCTATACATATTCAAATGGAGTAAAATTTGTACAGTAGACTATTGAGAGGATATGTGAGCCACTGTAATTTTTGTAGAATTTATTGTATACTTTTGGTATATGTTCATCAAGTCACCTTGTTATCTAAAATAAATTAAGAAATGCATTAAAAGAATTTATTTGGTCATGGACACTAGGTTTTCTGGTGTTCTTTAGTCATGTGTGAAATGTTGGTAAAGTTGGTTTTGCCCAATTATGTATTTGCAACATAAGTTAATAATTATTTTCTTGCCGATGTGGTTTATGGATAGATCTGGGAACTTAGCAAAGTTCTTCATGATAATTTGCTTTGTTGTGAAACTTGTTTATACAAAAGTTGTAGATAATTGATGTATCTAGCTTCTATTAAAATTTGGTGTCATTTGGCCAAGTAGTTTAAGAGTTACAGTTGTTTAAAGTTGGGTTTCAGAAATGGCTGCTTTCTGTCAACTGTAGACCAGTTTCTGTAAATGGATATAATTGACTTAGTTAACTTGAGAATCATGATAAGATGATTAAAGATGAATTGTAGAAAATTCCATAAGCTTTCCAGATTGTCTTGTTGCATGTCTTTTGGATTAGTACAACTCCTGTTATGAGTAAAATTAGCTGCTGCTGTTGCAGCCTTGACTCTGTGATTTTTGTGAATAACTTGTTTGCTTGATATGAGTTGATGTGAGTAGCTTGCTCTCTATAGTTAGTGGTGTGAGGTTAGTTAAATAGCTATTGGTGTCTATGTCTTGCATAATCTTGTGTTTGTCTTGAATGTTTATGTGATGCATCTTGTGTTACAATTCATCACATTCATACACACGCATCTTGCATCTCATCTAGGTGCGCTAGATGAACCACGTGAAGAACATGATGTTGGAGCCGAACCCAAAGACGATGTATGGAGGATCTATCCTGAAGATGGAAGGACTAAGCGAATGCTAGGACCCGAGACGTCACCAGGACGGTGCAAGCTAACTGAACTGACTTGTGACAGATCCCAGGCAAGCCCCGGAGCATTCTAAGTCTCCTACTTTATAAGAGCAATTCTTTCTATATATATGAGTTTATATATATTGTTGCATTAAGTTGTAGGAGTTGATTGAAACCGTTGATGCATTTATTACTATCCTTGCCTACCTTACTACCTTGTTACCCTATTAGGTCAGGATCGAATAACTGCTTAGCCTTGCTTAGACCGGTAGCGATCGGTGATATCCGATCACCTACATTATAGGTGGTTACTGGAAGAATTTAGCTATGGAAAGAATGATATCCTGGAATTAACCATGTGTGATGGATAATTGGAGACCGGACGGAAAAAGTTGGAGGCAACCAGACAGGGTTCTAGGGTGCTGTTAGTTTCCGTCTGTGTCGATTAAGGACCGACCGTTGTTGGCCCTCGAGTCATGTTGAACGCATGCCTTACATTTAGCTGGCCGGATAAAGTACCTTCCGACCGTGAAGCTGGGAGATTATTCGGGCCGAGTAGATTGCCCGCAGCGCACTGTGCCGAAGCAGGTGTGGTAGGACACGGGGGCGAGATGATAAGACCAAAGTGCAGTCGGTCGGCCCCTGGGTACATGTGGTTCCTAGCAAACTCGAGATTCCTGGATAGTTGACTCGGTGATCAATATCTCACTTTAGCGGGTGAGTGAGGTTTGTGTAAGGAATAAATCACCAGCTGGTTAGGAATCGATTCGAATCGCCATCGCTCCTGGATAGTGAGCACTTGACTCGAGTTACTGCATCGTAGTAATTATTATGGAACAATGATGGTTATCTGGATGGTATGGGATATGCTAAATCTAAATTAGTAACTGGATGTTATTGGTTAATCAAGTGATTGCTATAGTACAGGTGCTTACCTAGATGGATAGGTCATAATAAAGATGATGCAAAGTACTTAAAATGGTTTCTTCATGATAGCTTATGCTTTTCGCAAACAAGTAGCTAGCCCACTAAAGAAAGCCTTGCATGATCCTTGGTGTCATTTGTTTTGGTTTCCGACGGGTAAGTCTGGCTGAGTACATTCGAGTACTCAGGGTTTATCCCACCTTGTTGCAGGTGATGTTCTCGACCTGTTGATGATGGTGGCTAACCGCCGGTGGGCTCGGTGACTCTATACTTACTTCTCATCTATATGCTTTTGTCGGATGATGTCACTACGCTAGCAATATATTTAGAACTTATATTAATGTAATCATTTGAAAGCTATGTTGTTTTCACTAAGCAGTTTTGAAATCCAAACTTGTACTATTATTTGTTAACCCCTTTGTAATATTATTTTTGCTGCAACCCGATGTATGTGATGTGTATTTGCTTAATCATGCAATCTTGGTTGTGATGTTGATTTACCGAGGTCTTTCGGGACACTCGGCGGACTACCGGGTTTATATGAGTGAAAGTATGGGTGTGTCAATGTGTTAGCGGGGACAACCGTACTTGATCTTGTATAAATTGGGCGGTTCTGTCACAGCTGGTATCAGAGCAATGTTAAGCATAATACTGTCAGGTACATAGTTTTAAAAGCCAAGTTTTGGTTTTAAAAAGTCTATTTTAACTAAAACTTTAGCTACAGGCAAATTTGTCAAAACTTATTTGTAAAACTATGCTAGCGACATCTTCCTTTATGTCTAGTTAAGGACTATTAGGTGGCTATCTAAGTACTAACTTTGAGGGATGTACTTTATTACAATTTTTCTTTCGTCGTCCATATGGCGTGCTATTGTATGGATGCCATTCGCTTGAATGGTACTGTATGGATCAATTGCCTCTACGCCCAGGTAAGTGTGAGTTGTGAGAGTATGACCATCCAACTATCGGTCTAGGGGAGAGTTAGCTGTGGTTACTGGAATATTTACATGTTACACACATGTATATATGAAGGTACTTAATTGTGGGTATATCTGCCGGGTAGCTATGGATACCGAAGTATATATATCTGGGGATGTGTATATGGGGGGTACCTTAGTTTACTGTTTTCAATGTGCGCATATTTATCTCTTGTGGGGATGGGCTGCAATGAATTTGCCTGTAGGTATGCTAACCATGAATGCGTAGATTGAATGTAGCTGACGACTAGCTATATATCGAGAGAGTACGTGTTATGCCACCGACATAGAACGTGATTGCCACCTTAGGCTGGCAATTTCGTGAGGACGAATAGGACAAGCATGCATCATGATTGTGCTTGTGCATAAATATGCTTCCCTTCCTTTGTTCTAAGTACTAAGTAACTTGTGATCGATGTATTGCACTATCTTCCTTGTGTGGAGTTAAACAAGAATGCCTTGTTCCATGTTGCTTGAATAGGAAGTGCTTGAGAAAAGTGTGTGCTTAGCCTTGCTAGAAATAATTGTGGTTACATGCTTAACCTATAATGTCCTCTAGTTTAGCCAAGTGGTGGGTATGTATGCTTGTTATCTAATTAGTGCCATAGTTATCACCTGTTTTGTCCTCGGTAAGCATACGAGTGTTGAAGAGCGCTATCCTAGAACCACGTCCAAGTTTTGGTAATCACTTGGTGGACACAAGACGTATATGGAAATTCGGCAAGAAGTCCCCTGCTCAGTTGTCTTTGGCAATTAAGCTATGCTCTCTTGCGTTGTGTTTTGATTTTCGGATCCCCTGCTTGTTGACTCCTAACCTTGTGACTACCTTTGTTTGCTATCCCTCCTTCGCATAGTGCTTGCTCCTATGCAACCCAATTTGTGCCATGTGAGATTTCTTGTAGGTTATATGTTCAGTAATGGTGCCACGATTAGCGATCTATGGTGCCACGATGAAACCGAGAGCCTCCTGTGGGCGCGCACACAAGGTTGTGCTGCTCGGCACACGCTGGTATCGAGGTTTCTAGTCATGATCCATTGCAGAACTGCACCGATATGTTATTCTGACTTGAGCTCTTCCTTGGTTATCTCTCCTTATCATGTCAAGAGATATATATGTCGAACTAGATGCAATAGGACTCCCTTGTGAAGTCATCCAACAGTTAACCTTTGAAGAGCAGGTCACTAATAGGAACCTAAACAGACTGCAAGAGGGTAGACAAGTGACTCTACTCGACGTGACTATCCCTGTAATGATGTCGATCATCTAGTGAGCAACTTATGTCATTTTCATTGGATCAGAAAGGTGCACCACACTTAAGGTTGAACAAGTTATTAGTCGGATGATAAATGGACCAGGAGATTATGTGCTGTAATAGGTCACCTGGTATATATGAGATTCCTGTCCAAGTTCTCAATCTTTAGGTGCATAAGGATGACGTAGACGAACCGACCTCCTTTGGTGTGACCCCTTTCTGCTGACTTCAATGGCGACCATCTGTAGGCTTCAACCAAAATTTTTATTATCAAGAGTGAAGATTTGGAACCTTTTTAGTGTTGAGGGACAACTGATTTGTTACGAGTAGGAAAGTTAGTCTTCAGTTAGGTAACGACTATTTGGTAACTATGAAGGCCAGATCTCACAGAACAATGTTGATCAAGGAAACAGCAAACCTGGCCTCGCAATGCAAGTGCTACTTCTTCTCCAAATGTGCTATCATGTCAATTCCATCTTTGACAATCACGTATATAGTACAAGACGTTGTATCGGCTAGGTAGGAGCTAGTGAAAGCACGTCCCTGATTTTAGTTAGCATCTTTATGCCCCAAGGTGCCAATTACACATGTGTCCGGACTCTAATGGATGAAGTGCCGAAGGATATATAGGAATGGTTCCTTGTCAATGTAGAAATGCCCTACATGTGGAATAATGTTTTGTGCCCTGTGAAAACAGCCACAAGTCCAATGCTTGTGCATCGTCAAGTTGGTATCTAGATCAACGGCGGAAATTGTTACCTAAGAAGCATGGCAGGAAGACTATAGCCTCCATCCTTGGCTAGAGAAAAGCTGCTGCTACTATTGAGAAAGATTAGAGAGTGCCAAACACACACCTCAATGTGTGGAGCGAAGAAAAGGGAGGACACGAAATCTGTCTAGATTTTGTGACACTAAACCGGTTATCTTCAAGCCGGCGATTAGTGACTCAAACGAAGTTGAATTGACCCCAAACTTGGTGATCTCATTCTTTGCTTAGGACCCTTCAATGTCCTAAGTTGGTTTGAGTATTGGCTGAGTAAAACATCGGATTTGAGAGATACCTTGTCGGCTCGGTTGCTGCCATTTCAGAACACAACAGTTTTAGTAGAGGAATTATTTGGATGGTCAAACGGTGTCCGTTTGAGTTGATTTTTGGTGAGTAGTTAGAAGACCCATGGATCTACATGTCCACCAAAAATTTGTGCATATTGGAGCAGTAGTTTGTGAGATATGAATAGAAAACAAAAGGGTATAGAATCTGCAATTTCGTTGTGACTGCGATCATCATTTGCATTAGACAGTTGTGTTTGTCATTCCTGCCAAGAAATTACAACTTGTAGGTGTATCACTGTTAGACAACCCTCCATACCCTTGAGAAGACTAATTGCACCCCTATGTGCCTCGCCTTTGCCCTCTTAGATCAGCAATGCGTGAGCAGTCAAGGTGTTCTACTAGTCAACTTGTGCCGTTGCAAGTCAAAATTAGATTGGAAGGGTGTCAAACCGCAGATTTTTAGATTATGGTTTTTGAGATATTGATAGGCCTTAGAATGGAAGCCTCGACGACAAATGTAGTAAGAAAGCTGGTTTTGCTACGATGCAAGTCAACCTAACTTGCTGTGCAACTGCACCACGAAGGCAAATTGTGCTCAACCTGCTTGGTAGTGAACTAGTCCTAGTTTTGTGATTACTTGCAACTTGTGTTGTCCTCCAAGCCTCGCTAACATCCTTCTACGTCAATGGTTCTCCAATGCTGACATGCCTTTGGTACCTTATATGTGCTTTTACCCAAGAGGTTGCATCAGATTCCACCCAGATCCCTGTTGCAACCTGGATCCAAAGGCTCCCTAAGGAATGATCATCGAGAATGTTGAGCCGACAGAGTCAGCTACTATGTTTACCACTCACTCAGCAGACTCAGACCATACAATATTGTTATCAAAGAAAGAGCACTGCGCACATGGAACATTATGTAGCCTTCCATCAGTTGACATTTGAGTGATTGCACCGCTACAACCAGTTTGGATATTGGTTAACTAGCTTCTCATACCCTCAAAGGACGTTTACCCGTTTATGATCACATCCTTTGCGAGAAGTTGTGCTCAAGCCACTTTGATAGAGAACTGCTTTTCAAACCTTGGGAACAAATATAGCACCGTTGCAAGGAATATTCGTCAACAGGCTGCGGTCTAGTGCAAAGTCCATATGGTCTGTGCTATATCCACTTGGGAAGTAGATGCTACAAGTATTTAGTCTACGTTTGCATCACTCTTCGTACAGCGACGACGAAGTACGTAGGACATTGTTATCTTGGATTCCTCCCAAAGTAACAATACTTCATGAAGGCCAACGAAGGAAATTCTTCAGACAAAACTTACTACAAAGGACAAGTATTGGAAAGTGTCTTGACCAAATTAGCCTCTCTTATGCTTGAAGCTAGGTAGCCTAAAGCTATGGCTGATATTGGAAACTGGTAGCATGTCTCTCTTCCATAAAAGTCTTTCGTCCTGAATCTCGGGACACGATTCTTTTAAGGGGGAAGGACTGTAACACCCTAGGTGTTTGCCACCAGTTAAGTAAAGGGTTTGAGCTAAAACATGGTATATTAAGTGATGATGAAGATGTCAATGTCAAACCTATAGAAACGAGCCCCAACCTAAACTTGGATATTGCACCTTTGCTCGCCTATAGACCCCTTTTCAAGATATATGCTTGGGTGGTGTTATTGGAATATCTTTGTGAGTCTCACATCAATACCCATCTATATTGGTCCATGGAAAAGTTTCGTAAAGTTTGGAATTAAAAAGTCACATGAAATGATAAGTTATATCCTTATTGGAATGACTTTGCTAAGTGCTTAAATTGCACTATTAAGTGAATGAGAACATGAGATGTCAACCAAATCTTGCAACCATGCCCAAATGACTCTAGATGAACTCTACAACAAAAGTCATGAAAGGTTCATGTTGAGCAAATGCCAAGAAAATGCTCCAATGGATCAAAAAGGCTAATTTAAGCTTCATCGTGATCCTACTTTGGTCAAAGTAGAACAGTAGGTTCTATACCATTTTTGGAGGTTGGACCTTAAAAGAAAGTTGTAGTACATATCATGTAGAACAAACTTTGTTTTTGGACCAAGAGCTAGATCAACTTGGAAATAAGTCAAACAGAGGCTCGAAGTTGCAACCTGCTGCTGATTTCAACACTTAGAATTATTCTAAGTCAGTTTCGCTAAGCAACGACGTTGGCATTCCGCGTTCTCCAAAATTCATTAAGCAACTCAACTTGGTCCAAAGATAAAAGTTGGAGTGTACATGATGGAGATGAGCATGTATAAAGATGGCACTTGTTGGACTTCGTTTTGACCCTCAATTTGGGCTTTTGTTCATCGCCATCAATGCGTTGACACTATTAACTTGGAGCCTAATTACCCGCTGATCCAGAGCTCTAATGACTTGGCTCCTTAAATAAGAAATGCAGAGCGTCAGGAAAGAAGCAAACTTCATTTTAGGCCCAAAGTCCAATTCGCACCCGAGACGGCCTAAATCGGCTTCCCACCATGTCCACTCCGTCGCCCGCCAGCTGTTCGTGGAAATGCCCCAACGCATGCCGCGTGCCCCATGCGTGGCGGCCATGCGCGAGCTGCGCCCCTGCTCTCCGCCGCGTGCCGCACGCCTCCTTGTGCCCTGCTCCTCCATAACGCGCGCCAGAGGCTCCCCCTCCACTCCCGCTCCCTCTCTCTGCGCTCCCCATCGCCTCCTTCGCTCTCTGGCGCCGGCGCGTGCGCGCCAGAGCGCGGCCGCCATGAATGTCGACGCCGAGCTCGCTGCCCAGCTGCTACTGGCCTCCACTCCATCCCTCCTCCGTCCGAACCAAGCGCGGCATCATCTTCTTCCTCGTCGCGCCGCGCCTCTGGACCTCCTAGACCGGCGCCATTGGCCTCTGTTGCTCCCTGCCGTCAGAGAAGCTACCGTCGCCGCTGCGGCTACTGTGGGCTTGCGCCACCACAGGCCATGTCGGGCCTGCTAGGCAGCTAGCGTATGCGTGCAGCCCCCCTAGTCCTCCCCGCCACGCCACCGCGCTGTCGACGACCACGGGCCGGCCGGAGCCACGAGGTCCGGCCATCCTCTGCTCTGTTTTCGCCAGGGACCTCGCGCAAGAATTTGAAGAAAGGGAGGGTCCTATCTGCAATGTCATAGACTCATATGAATAGTGCCATAAGGAATGGTTTGTAATTATTTTGGGGAACTTTGGAAATTCATAGTAAATCTAGAAAAGTCGGAAAATAGTAAATGAGGACTTTTTGGAATCTTGGAAATTGTCCTATGAAGTAGATCTATATATGGATGTTTTAGTTTAAATATTTTTGTGGTAAAAATAGATTGTGCAGTAAGGTTGTAAATGCTAGTTGAATTTGTTATTTTCATAACTGTAGATCTAGGGATCCAAATGAAGTGAATTTTTGTTG